>NC_084644.1:29374613-30574613 GCF_019802595.1 Syngnathoides biaculeatus
TTTTATTTATTGTTCAACTCGAAAGGCATATTTTTCCTGGAAAACATTGGTTGCATTCCATGCCAACTGTTGCTTTACAGCAAATAATCAAGCCTTTTTTTAACATTCCATACAACAAAATAATTGTGTATGAATGTGAGTACATGTGGTTTTTTATGCCCTGTGATTGGTTGGCATCCAGGTTAGAATGTACCCCAAAAATAGCTGGAATAGGCTCTTGTGTCCCTTGTGAGGATAAGCAACTCAGAAAATGGATGGATGGGTCATCATTGCTGAAATTGGATTGAACCAATAATGTTTTTTTTTGGCAAAAACTCAAGGCTGCAGAACAGGATCAGAAGTGAAAAAGTTGGAACAGGACATTCTCAAGTATGGGGAACTAGTGGATAACTCGTATGCTTCACCATCAGGAAATCCAAGTTCAAATCTCTCTCCTACACGACCCAAAACAAGCATGTTAGGCTTACTGAAGGCTCCTAATTGTCCCCGTGGTGTAAATATAAGAGTGGTTGTTTGTGCCCTGTGATTGGCTGATGACCAACTCAAGAGTATACCCCTCCTTTCACCCCACAAAGTCAAGTGGGGTAGGCTCTGGCCCCCCATGATGACAAGCACTATAGAAAATAGATGGAAGGGCAGACTTTCAGGCTCCACTGTACGTACAACTGATTGGTCAGTTTTTGTGAACCATATCACACCTTAATGTTTCATAACCCGCGCCGGTGGCGTCGTTCTAAATTTAAAATTCATTATCTTCCACTAAAAAGAGACGGCGGACCTACATTTTAGCTCGCAGGGCTCAGAGGGCGGCTGTTGATGGAGGGAAGGGGGGGTTTAATATCTTCTAATCTTGACAGCGCCCCCATCCCCACCCCCACGCCACCACTGCAACCTGCCCACAGATGGAGTGGGCCAGCTCATGGCAGCCTTTGTCCTGGAAGGTAAAATGTTAGTCAGCCTACTGTAAGCGTGGGTAATAATATCGAATCCAAACACAGCCACGTAAAGCCACTGGCGACTTTGAATTAGAGGCTGTATTTATATTTAAATCTAGCCTCTTGTAAGCACAGGTATTATCTCTCCATTGGTCCAAAAACACAGAGGGAACCGTGACTCTATTCGAGGCTGTTTTTATATTTCAAACAGAGTTGTGTTGTTCAGCCTATATGATAGATAATACATTTATAGCAGGCTGAACAACACAACTCTGTTTGAAATATAAAGAGTGTGTGTGCGTGTATTTGTGTATAGACAGGGTCCAACATTAAGGCTTTTTATGTGATATCCCTTCAAAACCAAGTTGTAGCGCTTGCAGTAGTCAGAACTTGTACTGGCCCTGTACAGTATATTCATGCTATCATACATTAAGTTGTTGTGATTTTGTATGTAGTCTTCATACTGTACAGGATTATGTTTTATGTGTCATTAAGAAATTGTTACAAATGCATTTATGGCGCTGACTGCACTAACCTCACAAAAATAAAGCCATTTCAATTCCACAAATTAATAATGATGTCTCAAAGAACAAATCAATTATTAACATTTGCCCAGTATTGACATTGTAACACTGCTTTATCTTGTGTGTTGACGTTGTGCACACTATGGATAATTAGGGGTGCTCTGATCAGTGTTTTACGCACATACTGTAATCCACAAATGAGATCACTGATACCGATCATGTAAATGAGCTGTGAATTTTATGTATTTTGCATTCATGGGTTGCTATTAGCTATATGAGCTGTCATGTTCGTCTGGGTTTCCTTCGCAGCTCTTGCTCACCTGCGCAGCATGATGAGGGAGAGGGGAGGCTGTGCGATTACAGAAAAATAATCATCACAATCCTTTTTATGATTGAAATTGTGATTTATAGCCACGATTAAATGTGTTTCCGATTTTTTTTTTCCATTCAAGTACCAAAATGCAACTTTAAATATAACTTAAAAGAACAACCTGAAGATAAATTAGTAACACGTAAAACAATAATATTAAAGCCCAAGTGACTGATACTGTAATGAAAAATACATATAACATTATTCGCTTCAATGTTTATATGAAAAAATAAATAAGAGCGGAGAGCGTGTCATCCATACACAAAGTTGCGGAAGTCTCATTCGACATCCAAGTGGTAACCATATTACCTGCAACGTCATCAGCAGATGTTACACCGGGATGTTCACCATTGAAAACACGTAGTGGCTGCTATGGGACATGGAAGCTCTTTTCGAAGAAAAGAACATCTCACAATCGAGTGAAGTGACTGGGGTGATATTACCTTATCATTTTAAGCCATATCTAGATGATATGCGGATCACTTATAACTAACAACAGATTCCTCAACAGTATGTATGGCAGTATGTAGCGTACTCAGCCACAAGCGACGACAATGCCGTAAAGCCGTGACGAGCCACCGCGGCCTGGTGCCGCAACAAGCCACCCCGGCCCAGTTCGGTGCTGCGATGAACCACCTCTGCGCCGCGATGATCCAACCCGGCCGAGGCCGTGATCGGCGGACGCAGCGCGTCGAAGCAGTGGTTGGCGGATGCAGCACGCCGACGCGCACATCGACACATTTCGCACCCCTGACTTACGTACGCGGATCTTTTGTTATGTTCTGAGAGACTGTATTTACAGCTTTATTTTTTTAGTAGCTCTATACACACCTACCTGTCATTTGGAACCCACAATGCTCTCGTCCTTTTCACCTGTGCAATCCGTTTTTCACGATGAACCAGGTCTTATGGAAAAGTATGAAGAGTGAATCCATTCATTCTGAGTGTTTGAGCAATATCCAGCAATACAAAGAGTCGGCGTTTTGGCTAACACGAAGGAACAAAGTGCTACCTTCCGCAGGTAAAACGGGTATAAACATACGAGGCCGCCTGACTGGGCTCCTGCTGATAACGTCACTTCCTGCTTCTTCTCCAAAACAAATCCCTCCAGAGGATTTTCATGGCGGGAGTTACAAAAAGCCATATGCATCAAAATCATGTTTTGTGGCGCAAAAACAGATGGGTCCATTCCGGCTGCCTTTTTATATTTAAAACATACTAAAAATGTCATGTCAGTGGACCTTTAAAACAATACAAATTGGGAGAAAAAAGCAATAAAAGAAAATAAATACATTCATGGCTAAAAACGTGCAAATGCTTTGTACCAGTGGCTGTGGGGTCAGTCATTTAAAAAAAAAAAAAAAAAATCCTCTCATTACCCTGGAATTTAGCAAATCTAAACAATTTTGGTATTCGTATGACCTAAAACAGGAAACGTTGGACCTGATTTCATGCAATTCTTGCAGTCTGATTATATCTGCTGTTCCTGCTGTGTGGGCCACGGCCTCTTAAGTGTAGTGTGGCATGATTCAAGCATGGGGCTACTCACTTTCTGTCAACTAAAAAAACCATGGAAGAAAGTGGCGACATAATGATAAACTTGGTGTGATTGTGAGTGCCATTAGCACTAACACAGCGGCATACCATCACAGATGCTGGCTTTTGAACTTTGCATCCATTCAATCCCAGCCCCACCTGTGTGGAGTTTGCATGTTATCTGCGTGAGTTTTCTACAGGCAGTTCGGTTTCATCCCACAACCCAAAATCATGCATTAATTGGACACTCCAAATTGCCCCTAGGTGTGATTGTGAGTGCAACTGTTTTCTGTCTCCATCAGCCCTCTGATTGGCTGGCAACCAGTTCAGGGTGTACCCTGCCTCCTGCCCGATGATAGCTGGAATGGGCTCCAGCATTCCCGTGACACCTTGTGAGGATAAGTGGCTCAGAAAATGCATGGATGGCTAGACCAGTAGTAGAACTTTAAAATCTATTCGAAAGCCTGACTGAAAGCTAGTGTAAAGACTTGAGAATTGGAGTAATATGCTCTGACCTATATGTTCTGGTCAGAACCCAAGCTGCAGCACTCTGAGTGAGCTGCAGCTGTTTAATGCTCTTTTGGGGGAGTCCAGTCAGAAGACCCTTACAGTAATCAAGTGTACTTGTGATAAAAGCATGGATGAGTTTCTCCTGGTCATCTTGACATATGCTAGCTTTGACTCTGGATATGATCTTCAAATGATAAAAGGCAGTTTTAGTAATTGATTCCATGACTGTTGAAGGTCACGTCGCAATGTATCAGAAGACTAAGGTTTCAGACATGGTCTTTAATTTTAAAGATAGTGAGTCTAGGTATTTACTAACAGCAGTCCTCTTTAATTTGTTCCCAAAAACAATTATTTCACTATTGTTGTGGTTTAGTTGAAAAACATTCTGGCTCATCCAGTTATCTGATTTAGACAGTGACACAACACCTCAATTAAACTCATCTGCATAGCTATGGTAGTCAAAATTAAAGTTCTGTAGCGTTTGATCCCAAGGATAGCATATACAGGCTGAACAGGAGGGGTCCAAGAACGGACCTTTGAGGGACACTATAGGTCATTGCCATTTATTGAAATGAGCACTTCCAATGGTTACCAAGTTGCTTCTTTCCTCCAGGTAGGACCGTAACCATTTAAGGACTGTCCCATTTAGTCTTACCCACATTTCCCACCTATTCGGCTGTATGTTATGATCCATCGTATCAAAAGCTGCACAAGACCAAAACACTTCTTCCCTAGTCAGCATTCAGCCATATGTCATTTACCACTAAGAGCAGATTCTGCACTGTGATGAGTTTGTAAAACTGATTGAAATCTGTCAAAAAGTAACTTAAATTCAAGAAATTACTGAGTTGATTAAAAACACCTCAATAATCGTGGCTGTGAAAGGGTGATTCAAGATGGGTCTATAGCTTGCTAACCTGGAAGCATCCAGCGCTCTGTTTTTCGGAAGAGGCTTAACGGCTTTAGGAAACCCGCCAGACTAAAGTGAGCGATTGGTTATTTGCTGCAGATCAGCTAACACAGACTTCACAATAGTTTTGAAAAAAATCAGATGATGTTGATGTGTGCCCTGTGACTGACTGGCGACCAGTTCAGGGTGGAGTCTGCCTTTCACCGGAAATTAGCTGGGATAGGCTCCAGCACTCCCGCGACCCTTGTGAAGATAAGCGGCTTGGAAAATGGACATGGTATTGCGTTAGGACAGAACGTTTATGGTGTCAGGTGCTGAACAGTTTTCTCAACAGATTTTTGGGTTACCTGGATCAAATTGTGACATGGCAATAGAATTTTCCCTGTGTGGCTTCAGATGTAGCATCATTTTCCAGATTTGTGGTGATAATTAACCTGATGGATTGTATTTTTTTTTCACTAAAATAACATAAATTCATTGCATTTATCAGCTCTTACAAGTTCTGGAGCTATCTGATTTGTGGGGCTTGTGAGTTTGTCAACTGCAGCAAACAGTGCAAGTATTTTTGAAGTTCTTATTGATGATTTAAGAAAAGAGTTGCTATCTAGCCCTGACAAACAGACTTTGTCTGTAGAGGTCAATTTAAGAGTTTAGTTTTTCTCTACTTGCATTCTGCTTTCCTACACTTTGATTTAGAGCCGTTAACCATCATTGTGCTCCTCCACGGTGTTCTATGTCGCCTCAAGATTGTCTAAGTTTTAACAGGAGCGACAGCATTCATTCACATTTTAAATTTTCCTGGTGAAATTGTCCAAAAACGAATTATCAATTGTTTCAGCATTCAGAGTTTCTGGCACAGCTACAGTCTCTGTAAACTTAGTATCACCATTGTCATGTACGTACCTTTTTTTAATAGAGGTAGTCTGAACTTTTGGAAGAATCTGTAATTCAAAAATGGTCCAAAATAGCCATATCATTAATGTCAATCGATAGAATTTCAACATCCTTAGAGATGACCAGGTCTAAGATGTGACCTTGTGTCTGAGTTGTACTCTTAATATGTTGAGAGAGGTCAAATGTGCCTGGTATAACAAAGTGTTCTTTAGGTATTTTGTCCATGTTATTGTCACTATGAATGTTAGTCTTTCGTTATGATAAAATAGTTACACTCAGTACAAATAGCCTACAGCAGTTCTGAAAAATCATTCATAAATTTTCTTTTGTGCCTTGCAGGGCTATAAATTACCAGAACAATAACTTTGGGGTCACCTTTAACCAAAAACAGATTTGAAAGACCTAAAATCCGCCAGTATCATTTCTTTACACTGAAATAATTACTTAACATTAACAGCAATACCCCCGGGTTTGGAGTCACTGATGCAGATGCCTGCCTTTGGTGCTGGCAGCGTGGGATCGATTCCCGCTCAGTGATGATGTTGATAACTGACCTGTTACTGACTGGTGACCAGTTCAGGGTGTAGTCCGCCTTTCGCCCGAAGCTAGCTGGGATAGGCTCCAGCTTTCCTGCAAACCTTGTGAGGATAAGCAGCTTGGATAATGACATGACAATGACCCCTGGCTTTTTCCCCTGTTTGATTTTTTTTCATAAATTTCAAATACGCTGGTTTTGCCTCATTTAGAATGCTTTTGCAGCTACTTTCTTTTAACCATGTTTCATTTTATAACAAGAAGCCCAAACCATAGGTTGTAATGATGTCATTAATCAACTTTGACTTATGACCGAGTGACCTGATATTGAAAAGCGCTACTCTAGCAGAGATAAATGGAGACAGTGGTTTCATAGATTCATGTTTTATCCTCGGTAAGTTTGTACTTCAATTTGCTTTGGTGAGATTTTTATTCAAACTCTCAGGACTGGGGAGGGAGTAGGAGTGATCGCTGTGGGATTTGGAGGGTGCAAGATTTTTTTTTATTTATTTTTTTTACGCTCACTTGGGATTGGTAGTCTGTGGGATCGGCCTCTGTGAGAGTGGGAGTCAACATCTACTCCGGTGTCAGCCTCTAAGCTTGACAAAGTGTCATGGTGGCCCCGCGCCACTGTTGATGTAGGACCGTGCAGAGGGACTGGACTCTACATTGGAGACTAAATTAAACCCTCCACAGTCTCCACTTTACTGCCTTCTGTCTCCCCTTGACTAAAATCTGCTTCCTTACCCATCTAGTAAATGGAGAAGACGCTCCTTTGTCTCAGTTGGTCCTTGAATGTCTGATGACTGATGTGTTCAATGTGACATGGTTGTTGCATTTCAAAGTACACAAACCAAGGTGGCAAGAGCTGAGTCCGTATTGTGCAGTGGAAAAGCAGTACAAGTGATTGGTGCATTAACCCTTTTTGCCCTATTATTGTTGTCCAATAAAAAGCATTTACCCGAAGTATCAGTGATCCACCTTGGGAGTTTTTCATGTGAGCAATCATGTCACTATTTTCTTTGATGTACTAGCAAAAATTGACATACAAGCAGTTAGAGGCAGTGAACTAAACAAAAAGCAGAACTTTGGTAGATAATGCACAAATTTTCAAAAATATATACTAAAAGGGACAAGTCGAAAGAAACTCACATTTCAATTACATTTTTTTTAATTCAACAAGCGGACTCTTGCAAGAGTAAAAAGACCTACAAATGGACCGGCTGAATTGGTACAGTCACTTGTTTTTTGCTGCCATTAGTCTCCCCTTGAATGGAGGAGACCCCAATTTGATTGCATTCTTGTTAACATGTCTCATTACAACTAAACATGTTGTAAAAATGTCACTCCACAGAACACTTTTGTAGGAACACAGTGGGAAAATTAATGGCAACATTTGTATTTCTGCTACTTGATCAGGAGAGTAGCCCCACGTAAAGCTTGCAAAGAAGCGCTCCCTTGTACTAATTCCACCCCCACACTTACAAACAGCCAGTCTGTCTTTGGTAGCATGTGCTCGCCACTGTCACCAGATTAGCACGTAGCTTTAAAGCCGCGCTCATAAAGACACTGTGTACAGAACACAGGCTGCCCTAATACTGTTTGCCTCCCTTCTAACCTACAAATCTGCCCGTCGGACGGAGCTGCGTTTCTACCCTGCTCTCATAAAAATTAGACCCGGGTCATATAAAAGCTGCACTTACACGGTGTAAATAGAATCATATCAAGTCCTTGCAACATAATGCAATTCAGTTTGAAGGTCCCCGCAGCAGAATTGGACCTCAGTCATTATTGATCGGCTCGTGAAATGTGTTAGTGTGAACGCAGCAATGCTTTTCCCTGTGAAAAATAAAAACAATTTTACCAGTGAACACAGTTGGTGTATTGGTGTCAGTACATTCCACTGTTGGACAACACAATGTACATTTAAATACCATCAACTGGATCCTATTCATTGTCCACAAGCGTGTAACAAAGATGTATTGCTATCGTTGACTTGGCAACTCCTTCTCACCAACAATATTTCATTTACCATTAAAGGTCCACTGTCATGAAAAGCATGATTTTTAGTATGTTTATCATTAAAAAAAAAAAGGCAGCCGGAATGGACCCATCCGTTTTTCACCACAAAACGTGATTTTGACGCATGTGGCTTTTTGTAACTCCCGGCATGAAAATCCTCTCAAGGGATTTGTTTTTGAGATGAAGCAGGAAGTGACGTACAGGGCAGTAGCGCACTCAAGCGGTCTCTATATTTATACTAGTTTTACCTGCTGGAAGGTAGCTCGTTGTTCCTTCGTGTTAGCCAAAATGCCGCCTCGTTGTATTGCTAGATATTGCTCGAACACTCGGGAGGATGGATTCGCCCTTCATACTTTTCCAAAAGACCATGTTTCTCCCGAAAAATGGATTGCACACGTGCAAAGGACGAGAGCTTCGTGGGTCTCAAATGACAGGTGCACAATACAATACAAATACACAACATGCAGTATATCTCAGATGTAAATACATGCAATATAGCCAAAAAGTATGTGCAGTAGATGTTTAAATGATAAAATTCAGTTAAAAATATGGACAGGATGTTTTTGTATGCAGCATATGGTCTCTCTCATTGTACCTTTTTTTTTTTTTTTTTTGCATAGTCCAGGTAGTTCTGGAACCTAGGCCCCACAATAACACTGTACTTATATATTTCTTTCTTTTTTAATGAATTAATAATTTGACCGCAAAAAATGTAAATTCCAATCAAATAAGTCCATGTCTAGTGATAAGGTAGCTGGCCCCCATGTCTTCAAAATTACTCCTGGAGCCTGCAGGGAGTGCCTGGAGCAATACCAAACAAAAACAATTACTGCTGAGTTAAACGTCATTTTGAATAATCCATCGGCAGGGTTTGACAAATCAAATCTGAGTCTGTTTTTTTAACAGGAGGAATTCACCTGGTGACAAAACTCTTCACAGTTTAGTGCATTTTAATTGTGCGTAACCTTGGCGAAAGTTTGTCCCTAACCAAGAAGAAGAAGAAAAAAAGTCACCCGTGTAAATCACACACGCCTTAAATATTTCCCACCTTTAGATGTCGTCAGGATACCTCGACGTGCTTGGGCCATGACAAGGTGTCAGCCTCGTGCTGCAAAATCAATTATTTACACCGGCTGCTTTTGACTTCAAAGAGCTGGCAAATCATGCGTGCCCAGATTTGGGGAGGGGGGGGGCGAAGGAGGAGGAGTCACCCGTCGCCAGGCAACCTGTCACCTGCCTCGACATGCCAAAATCAGCCACTTAGCCACGGAGGCTTGCATGTACTGCATACATGGCTGCCTTTTAAAGCCCCCTCAGCAGCTTGCAGGCGGAAAACAAAACTATTAGCTTAACGGAGTGTCTCCTTTGGGGGGGCTGTTTCATGGACGTGATAATGGTGCTTTTATTTTCATTTTATTTTTTTTACCCCACGCAGCCTGTTGCATGAAAACAAGAGTCACGTGTCAGGAAGTTGCGATCGAGTACATAAAAATGAACCCTGACCCCACTCCCCCCACCCCCACCCCAGGGATGTGTTGTTTTCTCGCCAGCAAACACCTTAACTGCCGACGTGACGAAAACCTTGAGACTCTCGGACAAGTTCAAGCGTGCTCAATCCATCACCTCCCCCCACCCCAGAAACCCCAACCCTGAGAAACAGTCAAACAAACAGATAGAAACATGCCCGTGTTGTCAATAAATAACTTAAAGTTGTCTTGTCATCTCGCAATTTCTCTTCTCTGCGTTCCCAACTGACTGAGTTCTTGACTCGGTGGCACACTGAACCCTCGGGGTAGTATTGTTCCCATTTGGCAGCTTCTTGACAAAAGCCGAATAACGTGTGTTTGTCCCAACAATAGGGTTTGTGACAAGTGGGAGCCAGCCAATCTTAAATCTCGAAACTTGTTCAGTATTTTCCACCAAAAATCTTCACATGTGTGAGGAAAGTCAATGACTCTGGAGTCATGACATTAGACGTGAAACTGAATGTAGCTGCTTAAGAAGCAAACTTGCCCCAAATAAAAACAAACGTGTCCTACTCAATATTGTATTTTGTACAGGTGGGTTTACCTGACGGCAAGAAGTATTTTTCAAGGCAAGGCTGCAACAACCACATCACCTCAGGTCACTTCGGAAAAAATCTGGAAACATCAGAGAAGTGTTAATTCTTCATTTTTGTTTGATCACATCTGATCATGTCATATTTCTGTCTTTGAGGACTGGATTCTAGATGAGTGGTGAAACACAATTGGTATATTTGTGGTGTTCTGTCTTGAGATTTTCAGAGCACATCACACACAGTATCATCAAAACTGTGCTACAAGAATTTTTTTCTTATAGTCTTTTAAACTTTGAAAAATGTTATGCAAATATGAGGTCTTAGTTACCAATTTACCACCTAAAAACCGCTTTTATAGTTCTGTGACCAAACACGTAACAGTTTACTATTTATATATTAAATGGATTTTCCCTATTGAAATGAACTGAAATACTATTCGTTGGTTGAGAAAAAAGAAAAAGAAAACAAATTCAAAAAGAAAAACAGCCCTGTATTGTCAAAAAAACATGATAAAACAATAAAAGGCGATGTAATAAAATAAACTCATTTCATGCAGTTGCTGTACATACTGTGCGTGGCTCCATGAGTGAATTCAGGAGCTCGAGTCCAATAGGCTGGTTAGTCTGTGCCCACATGCAATACCTAAATCTTTTTTTTTCCTCTACACTTGAGCGTTCATGTATCTGAAATTCGCTTAGTCCAAATTGGAAAATACAAAAGAAAGACTCGTAAGTCAAAAAACAATTACCGTAATTTCTGACCTATAAGCCGCATCTTTTTTCACATGCTTTCAACCCTGCGATTTATGCGGTTATGCGGCTAATTTCTGCATTTTTTCTAACGGCCGCAAGGGGGCAGGGAAAGATAAGAGTGCGACTGGTGGAATATATGTGCCAAGGAAGTGACTTTTACCGGTCTGGCCCTGTTAGCGGTGCCTTCGTGTGTTACTGCCGTGTCTGTGATTTTTACAGGTACCTGTATGTTGTTGTTTTTTTTTTTTTTTAACCGGCCATGATAGCACGGTGCTAGCGTTAGCGTGGTGCTTGCATTAAACTCTGTATGCCGTCTTTCTTTGTAAATATCTCGCATTTCAATGTGGGTTTTAATTTGGGCACTTGTGGCTTTTACACAGCTGCGGCTTATGTATAGACCAAATGGTATTTCCTTTACAAATGTACTGGGTGAGGCTTATAACCAGGTGCGCTCTGTAGGCCGGAAATTACGGTACTTTAGAGCACTGGTCAAGGCACCACTATAGCATGCTGTGAGACTGCCAAAAAAAACACCGCGCTGCAAGCATTGGTCAGATCGGCTCATACCATCAAAAAATAATGGAGGAGCACAAGGGTCTCCTGTATTATTTTTTTTCCTTTATTCATTTATCATTTTATCTGAAAGCCGAGGGCACATACATACACTCCCTCTGCTAAAGGCAACAAAAAAAAACGCTTGTCATTCATCCTAAAATACTTCAATCACAATCAAATGAAAACTGAATCGAATTGCTCAGGTTCCAAAGTCCTGGTGGGCACTTCTTCCTAGGATTGGTTCGTAGGGCTTAATTGCAAAACGCCACACAAAGCAATTACAACAACATTTGTATATTTGGACCACGTCTTTGCGCTTGTTTGGATAAAAACCAGGCCCCTGTCCAATTTATTATTATTTATTTTTTTAGCATTTTTAGTTTGGAGAATTTTATGATGAAAAATGCATATGGAAAGTCACATATTTGAATATGGATTCTTTTCATTGCACTGTCACATTTTAAAATGGGGGAACAGGGACCAGTTGCTGCAGTGAATACTGGAAAACTAGAAGTGATACCCCACAAAATATATAATACAGTGGAAGCTTGGAATTCGAACATCTTTGTAGTTGTACAAATTGGTTTTGAACCCAAAAACTAAGATGCTGAGGTTCTCGCTTGAAGTGAACTGGTTGGATGTGATTAGAAATGAGCTCATTGTAGAGGGACAGCCAAAGTTGGATGTTTTGGAGACAAGGTTCGAGAGAGCAGACTTCGATGGTTTGGATATGTCCAGAGGCAAGAGAGTGAGTTTATTGGTAGAAGGGTATTGAGGATGGGGCTGCCAGGCAAAAGAGTGAGAAGAAGACCAAAGAAAAGGTTGATGGATGTTGTGAGGGAGATGGAAAATATGACACGCTGTGGCGACCCCTAATGGGACAAGCCGAAAGGAAAAGAAGACGTTTCATGTTTTTACATAGATAGGAATTTAAAATTGCAATTATTGGTTGGAGGTTTTTGGCCGTCATGAATGGATTTAACTCATTTACATTATTTCCTAAGGGAAAATGTTTTGGAAGTCAAACAACTCTGTCTTTGAAGACAAATTATGTTCAAATTCTGAGATTCCACTGTATTATAGTAATAGAAAACAATGATTCCATAACTGTTTATTATTTCAAACTAATTCTATAACATGACCTTTGAAAATAAACGACACATATAATTTGAATAAGAAGACCCTCCGTCACTTCCGTTAACAACAACAATGCATCAATTACTACTTCCCTATTAGCCAGGTCTTTGGCACCATCTTGTGGCATCTTGAGACTATGACAGAAAAAGCGCATGAATGCCACTCGACCAGGGTTTGTTACCTAACAACCCAAGATGTGACCTTTTTCATTGGATGATATTTTGCTATAAAATAAACAGTTGTCCATGATGTTCCCTACATTCAAGGCTTTGTCAGACCTTGAAAATGTCACAGTCATTATTTATTTACTGTATTCCGGGCTGTGTAAAACGCTGCTTCATCTTCTAATGCCATCTGACATAATGAGAAATAAATCTTCTCGATGGCACACTGATACTGAGGGTTCCCTTTTAGCTTGTTTGATCACGTTGTACACTTTTGTGTGTGTGTGTGTGTGTGTGTGTGTGTGTGTGTGTGTGTGCGTGTATGTGTATACCTACTTGAAGGCCTGGTCATGTGTGAAAGCTGCAAATGGATGCCCATCCTTCCCTTGAACAAAGCCAATGAATAATAAAAGGACATAAACACATGAGGTACTTTTCCATTTGCATCAGAAAAGCACCTGTTGGGAAATCCCCCAACAAAGAAACAAAGAATACAAGCAACTTTTGAATGAGGTGGTAACATCTTAACATTATATATACTGTAGACCAATGAGATTTTTGCGTGTGTGTGTGGGGGGGGGTTCCCCTCTTTCGTTTTGCCTTATTTGTCAGCGTGTGGTTTTGGCTGACTACCTTAAAACGGGAGCACGGCAAGTTGAGACAGAAAGACAATTTGCTGCAAAAAGCAAAAGTCATGAACACATCCTGACTGAGGCAGGTGGCCTCTTGAAACAGTGCTAAGGAATAATTGCCTTGGGAATTTGAGTCGCTAGCGGTAAATCTGTATGTATTGAGGATTTTCTTATTCGTTTAAACAATGGAGCAGCACAGTGATTAAGACGTCTGTGTCTGTTTTTTAGGTTCTGGATTCAAACCCCTTTTCTTCATGTAATCCATCTTCCTCCCACGTTCCAGAAATGTGCAGTTCCATTTGTTGAGAAGTGTAAATTGGCACTACCTGTAGGTATAAATGTGGGCCTTTTCCAAGTGAGGCAATTGATAACTTTCTCGTTTGGAATGCCGACTGAGCTGCAGGCAGCAGAGTAAGACAAAGTAACAATGTTTGTTATTCATTTAAGTGGTTATTTATCAAAGATTTCCAAATATATATATATATATTATATATATATATATATATATTTTTTTTTTGTTTTTAAATTTGTAGTACATTCGTATTTTTAAAGTTACTTCATGTTATGATGGCACGTTGGATCAATGGAAAAGCGTTGGCCTCACAGTTCTGAAGTCCCGGGTTCAATCCTGGACCTGCCTGTGCGGAGTTTGCATGTTCCCCCGTACCTGTGTGGGTTTTCTCTGGGCACTCCGGTTTTCTAGGTGTGATTGTGAGTGCGGCTGTTTGTCTGAATGTGCCCTGGGATTGGCTGGCAACTAGTTCAAGGGTGTACTCCGCCTTCTGCCGGTTGACAGCTGGAATAGGCTCCAGCACTCCCTGGGACCCTCGTGAAGATAAGTGGCAAAGAAAATGGATGGATGGACTTCATGTTTTTCTTATACATACCGCTTGCTGATTATTGTTCTCTGAATAACATCACTTGATTAGGCCTTTTGTAACATTTCGTATGTGTATATCGGATCAGAATGATGTTGTGATTGGCCCAAGTGGGTCAGCATCTGATCAAAAGTGAAAACCTTTGATCTTGAAATCCCTATTAAATACTCCTGGCTTTCACACAGTCCATCAAGTCTGGCTTTTGCTCCTGAGCCAGAGCATTACAGCCTCAGTGGCATCCTATTGCCTGAATGGATCGTTCATCTTCCCTTATTGAAATATGGAAACATTGCGGATGATTGGTCCATATCACGGTATCTACTAGATGTCCTGTCCTTCAGTGTCTCGTTCCGATTTGGATCCCATCAGAGTTTTTCGTGCACATTGAACACACATTCACGTTTTCCACCTCTTCTGTCGCCTTGGCCACTTGCCTCTTTCTAAAAATCTCCACGTTCCCCCAACTCAAAAAGCTCGTCTCGCACATGTGGGTTCGATTACGTGATGAATGTACATTGGTGTCATTCATGTAGAGCAGAGGAACAAAGGACAAATCTGAGAATCTGACAAGACTGAGAAACCTATATTACAAATATTAACTTGTCGTGTTGCGATAGCCCTCAGAGATAAGCAGACCAAATGTCAAATTTACTCTCATTTGACGCCTGAGGAGTGTTCATTGCAGATACCTGCATACAGGGGGTGCAGTTTTATTCCCTCTTGAGGTTTGAAGCTTCGGTGTTAATAGATGACAGAGGAGATGAAAGGCAGCGGCAACAGGCTGAGCTAACGTTGGCCATGACCAACATCCGAGAGGGCAAAATGGAGCAAATTCGAGAATGTGGAGCATCATACTGCAGCAGGTTAAAGCGAAGTAATTTGTTAAACTAAAGTTAACATGTTCATTGTAGTAATGTATAGCTGTGCAGCCTCAAGTGTTTGTTTTCTTGCTGCCCTCAGTCTCCTCTTGAATTAATATCTTCATGCCAAGTCGCAAATACAGCATGCCCTTGTTATTTTTACGGGCATATCCAGGAGGAGAATAAAGGCAGCAAGAAAACGGTGTACTGCAGCCATGTGGAGTCAGTGGAGTATTTTACTGCAAACTGTTCCTCGTAGCCTCAGTCTCCTTTTGAATGATCTTTCTCATTGTTTTTGAGCAAAGATCTGAAAGGAGACTGAGGGCAGTAAAATGGAGTTTGTTGTGTATAGACTACAAGTGTATCCTCAAATGAGGAGACTAAGGGCACCAAGAAAATGGAGTGCTGCAGCAATTCGGAGATAATGGAGTAAAATACTGCAGCACCCAGAATATACAGTTGGGAATGATCCTCAAATGTTTGTTTTCTTGCTGCCCGTTGTCTCCTCTTGAATAAACTAGCCCCAAAATCCTTAAATGCTGAAATTATTTTTTTTTAAATTGGTTCATAAATTTTGTATGTTCCTTTAAGAACTTTAAATAAATAAAAGGAAGACATTATGACAAATCTAGCAAGTAATTGTTTGTCAACGTGTCCTGGCAGGTCCACCCTTACAACAGACGAGTAAAAGAAATGATCCAGGGGTCGTCGTGGCAAAGTCATAAACGTTTTTCTCCTCATTACAACAAGCCAGCGTATCATCCAGTTCCCCGTTATCTTTATAAAGCTAAAATGACCACATATTGTTCCTTTAATTGAGGCATAACATTACAGCATGCAATTAGTAGATAGGCAACTGTGCCCCCCCCACACACACACACACAAACACACATTCACACACAAGAAGACCCTCTCACCAGATCGGTGCCACGCACGAGGCTCGTTGCTTAGCAATGTGCCATGGCCTACTTTTACGCCCTTTTCTCTCTTGACAAGGCCAAGCAAATGCGTAGATGGTTAATTGGTTAGCGGGGAAATTAGCATGTCGCTCGTCCTTTGCTGACGTCCTGCTTCACAAATTTGAGATGAAATTTCTCACATGCTAGTGGTAATATTCTCTCGACAAAAGAAACTCACTTAATTACTCGATGTTGTTACGATACAAAAATGTCATTTTCAAAGCCTCTACCCACCTAAATACAAATGGCTTGAAATTGCTAACATGTTTAGTCCAAAGTGTTCTACATGAAGAATCCTTTGAAAAGATGCAAAATGTCAACTTTTGAAAGGCCACACACAAGTCCAACTCAATGTTCTCTCCAGGAAAAGGAAAAATGGGACGAGATCTGATTAAGCCACAAATTTAAAGGGCTGCACCCCTCAGCCAGTAACTCTGAACAACTTCGCATTTTTTTCACTCATAAATCAATCACAATTTTTTTTTTTTTTTTTTTTTTTTTTTGGACCAGGATGACAACATTTGGGAATTTGGGTCGCATAAGACAGCAATGCCTTGAGATAGAAGTTTAATATGTTCCGTGACCATGTACATAATCTCAAAACATTATCTGGCAATACCATTAATTCATTTCAGCCTTCCCCAAAAAAAGATGCTCATTTTGTTTGCAACATTAATAAGGAATAATAGCACTCTATGATAATGTGGAAAAACAATAATAACAATTGAACAGAAGGTAAATAGTGAATGCATCATGATTGTATACTGAAATTAATTTCATCATGCTGTTCCTTTGGGGTTAGACACCTTGGCTATGGGGAGGTATATAGAAATGCAAAGACAAAAGAAGAAGAATCAACTTCTATTTACCATTCTAAGTGACTCAGTAAGAGCTATATTTAGTCTTTTGATAAAGTATAAATGATATATGAGAGTATTGTTATCTGCCTACCTGTGTTGCACAACCATTTATGTTATCTACTTCTTTTTCAACTGTGACTGTCTGCTGACCATTAAATAGCATGTCGATGACATTTTCAATTATTCAGTAGGTGTAAACTAGTGGACCGTTCTTAATGCAATGTTCAGTAGTTCTAAATTCACAAAGTATCATTGTCTGTTTTATTTTTTGATTGAAAACTTGAGCTAGGAGTGAGATTACACCCTTTGAAAAATTCATGAGGCTAGTCACTCGTATCTCAAGGCACCAATCAATGTTAAGGTGAATGAGTTGAAATTTAACACAAGCCTACCATTAAACATTTCATAAATAAATATGCTAATGCTTTTATCCAGCCTCAAGATGTCGTCAACATTTTTAACCCTCTCTGGACCAAATAATAAAAATTTTTGCAGAGAGAAAAATCTGATACTTTCAGAAAAAGATACTCTGGACTTAAAATGTTCGATTATATTAAACCTGTTGCAAATTTGCAACACCTGCCCAGAAAGGGTTAAAGACGTATCCATAACCCACTAAGTGTAAACAACTTAAATTTTCTCACACAAAAGCCCAGCTCAAAGTTCTCACTTTCCCCACTGACGGCTGTCGAATTCAAATTTCCATGTTAACATGGAGGCCTGACAGTGAATGAGGAAATTTCCACATCGTTCGACAAAAAATGTCCAGTTTTGATGTACAGTAAAGCACAACAAGTGGGGTTGGAAGGCCAAAAACTGAGCAGTCAGTCGCAGCAGGGACTATTCTTGGCAGTGCTAACCCCCAACTCTCCCCCCTGTTAGCGTTCACGCCCCTGAAGATGCGACTGTTGACAATGTGATACGCTAAATGTGGCAATGATATTTCCCCCAACGTGACATCCAATCAAGCGCCTCATCGCCCGCAGGCACAAAACAAGCCAAAAATCTTTAGCTTTTCATCACTCACTCTCTTTGCCTTCTATGCTAATTAGCACAAAAATATTGTTACTCAGCCGACAATTTAAAGATGAAACATACCTCTAATGTGGAAATTGGAAGTCCGGTTTAATGTGCTCTACTCTACACTAAAAATCCTTTGACTGGTAAAATGTTGCCATTTTATTAATCCAAAAAAAGACAGCATTCTCTAACCCTGCAAGTGTTATTGGCTTGAAATTACTCACACACATTTAGCTCACACTACACAAATGCGCATTGGATCATACGGTTTTATCAAAAGGGTTAGCTGTCGCTGAGCGACAACATTCCAAAATGTAAAAGATTGGCCGCCTCACCTAATGAGCGTGAATGACTTGAAATTTCTCACACGACAGCCCGGGTCAGGGCTCTTTACACCAAAACTACTTTGCATGGTAGAATTTTGGAGCTGGAGGAAGCCACAACATTTAAAAGTCTTTGGTCGTAATCCAATAAGAGTTATTGACTTGAATTTTCTTATACTAGCAGTGTAACAATACAAACAACTTTTCCCCCACATTATATTTGAGTTACTATTATGTCCAACATCTGAATTTATCTTGTATTAATGGAAATGCATTATTGACTAGAAATTTCTCATACCAATCCAGCTCAAAAGTTTAGAGAATCTTTGGATTCTTGAAAGGGAAAAACAATTTGAATAGTGGCAAAAAGGTCAAAATTTTAAAGGCTGCCCCTCACCCAGGACAAAGAGACTGAATTGGAACTTCTCACACGAGTCCACCTCAGTGTCCTGGACCAAAACAAAACAAAAAGTGAATCTTATACAAATGTAATTCCTCGTCAAACGTCAAAATTGTAAAAGCCACAGCCCTCAACCAATACTGTACATCTGTCTAGAAATGTCTTGCACAAGTCCTCCACATCCGTTCCCGTTGTCCGTCCTCTGTGTAGGAGCCATGAAAAGGCAGCGGCCTCTTGTGAGTCGTGGCTTACAAGCTTTAAGTCCGTTAAACCCCCATCAAGGTAAGCATTCTTTGGCCAGTCAAACCTCCCCCAACACCCCACACACACACACACACTCTCTGCACAGAACCAAATGTTTGCAGTGCTCTAAGTGAAACTAATGTGAAATACTTTTTAAATGCTTCTCACTCTTTACTTGCTACTTTTTATTTAAAGTAAACAGTTTGAATTTATCTAGTATGTATGTATATATAAATTTACAATCTCCACTAAAGACAGACAAAAAAAAGACCACCGCCAAGACTTGATTTTGAATTGATCATCTGCAAAGATCAATGAATGTCTACCACATTGCGTTCAACAGTGGGAAACACTCAGGAGATGGCAGACGCGCAAAAGCCAAACAATTATAGGTTGCAACGTTCTTAACATTTTCTAGTGGGTTTTTCCAAGCGTGTATATGCAAGTAACAAATAACCAGCATAACATACTCTTGTGTTAAATTTAAATTACAATCATCTGCAATCTAAATCCAATCTGATTACAACGTGTATGGACAACCCTTGTGAGGATAAGCGGCTCAGATAATGGATGGATGGACAGAAGGAAGTCAGATTTGACTTAATATTTCTCACTCAAGTCTTATTTAAAGTACATCCATCCATCCATTTTCTTAGCCGCATATCCTCACAAGGGGCACGGGAGGACCGGAGCCAATCGCAGCTATCTTTGGGCAGGAAGCGGGGAACACCCTGAACTGGTCACCAGCCAGTCGCAGGGCGGATAGAAACAAACATTCACACAATCACACCCAAGGGCAATTTAGAATCTCCAATTGATGTTAATTAAATCCATAGTTACAAAATTCAATTTAAGGCAGCCTTCACTCTAGAAGCAAAATCATTTCTCACACAAGTCCGGCTCAACCTTCTCGACGTGAAAAATAGTTTGCTGTTATTAAACCACAAAATGTTAAGTTTTCAAAAGTTAGACAGAATGTGTGATTGACTTAAAAATTTCTCACCAAGTCCAGCTTCATGTTCTGAATAAAAAAAAAAACATATTTGGTCTCTGTGGAATTTTGCCAGCTGTTGTTATCTAACCTCGAAATATAAAAGGCCCTCCGCCAATTAAGAGTGATTGATCGGAACCTTCCCCAACAGAAGTCGAGCTGAATTTTGCCAGATGGTGGCAACGTTTTTAAACCCCACCATTTAAAAGGCAGCACTGAAACCCAATAAGTGTGATTTGAAATTTCTTACACGTTTCAAAGTCCCCCCCACACACATGAAACCCTTTGAAAAGTAACCGAATACCAGATGGGGGCTCTGTTGTAGAGAGTCAAAACAAGACAGGACGGCAAATCCTCGCCCAATAACTCATAGAAGTCCAGCTTTTGTCTTGTAATAATACTTTGGATCATCACATTCTACTAGCAGTTAACCCCCCAAAATTAAACAAATTAAACCCCAAGTCATTAAGTCTGACTGACTTCAAGTGCACCTCATTGTACTCTACAAAACCTTTGGATCATAGAATTTTGTCTGTCTGGTAGGGGGGGGGGGCTTAAAAGGCTGCACCCTCAAAAGTCTGAAAGTGAGCAGCAAAACATCTCAAATACAACAATCCTTCAATCTGATGGGACTTGAAAATTCTCACTAAACAGCAGCTCTTCGATATAGTTTTAATAACGATTAGGTCCCCCTCCCAAAAAAAAACAAATGGCTGCAGCCCACACATCAATCATGTTGACTTGAAATTTCTCACACAAGTGGCAAGTCATAGTTTTACAACATTGAGGCACGATAAAGTGTCAAAATGACAAAATTAACAAGGCCAGCACCTGCTGCACATTAAGTTCGAATGATTTGAAATTGATTACAAATCCTCTTTGGATTGTATCATTTTACTAGGCGTTAACACCCAAAAATTAAAAACATTTTAAAAACCGCAAACCCCAAAGGTCGCTTGAGATTTCTTACACAATTGTCTGTCAGACTACTCTAGAGCCCCAAAATTAGAAAATGAAGACTTTAACATGGATTACCCCTGAAAAAAAAACAAATAAATTGCGTGACTGGCATTTTACCAACCTGTGAAATTCATTGACATCACTCTAAATTTCGCTTGCCATAATTCACAAAACGTGCTAGCATTAGGGAAAAGGGAATTCACACTGAGTATGAATGAGAGCGCATTATCAGCTCAGTCGAATATATGAAAAATGTAAACAAACCAAGAAAAGCCACGGCAGTGAGAATACTCTTCTCAGCCACGTCAAACAATTGCATAACTTTAGGCGCACACCTCAAACATAAATATTGTATCACGTTTCCATGGCAGAAGAAAGCGAGGCGTCTCTTCACCCACAGGTTAAACCTCAGCACTTAGCTCGGGCCCGGGGGAGGGCGACAGCGGGGTGGTTACTTGGTGGGGGGAGTGAGAGGCTACGCAATGAATGGAAAAGCAGGCCACACTTCTATCCAGGCCATCTTTATTGATCCTCACAACCTTTCACAAAGACTTTCCCTCCCTCCTTTCAAAATCTCATCCACCCAAAAAAGGGACTATAAACAACCAATAATAATAAATAAGAATCTGCGTGATTAAGGCGGTTCTACTTCTCCATGAGAACACAAAACAGTGTGGACATGTCAGAGTTATACAGCTTCATACAGTACAAGCAGTTGATTTTTGAGAACAGCACATCTAAAAAAAAAAAAAAAAAAACAAACAAAAAAAAAAACGTCAAACTCTTTCAAAAAGTGGACAATGCCTTGTCAAATTAAGGCTCCTTTTTGGATCTTCTGAGCTTATTTTTAATACCAAGCTTGTAGGATGACAAGGGTGGGAACCTAATAACATAAAATCATGTAGGAAAAAAAAATAATAAATCACTTGCCCCGGTAGGTGGTGAGTTCTCTATGTCCGATTATAAATAAATACACCTCGGAGGAAACACAGTGTCATTGTTCAGAGTGGCTTTGTGATTTTTTTTGTTTTGTTTTATTTTTTTAAACATTCATGTCCAGGAAGTGGGGAAGTGAGACGAGGCCTCCGAAGGCCAGCCGAGCCCTCCCACCCTGTAAACCACGAGGACCGCCAGAGTTCTCCTCCTGCGCACCCGGCGCTGTGACTCCTTGGCGCGGCGGTCCTAAAAAAAGAGATGAGCACACCATCCATGTATTCGTCCCATTGGTCCAGGCTAGTTGGGTCGTTTGGGGAAGGGGCAGGCGGGGGTGGACGTGGGGTCCTCTCAGCAGCTAACCGTGCTGGGCTGCTGTTTGCTCACAAAGTCCGAGATGAAGTCAAACTCGTTCTGGCCGAGGAAGAGTTCTGGCAGCTCCTGGACCCGGTCCAGGCCCAGCTCCATGACCAGCGAGGTGAGCGCTTCCTCGTCGATCATGTCCGCGTCCATGCCGTTCAGCGCCAGCGCCGGTCCCGCCATGTGCTGCATGTTGGCCAGCTGAGCCGGGTTCATGCGGTACTGGTTTGCGGGGCCGCCCATGTGGCCCCCGACGCCGCCGCCCATGGGACCCAGCGGGTGTCCATGATACTGCGTGTTGAGTTTTTGGAGCTGCATGCTGGCCATGAGCTGCTGAGATGTTAGGCCCCCGTTCATGAACTGGCTCTGTTGGGCTTGGTGCTGCTGTTGTTGCTGGACCTGGTGCTGCTGCTGCTGCTGCTGTTGTTGAGCCTGGTGCATGTGATGCTGCTGCCCGTTGTACATCATCTGGTGGTGGTGCCCCATTTGGGCGCCGTTTATCTGTCCGCTCATGGGCCCGCCGGGGGGAACCATGCCCTGCCGTTGACGCATCTCCATGCCGGCCTGGGCGCCTCCGTAGTGCATCATCTGGCCCCCGGGCATGGCCCGCATGGCCGACGTCTGCTGGCCGTGCGGCGGGTGGCCCGCCTGCAGGCCGTTCATGCCCATTCGGTAACCGTGGAGACTGGCGCCGGCCGAACCGTGATTCATGGGCATCATGAGGTGGTCTGCCATGCCTCCTGTGTGGATATTGAGGGGTAAAGATTTGGGTGTTAAGATGCCCACTTTGCACACAGGCCCTTCACCTTGGACCACGCATTTTGCGTTTTTTTTTTTTTAAACTACCGTTTGTCTTCCTGACGTGGTAGAACTAACATGGTCTTCAAAACGCGTAGCAAAGTCACAATAGGAACAATAACCGACGCAGTTGTCTTTTAAAATGGCTTCAGTGTCCAATTCAAAGAAATACAGCAGGGGGGGGGGCACGCACACACACACGGACACATTTTTACGCACGCAAGGTTGCAACAAAGAACACGGACATCATGCAACGCACGGCGTGTCTCGATTCGCAGCCTTCTCAACGCGCAATCGTCACAATCATCTTTTTAAGAGCGCCTCTTACAGAAACGAGGAAACAATGGAGCGACGCGAAGGGGAGAGAGAAGAGACATGCGCGCGGACACTGGAACGAAAACCGAACGTTCATGCTTCCAATTCGCTACAACAGAAACAATGTGCACCACGTACCCTGTTCAGCTCCAGCAAAGGTTGAAAAAAAAAACAAAACAAAAAAAAAAACCCGAAAAGTTACTACTCCGCTCAAGGCTTGGTCCGGTTCGGTGGTCCGCTGCGGTGAGCACGGAGATGTAGGCAGAGGGGGGCGCTCAGTGCCTGGAGTCCGCGGGGCCGCGCGTCATTGCTGGGTGAGGTGCGCACAAAGACTGCAGCATCAGATCTTGAAGCGACTGCCTATTTTCTGGGTCAACTCGGGGATTATGCACATCTAAAAAGCTCCCGAGGAAGGAAGGCGGTCTTCTCCTCTGAGGGAGGGAGGGAAGGGGCAGAGGCGCGGGGGCCCGCCTCCTCCTGCTTCCTATTGGGCCATTAGTCTAATTGTTCAGGGGCGTAGCGCAGAAAAGAAAAGGGCAGTCTTGAGAGCGGTGACACTGGAAATCTATTTAAATACTCTCCTCCCCTGCTGTGTTTTACGCTTAAAAAAAAAAAAGAAGACACATTGTGTCGGGGTAGATGCTTAGATAGATAATAATAATAATTATGATAACCTAACGTTTAATAGTGTCCTGTAAACAAACATAATAATGTCCTGTGAGTAGATGTGTACTTCTTTACTTTCTTTCATATGCGGAGTGATGGATGGTCAGACAGTTCCCAAATGGGTAAGGGATAGAGCTGAATGAACGATAAAGGCATTTTTGTGAATGCCTCATGTATGTCAATCTATGTATCGACCTACCGAGATGTTCGCTATATAAGCTTTTTGCACTTCTCTTCACCTCAAGCCAAGTTAACATATACTGAGACATTTCACTCCAATATCTCTTGATAATGTTGTGATTTCATGATACCTGTGATATAGTCAAGGCCTCCAGTACCGGATGTAGTAAAGTAGACCCACAGCATTTTGGATCTTTTCCTGAAATGCTTCATTGAGCCATTTGTGTGCTTTCCTTAAAAGCTCTATTTTTGCTTCATCTGTCCATAAAATATAATTTGCTCATTTGCATGAAACACAAGATTTTAATATAAAAATATTGTTTCGCTTGATTTGTTTTCTTCTGAACATATTCCATATTTATTACTTAAACTTCATGTGTGGCAATAACGAAGAGCACAACTCCGTGTCACGAAAAAAAAATGTCTGTAGAATAATACCAGAGTTTAAAATTCCCATTAGTGCATTTTTTTGGATCGATAATCTCCCTAAAGTAGCGGATAACAGTGGGCTTACTGACGACCTGAACAGCTTTTACTGCAGATTTGAAAAAGACATTTTGACTACACACACCCACCAAGTCACACCACCAACCCTTTCAACATCTTCAACTCCTCTGTTGGCCATCCGTGAACAGGACATGAGGTGCATCTTCAAACTACTAAATATTAACAAAGCGACGGGGCCAAAACCTTTATCCGCATCCTGCCTCAAAGTCTGTGCAGACCAACATGCTCCAGTCTTCACAAAGATCTTCAGCCGGTCTCTACAAAAAAATTGTGAAGTACCAACCTGCTTCCAACACTCAACCATCATCCTGGTCCTCAAGAAACCTGCAATTGTCTAAATGACTGAAGGCCTGTTGCCTTGACATCTTTGGTCACAAAGTCGCTTGAACATCTCGTGCTGGACAACCTAAAGAGCATTGCAGGTCTGCCCACCAAGCTAACAGGTCTGGGGATGAGGCAGTCAACATGGGTCTGCGCTTCATCCTTTAACTCCTCAACAGTGTGGGAACCTATGCGAAGATCTTGTTTGTGGACTTCAGCGCTGCATTCAACACTATCATCCCTGAACTCCTCTCCTCCAAGCTTCTCCAGATTAGTATCTCACCTGGCATCCGTCAGTGAATCTTCAACTTCCTGATGGGGAGGACACAACACGTGAGGCTGATGGACACCACCTCATCCACACAGACACAATCTGCACCGGGGCACCCCAAGGTTCTATGCTTTCCCCGCTGCTGTTCTCGCTCAAAATAAATAACTGCACCTCAAGGCGCCCGGCTATCACACTCCTGAAGTTCACAGATGACACCACAGTCATCGGGCTCATCAATGATGGTGACAAGTCTGAATATCGACAGGAAGTGAAGAGACTGGAGCTTTGGCGTGCTCAGAACAATCTGGAGTTGAACACACTTAAAACTGTACATATGATTGTGGACTTCAGGAGGCATCCTTCACCACAGCTGCCTGTCACACTGTTCAACTTTCTTGTGACAACCATCGAGACCAAGGTCCTGGGAATTGCAGTCTCACAGTTTTTTGGCTGCAAAGAAAAAAAAAGACATCCTGGCCACCAGCTTTTCCAGCTTCTACCATTGGGTAGACGATACTAATCTATGCAGACCAAAAAAAAAGCAGGCATTTCAACAGCTTCTTCCATCTTGTAATTAAATTTTTAAACAGCTGACTTACAATACCACTGCAACATGCTGCCAATTTTATGCCTCAAGTTGTTGTCAGATCCTGCTGGCCCAGTTAGTATTATATATGATTATATATGACGAGTCACTTTAAACTGCATCCACGCCCTGACATCTTGACACCCTTTGCACAATGGACATTGAACTGGACTACCGCTCTAATAGGCATTCAGACTTCTCGAAATGCGGCATCCTTTCCACAACTTTGCACATCTGTGTTTAAATTTTTTAAAAAAATATGTCGTATTAGGGGGGGTCCAACTACCGGGGACAAATTCCTTTAGTGTTGTTTACATACTTGGCCGATAAAGCTGATTCTGACAAAACAGGATAGGATGTTTACAGCCAATGACATGCACACAGGACTTCAATAGAGACCATCAAATTAAATTAGTCCATCTCTTAATGTAGTTATGGCTTACTCCCAACATGACCTTATCCTGTTGTTTTTGTAACCTTGATTTAACCATACAATTCTCATTTACAATGCCAAAAATGGAGTTTACACTGTAGTCTCTTATTCTCCCCCATCGACTTAATGCCAGAGCCTTGCTACCGGAGTGTAAATGTACCCGCTGTGATGTCATCAGACAGATTATTCGAGAGAGGGGGGGGGGGGCCAATAGGAAAAGGCCTTCCAGCCAGCTGACCTCGTTTTTTTTTTTTTGTGTGTTCAGGAGACATGAGACGTGCGTTGTGAGACAGAGAGACAGAGGATGCAACATAAGCCTAGAAAGGCGGCCATGAAGGAGGCAGCGGCCATTTAGGTGATTAAATGAGCCTGTCTTTAATGTGTGGGTGAGGAATGAATAGGAATCCAATTGTGGGAATAAGGTCACAAAAATAAAACGTTTGTTTTTGTGTGTGTGTGTGTGTGTGTGTTTGGGGAGGAGAGGGGTGGGGGGGTATGTTTGTGAACGTCCACCTCTGGTTCATGTGACCTAGCAAGTGGGTCCTTGTGAGGAGGAGAGCACAGAGGAATGTGCTATTCTAGGCCATGTAGCTACAGCTGTGCGCTGATGTGCTCCGTGTGCAGACTATTGATGCGGCCCTGCTCTCGCCAGATGCACGTGTTGCCGATTGCCCACTTCAGGACAACGACCCCTCGCCTGCTATTGCGAATGAAACAAGCCCCCCTGAGTGAGCATGTGTATCCATGAGGGAGACGAGCTATTGTTTGCGGAATTTGTCTGTTAATGACAAACGGTTGGCAGCCGTTTTGTCTGTGTTTGACATTGTCTGGGGCCACATTATTAATAAGCCACTCCTAGGTGAAGAGCACTCTCCACTGAGAAACTCGCCCAGCCAGCCAGTCAATGTAAATTGTCCTCTGTGATTTTGGTTATTATCAAGAAAACCTTGGAAAATGGATAGGTATAGATATCAGCTCTTAGATTAAATTCACAAGCTGTTTTTGTTGCCCTTGTTATATTTGTCCAAACAGATGTAGCTTTACCTGTTGCAGGCATTCAAAATGAACAAGAACCTAAAACAAGTCCATTAGGGTAAACTGCTACGTTACAACTTTTTGTTAAAGGCGATAATAAATTTGGGGGAATTTTCAGGATTTCGGGGTGTCCCACGGGCCTGTGTCCCACTTAAATAGATCCACTCCTGACCGACAAATCACTGTCGCATTCAAAACCAGCAATCTGTAGTAAAACTGATTTTTTTTTTTTTATGAATCATTAATGTGATACTGTATGTTGAGAAATTGGACCTTGACACGTAGCAGTAAAGGGAGAAAAACATTTGCTTCTGAAACAGAACTATTTTTACTCTGCAGTTCTAATGAAGTGAAATATTGTTACTATTTTGGTTGTAGTGTATGTCTTTGTATATCTAGAAAAGCTCTATATAGAACTTTCTTTTTAAAAAAAGGAATATTAGTCATAGTAGTTTGCCTTTAGGCTTGTTTCTACCAAGTAGTCCAGTTTGGGATAGCAGCTTTTTTTTTTTTTTTAAATGCTTTTGCATTCCAATGTGTGCCAAATTATATGACCAGAACAGTTTCACTTTTAATACACTTGCAAATATGATTTTTAATCTCTAACAATCTTTTGGAGACCTCTAAGCTTTAAACCCTACATCAAACATTTGTGTATAAAGCAGCAATGATCCTGCTTTGTGTACATTTTGATAAATGCATCCTGCCCCCTGACTATAGTCCATCATTTTGGGGCCGGAGCCAACACAACACATGCTCACAGCTGCCTTGAGCCATTTATTGATCCCTAACGTTTGAGCGAGTGTGCACGGGTGCTTGCGGGGACGATGGGGGGTCATGTGACTGTGCTAATCGGAGGAGTTGGGTGCAAGTGGCACTTCCGCTCTCCACTGCTGCCTTGCACGTCCCCGTGAGTCACGATGCCGCACTGAGAAGCGAGGGCTGCATTTCACGTCTGCTCTGCTGGCGGCGTATTTCCAGAAGACCACGACGGTGACGCTCTTGTAAATGCTCTCAAAATGAATGCATGACTCATCTTTATTGACGGCCAATGATGCACAAATGGAAAACTGCGCTCCCCCTACGATGAGATTTAGGGACTAAAGGCCTCGGACTGATCTACACCCTACCTTTGTAGCACTGAAAAAAACTGAATGACAAATGCTCTTTGAGCCTATGAATATAAATACTGTTGATTACGTAACAAGCGGGACATATAAAATCCAACTAATTTCTTAAAAGGTACAGTATTGCGATTTTTTTTTTTTCAATAAATTGAGAAGTTTGTACCGTACAACAGAATTGAAAAAGGAACATTGGAAGCCACAATTTGCATTCGTCCCATTCCACTCCCAAATGGACTGTTCTGTCGACCAATCAACAAATTGCAGTGTGTCTAGCCGAGGGCCATTTTAGGTACTTTGCTCGTGACCCCAATTGACATTTCACAATGGTAGGTGTGGCACGATGCCAAGCTATTCTCATAACTGACATAGGTATCAACATCCCACATGTACGCCCTGCAGTGAAACTCAGGTCTGGGTTTACCTGGACCCAACCGTACTGTTCTGGAGGGTGATCTCCATACCTAATATCCCAACGGAAGGGTCCCTAAAAAGTGATGCATATATTTTTTTACCCTTGTTTCTTCTTACTGTTTGGTTTTGGGTTAGCAGTTTTATGTATGTCCATGATAAACGGGTGTCAAAATATTTGACCAGAACCGACTTACCTTTACAGTTCCCGTTCATGGAGTACAAAGTGACATTTGAGGAAAAAAAAAAAAAGTTACTCTGCGTTTGAAGTGAACTGAAAGTACAATCTGAACACTAAGCGTTACTGTGTCGAGTTCAATTCCTTTGTTTAATTAATTGGCACGTTAACACAACAGTTGGTGTGGTGAATGTCAAACGCAGCTGTAGGCATTCCGAGTGTACACCCTGCAGTGGAAACACAAGCCAGGTCCAAGTTTACAAAAACAAGCTGTACTGCACTGCTCGCTATGAGCAGGGTTACATTTATCAGGTTTTTGATGATGGAAACTACATAGATGGCCAGTTCTATAGCATCATAAAAATAGAACACTTGTGTTGTTCCCGTTACAGTGACTGTTCTGTTGCAATCAATCAAAGGATTGCAGTGTTTCTAGTCCTGCCCTTTATATATCCATCTATTTTGGATTGAAAAATGCTGTATGCTGTAATATTTTGAAAGTAGTTATTGTATATGATTTCTGTACACAGTATCCAAATGCCTGAGTGCCAAAATTGACAACCTTGACCTTTATCTTATTTTCACAGTGTTTTCATTCACTTCAGTTTGCCACAGTAGTATTTTATGGTTTTTCCATTGTAAGAAGTTTCAAAATAACTGACCCAAATTGCAAAATTTTTATTTTCCTTTCATAGAGCAAAATGTCCCATTGAAAAGAAACAAGTACTCTGCATTTGGATTTAATTCAAGATGGAAGAACACTGCAATGTACTGTGTAAAGTTCATTTTCTTGTTTACTTAATTGGCGAATAATAAATTGGTTGCTATGTTTGAAATGCCAAAAGACTTTGATAACTGACACACAGGCCTAGTTGGAGGTTTACCTGAAGTGAACTATAGCATACCGCTTGATGGAAGCAAGAAGACATTTTCACACACGTGATTGTGGAAATGGGAAGCAATGCATAGTCCAATCATAGTATCTGTTGTTGGATTTTGTCACTGTTGTGAAAACGGTTATAGGCAAATGACGTTTGTAGCTTATATTCCAATGAAAATATTTCTATCCCCTTTTGCAGGGTTTTAGTACGCTTGTCGAGGGTTTGCTTAAAAAAAATGCTTGAATTGTCTCCTTTCTTCTGTTGTATAAGTGAATTGATTGAATAGGAAGAATAGATCTCTGGTCTCTGATGGTGTAGTGGGATGCACGTCTAACTTTGGTGCGGGCAGCGTGGGTTTAATGCTGTGAATGTGAGTGCCAATGGTTGTCTGTGTATATGTGTGCTCTGGGACTGGCTGGCGCCAAGTTCTGGCTGGACTTGTAGTCTGCCTTTTGCCCTAAGTTAGCTGGGATAGGCTCCAGCGCCCCGTGACCCTGACCAGGATGAACTCTGTTTAAAAACAAATGAATCCGTGCTATTGGTTGGAAGTTGTTAGTAGGTGTTGAGTTAATGAATTAATTTGTCAATTATACAATGGTAAGTATGGTATGACGCCAAGTTTTTCTACTAGCTGACAGCAGTTAGAATCAGCTTTCATGGCCAAGTGTGTGGAAAAAGAAAACATGGTGCTGCTCTGGTACGACATGCAGATTCAAAAAAAAAACAAAAAAAAAAAAAACCAAGGAACAACATAGCAACAAGAACAAGAGACATTTATTGGTACTATTCCTTATAAGACGTGCAAGATGTAAAAGCTACATAGATAAATGTGTTAACAGTGTCAATTGTGCAAAGGGAGCAGTTTAAAGTGACGAATCATGCGATCTACAAAATATAAATATATATATAAATATATTACTATTACTGATAAAGAGGCCCTGTAGCTCAGTGGTTAGAGCACTGGTTTGGTAAACCAGGGGTTGTGGGTTCGTATCCCACTGGGTCCTCTACTCCCTGAGAAGGGTTGCGTCAGGAAGGGTATCCGGTGTAAAAATTGTGCCAAACATGTATATGCGTTCATCTGAAATGACACGCTGTGGTGACCCCGAAAGGGACAAGCCGAAAGAAACACACATATTACTAATAGTGATTGGACCAGCAGGATGTTAGTGAGTGTAAGAAAAATAGTAGGTTTGCTGATCAAGAACTTAATGACTTATTGCCAGAGTGAAAAAAATGTTGGAATGCCTGCTACTTTTCACTTTCATTGATCTGTAGCGCTTTTCGAGCGGGAAGAGCTGGTGGCCAGGATGTGGAGGCTCTGAAAAGATCCTACCTGCTCTGGACCTAATTAGCATTGCTTGGAAATCATCAATAGTGGGTAGCGTGGTGCCGACAATCCGTTCAGCGGTTTTGATTGTCTGATGCAGTCTGAGTTTGTCCTTTTTTGTGGCGGCCCCAAACCAGGCTGTGATGGAGGTACACAGTACTGACTGGATAACCGCTGTGTAGAACTGTCTCAGCAGCTCTTGTGAAGAGGCCGTGCAGACTCGTCGCCGTCTTTGATGAGGCCGATGACCATGGTGTCATCTGCGAATTTCAGGAGCTTGACAGTCAGTGCGAGGATGTCAGATCGGGGCACACTCGATAGGAACCGTATGATGAACAAAACTGCAGTGTTTGGGGAGAAACAAGAGTGTATTTCATATCTCTTGCAAGTAAAAATGGGAATAATTTCTTAACACCAACATTCACTTACTCCATCGTTCATTACCCAACACTTTGTATCAGTTTCTATAAACCAACCATCATCATAGCTAAAGGATTAATATACAAAGAATGAGAAAAGCATACCGCGGGCAATAAATGTGTCAATTAAAAGTGAATCTGTTAGGTGTGTCCATGCTCTACATACCAAAAGCATCAAACGAGAAACGCTGCTGCTTTATTCTCAGTCTCGTCAAATCCATTATCGAGCGCAAGCAATTACATTTGCTGCTTGACAGTTTATCTGTAATGTCCCAATGTGACTAAAGGAAGCGCAATTTTTATTTCATTCCAGAGAAGGAACACACATAACAACTATATTGTCAAACACAATATTGTCTTTTTTTGACAAATGTTTGAATCAAGTAATTACACACTTGACAATAGCTGGATTGGCATTGAAGGTCCGAGTTCTCAATTTTTTGCCTCCATTTTTTTTTTTAGCTACAATATTTACCAATATTTGTAAGTGACATACATCCAATATCGCTGTATTTACTGAACACTTGAAAGAAAGCCCATGTGTCCAAAATGCACATACACAACTAGATGAGTGCGAGCAAACAGAAATGAAGGAAATGCAGGTAACCTCAACATTACTTCACTGGCAACAATCAACAAGATTTTTCCCCATCTACTGTTGTATGTACTGTCACCCTAATATACCATACCGTTGCTATAATCTTGATTTACCGTGGATGTGTTGTTTGTGTCGGCACGGTGGTGCAACTGATTAGAGCGTTGACCTCACAGTTCCGGACAGGACCGGGGTTCGGCCTGTGTGGAGTTTGCATGTTCTCCCATGAGCCTGCATGGGTGTTCTCCGGGAACTCCATTTTCCTCCCACATCTCAAAAACATGCATTAATTGGAGACTCCAAAATGTCCCTAGGTGTGATTGTGACTGCGACTGTTGTTTGTCTCCATGTGCCCTGTGATTGGCTGGCAACCAGTTCATGGTGTACCCCGCCTCCTGCACGACGATAGCTGGGTTGGTTCCAGCACTACCTGGACCTTTATGAGGATAAGCACCTAAAAAAATGGATGGATGGTTTCATTTGCGTATGGCGTACATCAGTGATCAAATGGGTCTGGTTTACAGCGTATGGCTGATCTGTGGATTTATGGCCCAGTGGCTTTGACTGTTTGGTACAATGGAGTCATATCTACTGTATATTCGTATTCTGATTTGAGGATGCCTGGTGCCATAAGAAAGAATACAAACTGTGTCATTTTGGGTGACCATTTACATGACAACTGGTTTTTGGAGCCTTAAAACAAACAGTCTGGAAGCTTTGTATGACTGCTTGCAGACATTATCGTCTTGATCTAAATCCTAAAAATGATCTGTTAAAACGTGTTAAAGGGTGTAAGTATGGAAAGGTTACTTTTTCTACAGGATGGTGTCAACATACATTTTGACGATAGTATTTTCATTCTCATTTACATCATTGTTGTTTACATACAGTATTACATTGTCTCATTACACAAAAACACACTCAGTTAATGTTATTTACTGTTTTCCATTTGATTGTTTTATTTATGGCTTAGAGGTCCTTGCATAGAAATATTCATTGTAATTATGGCTGAACTACTGCACTAGCCTCAGTGTATTCTGAGTTACATATAAATCCGGGAACAGAACTCCGTTGTAAACAGCCAACTCGCTATATATGAATATTTAGGTCTCTTGCGTGCCTGCCCAACCATTAAGACTCATGGGAATTAATTAGAATTAAACAACCATGTAACTCTTATTGTTAGCTGGGAGTTTCCTTCGGGCGAGCATTGACTCATTCGCAGAACACAGGATCACTCCCCTGAAACAGTACAGTGATACTTTGACTTTTAAGTGGTCCCCAACTTTTTTGAGTCATGAGCGGTCTCGCTTTTTTTTTTCAGTTGTGCCGTCACGCGATTAAAGTGGGGTGGGTGGTGTTTGGGGGGGGAGTGATTAAGGTATTGTGATGTCCTTGCATCAGCCACAGTCGGTAATGTACCTTCAGCTGTTTACTGAAAGTGACAAACCAACATACAAATACTAACCTAGAAAACTCGTAAGGAGCTGCCGTGGGCCATAATTTATGCAAAGATGCTGATATGCAGCCAACCCGACTTCAGCTCCTGATGTTGCTCACCACACCACGTGCCTTAAAGGCCCACAGATACACGGATACTACAGTCTGTACAGTAATTACTGTATAAAACTAATTTACATTCTCAATAATTCTATTTTCATCCAATACAGAACTTTTTTTCCTATCAACAATGCCAGAAAAATAGTGTTTTGTTGGGGGGGGGTTTGAAATGGATTAATGGCATTTCAATTCATCAAAATTGAGAAGATTTAATTGAGGTAGTGTTTCTCAGTGTCATTGCCAACAACTGGTTTGCCATGAACATAACAGTTTTCACTTACAACGTTGTTGTTTGTTTGAAAAAAATGAAGAAAAAAAAAGCGCTCAAAAATTAACATACCCTTACAAATCAAACATAAGGAACTTTACTGTTGAACTGGATTGCGTGCATGTTGATACCAAGTGACTGCGAGCAACACGCTACCACTTCCTGAAAGTCACTTGCTGTGATGTGCGTCAAAGCTACTGCCAGCTAAATTGTTTTCGGCATACGGATAGCGAGACTTGGCAAAGTTCATGTTCCTATATTGTTATCACTGCATGTGAACGGTGTCCAAAGTGTCCCACGTGAAACCCAAAAGTCATGTGGCCTCTTCTCTTTGTTTGTTGAGGGAGGGAGAGAGTGGGAGGCGGGGGGTGGGGCGTGGGGGGGTATTGTTCTGGTTAAGCAGAGAGTCTCTATAAATACTCCCAAGGCTTCCTTCTCCTCTTGAATCCACCAATCAACAGTCAGCGTAGAGCTGAGCAGCTGAGCGAGGGCAATAAGCCTGAGTCAAGGCTGCTGGGGGAGGGAGCGTTGGAGGGGGTGGGGGGGAGGTTCTGAGTCAAGCGTACCTCACTAGAAAACAGAACTGGGCAAGAGAGACTGGATTGGAGGCTGCTGAGGTCGTGGGATGAGCGAAAGTAAAATAAAATAGGGGGCGTCCGGGTTTTGGGTGGTCGGAATCGACCACTAGCAAAGAGTTTTCTGACATTTGTGATTGTTCCTCATGAATGCTTACTCACCTTAATGTTATCGTAGGTTAAGCACTATTTGATGGTGTTTGTTTTCCCCTACTTTCCACACTGGGAAAATAGTTATCATATAATAAAATACAGATGGGTTTTGGCTTACAGCATTTTCCTAAACTAAAATTAAACTCAGTCCTCCTATAGTGACAAGAAAAGTTCCGTTGTTTCAATATATAGAGACTAATACTATAATGAACCACCGTTTATCACGGGGATTACGCAATAGGTGAAAATCTGCACTACTGAGAGAACATAAAAATGTAAAATTTGGACGAGCAAAAAAAGTCTGCTAGTTTAATGCTAATGTACACCATAACGGGTTTATTTTTAAAAAATGAGTGATTGCGAAGGGACTGTGTATAATAATGCGTAGCTGCGGTGTAGGCTATTTTTTTTTTCTTTAACAACTATGTAGTAGTTTGACCAATAGTGGATTGGTTTCAGCATTTAAAAAGGTACGGAATATCAAAAAATAATTTTCGGGGTTTGTTTTTATCTTATGTGCATTGGAAAGGCTTAGCCGTAGCAGTAATGAGCATGGCTAATGCAAGCAGAAAAACACATACAGTTGCCCAAAAACCTTGACTGGAAATTGAAATATCTTGAAACTGACAAATGTAGTCATAATCCAAATTTGCATGAAATCAAATTTCTAAAATTTGTCAGTTACAGTTTTGCTTTGTGAATTGTGTTCCCAAGAATTAGAAAAAAAAACTGTCCTGAACAAAAAAAAGATATAACCCAAATCCTTTTTTAAATGTTTTGTTGCTTTTAAGGCAACCACTTCAGACTATTTTTGTAGTTCCCAATGAGAGTCGCCCACCTGTCGACTGCATGCCTCGGCTCCTTCCGCAGATGTTCAGCAGGGTTTCAGTCGAGATTCGGTCTCATCTCTTTGCCATTCTTTATTTTTTTTTTTAGCTGCGTGTTGGTTCTCCATCCGGTTGCAAGACATCTGACCTGTATCTGAGACCAAGCTTTCTGAGATTGCCTAGCACATTTTGCTCCAAAATGTCTTGACAGTCATTAGAGTGAATTGTACCTAGAACATTGAGTACTGATTCGACACCCTGTACGACAGAGCCCAAACAACCAGAACATACTGTGTACAATAATTGGGTACAATAATTCTTTTTTGTAACTTTAATTTTAGTGAAAGTAAATAGTTGATGTACCTTGTCTAAAAAGACTCCAAAGGTCTTGAAAAAAAAAACTGTTCTGTCGGTTTGCTTGCTGAAAAGTATTATTAAACGGAACTGAAGCAGATTTTGTCAATGGTCACATGGTTAGCTCAAGTTCAACAGGTCTACTCGCATGGCACAGCAAAAACACACCTAAAAATAAAGTCATTATCAGGGTGATGCAACAGTAAACAAACAAGAATGATCTACATTTAAATTTATGCAGGAAGTAGTCCAAACAACACAAAGTCCACAACTTAATTAATTATTAGCAGACTACAGCTGAAGTATCATTTATTTTTACATGTGCAATAACAGTTTTAAAAGCGTTTGTAAGCCTTTTGGATAAAACTGTCAAAAGCTGCACAATATCCTCGTCTGAATGAGGAAATACGATGCCCAAACGCCTCCCCCTTATTGGCTCCATATGAAAAAACATTTGAATATGGTACACTTTTTGTGCAAGCTGTGTTGGTTCAATTCCCACTTTATGGGAATGTCAATAGCAGTCTGTCTGTAAATGTACCCCGAGATTGATTGGCGACCATTTTGGGGTGTCGTCAGCAAGCAAAGAAAACGGATGGAGAGACGTTGGATATACTGCTGAATTCAGAAAGTGTTTTTTTGTTGTCCAGTCTATTGGCTTCCACCCAATTCAGGATGGCAAAAACAAGGCGTTACTTACATACAGTACATACTAACCACACCACATTTTCTCATGAAGTAAGAAGTCTCATAAATCATTTGTCCAAATTTGAAAGATTAGGGACTTGATTACATGCTTCGGTACTAAACGGTTTAATGGTTGTTAAAAATTTGCTGAGCGACAGTACTTCTAATACACCACCTGCGTTCTATTTGGAAATGCTTTAACTGAATGCACAGCCATCATTTCCGTCAGCTAGTTCAAGTGTGCGACATTTCTGGCATTTAAATGATTGGGCCTCATCAGGTCGTTTTAGGTCTTAGATGAGTTAGAGATGTAAAAAAAAATGCTTGGAATTTATCTTATGCTGAGTGGCAGCCATCCAAAAATGCTACAGGAAAAACCAATGGGGTGGTTTGAAATCTTCTTTAATCTGCAGCATAAACCCAGATGATGTACTTAATTATATAATGCGGGGCTTTTGCTCTATTTACTCACTCCTGCCTGAAAACACAATCGTTTGAAAACTGGTCTTGAAGGGTAAAGAGTGTTTCTCAAGACAACATTGCCACTTGATAAACAATCAAGGAAGACCAGTTGTGGAACATTTGCTAAACTGCTACTGCAATCATCACAGGCAAAAAGTCAAACACTAAACCCATATAGATACAGCTTAAGAGAAACGATGTGAACAAAGGCATATGTTTTCCACTGCAGTGGCGGTGACGTGTTTAGTACTGCTAAACGTAAATGCGTAATACTTCAAGCATACGTGAAGATCAGATCATATTTTATGACCACCACCATATGCAGAAATCGAGGCCCCGTAGCTCAGTGGTTAGAGCACTGGTTTGGTAAACCAGGGGTTGTGGGTTTGTATCCCACTGGGGCCTCCACTCCCTGAGAAGGTTTGCGTCAGGAATGGCATCCCCCGTAAAAATTGTCCCAAACATATATATACGTTCATCTGAGATAATACGCTGTGGTGACCCCGAAAGGGACAAGCTGAAAGAAACACACACCATATGCAGAAATCCAGGTTATTCCAATGTGTTCACATACATTTGACTGTACTATGTATAATGTCAAGGACAGTATTCATGAAACTGTTCTGGATACAATTCAGGAGAAGTAGTAGTTGCACTTTGTATGCTACTATAGCATGATACCGCCAACTAAGGCCTGGCATGCACATGACAATGCTCTCCGCTTAACAAATTACACGGTAACCATGGAAGGTGACTTTTTCACTGTTGTGTGTCAGGGACTGGTGGCCGATGATGTGAAGGGGTCTTCCTGCAGGAGTATGAAAGGGGGAACATCAGACAAGTGTAAGCGGATTGTGTACGCATGTACAGTAATTATCTCAAAATGAGGACTTGCAGTGACTTCAGACAAATTAGTGTAGCATTGGTGAATTGTGTGGAAAAGGAACGGGCATAAAAACAGTGTGTCTCTGATGCTGTACAGCAAGCCAGTGTGAAAATGACATTTTTGACAGCATTGTTATCGAGTTATAGAAAGGAAATAGGTCCCGCTTTTCACTGTTCTTGCACAAATGCATCCGAAATGTCACTTGTACTCAAACTGCTGCTTCCCTTCAGAATCTCCCCTGTCCCTGCCCATTAAATTTGAGGCGGAAATTCCCTCTTGCAACTGTTTTGTGGTTGTCAGTTGAAGCGCTATTGCAACATTTTGGAGTCCTTCCAGCAGCACTGTGTCCAGATCTTAATCAATGGCTATAAAAAAAAAGACATCACAAGTATCCTTTAGTTGGTTTTGGATGGGCCCATTCGCAGGCTTCATATAAATACCTTTTCCATTGTACCGGTTCTACCCCCCACGAACAACCTGGTTGGCCCATGTGTGGTCACTTTTCCATGACACATTTTTGAGATCAGGCAGTGACAATGGCACCGGTCTTCAGGACCTCCTCCAACCTGGTTCTAAAACGCACCCCAAAGGGGTCTGTGACATCACTGTCACCTGATTGGCCTCACAAATGTAGCTTTTTCGTTTGGCATAGTGTGTTGTCACTTTCACAATCATGGTATCTATTGGCTGCTGCACACCGAGCGCCGCCGGCTAGCCTGACTAAGTGTGATTTGCTTTCATGAGTGCCCGATCAGTCTGCCACTGGTTTTGCCACAATTCAAAAATTTTATTGCAGCTTAGAGCCCATCAAAACGCAGGTAAGCTTTCCCTCACTGGGAAAGCACATTTCCAGGGTTTGCAAGCGACACTATCTCAAGCTATATAAATAATGTATAAAGCGTCAAATATTGTGTTTTATGCCAATACTTAACTTTAATAGGCCAAGCCAGGGCAAGCGAGGCCAGGGCAGTGCAGAGCCAGGCCATTCTGTAACTTGTAATGGAAAAGCACAAATAGTGACTGTGTGTGTATAAAGATGTGAAAATGTCCTTCTCAAATCTTTTGAAATCTTTCACACAGCTTTCTCTGAAGGTTATCATCGCCTTGGATGAGAGGCAGTTCAAAGTTGTACTCAGCTATTCCCCCCGTTTCTTTGTTACATCCTCCAATTTCCTCCGTCATTGTGTGTTTGTATGGGAGCTGGTTGAAACCTTGTTTGACTCCTTGTATCTGAAGCATTTGAAGCCCTTGAAAGGCTGATGGAAGAGTTGTTGCGCAGCATTAAAGCTCTTCTATCGGCTGCGAACGTTGAGCCCACGAAGGGAAGTCTGAGGCGTCAGATAACTGCTAAAATAACGTTACGCGCCGCAGCTGAGAATTCCCTTTTCCCTTATCTCGATGCCGGAGGCATGATAAGTCGACTTAGTGCCTGCAGGTGTTCACACACGCTGATGATGACTTAATGCAAACTATGCAAACACAACTGCAGCTCATGTATCCAGTCTTACGCTGGTTACCGAGCAATGGCGGTCATTTGCAGTCACAACAACGAGCCCCACCGCCTTCATATCCAGGCAACACCCTTCTTTAGTGTTACTGGCCCGGGGCATCATTGCCGACACACACACTAATCATGTCCCCTCCACTGCACTTCCTGCTTTAGAGCCACTGATGATGTTTCCAGTTACCTTGAGGAATGTGCACACAGTGCAGGAAAGAGTGGAGTGAGCGGACACCAAAACCGCCCGTCCGACTTGTCTAACTGGTACTTGTTAACGAAGGAGGGAGTGGGAAAACATTGACGACTGATGACGGAAAGAGTGACCTATTAATCATTCATTATCTTCCCAGAGCTGTTAATGAGGTGACATGTCTTAAATAATTAGCAATGTGACTGGAGCGTATTTCCATACAGCAGTAGCCCGAGGCATAAAGGACACAACTGGGGGAAAAGGGAGATGTTCGTGTGGAGGTTAGCTAGGAAATCATACCGAAATGGGGCATTTATAGTGTAACGGTTCACATAGCCCAAAGCCACATTCAAAACCCTGATCAGATTAAGTGGTAGAACATTAGCGAATGGGTTTTTACCTAAAGGGAAGAAAATAAGAGTCAGTACATTTGCCTGACAACGACTGTGGGTTCAGTTCCCACTCAGTGATGGTGTGAATGCGTGAGAGTGCATGGTTGTCTCTCTATGTGCTCTGTGGCTGGTTGGCGACCGTCCAGGGTGTAGTCCGCCTTCTGCCCAAATTCAGTTGGAATAGGCTCCACTCCCCAAAACCCTAAACATGATAAGGAGCACTGAAAATAGATGGATAAGGTCAATTAGGCAGCATGGTATCTTAGTGGTTAGCATGTCTGACTTCATGGGTAACGTAAGATCATCTTTAACACTCCAAATACAAAAACTGAATAGTTCTTCCTTCCCTCCTAAAAGTGGGAAATAACCAACGAACGATCACAATACCATTTGTTCTCACATTCATACTTGGTTGGGTAATAAAAAGCAACTTTAGCCTCTTTAACGTTGCTCTTAGCTACATGGTGAGGTAGGGGTTAGCACAACTGTCTTCCAATTTGGAAGTTTGAATCTCATCTTGGGGCTTTCTGCGTGAAGTTTAAGTTTTCCCCGTTTTTATGTTCGAACAGCGAGCAACACTATATCGTTTAGCCGTTTGAGTCAAGGTGGAACTGGTACACCACCCCAAGAATGGTACAGTCCCGTCAGTTTGACAACCACTGTAAGCAACCTAAGATGTGATGAACAAAAATAAAATGCGCTTTTTTTTTTTCTAAAATGAATTTTTCTCTTTGTTCTTTCAAACAAGAGAAGGAACCCATCCGCATTGAAAATTCAATTGAAAATGCTGCCTTCCCATCGTTGGCTGTAATCCAACATACACCTGGACTAACAGAAATACTAAAACAGGTTTTTCACAACACTTTCCCCTGAATCAAAAAATGCTACACCCCTATTGTCTTGGCTCATCCTAAAAGAACCCCGGAAATGACTTGCAAATCTATTAAAAGATGCCCATAATAAAATGTAACCCTCTCTTTTGTCCTTTTGCTGTTTTGAGTCAAGCTGGAACTATTTCAATCAAAAATGGCATGATCACCATTGTTTTCAGTCATAATGCATAAACCAGGAAGTAGACTGCTATACAAAAATACTACAGTCAACAATGTTTTATTGTTTTTTTTTTTTAACAGTTTGCCCTGGCACTCTTATTAGTAGCATTGTATTTTACGTAATCATCATAAATCAAAAAAGTCACATTTATTCACTTTGAAAAGAATACAGCTTCTTCAGGAAACCCAAAATATGTCTGTTATTGCATTTTCTTTTTTTATCCTTGCCTTACTAATTTTCTTAGTGAAAAGGAATATGAAGATGAACCACTTTAGGGATCAAAATGAAATGCCAATCTATCCAGTCCTAAATTTATGTGAGACTACATGAAAGGGGTATGTAGGTCTACAAGTAGTGGGCGTTGAAGTTTATCAACTGTCTTGTTTGGCGAGGCAGGCCAAGGCCTTGAAGGCTTTTCTAACACACGAGTCAACGGGGAAGCCCGGCGAGCGCCCCAACCCCGACATGGGCCTATTCATCTCGCACAAAACACACAAAAGAGCCGACCATGAGCCACATTCTTGACATCCAACCTCATCACCCCACCATCCTCACACCCCAGGCCCCGAATGCCGCCCCTCCCCCCGCGAGCGCCTCGCACCAGCACGGGCCACACAGAGGCGGCTTTGCAAGACTGCCGAAGCCTGCTGGCTGGGCTGTGCTGTCCTGTACTGGTTGAGAGTTGTTTGTTGGAAGGAGGATTGCATGTGGTGAAGGAGGAGGGGTGTGAAAGAGGGGCCAGGGATGTTTTCTCTTCTTTCAGCTAATTGACTCACAGATGTCAGGAGGAGTTGAGTTTGTGGTGGAGCCAAAGCATTCGGTGACACTCCTCCCAGCTTGCACGTGCACCCGCATGTACCTGCAGCCTGTTTGGCTTGCTCAACGCAGGACTTTGATCGCGTCTCTTAAAGGTTTGTTTATAGCCCCGTGTTGAAGGAAACTCACACAAGTACACAAGTACCAACAATCTAGTTTAATTGGATTATTTTCTTCAGTCAAACATACGATCAAATTGCGGGATGTATCCGGAAGATTATCCTGATCGATCCTGTAATATGGGCCGTGTTCAGAGTGACATTTCCTTCCTGATCTGCTGAGAAAACAGTAAGCGGCAACAATCAAATGCCAAATCTGTTCGATATTTATGATCACAAACACTGAGTTAGACCGACTCTGAGTGTGACATGAAAGGGAATAATACCCAATCAGCAAAGGACTGAGAATGAGGAGAGTTTGGAACTGCCATTTAGAATGTTACCAGATCAGGAAACAGCTTGGCTGGGTTTTATTTTTTCTTCTTCTACTTCTTTCTTTATTTTTGTATTTTGTGTATTAGTCAGTAGGCGTTCAAACAACTAATTAAATGGTCGCTGTGTCGACTTTACAGCTCCAGAATGAAGGTTAAACCTTGCAGTGGTTTGCACAGCAAACTACTAGCGCTGCCTCAAGCATGTGAAAATATTTTATCAAAAATGAGATGAGTAACACGGTCACTTGTCAAAGATGAACATCTATCCTCAAATCTAACAAAAGCACAAGTGCTGTGTGCAGCCACCTGAAAATGCTAGCTGACAAGCCAGCTTAAATCCTCATATCAGCTGTCAGCGAATTCACCAAACGCCCTGCTGTAACTGTAAAAAGACAGACAACAGTCATATTTCTTTGAAATTGAAACGAAGCGGTGGACGATGGTAAAAATGAAGTTATTGTCGACAGACAAAAGAGCCAAGTGTTTCTCTCAACTATTAGCCTTCCTCTAGCAGACACATACTTTTATCCTCTTCCTCATTTGCCAAGCTCCACCCCTGTCTTATCATCCAATCACAGACACTTTCAGGGTCTCAGACCGTTGGATCTGAAAATTCTTGCAACGATACACGTAACACAAATGTAGCATTGCTTCAGTAGATTGAAAACCATTCCCGCACAAAAAAAAAAAATCAATGATGTCATCTGTTAGCCGAAGTAGACTATCAACACTTTAGCGTCAACTACAAAATATATAAAGATTTTCAAGCCCCATTAGTAAATCCATATGACCTGTGGAGTCATCGTTGTGTAGTGTTCTGTGTGGGTCATCTGCAGTGCATCCTTGGAACTGTTGCCTGCCAACCTCACATTCACAATTTAGTCTTCAATAAAATTAACATGCATGTTTTTGGAATGTGGGAGGATTCCAGAGAGCCCAAAGATAGCTCACGCAGGCATGGGAAGACCATGCTAACAAACTCCACACGGGAAAGCCTGAGACGAGATCCGAACCCCAAAGCTCATATCTGTGGATCACTCGATCACCGTGCTGCCGAATCCATACCGTTCTTGAGTAATATATATTTTTTTTTCCAGTTTGCCATCTGGGGAGCTGTCAAAACAAAAACCTAATTGTCTGCTACATGGCTGCAATCTCACTTGAGGCTGTTCAAACACCACACTGCCTCTGGTGCGAGCCCCTCCGCAGAACACAAAACGCTGTAGCTTCATCTCCCACATCTCGGCATTAAACAATTCTTCCAAAGCGAAAGAAAATAACACCCAAAGCGCTGACAGCTGCGTGTACGTCTGTCGGTGCGTTTTTGTGCTCCAACTAGACTGCTAAACAGCTGAGCCCAAATTGAAAGTCGGCGCTGTCATTCCCCATATTTATCCAAATGACTCACAGCAGAAATCACTTTGGACTCAGTTAGCGCTCAAGCGCTTCATTACAACGACGAGATAATCAGGAAGCACATGTGTGTGTGTGTGGGGGGGGGGGTGTAACGTTGCCAGATTATGGAGGTAGGCTGCAACCCTCCATACAAAAAATGTTGCAGAACACACTACCTTTGCTCTATTGGAGGGAGGGGGCAGTAGGTTTAAAATGCAGCCTAGTTCTAAAAGGTACATTCATTTCAGACATGCATTTAAATACATTAGTTGAGCTATAGTTGAGTGACAATGAGGACATTTACATAACAATAACCGAGCGAGCAGTGGGACATTTTTTTTTTCAAGTTTCTGGGAAAGATGACAATGCTGGTCAAGGACTGCAACAATGACTAAAAAGCGGCATCATGCCCATCAGTCCAGTAGTTGGTGATGTCACTGTGAAGAAACAGTGTATGTTCCTCCTACAAGGTTAAGAGAAAATCTATCAGAAATCATCTTAACTCTTACTATGCTATCTTTCTGTTCGCAGGTATTGATTTTTATTATTAATCAACATAATAATCTAAACTGTTTTCTCCCCCCAACCCCCAAATTATTCCCCAGTGCTATATTTATTATTGTAAGGGACCAAAAAAAGTTTGTATTAATTATATATTTCTTTCAATTAATCTGACCGTTAATTAATTGATTATGCCAAGTATTGGAATCAGCATCAGACTAAAACAATTCTGATCAGTCGGGCCCCATTAAGATCTTGTTTTTTAAAATAAAATCTACTTCCGGACCTGTCAAATAAACATCCAAAACAACTGTTTAATTTGCAGTTAAAAAAAAGAAGTGAAAAACTTGTTTAAACACCTCCGTTATAGAGGGGTCATCGTTTCATACCAACTCCGATATAGGAATTTTTGAACCGTGCACAAACTAGTTTACACCGCAGTACATATGTGGTTGCGTACCAAAAGAAGCCATGCTCAGTTCTTAACTTACTTATGGTTTTCATTTTTTTTAAACATTTGTGGCCAAGAAGTGTTTTTTGGTGTTTAGTCATTTTTATTTTAATAATAGTAATAGAATATGGTGCAATTTGATTGATGTACACATCTAAGTACTGTAAATCATAAACTGAGAACCTCCTGTATCGGACCACATGCTTTGTCCCATTATTACAGTAACATCTGCAACTATGTGTTTTCTTTAGTTTAGGGCTTTTGACAATCGGCTTGCTATGAATATAATATATTAAAATACTACAAATAATTTAATTCCCAAGAAATTGCTTGCATGGCAAAAAGCGACGAGTGCAACAGTAGCCCTGTATTTGGTAGGTGGATTCACTCTTCACATTTTTTTAGATTGAAAGACTAAAAAAAAAAGACAAACTGCATTATTGGTCTCCATTGTTGTGGTTTCCACACACTCAAGCAAGCCTGTACTCAACACATGTGCAAGTTCCATCCACCGCATTCCACATAGAAACTGTTGATGAAGGTTTTGCAAAACAATGAACTAAAGATGATAATGTGCAAAGTTTGGATCGTGCTTTTTGCCAGTCCGTGGATCTTCCCACGCGCAGGCCTCGGAGTTTCGCTCCTCCTCGGGCGCTGACAGTTCAACGTTACCCTTCTACAGGAAGCAACAAGTTCTCTTTCCTGACCGGGAAGTCTATCTGCGTTGCGCCACCCTCGGTCTGACATATTGAGCAATGTCCTGGTGAGGACGCGTGGCGGCATTTCGAGCTCAGATAAAACTCTGTACTGAAAGTGTCTGTACTAAGCCTTGATCAGTTCTGCCTGTCTCCTTCCTGTTTTTCCTCTCAACCCACACTGTTGTCACTCTGTTCAGGAAGCTGTAGGAGAGATACACATGACAAAGTCCCTCTTTATTAAATTGGCAAGTGTAGTGTATGTTGCACAGGGAGGGCGGGAGCGGGAAAGAGCCAGCACAACAGAGATGGGGGTGGGGACCTAAGCCATGAGGCTAGCAGCTTATCCAAGATCCACTCTGGGCTGATCCCCGAGATATTGCTGTTTGAAACCATGAATCAAGAACAGAGAACACGAGAAATCTGCTGTCTTGACTACACATCCATGACAATACCCTCAAAATACTGAAAAACAACACGTGCTGGTTTCTTGCTCATCAAACTCTCTTTGAATAGCAAGTGCAAAGTTGATACAGTAGCTGTGACAGGTTGGCTTCCAAATGTCTGATGGACCACAATGCTGCATGTAATGATTGGCATGCAACTCAGCCAAATGACTGGATGAACAGTGACTCAAAGAACAATTAATCACCATCAAGTCTGTACATTTAGATCCCATGCCAAAAGCTGGGGCCAACAGAGAATCACAAAAAGAGGACTTCTGTTCACATTGAAACCACAATAGTCAACATATGATGTGGTGGTCAGCTAGTCTGCTCCATGGTCAATGGGTTCTGGTTTCAAATCTCGGCTCGGCGCGCACCTGACTCACAGTTCTGAGGACCGGGGCTCAAATCCTGGGACCCCCAATTAGAGGGCACTTTTACATCAAATATAAATACAACATTGCTGCACTAAGTAAACCATCAACCTCCTACTTTGGTTCTTCTTCCCTTGATGAGTATTATAATTTCTAATGGCAGCAGACATATGCTACATTTGTCGCTGATAACCGGCGAGGACAAGATAAGACATTGTGCTCTGTGGTCAGGGAGTGTGCTCCACCGTCATACGCCCACCCACCCTGGTAATACTTCTCCTCCTTTTCCCCCTCTTATCTGGAGTGTGTTTTGACCTCCACCCTGTTGCGTGGTGTTTAGTCGAGGTGGGGGATGGAGGGAGAGTTATTGCTAACAGCATGAGACTGGGGGGAAAAAAGTGCAAGACCAACACTGTTAATGGCGCTTCCCAAAGCACTTCATTTGATACAAATAGTTTAGTGGAGCGCTGTTGCATAATAGCAGCCCTAAATATAAGGATCCTCAAGACGCACAACAAATTGCATTTGTTGTGTCACGACTCGCTAACATGTTCACCACTACAGTACACTAGTGAATGGTGTGCTTTGTCAATTTTTACTGCCAGGCCTCATCTTTTTAGCGTGTCCCTCTGACAGTAAATTGAACCACACTTCAACCCCTGTTCTTACTCTTCACCGAGTGGGCAGAGGAAGAGCCTTGATTGGAAAGGACAGACGGCATTTTGGAGAAAAGAATGTACAGCTGCTTACGTAAGCGACGGACGGCATGTTGTTTATTTTCACCACATTTCTGCAAATCATATGCTCCCTTTCAAGGGCTTGTGTGTGCCCTGTCTTCATGTTCCTCTTTTGCAAGGTTGTACAGAGAAGACAATCTACTGTTGTTTTGGGTAGAAATACTCGGAATACCGAGGACAAAAACCTCAGTGTTCCTCCCAGTTACATCATATTAATTCTTATGTGATGTGGAAACTTGACTTTAAACGGTAAGGGTTTGATTTGAGTTTTATACCTGGAAAATTGACATTCATGCTCCTTGTTACGGTTGTGATGTAGAGCAAATACTGCTTTGTATATTTATTTATTGAAGTGAACTCTATTTTTTGTTTTTTGTTTGTTTATTGGCATCTTATTTGCACAACTGCCATTGTATCAGCATTAGCATGTTACTGGTAACCTCTCATTGTTCAGTGTTTTTGTTTTTATATCTCAAAAGTATTTTGAGGGGGTCATAATGTTACTCTGTTGTCGTACTAGAATGGCTCCAACTTCCGGAGACAAATTCCTTGTGTTTCTGACGTACTTGGCAAATAAAGGTAATTCTGATTTGTGATTCTTATTGATTATCTCAAAGCAAAACGAGTTAGTATTTGGTGGAGAAAGCCTTGCTGGCAAGCACGGCGTTGAGACAATTTTTGTAGTTGGTCACCAGCTCTGCACACAGTTCAAGAGGTATTTTGGTCTACTTCTCTTGACAGAAACTTACTAAATCCTTCAAGTTTGTCTGGTGCATGGAAACTTGAAACTTCAGCTCCTTTCATGGGTTTTCTCTCGGGCTGAGGTCGGGAGACTAACTAGGGCAATTCATGACCTTAATCGTTGCTGCCGGGTGCAAACTTCGTAGGTCCAGTGATGATCAATTTCATATTTTTTCACAAATCCATACTATTGGTCTGCCCCTACAGCCCATCTCGAATTGTAGAATGCCTGAGAAGTATTGTTAAAACTGCCACATTCCTCTCTGTGCGGGAGCCATGCAGGATTGTATCACCTCGAGATTAAAAGTCTGGATGTATTTTAGAAGATGAGTGAAAAGAGTTACATACAATGGAGTAAGCCTTTTGTGAAAATGGAAAGCTGTAATGCTTCGGTGCAGAAGGAAGTGCCAACTACAAAAGCAAATTAGTGTTCAGATTCATTTCAGTCGATTACACTGCTTAGTCAGCTCATCGTTTTATTTACTGCCTCACTCACACCTCTAAGACCTTGATGTCCCAGGTTTGCCAGGGGTTGCACGGGGACAGACGTTGATGTGGAAAACTTACCATCCATCCATTTTCTGAGCATACGTCATGTAATTTTTTTTTAGCCTGACTAAACATTATTTGGCCGTGGTGTGTTCTTGATGCGCTTTCATATATGATAGCATTGTAAGGTGTGGAAACAACTTGAATCATGTTTGGTAACTCAAGCAAGATGGTGTTTTCTTGATTCCATGAAAAGTAGTGATTTTACAGTTGTGAGGTGTCTCTCAGATGACAGCGATAATGCACAGTATTTCTTCTACAGGCACTGCTTTTTTACCCCTGGTAGTACATCTGGGGTCTATCTCTGTTGTTCTTGGGGAGCAAAGGAGGTTTTCATCCAAGATATTACAATAGAACTCCGTTCATTGGGTTCCCAACTAAGTGAAGTTGCACTGAATCCCAAAACACAAGGAATTCGACCTCTATGCTCGACTGTGACGATGGTCATACATTTATTCATCCGGCATACAGTGAGCCAAATTGAGATCAAATAGCTCAACTTTTGTTTTATCTGCACCTTGTACTACATCCCAAACGTTCTCTGAGTTGTTAAGATGTTCCCTGGCTAACTGAAGGGGTGTCTGGTTATGTGATTTTTTTTTCTTTTTTTTCGAGCAGGGCAAACTTTCTTGCAGGAATTGCAAGATTCAGTTGATAGTGCAGTGAGTTACTGACTTGGACCAAATTGACTTCAGATCATTAATAGCTTCCTACCATGCACTTTGAGGATGCTCCCTTTCCTTTATCATGACCATCCTCATTTTACGAGGCAAGATCTTCCATGGAGTTCCAGTATGAGGGCAACTGATGGACATTTTGTGTGTCCTCCAATTTTGAATCACGGCGCCAATAGTTGTGACCAAGGTTTCTGGCGATGGTTTTGTAACTTATCCCAGATTTGTACAGGTCTACAAACTTGTCCCTAACCTCTCGTGAAAGCTCTAGTTTTTTTGGTGATTGAGAAATCGCAAAGTAAGAAATGGATTCTTAGAAAAGATGTTTCATACACATGATGATTTGAGAGCATCAGTATTGGTAATCTGCTTGAATGTGCACAGCTGCGTGTAGCAATGGCACCAGTCAATCTGTGCTGTTGGAGTTATTGGAAATCAAATACTAATTTTGTTCACAAAGCACAATATTTTATAGCAGATTTTTCTAGATTCTGAAGTGCCTAAATCTTCGAAACCTACGAAAAAACGCTTAAATCTTGATTTGAGACTTATTTCTACACTCTCACATTTGGAACACAATGTGAATGCAACTAGTCTCGTGCACTCTTTTTACCTAACCCCGTGACATTGGGATTTTGGCCCGTTTTACTGACGCTGCCACAGCTTCATTTTTTTGTTTGTATGTCTCTTGTGACATTTTTCAGAGCAATAAAGGACAACCTAATGACTTGAACACCTTCCTCTATAGACTTGAAAAGGACACTTGGACACCCCACACCCACCCAGTACACAGTACTAACAACATCACACCTCTGACACCCCCTTCTGTGTTGACCATCCATGAACAGGATGAGAGACTTATCTTCAGACAACAAAATAGTGGGCTCAGACCTTGTGTCACCTTTCTGCCTCAAAGTCTGGACAGACCAGCTCACTCCAGTCTTCACGGTGATCGTCAATAGATCTCTGGAACTCTGAAGTACCATGATCCCAGTCCCAAAGAAACGTGCAATCTCGGGTCTAAACAACTATAGGCCTGTTGCCCTGACATCTGTGGTCATGAAGTCCTTTGAACACTTCGTGCTGGACCACCTGAAGAGCGTCATATGTCCCCTCCTTAATTCATTGCAGTATGCCTACTGAGCAACCAGGTCTGTGGTCAACCTGGGACTGCACTTCATCCTACAACACCTCGATGGCTCGGAAACCTATGAGAGGATCCTGTTTTGTGGGTTTCAGCTCTATGTTCAACACCAGCATCCCCGACTCCTATTCCCCAAGTTTCTCCATTTTAACATCTTACCTCCCATCTGCCAGTGGATTAAAATTTCCTGACGGGCAGGACACAGCAGGTGAGGCTCGGGGACAGGACCTCATCCCACACGCACCACGAGCACTGAGAGGCCCCAAGTATACGTCCTCTCTCCGGTGCTCTTCTCTATCTCTACACAAATGACTACACCGCAATGTACCCAACGGCCAACCTGAGGAAGCATGGATTGCCAAAGGATCTGTTGAGGTAGTTCAATACAGCAATCACCCAATGTCCTTTGTTCATCCGTCACAGTCTGGTTCGGTGCTGCCATAAAAAAAATGACAGTTTGACTGCAATGGACAATTAAAACTGTCGAAAATGTTCTCGGTAAGCTCCTAACAACTTTTGAGAACTTGCATGCTACAAGAACAAACACAAGAGCATGGCAGATGCCCACCTATTCCAGTTTCTTTCCTCAGACAGGCTCTATTGAAGAATACAAAATAAAACTAGCAACCATTCCAACAAATAGTTCCCTCTTGCCCTTAACTTCTTAAACTGTTAACATACAATTCCATTGTAACATGTCACCAATTTTGTCTCGATTGTTGTCCGTCCACTTACAGTATAATATATATCATTCATGTACTCATTGTAGTCCACTCACCACTCTGCAGTATTTGCATCTGTTGTTGACTCAAACGGGCCACTCCTGCGTTTGAGCAGTATCTGCACCATTTGCACAATTTAGTATTCCAGATGATCACAGTACTAGTCACTTTAAACTGCTTAAATTTCTTGAAGTCTGCGCCATTTGCAAAATGGTCAATGCATCAGATTATTACTCTATTACTAATTTCAAACTGCTCTAAATTGCAGACTCTGCATGATTTGCATTATTGTCCCCCCAAACATTGCATCAGCGTTACAAAATTACCGGTAACTTGTCATTGCTCAGTGACTCTCTGTACTGTGTTTTCATGGTTTTGCCTCAAAAGTATTTTACGTTCAATGGCTGCCTCCAACTATCTGAGGCAAATTCCTTGTGTGTTTTGGAATACCTGCCACATAAAGATGATTCTGATTCTAATTCTCATGATAAAGTTTGGAAATACTGCCCTAGCTCTTGCACATATGGGGTTAGCATTGATTCCTTAATCAGTGGGGGTCACGGTTCTGTACCTGCTCCTTATGGAAAGTGCCTGAAGATAACATCTGCTGTGAATTGCAGCTATATCTTCTCCTTCTTTCCCTTTCGGCTTGTCCCATTAGGGGTCGCCACAGCGTGTCATCTCAGATGAACGCATATTTTTTGGCACAGTTTTATGCTGGAGGCCCTTCCTGACGCAACCCCTTCGCATTATAGTTGGAGAGAGAAGCTTGGAGCACCTGGTATTCCCAGGTGATCTTCCGTCCTACTACTAACCAGGGCCAAACCCGCTTGCCTTCGGGCGTTTCAATTGGGCTCTATATAGATGTAAAAATTAATTCAGATTTTTTTTAAATGCATTTTCTTACTGGTAAACCTTTACCCATAATCAATAAACAAGCATAAAAATTGGACACTTTTAATTAACTGAAAAAGTCAGCAGTGGATCATATAATTGTCCCACCACTGTAAGTCATACATGCAACAAGCTGAGCCTGTCACATGGTAGTCACGGCGCTCTGCACTCTATTGTTCCATGAGAAGGTCAATACACCGTGACAGAAAAAAAAACCCCTCCGTTTGTCAAAAAAAGTAGCCAGGATGGCAAAACAAGGCGTGTAAATTAACAACATTGTTTATTTTCACATGGGAAATTAAACCACTGGTCAATGAGAGAGGGCCCCTGGGAGATCCTCCAAGTATCCACGATCATAATAAAACAATACTGCATTTTGCCAATCCTGTCCAATTAATTCTGGATGCTTTTTTTCTCCTTTAAACCTTTTGTTCCTTGTGGTGTCATGTTGGGGCGTGACGTCACGCAGATGTCATTGAGCAGCTGACGACAGTCAAGTGCTGCGCTAGAATCAATACTGCCATTATTACCCGATCGACAGCTTTTAAGCAGGGCCATATTCTGTCTACATTACAATAAAATATCACAATGGTCCACTGGGGTGCCACTTTATGCGCCTCTCAGTTATCGTAAATTGCGGATGTCTAGGTCACTGTTATGGCCAAAAGTGTGTGTTTTTTTTAATACAGTACAGCAATTGAGTGATTACAGTGGAGGTACGATAAATCGTTAGCGAGTGGAAAACGATGTTATGTGTGTAAATAGCACAGTTACACCACAACTCATGATTAAGTCTCGTAAAGGCTTTAAAAAGATGGGAAAAGATCCTATGATATAATAATAGTGCAGGCTGATGAGGATTTGTTGTTTATCATCAACGTAATGGTAAGTCAATACAACATTTAACCAAGTAGAATGTGTTTTTACAAACAGTGACAACTTAATTGACGAGGTTTACGAGTTGTTGCTCAGTTTTCTTTTTTCTTTTTTTTGTGTGTAGTGAGCCAAAATGTGAGGTATGCTCAGGTTTGGGGGATTTTGAATATTTCCTTGACTCATTGGGAGGGTCAATGAGGAGAAGTTGTCAATCATAGTCAACTATTGGTCTGTGAAGCACTTTGAGGATCTTTTGTGATCAAAGATTATACAAAATAATCTTGGCTTTAGAAAAGGCAGCACGGGGGACCGCGACTGGTTTGAATATCTACCTCACTGTTCTCAGTACAGGGGTTCAAATCCTAGCCCCACGTGTGCATGTTCTCCCCGTGCCTGTGTGGGTTTTCTCCAGGCACTCCGGTTTCCTCCCACATTCCAAAACCTGCATTTATGGGAGACTCTAAATTGCCCCAAGGTGTGAATGTGAGTGTGTCTGTTGTCTGTCTCCATGTGCCCTGCAATTGGCTGGCAACCAGTTCAGGGTGTAACCTGCCTCCTGCTTGATGACAGCTGGGATTGGCTCCAGCACTCCCGTGACCCTCGTGAGGATAAGCAGCTCGGATAATGGATGGAGGACTTTAGAGAGGGCAGCACAGTGGACAACTGGTTAGCAGATCTGCCTCATACTTCTCAGAACATGGGTTCAAATGCTTGTGGGCGTTTCCTCCAGGTACTCCGGTTTCCTCCCACATTCCCAAAACATGCATGGGTAGGTGAATTGAAGATTGCCTGAATGTGTGAATGGTTGTTTGTCTTTGTATGCCCTGTGATGGCTGGTAAACCCGTTTAGCGTGTACCCTGCCTCTCGCCCAGTGCCAGGGATAGGCTCCAGCATTAGCGACCCTTGTGAGGATTAGCGGTTCGGAAAATGGATGGATGACTTTTGAAAGATGCACTACCGCTTGAATGAAATGAAAATAAAATGGTGGGCCATAAATGTACTCTAAAGCCCTTTCAAGTGATGATGCACTCTCAGATGTTTATTGACAGTCAAACATAAAAATACAAGATGAGAACAGGCAAGGGGCGGCCCAGCGGAGCATCACAATTATGCGGACTAGGGTTCAAATCCCAGTCCCAGGTGTGTGGAATTTGCATGTTTTCCCCATGCCTGTGTTGGTTTTCTCCGGGTACACCAAATTGCCCTGAGGTGTGATTGTGATTGTGACTGTCTTGATATGCCCTGCGATTGGCTGGCAACCAGTTGAGGATGTAACCTGCCACCTGCCCAAAGATAGCTGGGATAGGCTCCACCATTCCGGTGACCCTTGAGAGGATAAGTAACTCAGAAAAATAGACACGCAAGAACAACCAGAAGCTCACACTAAACTTTAACCAGAACCAGACTAGGCTCCTAGTGTCAATCAGTAGGCCAACTAACATACAAATCTACAGTACGCAGTTTCATGGTCTTTTGTTTCACACTGTTTTCAGAACACAACTGTGCTATTTTTCTTTCTTAAAAACAATACAAGTTTCAATGTTTTGGGGGGCTGCAACAGACTTCTATTTATTTTGGTGGGGAAAAATTGATATAGGAAAACATAATTGCCTTACGATCTCTGTCACAGCATGAATTATAAATAGGAATGTTCCTTTGAACCAAGCAATCATCATCACCACAAATCAATGACTCTGCTGTAATAACTGACAGATTGCATGAACGCTGAAAGGAAAAAAAAAATTGCCAATCAAGGTACAGTCAGATGTGCAGGAAGGTGGAACTTAAAGAAGACCAACAACCAAAGAACAACATAAGTCAGCCAGACACGGTCCTAAAAATGGATCTGTCCTGGCTTTTGGTGATATCTGGGCACCCTAATTTTGAGCATATGTTAAAGACATTTCCAAGGCAGTATCAGTCCTTTACTGATTCAGGTACCAGTTCCCTAATGTTTGCTGCCCATTGTTGCCACAAGAAATTTATAGCAAGAGCACTTCTAGTTACCGAGACTTGAGAGCGAGTGAAGTTTGCTAAATCAGAATGGGCATCAAACCAGCCACAGGCCACTTCCAACTTCAGAATTTTTTTTTCCCCCCGTTGCGCTTCCAGCTGGCTGAGCGCCCACATTTTCAGCAGAAGATGAAGTGGCTTTGCGCTTCCGCTGGCATTTTAGGGAGCTGTGAAGTTTATTTAAAATAATAAGTGGATATAAAAAGCGCCTGGCTAGTTTGCCAGCCCCTGCCAAGCGGACGGGAAATAAATTCAATCTCTGAAGTAAACAATCACCTTGTTGTGACGCTCCATTTTGCCACAACGGATGTTTTGAAACACATTTAGATTCTTCATAATTTAGCACTTTGCTGCATTCACACTGCTTTTCTTCACATGTATCACAAAAAGTGATAAGACGTATTCTTTTTTTGGACGGTGGGACAAAAGCACTTTATTACATACATTATTATGAACATTCCCCAGTGTGTCAGTTACACAACGTGCCAAAAGGACTCTGAATCGGGGGTGAGGTGCCCATGTGCAGGCCTCCTGGGGAGATTTCCTGCTGATGTGGTGATCAGGCATGCACACTTCCTTTCACACACAAATACCTTCAGTCAGGCCGACACACAATCACCCCACCCCCGCCCCGACCGCACCCCCGCTTTGCTATTACTAAGTGCCATATGACTGGAGTGATGCCTTGCCTCGAAACACAGTCATAGCTGTCTCGAATTACTGTCCCATCCGCGTTTCGTTCTGAAGTTGAAATTTATCACAGAGAACAGTATCAAAAATGAAAATGCCCAAAGTGGAGAACTACAACCACTTCTAACAGTCAAAAAGTTTTGCTGCTACTTTCAAAATATGCACAATTAGGCACAACCTTAGATCCAGTACAGGAATTCCATAGCTATTATTTTTGTGGATCCCGTTTGCAGGTCCTTGTAAGACTGCAAATTGTTAAAGGTAGACTGATGAAGGGAAATTGATTAAATTCAATTGATTATGAATCGGTTACCCGTTTGGTCTGTAACAGATCAGAAAAGAGAAAAAATGTTGATCACTGTAAACGGTGTTTGCCAATGTCTTATTCTGGTGATACACAAAGATAATCAGTAGGTTTTATTGTTATAATAAATATAGTAATTACTATGCACGGCTTTATTATTGTAATAAATATTAATATTCGCTGGTAAGAGACTGACTATTAGAGGATCTGGACAATTTTAGGTTAAAACGTCTTTAAACGATTATTCATGTAACGAAAATCAGTGACAGTCACTAACTTGTCAATTAGTCGTAACACCGCTATGCCCACTCTATAATCATGTAAATGGTCCACAAAGTGTAAATTCACCGTGCTGAAATAATAAGAATCAGCAAAAAAGTAGTGGTGTAAAAAATAAACGGGGCCTCACCTTTGCCTTTTCCATGGCAAATCCTCAGAATGATGTTTCCCCCACAAGATGACGGAAGCAAATGTCCTTCATCTGTTTGAGATATCTCTCCCCAATTGGGTCTCGTTCAGGTGAACTCACGAGCGAGAGTTTGTCAAAGTACGACCGCTGAAATTAGCCCGGAATAGGCACTTCAAATCATAATGGCTGACTTGGGCGTTTCATGTGTGGGTTTTTGAGACTTTTTCATGCGTCTTGTTATGACGGATATGTCCACCCAATTTGCACATTTTGTTTCATAGTTTCCAGGGGGAGTTACTGTGTGAGTTTTAAAGGGGTTATGTACAGGATGCCTAAAACATACAAAGTCCCCAGGACACGTATTTGCAGTAACTGGTAGGTTTTTGGGCATTCATTTGTCAAAGAATTCTATATTTACCTACACTGTAATCACTTAAAGGACCATATAAAAAAAGTTGTAAAAACAAAAAGCTGATTTTTGATTTTTAGTTTTATTCTATTTATTGATTTTTATTTCCTTTCCCTGTTATGTTCAATGTAGCGCTTCAATTTCTCCTCTGGGAATCAACAAATGATTACTTTATCTTAGTAATAGACAAAGATTCTTTTATGGCTAACAATAACTTATAATAATCTAAGTTGACCCAAGTTCTTAATAATAGATATGATGAATGTCAATTGCTATTAATTGCGTCTTAAAGGAAATAAAAGGCAAAATGGCATGCAGTACTTATTTGAAACCACCAGAGGCACTGTTGATTCACTCAACTTGTTTGCTGTCAAAGTCCACATTACGCTAGCTGTGGGAAGATGAGTTACATTCCTCACCATATTGCAAATACTCCAGGCAGCATTTGAATACTAAGTGCAACACAGGCGTGGAAATAGGAGTTCAAAACATTCAGTGAGAGCACAGATTGACAATATTTTACTTAAGTCACTCAAAGGCATCAAGGCACTAACCTTCACCCTAATTTTTTTCCAAATGTTCATGTTTTTTCGTGTGTTCTGTTCCCAAGTCCTAAAAATCAAGTCTTTACAGCTCTGCTGTTGGATGCCATTCAATTGTGCAGGCGTACGTGTTGAAGAGTGAATAAGGGAAGTGGAACTCGAAGGTTACAGCATGTCTAGATAGGACAGTAAAAGCTGTCGAGCAGCTCACCCGAGGTATAAGTCATCGTCTCCTTGTGAGTCATATCTTTGTCCCCGGTGCGGTACACTCATAACTGAGGGCAGCCAGGCTTTAAAAGAAAAAAAAAAACTCTGCATCGTGTTCACAATCAATGAGCTTCAAGCCCTAAACATGTTCTTCTGCTCCTCATTGATTCGCTTGAATCTACATCTCTGTAATTCAATCCCCTTAATAACACTGTCCCCGTGCCCTTCCCCCTCTCTTGCTTCAAATCCCAGAGTTCAAGACGCCTCCTCTCCGTGTCAAGCTCCCAAACAAATCCATAAATGCATAGATCGACAGCGCTTGTTTGCGTTGGCCGACCTTTAACGGGACTCTCTGACTGGATTGCGTGTCGCCGCATGCCGCTGACAGTTATTGCTGTCTGCAGACTTTTACCAGTCAAGTCACATCACCGCACTAGATACACTTCCTCGCGGCTGGCACCACATGACCTTTAGAGACTTTTATTATATTGCATTATATACACCATCAAACCTTCGGGATCTGGCTGGAGGATGGCCAATTGAATGACAAAGGCTATGCCAACTTATAGTATAAATTGGAAGATGAGCCAAATAGGGTGGAGTTCCATTGTGTTGTACCATTTTCATGACATTTTGAACACGCAGCGTGGCAGTGTAAATGGAAGCAAAGCACAAAATTGATTATCTTCAGCTCTGAATCAAGCCTCTTCCAAATGGCTAAGGGATAAATTGAATCGATAAAAAATTCAGTACGTATCGGACCTGTGCAATTTATGCTGTGCAACTGCTCACATTGGATGTACCCCATCAAGCTTGCATCGATGAGTGGCAATTCTAGGATTAGCGCTTTAGGGGTGCTGAGCTCCCAACTAGGCAAGATAAATTTCATTGCTTTATACATTTTACTATTCAGTAGCACCTTTACTTTGACTTTAATAATCTTACATATAGATTACACAACAAGTACTCTCACTTAAATACAGAGAAAAGTGTTATTGTCTGACACCTTGAACCGTTTCCTAGCTAGGAATAAAAGGCCTGCTAATTACATAGCAACCTATAAATAAAGGTAGCAAAAATAAGGACTGGCAATATTAATAATAGCGTGTTGGTATTGAGTGGATGAAGTTAAGAAATATGTCACATACTCTTGTTCAAACCAGGCACTTATGCCTTAACACTGGAATAACACTTCTCTGCAGGTAGAGTGCTCAGAGCCCAGCGAGGAAGAGGTGGGAGGGATTGGGTGGAGCAAACCATTTTTTGAGGCAATAATGGGGCACAGTATTTGTGTTGTTAATAAATTATGTTTGCACTTAAAATGTTCATGGAAATAGACATACACACATATAAAATCTGAGGTACAGTGCTTAAACCAGATGTGGGTACTTAGACCTGCAGGGTAAATCCACCAATGTAGGGTTGCATACTGCCTCCGATGAAGGCCAATATGGAAAGTGGTAACAAAGACCCTCCCCGGTGGAAGTACAGAAGATGAGCATAATACGAGCATAAATCCTCTCAACCTCCAGAGGTTGTTAGGTTCTGTCTTTATTGAACGTGACTGTGAGGAGACTGTAATTTGTGGTGCGCGATCTGCCCGGGTATAAATCCTGTTCGGACACTGGAGCCGACTCGAATCGCCTCGGCTAGCCGTCTTGGTTAGCTCGTGAAGCAGCAACAACTGACAGCGAGCTCAGGAACAAACACTGGCGCCTGAACTGGAAGCAGATAATTATTTTTGACAAAAGGCCATGTCGGATGCAGATAATCAGATGGGCGTTGTCTTTTCAGTTTTTAATCATCTGCGCACATGTGGCGGAGATCGTTCTGACATTATTATTGTTAAGGATGTCGATTGCCAACTGTTTTAATCACTAAATCTTGGTCAAGTGTGCATGGGAATCACCTGAGCATTCCACGGCCATCCCATGCAAAATGGAGCTTTGTTATTTTTGTAAAAGCAGGCCATCATTCTCAAGAATTAAGTTAGATGTTGTTTTTCTTCCATTTTGTTATCTCGGTTTCATCATTGTTTTTGTTTTTCTATCCCTCTTATGTTACTTTTGCTCCAAGGCTTCTTCCTCGCCTTCGAGTTGATACAACGTAATAAAACACAGTCCCAGAGTGGAATCTAATTAAAATGCAACCCTTATCCCTACATCTGGTTTTGCATAATGAGCCTCTTCTTGACGATGCTGTTCCTGTTTAAAAGCAAACAACAAAACTATCATATACGCTCACAATCCGATCCGAGTAAAATTATTGGTTTTGTCAGCTGTACCGCTAACTAATGAACAGGCATGCGAACTACAGATGACTTTGTAGTAAGTTAATGAGTTTTGTTAGTATGAATATGATACTGTATTTCGAGATTAGGAATAGTGCACAGTGAAATAGATTGCACTCTAATTACTTTTTTTTATTGAATTGTTTTGTATTTATTGGCTAGAATTGTTTTATACAAATACTTTTTGCGGGCGGAACAATGGATCAGCTGGTAAAGGGTTGGCCTCACAGTTCTGAGGTCCCGGGTTCAATCCCAGACCCGCCCGTGTGGAGTTTGCATGTTCTCCCCGTCCTCCCACATTCCAAAAACCATGCAACATTGGACACTCTAAATTGCCCCTAGGTGTTATTGTTCATTCAGCTGTTTGTTTCTATGTGCCATGCAATTGGCTGGCAACCGGTTCAGGGTGTACCCCACCTCCTCCCCGTTGACAGCTGGGATAAGCTCCAGTACTACCCGCGACCCTCGTGAGAATAAGCGGCAAAAGAAAACAGATGGATGGAAATACTTTTTGCAATTGTGACTTTACTACTGCATGAGTATAGGTTAGTGACAGAAGTTTACATTTAAATGAAAAACATTAACAGAAATTGGTGTCACACTTTAAAGGTCCCATATTTTACCAAACCAAGTTTTTCTAGTACTCAGGATGTCATACTGGCTCTATGGTGCTTTAGTAAACGTAATATAACTGAAATTGTCTATACATTCCTGATTTCTAGATGTTTATTGCCATGAGGCCTGAAATTAGGTCATTTGAATTTCTCAAACTTATCTATGTCACACGTGATCTCCACCTCCCTCACCTCACTCAAGCCGCCTATGTCAACATAACAAACATGAGGCAACCAATCAGAGGAAAGGTGGCATTGTCTTTCTATGTAAAAAAAATATGGAACATTTAATCATTTTCTCAATGTTCCTGTGTCAGTACCAAATGTCAAGAACAATGGTGTGCTGAATTTTGTTTAATTATCTTTTCAGAGTATAATCGTTGCTTTTTGCTAAACTGAGAACCGCTTGTCTGACACGCAAAATGGCAGACAAATCCGTAGACTTAAAAAAATATCTGTTTAGAATGAAAATGATTGGTGGTTTAATAGAAGATTGATGGTTGGCTACACATTCAACCACTGGCCATGCATGCATACCACAGTTTTGCCGTGCAGTTGTACCTTGACTAAAGAGTTTAATTCCATTCTTCTGTTCTAGCCCACCAAAACACCACAAAATATTTAATAGCATTGTACTGTATAAAACATGAGAAAACAAATTAAAAATAAGATTGTGAAATTAACTTATTTTATAAAGTCTAGCCACTGTGCATAGTGCAGTACCGTATTTGCGTGTTGGTGTGCCTTCAAGGGGTTCCATCGGCTGGAATTGGCTGGATTCCTTTGAAGTGTTTGTACTTTTTACTTGTACGTTTGTCTGTCTGCTCAATAAACATCCTAAAGTGCTTCAGCAACTGCGTGTGTCCTTACCCGCATTGGAAGGGATTACAGAACCCTCAGGAGTTTTTTTGTGCTTCACACGAGTAGTGTTATATGGCAACCAGGCTCATAAATGAAATTTTCACTTATAACCAAAAGCAAAAACACATCCAAATTGACCATTCAATGGCTTGTAAGTTGAAAAATGTCAAAGTAGGGGCACCAACTACTGGCCTGGGATGAACTGTACAGTTGGTTTAGCGCTCATCTTGTCAGTGTTGTGAATATTTGAATATTAAAATATTACAAACGGGCAAATACAGTTTTACTTGCACAGACATCTGGTTCTTAATCTCTCTCGTACGTGAGGGTAATGGTTTTTTTTTGTTCATAAGGTAAGTCTTAATAAAAGAACATAGTAAATATGGATGTCAATTTTCCATTTAGTGTCCACAGTCCCCTGGAACCCCAATTGAAGGTTGGTGTGCCATGGAACCCAAGGTTAAGAGCCTTTTTCTTTAAAGCATGAAGCCATTGAAAGGAACAGTCCTCGGAGCGCAGAAACGTACATATAAGACAAACAATGATTAATATTAAAATGGTGAGGTAGGAAGTGTATGGGTGTGCAGACACATGTAGCAGAAAAAAGTGTAGGTTCTTAGCACCAGACCCACTCTGGACTTCAGGGGCTTCAAATGGGAGTGCTTGTAAATAATCGGTGTTACGTGGTATGTGTGTGTTTTGGGGGAAGGTCAGTGGCCGGAAGTATTGATCACCCTGTGTGTGTCGTTGTCTATTGCTTGTCTGTATGAGAGGGTTGCATATGTGGGGGAACGATGTGATTGTGCCCAAATGCTGTATTGTCTCAACAGGCTACATTATCCAATCTTTTTGACTTTATCATCCAGAAAAGACAGAAAAAGACCTCCCACCCCCCGCCACCACCACCACCCTATACCTCCATCCTCAGCAGGCTCCTCCACCAGGCTTATCTCGCCACACGTTCATCCTTGCGAGGAGCGGCGCTCTGCAGAAAGAGACATCTGCTCACTGAGAGAATGCCCTAATTATTCATGACCATTTAACCATTCAGGATTTGGTCGGCATGGCATATGTGGCTTTTCTCATAAGTGTGTGTCAGCCTCACTTGTTAATGGCCCTTCCATTTGCGCTCGTTTTGTACTTGCGACTGCAAAATGATCGCAAGTAATAGTGCATTTACTCTCTCATTAATTACTTGCTGTGATTTTAGGGAGGGCGGGGGGTGTTTTTTCATGGAAGGATGATGATGATGGGATGTTTTTGAATACATAGTTTTGAATCTGCATTCTGTATGGAGTAGAGGCTTTTCTCATTAAAAAGTCTACTTGTAAATGTGTTTACATTCAAAGCTGAAATGTCCAATCATTTGGTTGCACAATTCGGTCTTCAAAGAAAATTGGTGTTGGAACTAACAGAGTGTCTTATGGCAATGTTTCATAAATCCAAACAAATGGGATGATGACCAGATTGTGTTAGAATTCTAAATCCCTGTGAAGAGATAATAATAATAATTTAAAAAAATACACCAATGAGGCTTTCAAAATCTTGAAAAAAAAAATAACATCCTCTCTGATATTGAATGTCATTGGGTGTCCACTGAATGTGCTGAAACTAGGCCCCGCTCAACTTTCAAATCTAAATCAAACAACACTATTACAACCTGAAAAAAAAGGATACTACGTGATCACTTAAAACCTCTGGTGGCTGGAATATACCCCATCAGGTCGTCGTCACAGGGCTTTTCAATGCTGCAACAATGAGGCGCTCTAAAGAGGCCACGCCAGTGCAAAACTCCTGTCCACACGCTGCTGTCATGTCAGACATAAAAGTAAAGAAATTATCCTTCTTTAACTGTCTTCCGGCCAACAACGATTGGTTTTAAAGTGACCATGCCAACGTAGCATCCAAAGAGCATTTTGGGGCTGTAGGGATGGCCTGCACGTCGCAATTGTGCTGGATAACTGACAGTGTGTATGAAGCGCCAAGACACCAAAGTCACGTGGTGCTATTTTAGTTACACCGCAGAAAATCAAGAACACAGAACTCATCAAAAACCGCATAACAATTTATCTTTAAAATTGACCACTGCACACTTCTCAGTCTTAGCATGTTTTCAGCAATAATCTTCAAATGTACAGTATAATGTACCGTATTTAGAAAGAAATATCTGAAGAAATTGAAAAATCCAGGCTAACTGTTAGCATATCTGATAACCACTCTGTGGTTGCACTCCTCATATTATTATTACTGCGTAATATGTGTAGTTAATAAATAATATTGGCTAACCCTTCCCAACTCAAAAAATATTTTACCATCTTTGAATTATTTTTTAAAAAAACTTGTTGTTTTCTCAGATGTATTTGACATTGCATACTTAACTTGTATGGGATTCCAGTTCCTACAACAACATTGGAGATTTTGTAGAGCAATGTGACGTCTCCAGCACACCAAATTTTGGGCAAGATTTATTTGATGTTTACTCATCTATATCACTTTTAAATTAAAGCTATAATATAAAGCGATTGTTGTAAAATATAGTGTCCAAAGGTTTACACATGTTTAACTTTTTGGTTTTACTTGATTGTAAAACTTGTGGAATCAAGAATCTGAAAGACTAATTGCCTTTGGGATTGTGTCACAAAAGATGGTGTTATTCATCTTGCTGGAAAATTGTCAGCATAATACAAATGTTTATTTTTGGGGGATGATTTCCTTCTAAATTTCAGGCTGTTGTGTTTAGAATGTCATCCAATCTTTCAGGTGGTTGAGAAATTGCCCTCTAATGATACTTTTTGAACTTGACAAACAAATACAAAAACGTTTTTTTTTTCCTTTTTCTTTTTTTCTGACTTGATTGGCTCTCCAGTCATCTGTTTTTGTCCTCCCAACAAAACCTTGTCACCCCAGTTGCTGTGGCCACGTAAATCAGGCCGGCCAACGTCATCTGTTCCCAGCTGTTTACCTTTAGCTAAACAAAGGAGTCTGCCTTTTTGTTGTCGCTGGGATGGAGTGCTGCGTCGGCTGAGAGCTGTTATTCAACAGCTCGCCGTCCCCCTCCCGCCAACCCCCCCCCCCCCCCCCCCACACACACACACACCCTGTCTCTGAAAAGGGCCAATTCAACAGAGAGAATCAATTGAAGCTTGGAGAATACAAGGAGGGAAGATGTCAATGTGGGGGTTGTTGGACACTTAGGAGCCACGAGCAATCCTTCTCATAAGGAACCCACTGGATACAAAGGAGGCAGATCACAGGGAAACGTGAAAAGCAAACAAATAGTTGCACAAGTCTTCCTTCCTCAGATCAGGTGTGTGCAGGGGCTGTTCCCCTGGGAGGATGTTGAGTGTGTGGAGACAGGGTTTACTTTATGTCTCCGGAGGAGGCTTCAGCGAGAGCTGCAAGGTCTCGTTTGCATCTCCAAATGAGACACAACCCGGCTGGCCTGTGTCACCTTGGCAACAGGCCATCAGCGCCTCCCTGCCTGCTACATTAGCAGCTACGCTTGTCTGTCTGCTTGTCAGTCTACACCCAGCCTCCCTCTGTCCCCGCTCAGCCGCCCCATCGCTGCACAGTATCCCTCTACCTGACTCAACCCGTGGGATTAAACATCCCTGTAAATCTTTCACATCGGGACCAATAAACAGCATTATAAAAGATGAATAGTGCTGGCTTTTGTGAGCATCCCAGTGAATTGCACTCGCAGGCGGAGAATTGGCAGCGATGACACGTTGTGGTCATGAAATTTACATGCCGCTGTGCCCCGTGCCAAGTGATGAGAGGCTGGCAGGCGTCGCTCGGCTTGCTCGGCTTTACTGCCGTGGACAAGCAAACAAGTTGCGTGATGAAAACCAACATGGCCGGTCTGTGACATCGCATAGAACACTAACAAAAGACAACATATGGAATATCGTTATGGACAATCCCCCTCCCGCAGACTCCATCCATCCGTTTATCCATTATCTGAGCCGCCTATCCTCACTATGGTCGCGGGAGTACTGGAACCTCTCCCGCCTATCTTCAGGCAGGAAGCGGGGTACAACCTGAATTGGTTGCCAGGCACTTGCAGGGACCATAGAAACAAACTGACACTGACAATCACACCTACGGGCAATTTACAGTTTCCAATTAATACATGTTTTTGGGATGTGGGAGGAAACCGGAGTGCCTGGAGTCAACCCATACAGGCATGGGGAGAACATGTAAACCCCACACAGGCGGGGCTGGCATTTGAACCCCGTCCTCAGAACTGAGAGGCACACACACTGTCGATCACCGTACAATCCTTACTGACTCATTCTTCATTATTTTTCATTGATCCACAAAAACATGGCACAGTTGTCAAACAAGAAGTAGTGGGTCAAAAATTAGGGGAAATGGGTGAAAATAAGGAGAGGTTGAATTTCTAGGTGTAGCCGAGACGTAGAGGGAGTCCACTTTGGTTGCCTCAGTATTCCATTTCTGATTTTCGCAGATCTGATTCAGCTAGCATCATCAACCCGTGATCTCCAACTCTTACTGGAGTGGTTCGCAACAGAGTGTGAAGTGGTGGGGATGAAAATCAGCAGTTCCAAATCTGAGACTATGGTCCTCAGTCCAAAAAGGGTGGCATGCCCTCTTCTGTTCGGTGATGAAATCTGGTCCAAAGTGGAGGAGTTCCTGTATCTTGGGGTCTTGTTCACAAGTGAGAGGAGACTGGAACGGGACATCGACAAGTGGATCAGGGCAGTGTCTGGAGTAATGCAGAATTTGTATCATTCTGTTGTGACCAAGAGCCCGAAAGGTGAAGGTCTCAAGCGGCCGAAATGATTTACCTCTGTTGAGTGTCCGACCTTAGAGATAGGGTGAGAGGCTCAGTCATCCGGGAGGAGCTCAGAGTAGACCCGCTGATCTTCCACATTGAGAAGAGCCCAATCCGCTGGCTGGGTCATCTGATTCAGATGCCTCTCGGAAACCTCCCCGGTGAGCTGTTCTGGGCATGTCCCACCGGGAGTAGACCCCGGCGATGACCCAGAACATGCTGAAGAGTCTGTCACCAGCTGGCCCCGGAGCACCTCGGGATCCTCCCGGAAGAGCTCGATGAACTGGCTGGGGAAAGGGAAGTCTGGGTGTCTGTGCTAAAGCTAATGACCCCGGTATCTGACCTCAGATAAGTGGAAGAAAATGGATGGATGGATGGATGATGTTATCTTTTATGTGGGTGTGGGATGCTCTGGTAGTCCAAAAGAAACATTTTCTCATTCCTTTCTTGTTCAAGCACTGTATTGAAAGATGATAGCAAAAAATAATTTTGAGTTGATAACCTTATTAACTGAAAACACATAATTCATAAAAATTTAACTTACTTAACTTCATTGCTTGAAAGTTTGGATAAATCATTCGGAATTTATCCAAAATCTTCAGGAAAATTATGCTTCAGAAGTAGCAAATAAGTGCAACAATATCACTCAAGAATTCAGAAATGCAATTAAGGAAGCATCACAACTCTTTGAGGAAAAATATGCTTCTAATATGGTCTAGAATTTAGTAATCATAATGCTTCAACACAAGCCTTTTTCGGTTGTTTAATTTCCAGTCTTCTCTTGAGCAGGAAGGTGACATGTAGCCGCTATAGCAGTTGTTCTCAACCTTTTCTGCACTGCGGTCTGGTTTAGAGTTGGCCTTTTTATTCACTGAATGGCTGTCAAAGTATGGCATACATATCCAGCAAAAATAAATTCACATGATCGTCTTAAAAATGAATGTTAAATGCATGAAAAATTCAACTCACCATAACTCATAAGTTAGCAAATCTGTTACTGCATATTACACAAAAGTGGGTGCGCGACTTGTCAATGGCCCATTGCAATGAACCCGTAATACAGGGAGAATTCTTATTTTCTTTTTCTTTTTGCAGGCAGTCTGTTGTCTTATCTTTGTCACGTTCGCCCTTTCCTAAGAAACTCAAGTGAATTCTTGTTTCTTGTAAATTTGACAAGGGTTAGCTTCCATTGCTGATGCAAGAAAAATACGCTCCAAAGAGTCAAGTGTGAAAATTAGGGTGGAAGTGGTTGACATTCAAAATAAGACACCCATAAGAAAAAAACATTTATATATATATATATATATATATAATATATATATATATATATATATATATATATATATATTTTTTTATCATTTATTATTCGTTCTTTGCGGCCCGGTACAAAATGATCTAGAGACCAGTACTGGTCTGGGGCCAGGTGGTTGTGGAGCCCTTCTCTACAGGGTTCAAATCTGGAGAGAGAAATGGATGCAAAAGTTTCAGGACCTGCAAGTAGTTGTTGCAAGAAAATATTATTTGTTACTAAGTTCAGTTTAAGGTGGCAATACTTTTGCTCACTTATTTTTTTTTTTTAAACTTCTCTTACAAATAATGTTATCGTCTAAGAGGTTTCTCAGCTCAAGCTGTATCCACTGCACATGGGAAAATAAAGCTAAAATATTGACCTCTTGTCACACAGTCATTTGTGTATGTTTCGGTCAGCAAAACAAAATAATTGGCCTTAGTGCTGTAATACTTTTGGGTGTTCGTTTTTTTGTGACTATTGATTGAATTTTTAAAAATGACAATCCACCTAACTAAAAGTAATGATAGTGGTGTTCCTTTTAAACAAACCACGTTTTTGAGTCCTAAGGTGTTTTTTTTTTTTTTAGGAATAATTCACACACACAAAAAAATTGACAAACATGAAGAGAAGGCTCTTCTTCGTGTACATCTCAACGGGTTTGAGATGTTTGCTCAAGTCAACAAAAGACATATAAGAATAGAAGCGCTGACTCCACCTTCAATTCCTCTTTTCAATTAGTCATTGTTATTCTCCAAACTATCAGAGGCTTCTTTTATAGTGTCATATGAGTCAGTACTCTGCTGAATAAAAACACGCCGAATGTTGTCAGGAAAATGATGTGTGGCCATGTCATTTTGTTGTTCTCATAACAGTGATTGTCTGTCAAAAAGGCATAGCTGCTCAACTAAGCTTTCTTTGCTTCTCGTTCCTTGGAGGCTTACGCCTCAGTGTCCCTCCCCCTTCTTCTAATACGCTGCACACATCCTGTTTACTCTTGAGACAACTGGCAGCAGAGAAGCAGCAGACTATTTGGTTTGGGTTTGGCTCCTCCAAAATAAAAAAAAAAATCCCTCGAGACATATTCCACAAGCGATTTATGTTTAAGAATTTTTTTCTTCCGTGTAACCTTTTTAGACACCCAACTTCCGCCTCACTCATGGGATGATAAATTGGGCGTAATCAAGCTGATTGGCTTCTAAAGTTACAAAATACATTCACCATTCAGGAGAAAAGCAACCTCGTGACGGAAAAGTTCAGTGGAATTCCATGCTGATCACAACTAACTTCCAGTGATGCAACTTCATTTTACCGTAATATTTGAGATGTCCGGAAAAGATCAAAAAAGTTATAATCCAGTTACATCAGACAAATTCTAGCAACTGAATCATTGCACTGCATGGACGGTTAATTGCATAAAGAAATGCCGTTTTTTATTTCTCTGAACACAATGAATTTTGAAAGCGACAGCATACTTGGAATTTGGTGAAAGGTCAAAGACTTTGACATCTTTAGCAGGGTTCCTACAACCATCCATCCATTTTCTGAATCAGTTCTTCTCATAAAGGGTTGCGGGAGTGCTGGAGCCTATCCCAGCTATCATTGGGCAGGAGGTGGGGTGCACCCTGTACTGGTTGCCAGCCACTCACAAGTCACATTGAAACAAATAACAATTGCACTCAAAATCACACCTCGGGGCAATTCAGAGTCTCCAATTAATGCATGTTTTGGGGATGTGGAAGGAAAACGGAGTGCCCGGACAAAACCCAGGCAGGCACGGGGAGAACATGCAAACTCCACACAGTGGGGGGGGGGTTTGAACCATAGTCCTTAGAACTGTGAGTCCAACGCTCTAACAAGTTGGATTACAGTGCCATTTACCAGTTTATCATTTTTAAGAATTTTAAAAAACGTGATGGACCCCACGTGATGAAGAATTGGCAGGTGTGTAGGTGTAGGTGTTGCTCTTATGGTGTGTAGTTTACTCAAGATGACCAACACTGAAAAGCACACACGTAAGCCATATTCCAAGTCTTCTCTCCGTAGAACCAAGAGTGATCGAGGCAGCCAAGTACCATCGGGGATCCAGAGTGCTGCTGGGATAGACAAAGAAGAGCACATAATAGAACAATAAAATAAGATGGTAGTCTAAATATTGGCCTAGCAGCTAAATGTGTTATGGCCGCAAATTATTTTCCCAAGTATTTTTTATCGTGTTGTTTATTGGGAGGGACAGCACTACAACCAGTTGCTCCTGTATGTGTCGAACAACTGAATGAGCTTCAGCAAGTTTCCTGATTAGCTATCGTTCCCTTTCTCATCACAGTCACAAGAGTCCATAGCCACGCTGGTAAGTGAATCACTAAAGATACTCGTTATGTATTTGACAATCAAGGGTTTACTGACATTTATCGAGGAGGGGGGAAAAGTACCCATATTAGGTACAGTCATTATTGTGTGTACAGCACTGTTTGGATGAAACACAGTGGTACTTCTCACTTCTCTGCTACCTAGAAGTGGGGAAGATTTTGTTTTTAAATACTTGTGGACCTTTGTCACACATCAACACAAATCACAAGTCCTCCCAGTTCATCTTAATGCATGATTGGTGTTAGGAGCTCGCTCCGCACAGACTTTTCACACCAGGTTCCAGAATGTTTAATGTCAGCTAATATGATGGTGTCAGCTCGGCAGGCTGCCTCTGTCGTCCATTCACATGGATATGGTCATGACACTTAAATGATAGCTAGACCTCGAGTGTAAAATAGAGCTCTCAATACGACTACTTTAGGAAATCATATAGGCATCCCTGTGACCCTTATGTATGCCTTAAATCCCGGGTGTCATCTCTATAAACATTCTAAAATAGATATTGTAATGAAAAATACATATAACAGTATTCACTTCAATGTCTATACGAAGAAAAAAAAAGTGAGCAGAGAGCGCGTCATCCATGCACAAAGTTGCGCAATTGAGTGTCCCTCGACATCCAAGTGGTCGCCATATTTTTCGCGTCATCTGTCGTTGACGTCATCGTCACTTCCGCCATTGAAAACGCGCAGTGCCTGTTACTACGGAAGCTGAACAACAGAGATATTCGGATTTTTCTGACGCCCCTTCTGACACCGAAGCTCTTTTCGAAAAGGACAACACCACACAACCGAGTGAAGTTACCGCAGCAATATTACACTATTGTTTCGAGCCCACAGGGCAATATTATACTATTGTTTCGAGCCATATTCCAATGACATCCGATCACGGCCAAACCACATCCCGTCCGATCCACTCCCGTGGTGGAGATGAGACATCGCGCCTCATCGCCGCCGGCCGGTGTGGCTTATGACAGGCTTATGAGCATTGCTGTTTTAGTCACAGTTGAGCCGGAGCGCTTTATGCGCGCACGCGACTGAGTAACGCATTCTCGGCTGGGTTCTTCAGAACCGCCCCCGTCGCAAAGCCCGACGCGCAGCCTTCGCAGAAGCTGTGACCGCCGTACGCAGCGCCTCAGCAGGTGTGGCTGAGTTTCGGCGCCCTGTGGTGGCATATAAGTAGGAGGTGGAGCCGAGCTATGTTGCTTTTAGGGGTATGTTCAAAGTCGCCGCAGTACTCGATGAACCCTATCGAGATATTGTTGGCTGGACGACGCGCACATCGACACATTTCATACGCAGATCTTTTGTTACGTTATGAGAGAGACCGATTACGTGGTCCGCCCCACACTATTATTTTTTTTAGTAGATGTATGCGCACTTCAAAACACATTTCATACGTGGATCTTTTGCTACGTTATGAGAGTGACCAATAACGTGGTCCGCCCCAAACTTTTTTTTTTGGAGCTGTATACACACCTACCTGTTATTTGGAACCCATGAAGCTCTCGTCCTCTGCACCCGTGCAATCCATTTTTCACAACTAACAGGGTCTCTTTCAAACTTATGAAGGGTAATTCCATTCTCCCGAGTGTTCAAGCAATGTCCAGCAATGCAATGAGCCGGCATTTTGGCTAACACGAAGGAACAATGAGCTACCTTCGCGGAGGTAAAACGAGTCCACGAGGGGGCGCCACTGTCCTTTACGTCACTTCCTGCTTCTTCTCGACAACAAATTCCTGAGAGGATTTTCATGGCGGGAATTACAAAAAGCTGTATACGTCAAAATCATGTTTTGTGGTGAAAAAACACATGGGACCATATTGGCTGTGGGGTTTTCATTAATAATATACAAAAAATCATCCGTTTGACGACACTTGAGCTTTAAGGCCTCATTATACTCACGCAGGCAGTGACCACGTTGATGTCACGACGGCTATCCCGTGCATAGTTATCTTTTATACTCGAGCAGAACCCATGTGCGCAGTTTTAAAAATGTACTGCAATTATTGTCCAAGTCAGGGATGTTGCTATGGCTGGTATTGGCTAGGACGCCAGAGGGTGGAGTTTCCTCAGCACTTTTTGGTCATTTTTGGTAGCCGTTTTTACTTTCCTTTCCGTAACAAGGAATAAAGCAGCAACAATGGCGACTGTGGCACAGTGTCTGCCAGAACAAATGGACCCAGATGAGCAGATGATACAATTAATTATGCTGAAAAAGATAACAGCGTAGGTGGTGTGTGGAGCAGGGAAGAATGGCGAGTACGCACAGTATCGTATAACAGCATGTGACTAAAACGGACCAATCACAAGAGATGATCTCCCTGGCTTTTTCCATGCAGCAACTTTTTTTTTTGTGTGTGGCAAGCTACGCAGAAGTGCTGCACAGGCAATCCATAGGTCACGTGATGCAATGCGAGTGTTGTCGACCGCGCAAGTGTAAACAGGCCTTTAGCGTCAGTGGTGTTTCATTGCTGTACTGTGTGTGCGTGTAAGTATACTGTACAGTGTATATAACAGAATACAACGATGTACAAATCAACCTATATTTAATTGAATGCACTACAAAGGCAAGATATTTAATGTTCAATCTGTTAAACTTTGTTTTTAGCAAATAGACATTAACTTGGAATTTTATGGCTGCAACACAGTCCATAAATCATTTTTTTAACAATGTTCATTGAACGTTTGGGAACTGAGGTTGAGGTTGGTTGAAGCTTTGTAGGTGTAATTCTTTCCCATTCTTGCTTGATGTACAGCTTCAGCTTTTCAACAGTCCGGGGTTTCCGTTGTTTAATTTCATGCTTCATAATGTGCCACACATTTTGAATGGAAGACAGGTCTGCACTGTAGGCAGGCCAGTCTAGTACCCGCACTTTTTTACAACGAAGCCACGCTGCTGTAACATGTGCAGAGTGTGGTTTGGCGTGGTCTTGCTAAAATAAGCAGGGGCGTCCATGAAAAACACATTGCCTGGATGGCAGCATATGTTTCTCCAAAACATCTATGTATCTTTCAGCAGAAATGGTGCCTTCGTAGATGTTTAAATTACCCATGCCATTGGCGGTGACAAAGCCCCGTACCATCACAGATGCTGTCTGTACGGATGGTTCTTTTACTCTTTGGCCCGGAAGACACGACGTCCACAATTTCCAAAAACAATTTAAAATGTGGACTCATCAGACCACAGAACACTTTTCCACTTTGCATCAGTCCATCTTAGATGAGCTCCATCCCAGAAAATACTGCTGTGTTTCTGGGTGTTGTTGATAAATGGCTTTTGCATTGCATAATAGAATGTTAGGATGCACTTACAGTTGTAATGCCAAAGTGTATTTACTGAAAATGGTTTTCTGAAGTGTTCCTGAGCCCATTTGTTGATATCCTTCACACATTGATGTCGCTTTTTAATGCGGTGCCGCCTGAGGAATCAAAGTTCACGGGCATTCTGTGTTGGCTTTTGGTCTTGCGGGTTTCATGCAGTTATTTCTCCAGATTCTCTGAACCTTTTGATGATATTATGGACCGTAGATGATGAAATCCCTAAATCCCTTGCAATTATACATTGAGGAACATTGTCCTTAAACTGTTTTCTCATGCACTTTTTCAAAGAGGGGAACCTTGTCATATCTTTCCTTCTGAATAGCAGAGCAATTCTGGGAATGTGACGGGCTGGGCTTGTGAATGCAAGGAAGGCAAGGCAAATCTTGGAGGACCCAAGTGTAGGGAAGCAAGGAGGAAAGGCAGGAGAGCAGGAGTCTCAACAAAATATTTCATTCCAAAAAAAGGCAAACATGCCACATGGAAAAAAAAGGAAACTAAGCAAAGTAACAAAGAAACACTTCACTAATTCCAAAACTAGAAACAAAACATGCGCGATGACAACGAAGTGGCACCGATAGACATTGCCACTGACACAAAGAAACATGACTAACAATTGACCGAGGAGAACTGAACAAAACCGGGAAGCTAAATACACACTGATTGAGCAGACAATGAGGAACACTTGGACAAGACACCAATGGCTAGTAGGAGCTGACTGGTCAACATAAGGTAAAGAGTAAACCTAAACAAGTGGACACAATCAACTAAGGACTGAAGACATGAAACAACACCAAACAAACCAAAACAGACCATGACAGGGAAGGCCATTGTGCACTCTATCATGACACCTACTTGTTCGCAATTAGCCTCTTGTTTGATGAACATTCCTAAAGTTTTCAGTCTTTTTCGAGACTTTTTTTGGAAATTATAGTTGATCAGTTTGAACAGTAAATGTTTTGTCTTTGTAGTGTATGTACACAGTATGCACTACCAGATATCTTGAATTATATTTCTCCACTGGATATTTGTTTGATTGAATGTTTATTGCTTATTCATCTTACTGTTTTCTGTATGAAATACAGAAAAGGTAAGAGAAAAATGGTATTAATTTCATGTAGTTTTATAGAAAATTACATCACAACAGCTCTATATTGGGACGTCACACATCTCTGGCTAGCTACTAGTATCAAAAAAATATGTGCAGAGTGTGTTAGTTTTCGTCTTCTTGGTGTAAGCCCTATGCAAGTTAATAAAAGAGGGAAACTTCTGTGTAGTTTTCTTGCTGTCAAAAGGCATTTTTTTTTACAGTATTTACAAGTAGAAGGCAATATAGACAGGGAAAAGCGCTTTACATTTGAGCTTGATAACGTTTGAGTCTGTACATTTTTTACTTTTACTTACGTACAACCGGAGTTGAATCCGTACATTTACCTATCCCTTTGAACGCCATAATAATAGATATTCAGTGAAGAAAATAAGTATTTGAACACCCTCCTATATTGCAAGTTCTCCCACTTAGAAATCTTGGAGGGATCTGAAATTTTCAGCGTAAGTGCATGTGCACTGTGAGATCGATAATCTCAAAAGAAAAATCCTGAAATCACAATGTGTGATTGTTTAACGATTTATTTGTGTGCTACAGCGGCAAATAAGTATTTGAACACCTGTCTATCTGCTAGAATTCTGACCCTCAAAGACCTGTTAGTCCACCTTTAAAAGTCCACCTCCACTCCATGTGTTATCCTGAATCAGATGCCCCTTTGTTAGGTCGTTAGCTGCATAAAGACAGCTGTCCACCTAAAATTGAACTTTTTGGTCATAATTCCACTAACCGTGTTTGGAGGAAGACAAATGTTGAGTTCCATCCCAAGAACACCATCCCTACTGTGAAGCATGGGGGTGGTAGCATCATGCTTCTGGGGTGTTTTTCTGCACATGGGACAGGACGACTTCACTGTATTAAGGAGAGGATGACTGTGGACATGTATTGTGAGCTTTTGGGAACAACCTCTTTGCCTCAGTCAGAGGATGGGTCTTGGCTGGGTCTTTCAACATGACAATGACCCGAAGCACACAGCCAGGAAAACCAAGGAGTGGCTCCGTAAGAAGCATATCAAGGTTCTGGCATGGCCTAGCCAGTCTCCAGACCTAAACCAAATGGAAAATCTTTGGAGGGAGCTGAAAATCCGTGTTTCTCAGCGACAGCCCAGAAACCTGTCTGATCTACAGAAGATCTATGTGAAGGAATGGGCCAAAATCCCTCCTGCAGTGTGTGCAAACCTGGTGGACAACTACAGGAAACATTTGACCTCTTTAATTGCAAAGAAAGGCTACTGTACCAAATAACATTGTTTTTCTCAAGTGTTCAAATACTTAATTGCAGCTGTATAACTCAAATAAATCATTAAAAAAATCATAAATTGTGATTTCTGGATTTTTCTTTTTAGATTATCTCTCTCACAGTGGTCATGTACCTATGATGAAAATTTCAGACCCCTCCATGATTTCTAAGTGGAAGAACTTGCAATATAGCCCCAGAGTGTTCAAATACTTATTTTCTTCACTGTATTTATTAGTTTCACAGCTTCCAGAGGTAGTTTGAATTGTTAAAATTGCACAAAGTACTGAGGGGTGACAATAATTTGAAACACACATGCGCCACGATGTCATCAGTGATCTCCGTTCTCTTAAGTTTATTTTCTTTTTTTTTAAACATCAGTGCCTCTACTTTGCCACATCTTCATAGTGGTGGGTGTAATGCAAGCCCCCAACCCTCCCACACTTTGGGTAACATAATCACGCTGGCTATGATAAGTTGAACTTTTTCACAAACACCCTTCGTTATTCCCTTCTGGTTCGCCGTACCACTAGACCAACTCTAACTGATCACCAAACCCCCATCAGGACATATACGCATACTTCTAGTGTGTGCAGACAAGGATCTGTTCTCCCGCATGTGTGACCTATTTTTTTTCCCAAGACATCCTGTAGGCAGTGAGCCACACCTCCAGCTGTCTTCGCCACAGGTCAAGGCGCTTTTTGCGGATCCTACAGAGCGAATGCGCTTCAGTGCTCACCACAGCGTTGCTGTTGTTTCTCGTCGCACTTTGTAAAGGATCCATTTAAAATGAGGCTCCTTGCATTTGTTAAAAATATCTATATACTCATGATCCTTCGAATCAATAACATTTCCGTAATTCCTTTGCCGTGTTTTCAGATAAGACTTGTGAATTGTGACAACTGGGGCGAGGTTAGTAAACCAAGACCCTGGAGGGAAGTGGTTGCTGAGATCAGGTCTGGCTGTTCGTTATATACATGTATGTAAATTAATGCAATTAAGTCATGTAAACATTGCGAACAGACGGTGACACTACGTTACAGATAAGAATAAACAAGAGAATGACACCTCCACCAAAGCTAAATAAGACTAATTTGGATTAATATCTTCCTAAATACTGACCCCTTTCAGTAGCTCAAAGTTTGAGAGCCGTGCTCTATTGATTGATAAATCCAGATATTTAGTGATGCAAAACATAATGGATTGATTGAAAAAGTTTTGTGGGGAAAAAGCTCCTGTGAATCAACAAACAAATGACCATGTTGGCATTATGTTAAAAAGGAAATAGAGGCTTGAACAGACTCACACAAGCATATCTGTTATAAGGTTAAAAGAAGGCGGAGCATCTTCTTCCGGGCTGGAAATAAAGTTTCACTCCTGATAAAAGGCAGAATTTACCAGCTGGGTTCAAATGAACACATTCGTTCAGCTTTTTGGACAGGGGGGCTATTAGCTGTATGTCATTTTTATTACAGCCTGAATCAGATTGGAAACACTTAATAATAGTAATAATATATATTAATTCTACTTTTGATAGTGTTCAAAGATGCATACTTGAGTGGTTCCACATGACAAACAATATTAAAATACTAGTTTTTTGTCAATCAAAACTGAGCGTGCATCCTCGATCTGGCACAGGATACATTCGTAGCCCGCAACTTTTTTTTTTTTTTTTTTGGGGGGGGCTAGCAGCATGTTCTAGAAGATAAAATGGAACACCAAGAATAAATGTTACAAGAAACTAATTGAATGTTACAAGATACCACACTAATACAAGTAACCGTTGTATTTGCTTTCTCAACTAAAACACAAAGCTGACGAGGGCTGTTTTTGCTTTTTTTTCCACTTTAAACTTGTTTAACTGCTGTTTTGTATCTCAATTAATCCTCCCCCATTTAATAGAAATCCCCATGTGTTCCAACACCCAACCAAAAAAGTCAACACTCTAACGTTTGTTAATAAGATAAATAGCACGCTACACTAATTTACCTCACAAAAAAATAACAATATAGAATATAAATGAAAGAATATAGAATTAAATGTAAAGAAATGTAAGACCCATCCTATTGGGTAGCTCTCGATGCTGTTTCCAATTATGTATTGGCATTAACCCAGCAGACTTTAAGGCCATGTTAGGTTGTTATTTAAAAAATACATTGTGTAATTCTTTTTTTGTTTGTTTTATGTTTGGTTTGACAGCAAACATTACCTTAGTATAGCAATGACTACTACATTCCAAAACAATTTTCCGCAATCTGCTCCTGATTGTGAAGTGAGTTGAGATGAGTTGCCATGTATCACAGCTCGTTTCTTGGAAAACTTGTATCACCTGTATCTCTTGGCATCACTGTGAAGCTATTGTGGTATATATACACAGCCGCGAGTGCCAAAACAAAACAAACCCATTAAGAAACGTGCTCTAAATCCAAATTGCACCGACAGCATAGACGATATTATAGGTGTCAATCATTTAAATAGAGTAATTGCCGACGGCAGCCAGTTGAGTGATGCTGAGGTTACCCTTGTTTAAATCAATGTGGGGGGGGGGGGGGGGGGGGAGTCAGCCCACGCCAACTAAAATCTGTGCCCATCCATCCATTGTCTGTAACACTTATCCTCGCTCGGGTCACGGGTGAGATCCCAACTGAATTGGGCACACCCTGAAATGGATGCCAGCCAGTTGCAGAGGACATGTAAACAAACACCATTCAACACTCACATTCACATTAACCCTTGAGAACAATTTAGAGTCTGCAGTTGACCTACCATGCATGTTTTTGGAGTGTGGGAGGAAACTGGAGTCCCCAGAGAAAGCCCACTCAGGCACGTGGAGAGCATGCAAATTCCACAATAAAGGCTGGGGCCTGGATTTGAACCCAAGACCTAGAACTGTTTCTTTACCAGTCATCCACTGTCCTGCCTACAATCTGTGTAAACCTTCATATTTGTGTTATGTAAAGTATGTCATGTTTAATATTATATCGTGATTGCCTGGTGATTGGAATCAAATCATATTAACATCCAGTTCCTAGACTCCTTTAAAACTCATTCACGGTCAGGCTTCCCAATCAAAATGAATATTTGACTTCAAAACCCGTCAATGGCAGTGAATACTAAAATTCAAATAGTAACAGCAAGCTACTGTTTTATGAATGTGGCCCATCTCTCTCAGCACCCTAGTTGGGTGCTACTTGGCTGGAAAAATGGATGCGCTGCTGCTCACACCATCTAACGTGTGTGCAAGTTGGCTCCAGGGTATGCACAAGTCAGTGGGAGCATGTCCCGCTTCTTCTTTGCAGAGCCAGTCTTTCCAGAAAGATCAGCCAGTCCACTATCCCAGTAAATATAGCAAACCACCTTGTACAAGGTACTCAAAAGACATAATTTTTTATGTGCAATTTAGAGCGTGCCAACAGCTTTTGATATGATCAGATGGTGCTACGGTAATGAGCCTGTTTCAAAATGTGTCGTAAAATAACCGTCAAAAGATTCCAAAATGGCATCTTTACACTTTTGAGTAGAGCATGCTTTCAGTACTATTTGTGTTCTAGCAAGAGGACATGAGTGTACGAGAATACGATGTTCACAATATTGTAGGGAGGGCTGCGAATAAAGAAACCGTTAGGTTATTTCTTCAGTTTTCTTCTGTTCAGGTTCAGACATGAACATATTAATGACCACAAAACTTTAGAAAGGTGTGTGATACGAGCCAAGAAAGAAGAATATGGTGGAGTTTTCTTTCAATTTTGGTAGTCTTGGAGTGTTTCTACATTTGGCTGGAGCCTATCCAAGCTATCTTCAAGCAAAGGGTGGGATACACTCGGAAGTGGACACCAGCCAATGCCTGGGCACATATAGACCGTTCGCGCACACACATATATACACATACAGTTTTGTTTTTTGGAATACTTGGCAAAGTTCCACAAAAAGTAAAATTTGTGAAAGAATATGACATTGGACAAGAAAGAATAAAAGTAGGCAAGAAAGAACCAATCTTTCAATTCTGGTAGCAATGTGACATTTTCTCATCACTGTTATTTTTTTCTGTTTACAGTGAGCAGAGCCAATCAAAACTTAACTTTTCAGGACAGAACCTTGAACTGATTCTATTTTGAAGTAAACCGAAGACATTTTCGTCACTTTTGCTAGTGTTTCTTCTTAAAAACCCCATTGGATTTTGGGTTAGATTGTGAGGAAATGTATTTTCTCCAGATGTGATAGCGTTGCAAACTTTCGTTATCACTAGAACAAGAGTTGGCAGAATTAGCTTTTAGGTGTTCCACCAACAAATAACCCACCAAATGTTGACGTAGACCAAACAAAGGTTCTGCACTTTTGTCAGCATTTTTAGAGCATATTTCTTCAGATATTTTATAAATAATTGGGATATTCTCTTTAAAAAAAAAAATCACTTCCCAATTTCTCCAAAACCTAGTTAGGTGCAGATCTGGAGTTGGACAATAATTACTAATGTAGCATGTAGGGGTTTTTTTTTGTTCTTTTATTTATTTTTAATGGTTAGCAGAGTTACTGCAGGCAAACCCTCCTTTACAGATCAGATTTACATGAAACCGGTGTGGTATCAGGAAAGAGACCAATCTTTCATTGTTGGTGAGGACAATTTATTTTCCCAAAGAAGGCTTTTCCCTTGACAGTATCCTTTTGGAATAAGCAGATTTATAGAAAAACGACACTACCAATTTCTTCATTGATGTTTTTTTTTTTTTTAATTGTTAGTCTGATTACGAAAAGACTACTAAAACTTCATTAATTTCCACAAAACATTGAAAAGGATGCAGTATAGGCCAAGGAAGAACCCATCACATTTTAAAGTAGATGAAGCCACAAAAGAATCACATTTGGTGCTGATCCAAATTAAGATTGTTTGACCTTGGCCAATGTCTGTTATTCCAAGTATGATAATTCTGCTGGAAAAAAACAGTCGGAAAAAAATGTGCTTGTTGCGTGTGTTTGATTCAAACGCTGCAGCCGTCCTTGGAAGACTGCAGCAGACTGAGCCTGCACGCCAATAAGAAAGTAACATGTGGCAGATAAGGAGCGGTGAAGAAGTGAAAGCCTGAAGGTCAGTCCTGCTGGTGCTCGGAGCTCCCTGAGCGCTGAGGATTCTGCTGACATCCACTGTCTTTGTTCTGCATAATTGGCTAAAAGACTGAGCAACTATATTTACACATCCCCCCCTGAAGAACATTAATTACAGGTTGAGGGAAAGGAAAAACGTAGCAAAACCTTTCGAGTAGTGGGGCCTATTTGGGGGAAGAAAAAAAAAAAGGCTGACAGATCATATAATGGCCATTGAAGTAAGGAGGAATAATTGGACTTTTGCGATTGAAAGTGATTTGATCTGACTTCAAAATTCATAGATCACAAGCTTATGTTGTCCTTCGGCGCCATTACCAACAATCCTAAAGATGTAATTTGATTGAAATATTCCCTCTTGGCTTGACCTGTTCATGTAGATCTTTATCTGTTCCTGGCCGACCTGTGACAATAAAACTCACTCAGCCATCCAGTTGAAGAAAGACAACAGGGGGGAGGACAATCGAGCATATAAAAAGGAAAAATGATTCTTCACTAACACAACATGACCTTTGGCAATATTGCATCATCGTGAATTGTGGCAGGAGCCAGAGAGAGAAAAATAACAATCTCGGCTCATTTTTTCCATTGATTAGTCACAGTGCACTGCTGCCTCCCAGAAATAACACAACAACATAAATTACAAACCACAAATGAAAACATTGTTCTGTTTTTAGCAATTGTTTGTCCACTGAGGTGCAATATGTTCCGCAAAAGGGGAAGTGCGGCTGTTTTCCCTCCATGATCCAGCGTGGCGGCCACTCTGAGCAAGCCAAGCATGATTAACATCCACATAAACATGACGGCCGTGTCTAAGCGCTCGCTTCATTTGTATGCGTGCAAGGTAAAGGTCACTGCTTTTGGAAATATATAATAAGTCAGCCCCTGCAGTTTTGTAAGCATGCATGCATTATTTAAAACCTTCTCACTTCATCCTAAGCTTTGTTTAAATTTTTCTTGTGCCAGATTTTGGTTCTTACGTGCGCATGGAATTAGATAAAGTGAATAGATTTACAGTGCTTGAGTGATTTCTATCTTGTCATTCAGCTTGTAACAGCCATGTTGTTGTGGAAGGATGTGTAGAAAATTCCACTATTAGGCAAGTCTGTCGGGTACCTTGTTAACCACTTCCTGTTATTGTCTATTACAGAAACGAGATGGTCATTGCACTGCGGGAGTTCAATGACAGACTGTCAAATGTCCTCTCTCTTATGTTCACATTCTGCAATGGATCAGCGTAAATGACCACTCAAGAAGCTGTGGGAAAAATAAGAGCACTTAGCCGAGCATAGACCTCTGTCAAGGCTGAACCGTAATGCCAAATAATGGTAGATTTCCTCGCTCGTTTAGTGACTGATGTAATGTATATCAGACAAAGGCAGCAGGAAGCGGCACAGTACTGCATGCAAAAGACATTCAAGTCATTTGTAAAACTGTTCCACCTCATCCTGTTATAATAGTTGCTGATGTTCTACTCCAGTCCTGTAAGTGAAAGCAATGTGCACTGTGGTTAAATGCCAAACCAAATAAGAAGTTGAGAAAATGATCGTGTCCAATTCAAGGTCTTCCTTTGAGCTCCAGATCACAACCATTTCTGTTAAAAAATGTGATGTTACTGATTCCGATGAAAAGTAGAAGCCATTTGGTAGCTTATGAACTAATCGCGACTTCTTTAAGGTGAGAGATAGAGTAAGCAAGTCTACTGCATCAGCTCCCTGCTTAGTGTAGTGTCAGTGTGTAGGTCTACAAAAGACACACTTTTGAGGGAAAGCCTTTTTAAACAATTTACTCAGCAAAGCGGCACATGATATTCAGCCTGTGGCTCACACCACAGGACAGACATTTGAACACATGCTTCCTGCCAGTTACATACCCACAATACTTTACATTTCAACATATTTGACTAGCCTGAGTAACACAATATACATAACACTTGAGAATTAACAACACTGAGGCATTCTATAAATTGTGGGATTCAGGTGAGATAGCTTTTCAGAGTTCTCGACATCGAAATGCATCACTGGGCACCGTTTTAGCCACATCCCCAAAGATTTGCCGAAAGTGAAACGGGCAAAAAGAGTTTGTTTTATCTCCACAATTTTGAAAAAAAAATTGTTCTTAGTAATTGCTTTTTTCCAGCAATTATCTTCAAATGTCCAACGGACTATACTTACATCCAAATTTCCGAATACACTTTACAAGCTCTAAAACAAGCATCGAAGCAAATTTCAAACGTGCCGAAAGAAGCATTGACAAGGTTTTCTGACAGGACAATGCTCAAGATTGCTAACATAATTCAGGGCAAATACAGTTACTTTTCTTTGGTGAAAAGTACCACCCTATACTTTTTTCGCCGTGGAAATCCAGAAGTAAATTGAAGAAAAGAAGTATTTGAACACCCAGCTATATTGCACGTTCTCCCACTTAGAAATCACGGAGGGGTTTGAAATTTTCATTGTCGGTGCATGTCCACTGTGAGAGAGATAATCTTAAAAGAAAAATCCAGAAATCATAATGTATGATTTTTAATGATTTAAACTGTGTGATATAGCCGCAAATAAGTGTTCGAACACCTATCTTTCAGCTAGAATTGTTCCTCCGTGGATATTGCGCAATCCGCGTCACTGACCAATCAGAGGCCAGAGATCTGCATAAACCCCGCCCCTTTTTGCTCCCGCCATTTTCTCAGACAACATTGCATGGTCCAGTATAGGTTTTGTTAGCGTTTATCGCGTATTTGGGTTATTTAACAAAAAATATGGTTAAGAGGTGTAGTCACGGACTTTGTAATAGTGACGACAGGTATCCTGAAAGGCTAGTTGGTGGAGTTCGATTCGTACCCTTTCCAAAACCGAAGACCCAGTACGAAAAATGCCTTCGATGGATTGAACTTTGTGGAAGACCGCATCATCAACTAAATCCATCTAATATCAACCGGAACAGATATGTTTGCACGAAGGTATGTCCTATATTTGATTTTCAATGCATGTCTCGTATAAATGAATTCGAAATTCTTCACTAGCATAACATTGCTACGTGTGAACGATTGACACACTTATTCTTTGTTGAGCGATATTTAGCGTTGATCGGACTGCACAAACGTGTCTCTTTCTTGCCGGCTCATGGCCGAAGCTTAACCAGACTGTGTTTGCACGAAGATATGCCCTATATTTGATTTTCAATACACGTCTGGTATAAATGAATGAGACGTTCTTCGCTAGCATAACATTGCTACGTGTGATTGAGTGAATGAAATCAGAAGCATGGCGTTTCTCTCAGTTAAGAATGTATTGTATTTAGAATCTATAATATATCGTTGATTTGAATGAAATCAGAAGCATGGCGTCTGTCTTAGTTAAGAATGTATTGTATTGTATTTGCCATTTTTACTAATTGTTTGTCTTAGGTCAGCGCACGTGGCGTGACGTCACTTCAGGAGGCATGGTTAAGTGCCCTGTACTGAGGGGTCAATTCTGACCCTCAAAGACCTCTTAGTCCGCCTTTAAAAGTCCACCTCCACTCCATGTATTATCCTGAATCAGATGCGCCTGTGTGAGATCGTTAGCTGCCATACAATCAGTAAGACTCAAACTTGTAACATGGCCAAGACCAAAGAGCTGTCCAAAGACATCAGAGACAAAATTGTACAACTCCATACGGCTGGAAAGGGCTACAGAGAAATTGCCAAGCTCCACTGTTGGAGCCATCATTAGAAAATGGAAGAAGCTAAACATGACGGTCAATCGCAATCGGAGTGGAGCCCCATGCAAGATATCACCTCGTGGGGTCTCACTGATCCTTAGAAAGGTGAGGAATCAGCCTAGGACTACACGACAGGACTTAGTCAATGACCTGAAAAGAGCTGGGACCACAGTTTCCAATGTGTATCACGCAAATAAATAGTTAAAACAAAATCATACATTGTGATTCCTCAATTTTTCTTTTTAGATGATCTCTCTCACAGTGGACATGCACCTACGATGAAAATTTCAGACCCCTCCATGATCTCTAAGTGGGACAACATGCAATATAGCAGGGTGTTCAAACACTTATTTTCTTCTCTGTATACTCTGTTATCCTGGTAACGAACATACAGAGGGAGGCAGAAACAACTCCTATTGCCTTAAAGTGGAAAATGCCACAACAAAAACAATCACAACATGAATGATGCTGAACAATAAATGAATTATTTTGTGAGACGTGGTCGTTGTTAATGTCATTTGTCAAAGGCCTCTAATGTTATATAAGCTGGGATTCAACCAAAGTTTTCATGAGTGTCTCGAAAATGCCACAAAACACAGAGCCAAAACTTTCCTTCGTACGAGTTTAACAGTACATTTCTGCGTGGAACACTCAGTACATTACAGAGGGGTATCGAGTTCTCACACAGAACACATCCAGTACGGTGAGGGACAGAAAGTACAACTGCCTCACGCTCTGGCTACACACCTGCTCCGTCAACAAATACAGTGCAGCTCGGCAGTACAGTATTTCAATTTTGTTCACTTGTTTCATTTGGCATTACATGAATGTGAACATCAGTGCGGCTTGCAAAAACAGCCAAAGTAATAACACATGCCAGTAGTGTTTTTATAGCTTTGCTGCATCCTTTATTTGTTAAAAGAGAAACAAAAGCAGTTATAAAATATATATTTTCATTTGATTTCTTTTTTTTATTTGATGATATAATTGTTGGAAACTTTGCTGCTTACTGTTTGGAGTTTTTATTTTTTTTATTTTGTTGTTTTTATGTTATTAAAGCTCTTTCTGTTGATCCAAAAGCAGCTTTGTTTTACATTTTGTTCACTTACTGGCAAAGATTTCACTGAGACTGCCAATGCTGATCAGTCGTGGCGATTCCGGGACATGGGAGACCAAAATATTGCTTGCACTCTCACCAGGATGATGTCAGGGATGCGCCTCAGGCAACGTGACAATTGATTCACCGGGAAGTAGTTGATATAGGCCTATATACAGGAATATTCCTGCATCCATCTTCTTAGCCGCTTATCCTCACAAGGGTCCCCGGGAGTACTGGAGCCTATCCCAGCTGTCAACGGGCAGGAGGCGAGGTATACCCTGAATTGGTGGCCAACCAATCGCAGGGCACATCGAGACAAACAACAGTCGCACTCACAATCACACCTACGGGCAATTTAGAGTGTCCAATTAATGTTGCATGTTTTGGGGATGTGGGAGGAAACAAGAGTACCCGGAGAAAACCCACACAGGCACGGGGAGAACATGAAAACTCCACACAGGCCAATCCGGGACTGAACCAGAACTGTGAGGCCAACACTTTCCAGCTGAGCCACCATGTCGTCACTTCCAGTAAGCTTTAGAATAGATTTTAAAGTTCTGCTGCTGGTCTATAAATCACTAAATGATTTAGGTCCTGAATATATGAAACAAATGCCTACGGAATACAAACCCAGTAGGGCTCTGAGATTGACTGGCTCAGGTCAAATAGTGGAGCCAAAGTAGAGTCCAAAGCAAACATGGTGAAGCAGCTTTTAGCTATTATGCTGCACACAAATGGAATAAGTTGCCTATAGAGGTGAGGTCAGCCCCAAGTGTGAATGTTTTTCAATCCAGGTTGAAAACTCTTCTTTTTTTCTCATGCTTTTTAAAATATATCCACGTTTTGATCAAATTACTTGCACTGTGTGTGGTTTTAACTCTTTTAAAAAAATATTTTGTCATTTTTATTGTTTTTATGCCCTTTTAAATATTTTATCTCTTTGTTTTCAAATGCCTTTAATCACGTAAAGCACATGTAGTTACCTCGTGTATGAAATGCGCTATACAAATACATTTGCTTTGCTTACTGTATATATGTTCTTTAAATAAATATATAACACATACTTTGCGTGTATGTGCTGTGTGTGCTCCGCACCCAGCTGATGGACCACGGACACTCCTCTAATGAGGAAGCATCTCTAAAATCCAAAAGACTGGGGTGATCATTCCGACGGTTAAGTGGGCTAAAGTACAGATGGTGACTTGGATTTTGGTGACGATTGATTGCAGTTTTGTGACCTGACACTATATTTAGTTTTTTCTCTATCATGAGCATATCACGGAGTTGCCAAAAGCTCCCCAATGAAATTGAGCATGTTCGATTTCACTGCAACTACCTGGCAAGTCTCCAGGAGATGTCAAAGAGACATCGCTGCAACTAGCAGAGACTCAAATTGCCAACATGTTGCCAACTAGTCTCCAGGCCGATGAGATAAGAGGTCTTACTGAGCCTAATAAGAACCAAACATGGACCATGAAAGCAGGTCCAATGAGCCGTAATTATAAGCGGACCAGTAACTGTTAGTGTGACATCACATGACACGTTACAGCTGATGTTTATAAATAACCTTAAAATCTGTATGAAGTGTTACAGACATGTTTGATAAATTCTAACAAATAACTAAATTCAATTTACCCAGAATCGATTATGTTCAACCTTAGAGGTTCCACTGTATTAAATAATTGTCCCGACAGTGTGTTGTAACACGAAATTAGTGCGGCAGGATTGAAAGCCCCTGACATGGCCTTGGCAAATTGTTGAAGTCATTAAAAGGGTTAGTTTTAGTATTGCGCATCAGTGGGGACAATCCTCTGGGGGTTTGCCGATTAAGTGCTGCACAAAAAAAACAAAAGCGGAAAAACACAAAGAGAAGCATTTGACCGAAGAGCAAAGAACAGAGATGAGAAATCATGATAAAAGCCAGCAGAGATGTGCTTAAACTGGATCAAGGCACCTTTTTTATGTAGAAAATAATGATGAACATCTTCAAAGCATTCCTTCTAAAAGAACACATTGGTCAATGTGAAAACGCTGTTTGAGCAAGTCACCTGCATGTCATTAAAGAGACAAGGTAGTTGCTAAAAAGCCGCATGCGATGGGACATTCAAATAAATCGAATCAGTATGAATGATTTACAATTCAGTCGGATACCAATTCTTCATTTTATGGCTCACCTGCCAAGGGGAAGATAGGATAGGTACAGGCTTTTTTTTTTTTTTTTTGCTTTCTGGCTTCAGGAAAGGCAGTAGTGTGTAATTAGAGGCGAACACACCTAGTAATATGTAGCAAAAGGCACTAAATCATATCTCTTGGGCATCTTTTTTTTTCTCCTGTTACATCACAATTTGCAAGTTTAACGCACGACCACCTTATTATTTGGTGTAACAACCCATGCTCGAGCGCTGATGCAACTGAATGAAACTGCCTAATTTCCCACTCTCTGCATGCTCTCGCTTTGTCCTAAATCCACATTGTTTTTTGTGTGTTTGTTCGGGTTATAATACAAGACAATCATGTTGGTATTTGTTGTATTTCCCGCCATCTCACAATTATTAGGGCCTGAGCACCAGGCGGTACCAAGGCCTTCTTGGAATTGCTTTTGTTTTGCAAGCATATGTGTCCTGTATGTATTTTTGGGATCTGCCCACCCCATAATTGTTTGCAATCTATGTACTGTATCAGTGAGTCAAAAATGCAATAAAATGGCTTGTAGGAAAATCGTAATTGGTATTCTTACAAGTTGCGAATAGTTGCCAGTCCTTACACTTAGACTAATTCTATGTAGTAAAGGGAGTCCTCGGTCTACGACTGAGATCCGTTCCTACAGTAGCAACTTAACTCGAATTTCGACTTGAGTCTGATTCAACCATTAAAGGCAGAATTTACATCAAAATACTTTGTATAAAAAAACAAATACATTGAAATAAACAAGATGACGTACTTAGAACTACTGCTGAGAGGTGGATGGAGAAGAAGAAGGGGAGCCTGTGCTTACCTATTGTGAAGGAACCTGGTCTCGAACCCTCTCCATCTCAACAAGTATCAAAGAACCTTGTTTTGTGATCATTGATTCCGACATAGTAGCGGAACCCTTCACATGCACTAAAATACAGGTTTTGTCTTTAACAATTGTCACCACGGTCGACCGACAGGAGCCTTGATCGTGTTGGTGTCTCTCCTTTCTCCAATCTTTTTATCATCTTGAGCTTAGTTTCCATGGTCATGGATTTTCTTTTGGCTGCAGAAGCATTGCTAAAAGACACAGCTTTCTTCTTTGGGGCGAATATGTCTAAAAAGGAGGGCGAAAAATGCGAAGATACACCCAGCGCACAAACATGGACAAGCATTAGCCAGACAAAATGCCGGACGGGGACTAATGTTGTAAAGTAGAAACGTCTTAGCTTGAGACCGTCTTAACCCGACCACTCCCTCTAATTCGACATACGCAGTTTCGCCAATGTCCCTCAATCAAAATGATTGGCCACGAGAAAATAACATTTTCTTAATATTTTTGAAATTCTGAAAATTTGCCATTTTTCACCCGATAGTTAAATCTTTAGCATTGACAGCTAAGTTGGGGAAGGGTTGACCATGTTATTAAAATACGAATTATTATTATTTCTGTTATCATTAAAGCCACAGCGCATATTCTAGCAGACAGAGGGGGAACGAAGGAAAACATTTGTTGGTAAAGAGGATAGGGAGTTGGCTGATGTAATTGAGATTGAATTAGATCGTATCAGCACCGGGGTCGCCATGAATAAACAGAGGGAGGGCATAGAGGACAATTGAGTGTGTGAAGGAGAAAAAGGCGGCCTCCTGTGTATATGTCTGTGTGTCTGTGCATGTCATATGCCCTCAAGCATATGTGTAGCTTGCATGAATGTGTGTTTATGTGAGAGAGAGAGAGAGAGAGAGAGAGAGAGAGAGAGAGAGAGAGAGAATCGTTGTTGTGTTGCTGGGGGGAGGGGCAGCCTTCAACGTAAGCCTCAGAACTGACAGAATGCTGCTTTCCCCAGTGGACTTTTGCCTGTTTGTGCTGCACAGAATAAAAGACATTGCTGGCGGGAGGGGGCGGGGTTAATACCTGAGGGACACTCACCTACACAAAACACCATCACACAACAATGTTTGGCTCTCTTTGTCTCAGCCATATGTCTCTCAATCTCCCACCGACAAACTCAAACACGCACACTTATTCATCACGGCATCATCATCCTCAACAATCAGTAGCCAGCGCGCAATAAAGATTGACAGCTCGCAGCGGTGATTATGAGGGAAAAAAATATATTTATGAATATGGAAAGCAGGTGCCAATCAACAAGTATTTGCAAGTAAACAGCAGCCTTTTCCACAATGTGTTAGAGGTACCACATGGGGAAACGTAAAACTAATTAGTCATAATGTTCTCAACATCATATTTTAGACCAAACAACAATCGCTGAAGAAAGGCTTATACTAGAAGCTAACTGTCACAACTTGTCAGGTTGTTTTTTTTTTTTTTCGTTTGTTTCTTCAGGCAGCACAAAAAAGTGGCATTTTAAAAGAAAATATTGCAAGTAAACAAGCAACTTTAACGTTCAAAGCAATGTGATGTTAGAAGCTCACTGATGTGATAGAATGAAATATAGCTGTTTTTTTTATCCCTTTTGCAAGCTTAGGTAGTAGCTTTGGTGCAATGTCAATGCTTTAAAACTTGCATTCCAGCAAAACAAGGTGAAAGAGGAACACTCTCAAGTTCATAGCAGTGTAACTTTAGTAGCTTATGGTCTCAATAGCGCGATACAGTCTGTGTGTTCTTAATGCAAGCTTAAGTCATTGCTTTTAGTCATTGTGGATGCTCTAAACATTGACTTACAACATGATATATATAAAACTAAAAGAAACAAATGGTTCTGGTCAAAGCAATGTAATATTAGTAGTGAAACATCACAATGGGATGGTATTATGGAAGCTTTTGGTGAGTCTTGGTGGCTCATGAGCTAAAGATCATAATAGCAGTGTTGTTTTAAGTGCTAGCTTGCAGAGGTGGAGATTCGAGTCACATGACTTGGAATCGAGTCAGACTCAAGTCATGAATTTAATGACTTCTGACTCGACATGACAATATATTAAAAGACGTGCAACTCGAATTGTGACAACATGCGGTTTTAGCCCAGGAAAATATAATAAGTGATAACATAATGGGTGGCATGGTGGTTCAATTGGAAAGCGTTGGCCTCACAGTTCTGAGGTCCCAGGTTCAATCCCGGACCGCCTGTGTGGAGTTTGCATGTTCTCCCCGTGCCTGCGTGGGTTTCCTATGGGCACTCTGGTTTCCTCCCACATCCCAAAAAATGCAACATTAATTGGACACTCTAAATTGCCCATAGGCGTGATTGTGAGAGCAAATGGTTGTTCGTCTGTATGTGCACTGCGATTGGCTGGCAACCAGTTCAGGGTGTACCCCGCCTCCTGCCCGTTGACAGCTGGGATAGGCTCCAGCGCTCCCCGAGACCCTCGTGAAGACAAAGAAAATGAATGGATGGATGTTTAACACCCTATTGGGCATTGTTCTTTGTCCCACGACATAAAGTTTCACTAAAAAAAATTACTTTGATCAACAATAAATGTGCCATAAATAAGGTATATGTTCCAAGAACCACTGTTAACATACAAAGAAAGGAAGATGCCTTTCAACATAATAAAGACTGTAATTAGTGCCAATAAAAAACCATTAAAATCCACATTGCGTTGTGGGAATCACGCAGCTTGACCTATATATATATATATATATGGGGTTTTTTTTTGTCCCCCCCCCCCGTTAGCATCAGCTAGTATTGCGAGGCATCATGCAACTACTTAAACTGCGGGCCTGTCGTGTCCTACCTGGACTTCTTCAGTCTGTAGTGCTCTTGGTGTACTGTACTTTTTCATTCACTTTGTTTACCAATAGATCATAACACAGCTAGCATCTATTTAACATGAAACTACATTCTTTTTTGTGTCTTTTTTTTGGGGGGGCGTGTTAGATTTTTAGTGTCCTTAGTGTTCTAAGAAACCATATTTGGATTGTATCTTTATAACAGCATGACAAACTTGTGTTCACTTTAATCATTTTTCTACACTCACAAGAAATGCTGAGTTTAAGCTTAGTTCTATTTATATGTGTTTGAAATTGCCTCACCAGAAATGTTTCTAGACAAGAAAATGCAGTTTCCTGCTTTTTGCACAATATGAATTTCAGAGAAATACTGTTCATTATCTGAAAGAGGAAACCAATTGGTTGTTTATTTTTATGGGAAATGCCTCATTTTGTCTTGCGTATTCATAATTGCTCTTTACCCAACCAAAAATAAATTTTACCTTTATACTTGATTATACATATATTATATATAAAACTGTATTATATAATACATAGATATTAAGATATAATTTTTTGGGGCAAAATGACTCAAAAGGACTTGAAAGTCTAGGACTTGCAACGTTACTCGGGACTTGCCCATCTAGACTTGGGAATTTAGGGCAAAGACTTGGGAGTCAAGTGCAACTCATGCACGGAGCTTTGAAAATGTGCTGCAGTTCTGCTCCAAATCAGAGGTGTCGCTATGACTTGTATTGGCTAAAATGAGACAGCAAGGCATTTTCTCGGCATATTTTTGTCATTTATGGTAGGCATTTTTACTTTTCTTCCCATAGTAAGGAACAAAGCAACAACAATGGTGAGCGTGGAAATGTATTTGCTTGAACAAGTGAACCTGAATGACCAGATGATACATTTAATTATGCTGCAAAATCGATTGAGAATGGGGCAGCTCAAGTGGTATGTGGACCAGGGAGGAACTGGAAGTCATCACAGCATGTGACTAAAACGGGCCAATCACAAGAGATGAGCTCTGCGACTTTTTTTGACTTGTGCTAGTGATGAACGCGGCAGTTCTTTTGAGTGTATTCAATCACGCAAATCAGTTTCCCTAAAAATATTTGTTCGAAAGATTCGTCAGGCCTGCCCTGGCGTCCCTCGACCTGGGGCCCCCACCTCTCGGTGCTCCGGCAGCGCTCAACTACTGGGCGCCATCTGTCCCTACTGCCTGGCTCCTGCTTTGCCATAGGGTTTGTCATCACAGAAGTCAGCCGAAATTTCCCTGTAAGGACCCTGGTGGTTGGGGTTTTGGTTAACCTCTTGAAATGAGTTCTATAAATAAAAATAATTCACAAACGTATGTATTATCTAAGCAAGCCAAACAAAAGCACTCCATTAAGATGTGATTGATATTAACCTATGTTGGGAGGAAGCTAACATAATCAGTAGTCCATCATATCAGTTAGTCTTTTTTTGTCTGGGCAAATAGCTCCTTTCATAACCATGGTTGGTGTAAACATGTAATCTGTGATTGAACTAATACTCTGTCAGGGGAAAAATAATCTAATAATTATCTTGATTAGCTCCAATATGCAGTAAAGAATTGACAGGTAGGAGTTAAACTCTCAACTTTTCAACCAACACGAATGAATAAAAGCAATCAGGCTATAAAACGATATATCTGTCACCTGATACAAGACAAAATGTTAGCTGTTCTCACTCCACTGTTGCATGAGGATTTACATTGAATAGCTAGTTTTAGCAGTTGCTTTTGTTCACCTCCAAGGCTTTGCACATTGTACTTGAACAAAAGAAAAGCAAAGCCTGCGACACAAAGACTTATAACAACACTTGCCCCAGCTCAAATGATTCCAAGACGTTGGCTTACATCAAAGGCAAACGCACATAAGCAGTCCACTGCCACAAAATTTCTGTAAATTTCTTTTCATTATTCTCTCATTCAAGTCTGCACTCTCATTCATTTACCGAGCCAGCAATAGTAATTGAAAAAAAAATGCTTTAAATTTTTCCATATGAAGACAAGGTAATGTTACAAGTAATGTGTTATGAAAGCACCGTGAATTTAATCTTATTTAGCTTGCACTTATTAGGGTCAAGTAGATTTCTTGTCACACATTTTAAAACATGAAAAGACAGTTGTTTCTAAAAATTTGAATACTACCTGGCTTTCCACAGATTTAAGAGAAAAATAACGAAACACATTAAATGCCAAATCTGTTTTTTAATTAGAACATTTGGTAGGGGTAGTAAAATCAGAAAACACGACAATATTATTGGCATACAGTATTTTGGTGATGACAATGAAAATCTAGAGACTAACTTATCCACACTAAACATCGTGTATTTAATGTTTTTTTTTTCAGCAGCCAGGTGGTCTAAACTGAATTTAAGAATAAATTGTTCAGCACCTACAGCTGCAGTGTGACCCGGATTTGGACTCAGCTTCTCTGGTAAGGTCTATTCAGGGGTGCTGGATAGGAGGGTCTGATGGGAAGTCGAATCTCAGATTCAGTAGCAGCAGTATGGTTTTCATCCTGGCTGTGGAAACGTGGACCAACTCTTCACCCTCAGCAGGGCCCTTAAGGGTACATGGAAATTTGCCCTACAAGTCTATGTGTTTTGTGGACTTGGAGAAGGTGTTTGACTGTGTCCCCCGGGGAGTCGTGTGGGGAGTAATTTTGGAGTATAGGGTCGTAAACCCTTTGATACAGGCTGTTCGGTCCCTGTATGAATGGTCTCAGGAGTTTGGTCCATTGCCTGCAGTAAGTCAGACTCGTTTCCAGTGAGGGTTGGATTCCACCAAGACTGCCCTTTTTCAATGATTCTGTCATCCGGGAGGGGCTGAGAGGAGAGCCACAGCTCCTCCGCAGTGCGAGGAGCCAGGTTAGGTGGCTGGGGCATCTTAAGTCAGATGCCTCCCAGATCCCTCCCTGATGAGGTGTTCCAGGCACCGCCACCAGAAAGCGATGCCACGGACGACCCAAGACACCCTGGAGAGTCTACGTCTCTTGGCTGGCCTCGGAACACGTCGGGATCCCCCAGAGGAGCTGGATGAATCAGCTGGGGAATGGGAAGTCTGGGCATCCCTGCTAAAGCTACTGCACCCGCGACCCGACCCAGAAAACTGGTAGAAGATGGAATGATAGCTACGGTTGGCTGTTTACACACAATGTTCACAAAATTTTGCAATATTAGCAGTAATACAAATTCACATAGGGCCGAAATCATCGTGAAGTACAGTTAACATCCATCATATTTGCCACTAATGCATTGATAGTAAGATAATAATTGCTTTTGCTGTTGTTATTTTGTCCTAACCCTAATATTTAGCATGAGCAATAATTTCTAAAAGTATCAAGTATGTTTTGTTTTTAGTGTTGTAATTGTTCTGAGTCGAAGTTTTCATGCTGACCTACTATTTTTCACACGTTTCTTGAAGTGTACATTTATACTACTCCTATCTGAAGGTTATCTGCAAAATATGGATCGTCAGCATCAGAAGCTTGCCATAGCCACGTGATGTGAATAAAGCATACACTTTCAAGATGCTGCACACTAGCTTGTCCTAAACAGTGATAGACATGTCTGTGTTGAATGAGAGCATGTCCTGGCTAGTTCCCCTAGAAGCAGCTCTTGAGGACCCACAATGAACCCCCCACCCCCGCACACACACACACTCTTTGAGTGGTGGCTGGTGAGGGGGAGAGCCATTGTTAAGGACAGCTGGGCCTCCTGTTTCTTGGATACTCTCTAGGGGTAATGTGCACCCAATATGAGGGGATTGGGTTAATACCACCCACAGTCCCTCTATCCTTCCATACTTCCCAACCCCCAACACATCTGCAGCAGCAGCAGCAGCAAAGGAATTGACTGTGACTGTTCTTCCAGTTTAGGATACCTCTGGATGAAATTGCTATCATAAGTAAATGTGTACAAAGTACCCTTCTGAATCCTATGCCTTTCAATATAGGCTTGCTTGTTGAGATTAGAAGCACCAAATAAGTCTTCATTATACGAGTAACTACCACTTGTAATGTTGCAGATGATAGTAATACTTTAATGTGTATGAGCCTGTTATCCGAGCCCGATTTCAATCTCGCTCTTGAATTGTAATCCATAGCATTTTTGGAACACAAAAAAGGATATTGGTGAAATTTACAGTAGTCTGGAAAAGTAGCAGTTGTATGGCTATGGTAATCATATTAATAATAATATATTTGATTGATGTTCTGTTAATTCAGATCATTTGATCCTGATTCTGAACTATCTCTGAATCATTTCTGGAACATGGACAAATGATTTCAATCAAATTTACTCTAAAGGTTTTCCGCATGGTTAATGTAACACGTGACAAGATACAGACTTTATCAACGCCAGTTTCAGTGACAACTGGAAACTACATTTGGACACATTAACTGTCCAGATGGTCCATTTCACCCGATATTTAATCGGGTTCTGTTAAATCAAGGTTCCACTGTAGTGCCATGTTAAAAACCACACATGCCAACACGAAAGGCATGAAAAAGTTCTTTTTTTTTATCTCTTTGGGAATCCCCCAGGGACTCCACTGAGATTTTTTTTTCTAATTCAAACATAAACTGAGCAATCTTACTGACTGAAGAGTAAAATAAGGCAAAAAAAATCTCCAAACAAAAAATATTCATGCAAAAAAACTACTCAAGTACATGTTGAGGTACAAATTTAAGATTAAATTTGCCTCATTTCTTTGCTTTTTTTTTGTTCTGTCCTCCAACTCCACCTGGACTTGATACCTGCTTGCACTTGTGCCACATGAAGAGTATCCTCCTCTTTCAGCACTCCCATTCTGGGAAAACAATTAGCTAAAATCATTATGTGTTTCAATTAATTTAATTTCACCATCATCATTGCCCAATCTCAAATATGTTCTCGGCCACTTCATCCAGCTCGTTTGGGGGTATCCCGAGGCGTTCCAAGGCCAGCCATGAAACATAGTCTCTCTCTGGGTCATCCTCGGGGTCCCTTCCCAATGGGACATGCCCAGGACACATCACCAGCCAGGACTCCACGAGGCATCCTCAGCCCAGACACTCTGTGGATAAAACTCATTTTGGCCACTTGTATTAAAGAGCTTGTTCTTACTGTCAAAACCAACAGCTCATGACCATAGGTGAGGGTAGGAAACAAGTTTGACGGGCAAACTGAAAGCTTTACCTTTCGGCTTAGCTCCTTCTTCACCACAACGGACCGATACGAAGTCTGCATTACGGCAGGTGCAGCACCGATCTGCCTGTCGATCTCTCATTCCGTTCTTCCCACACTCATGAGCAAGACTCCAAGATACTTGAACTCCTCCACTTGGGGCAGGATCTCATTCCCAGGCTAGGCTGAAAACCATTCTACTGACATTTGGAGATCACGGATTGAGGAAGCACACAGACACTGACCTTCAAAACCCACCTTCAGGCCTGGCTCCAGAGGGGGATGTTGGTGACCCACGTGACACACCAACTTAGGTCCCAGGATCATTGGAACATAAACCCCTCCACCATGATAAGGTGACAGCTCCTTCTTTTGCATTTATTTTATGTGCATGGGTGTTTTTGTCTTGCATCAATTCTGCTATGCAAGGAATGTGCCCAAACTACTGGAGGCGATGTTGAAGGACAATAGGAGATAGAGCAGGAATTTGGGAATGCTGCCAAAAGGTTGTTGTCGCGATATGGTCAAAATGGTGTCAGAAAATAATGGACAGGAAGCAGTCAATGACAAGCTTCTTATTTGCTCAGATCATCTTTTCTCAGCAGCTATTTCTCAAATCTATACAACACAGTGGTGCAGATCATGGTTTGCTTGATCATTCCCTTTGTGCTCAAGGAGATCTTGTGGCGGGCCAATCTAGCAAGGCGCCTTGTCCATTCTCCACGAAACAGAAGGCGAGAAGGCACTTGAAAGATTTGATGTTTCCCAGTAATATGGCATCACAGTAGCAGTGCAGGTCATTCAGTCCTAGAGGCGACAAGCCCCTAGTCTATGCAGTATTGATGTACAGGCCCTCAGCAAGTGTGGTACATCAAACTCTCTCAATTACAAACTGGATGGCATTCATTCACCAGGAAGGAGATGTTGTGTGCATATGCCAGAGAGTGAAGATGCGCACCCCAAGGGCACATTAGCAAGTGTACAATATAGATGGACAGGGTGGAAAACAATTTACAGCCTTGACCAACACTAGAGTCATATGGCTAGATGAGTCGGAGTACATTGGGAGGGCTGCAGTTAGCTTCCATGATCTTTCTTGTTGAACCTTGGGCAAAAGAGTCAAAGGCTGCAGCAAAGTCAAAATAACACCAACCCTCTCGACCTTCGGTAGCACATTTGTTGGTATGTTGGTACTGTATCACTGAATACTCTTTGCATAAAAGTTTCTGTAAAATATGATTTAAAAGTTATCAAGTGCGCCAAAAAGAAAACATTCTCTGTGTAGGACTGCCGAGGGCTAAATGATATATACAAAAGCAGATATTAACAAATAACTTATTGTAGCTTTCAGCCATGTTTTCTGTTATGAATGACTGTAACATTTTGATATCAGGTCTCAGAAACTTCCAGTGGAATATCAGAATCTCCAAGCACTTTTTTAATGGTTGTAGTTAGCATGTACAAAATGGTCTTGCATGAATGATCACACAAAGATATATGGTACAGCAGCTGAACTATTTCGTTACATAATTCCTGAAAAATCTATCGAACAACTCAGTTTGGAGCTTATCCTTGTAACCCTTCTTTCTGTTCACCCTACCATTACCCACCTCCATTGTTCCACCACACCTCCTTTTTCCCACACTCCCCTTCTTTCCTCAGGGCCCGAGGGAACACGGTGATTGGGTGAATGGAGCTGCTCTCAGTGGAGTATGCGCCGTCTGTCACTATCCTTGTGGCAGCAGAGTGGGATGGAATAAAGCTCCCCAAACGGAGCTATTAAAGGCTATTTTCATCCCTGCACGTCTGTTTCTGTGGGCTTGTGCTCCATATATAGAGCTGCCACCGGTGATGCTAATGAAACGCGTCCCCGTTTTCACCAGTTTAAATCTACTTATGTCATCCTCTTCCTTGCATCAACAAGGAGTCAGCCGTACCTGACCATCTGGGCTTAGGCCTTATGGTTGTCTTACAACAAACAGAAAGGTGCACTCTTAGACACTAGCTGGTATTGAAATTGTGTCAGTTCCTTTGGAAATGATGGCCCCAAAAAATCCAAGAAAAACACAATGGGTGTGATTTACAAAACAAAGTCCCGGCCCGGGTCCTGTCATTCCAGTGCATAATGCAGGGAGGTGACACGGACCTTAACCACTTTGTGTAACGAGCCAGCCACAAACAGAGCACAAATTCATGTGGCAGATGCTGCACCTGCTGATATTAGAAGAATTCAATGACGGCACTATTCACCTTGTCTTGCTGAATGGAATGAACAAAATGCATGAAAGGGAAGGTCTCTATGATCTGGAGTTTACATAATTGCTTAAAAGACAAAACTGTGAATGGGTTGGAGTGTTGTGCAACCTGTTCTGTTATACAGCATTTTACAAAACTACACACCCCAATTCCAATGAAGTGAAGATGTTGTTGTGTAATGTGCAAATAAAAAGAATATAATGATTTGGTGATCCTTTACAGCCTCTATTCCAAAATTATAATTACCATGATCTTCTGGTCAGGATCTGGATCAAGGTGCCTACAGTATAGAGGAATTAATTTTCAGTGTGTGGCATCACTGCAACCATCCAGAGAATGATGTCACTGCTGGTCACTTCGTTATCCTCTATCAACAAGGAAGTAGCCTGTTACCTATTATCACTTTTAACAGTTTTGCCTCAGTAAATGTCTGTACGTTACAATGCAACTTTGATATGGAGATTCTAGTTGTAATAATAATATAATACAAGAGGTTTACAATGAAATTCCATTTCTATGGTGGCAATATAACCCGATTTTTTATGCAACCTGGCACGTACCATACTCCATTACTAACCTGTGCTAACACAGTATCTTTGTACGAAAAACATTTCATTTCAGTCTTAAATACTCAACAATCAAAAACCGTAAGTTTGTAGCTGAGCGTGTCTTCTTGTGTCACATGACTGCGTTATTAAATTTCTGTACAAACTAGTTCATTGCTCTTAGTTCACAACCCCAAAACCTCCAAACGCTGTATGTCATTACTGTCATAAACCTAAGTCCCCCTGTATCATATTGCTAAAATTACAAGTTCAAAACCACATTTCCACTGAGGAGTCCGATCTATTTACCTCGACTTTCCACTTTGAAATACTGTAGTATCGCAAGGAAATAGTGAAAACCGCACTGCATTGAACTCACGAGTTAGAACAAGATTCACTAATAAAAATTAACAATGGAGAACGAGCTCTTACTTTTCTGGAAGTCTTATTTCATTCACAAGGACAAAAGAACAGGAAGAAAAACAAAGCGCTGCAGCAAAATGGAGACCATGGAGGGTAATAATACTGCAACATCCAGAACTAAGGCACATCAGCAGGGTGAACTAACTGATCTTGTACTTCTCTATTTATTCTTGTAATTAATAGCCTTATCTCACTAAAATGACAAATTTCCTCAACCAATGAGCAACAAGTAGCGGTTTACATCTCCCATATGGTGTGAGACCCTGGCTGCCCGAATGCTGGAACTGTCCCTCCATCTACAATTGGGTAATCTTCATTAGAGTCGTGGGTGAGATGGAGCCTATTCCATTTAATAAAACCTTGGCTTGGTCTCTACTGAAACACAGGACACTTTATTCAAACTAACTTTCACATCTATGGGCAATTTAGAGAGTACAATTAACCTTACACAAATGTTTTTGGGAATGTGGGAGGAGGCACGAGTACCTGCTGAAAATCAATGGAATCTCAGGAAGAACATGCAAGTTAAAACTTAGTACTGTAAGGCAGATGTTATAACCACTACATCACAGCGATATTTTTTCGACTCAGTTTATTTGTAATTTGGTTTTTGAGCGGAAAACATTTGGAAAATCTTGCCTTTTACTGTCAGACAATCAAGTAGCAAATTGAGTGAATAAAAAGGGAATAGAACACAGTGTTCCTAAATGAGCGTCCTGATAACGTAATCAATGATAGCAAATGAGAGTGATGAGAGTAGAGCTGCTCAGATGGGGCACATGTGGCAGCACCTCTGTGTGCTGTGTTGAATGGGAGTTCTATGGGTCAGTGGAGCAGCTGGTGACTGGGAGGAAGAACTTAACCAGCCCCTCTTTTGTGGATCAGCTGTGTCTGGCTGAGCTTTGTCATTCCAAATTGGGTTCCTTGCATCCAAAGCCCAGGGAGGTTTTCACATGTAAATGGAGGATTGGGAGCTCCAAGTCCCAAAGATTACTCGCTAAAAAGCTATAAGAGCCACTTAAAAAAATGCTAATAAATTTCTCAGAGATGCTCAGTTGGTTTTGTGTGTGTGTTTGTGGGTGCACGCGCTGTGGAGGACACATGCAGGCTCACCACAGAATGCAGTGTGCCTCATAGTCTGGAATTATTACAATGTTTGAGCTTCCGTCCGGTCACCAAACAGTCTCCACCTTAATTTAATTACTTATGGCTGATATGGGAAATCCCTGTCTGGGCAGTGGCATTGAGAATAAAAGTCAAAGGCACCTTGACAATCTGTGGATCGTGTTATCTTATTAACATTACAAATTTTCACTCGTGTTGGTTAATTTAAGAACTTCTTTTTACCTGAAACCGCCGCCTTACAATTGGGATGCAGTTGGTATTGCTTTTTTAGTTGGGTATTTTTCTAATGTTTCCAATGTGTGGGAATAGCAGAGGAATTCACAATATGATATCATTGCATTAATGTACCAATACTGCAACAATCAATGAGTGGTATTAAAAAACCTGCCTCTGCGGAAGTAAAGGAGGCACTCCTTTTTATTTAAAAAAAAAAAAATTGGCATGAGGCACAAGCATCCTGGAATAAAATACATCTGAATACTCAAATATAAATCTGATATAGCCAGTTAAAAAAAAAACATTTAATTGGTCTTTCCTTTATGCAGTTGACTACTTGGAAACAGTGTCATGTTCAAACAGGGACAGACATGATATTATTTGACATTTGTTTAGCCCTACTGTATCATAACTGAAACAATGCGATAAATACCTTCTGGTACCTTTCCTCCTCTAGTAAACATTTTTTTTACATCATAAGATCTTAAAAATAAAAAATTGCATTTCCAATGCGCAAAATGTCAATCATGTGTCTATCAACTATATACTCATTACAACAAAAACTCTGTATCCAAAAATGTTATACATTTTATTACCTAGGGGTCAAAAGGAAATTTGGGGATATGGATGACAACTTTTCCTCCTTTATCCTGTTAAGATCTATAATCCATTCACTCTTTTCACATGTTTAAAAAGTGATTTATTATGGAAAATGGATTTTTAATGGCCTGAATTTTGGAGTCTTTGGAGTCCCTGGGAAAACAATGACATCTTTTGTTAGTTGACTATTTATGAAAATGTGAGCTGCAGTGTAGGCACCAAAAATCTACCCAGCGTTATCAGCAAATGTTCTGCAAAGTTTTTTGTGCAGGGCGGGGAGTGATTGTGTTGGCCATGTTTCCAATGCCTGTGCCACAATTAGTGTGAAGGCAAGCGGACCTCCAGTCATATTGGGCTCTATTTTTGGAGATCGTGCATCTGTGGAGAGGCTCAAATGCTGGCGTATGCTGTTTTTTGCACAAAGATGGGCATTCCACTGCAGCAAGATTTTTTTTTTTCTTTTTGCTTTGAGATGTCCCCAGCGGAGTGAGAATTTGATGGCTGAAAGTCAGTCATGTGGTCTGAAAGTCCGTCTCAGACCACATCTAAGTCCTGGCACAATAGGTAGATCCCTGGTCGAACCTAATTTTGAGCAGAGAGATACCCAAACTCTGTGGACATCGGTCAGACATTTCATTCATAAATATGCAAAACCAAGCATCGAACCCTCTGAATAATTATAATCAAATCCTTGAATTCACTTTACAGGATTTCAATTGTCTCGCGATTCTTTATCTTTTATTTTGATCAAAGAGAACTTTTTCTAAATTCTCGGGATAAAAACATGGTGCATCCTGTTTGCAGATGATATTGTGATATGCTGTGAAAGCAGCGAGCAGGTGAAGGAACAATTAGAAAGATGGAAGCATGCACTGGAAAGGAGAGGAATGAAGCTTAGCGGAAGTAAAACACAATGTATGTGTGAATGAGTGGGGTGGAAGAGGAAGAATGAAGCTCCAGGGAGAAGAGATAGCAAGGGTGGACGACTTCAAATACTTGGGGTCAACAATATAGAGCAATGGTGAGTGAAGAAACGGGTCCAAGCAAGTTGGAACAGGTGGCGGAAGGTGTCTGGTGTGTTATGTGACAGAAGAGTCTCTGCTAGGATGAAGGGCAAAGTTTACAAAACAGTGGTGAGGCCGGCCATGATGTACGGATTAGAGATGGTGGCACTGCAGAGACAACAAGAAGCAGAACTGGAGGTGGGAGAAATGAAGATGTTGAGGTTCTCGCTCGGAGTGAGCAGGTTGGAAAGTATTAGAAATTAGCTAATTAGAGGAACAGCCAAAATTGGATGCTTTGGAGATAAGGTTAGAGAGAGCAGACTTCGATGGTTTGGACATTTGCAGAGGCGAGAGAGTGAGTATATTGGTAGAAGGGTGCTGAGGGGGTAGTTGTAAGGCAAAAGAGGGAGAGGAAGACCAAAGAAAAGGTTGATGGATGTGGTGAGGGAGGACATGAAGACTGTGGATGTTAGAGAGGAAGATGCACGTGATGGGCTTAGATGGAAAAAGATGACACACTGTGGCGACCCCACACGGGACAAGCCGAAAGGGAAAGAAGAAGAAGATCATGCTAGAGGTCTGTTCTCTTAGAAGCATTCTCATTTTAAGGCTAAAATTACTACATATGTCAATGATAAATGTACATGGGGGAAAAAGCAACACCTCAGTTTTGTTTTTGTTATGCTAGCGTGTAATTAACTACATTGTGCGCACCCATATTGTTCAGAAACTAGAGCAAAGAGGCACATCTGTGAGATTAGATTGATGTGCAGTAAAATTTAACTTTACAGGAAAAGTAAAGACAGTTCATCTATTCAATACAAATTGGTCTTTATTCCATAATCATTGGTGCTGGTTAGCCTTTGTTCAGAGTTTAGATTTATTTTGAATAGGTTTAAAAATCCCTTGTGAGGTCCTCATTGGCTGCTCACAGACAAAACATCTGCTGATGGTATTCAGGTCAAGAAATGATTGCCTAGTTGGTGCACTTGAGGATAAACTCAGAAGTGGAACGGGACTCAGAGCATAGAGTTTAGATTAATACACTGTCATAGATAAAACTGTGCAGCTGTCTGCTTTGTGACATTCAGATTCATTGTTATTCATTGAGGAATTGAGGGAAATGTTGGAAATTACTACTAATATGAATGAATATCTGGTATTCTGGTAAAAACAAGCCCAAGCTCAAAGCCCAATTCTTCCAAAAAAGTTCTATTAAAATATCAGTAAAAAAACATGACTGCATGGGTGGAAGTACCACAGCTTATTTTCATATTACATAGAGTATGTTGACATGTTGAGTCAGAAATTTGACATTTTTCAGGTTGGTGGAACCTTGATCTGATTCGATGAATGATTTGAACCCCAGTCCTTAGAACTGTATCCCCCGCAATTGAATGGCAACCAGTTCAGGGTGTAGCTTACCTGAAGATAGGCTCCAATACTCCCCAGACACTTGTGAGCTGTGTTTACCCTAAGGACCATGCTTGATTTACAACCCAGGCACAGTCTATGAAACACCACACAGCAATACTTCGAAACCTCGGTTTGCTTTTTGTTACGTTTTGGCTCTGACTCAACAGAGCTTTGTAATCGTGTGTACTGTGGAGCTATTAGCTAATAAGCTAATTAGGACCTTGGAGCTATCGGTAGCTAATTGAATTACAAAGTGTTTTTGCCCAGGGTATATGAAATAAAATGTTACCATGAGGTATCTTGTGCAAAAAATAGGGCATGTTCATACAGTTGAAGACAGAAGTTTACATACACTGTACAAGATCACTTTTTTTTTTTTTTTTTGCCACGTTATCTGAAGTCAACTCAGACTAAGCCTCTTGTTTTCGGTCATTCAAGGTCACCAAAATTAGTTAATTTTGTTGAATGCCACAATAATGAGAGAATTTCTTTGAAAGTTTAATATTTTCTTCAAGGTCAAATGTTTACATAAATTTCCAGAGTATCAAGTAGCACTTCCTTTGAAGTGCATGACTTGGGTCAAACGTTTTGAGTAACCTTCCACGGGCGTCTGACTGTACTCTGTTGGAATTGTGGCCCATTCCTCCTGACAGAACTGATGTAACTAAGTCGGGTTTGTCGGTTGCCTTGCTCACATACACCTTTTCAGCTCTGCCCACAAATTTTCAATGAGATTCAGATCAGCGCTTTGTGGTGGCCTCTCAAAGACATTGACTTTATCCTCAAACCGCTTTTCAACCATGTTGGGAGTATGCTTTGGGGTTATTGTCCATTTGGAAGACCCATTGGCACCCAAGTTTTAGCTTCCTCGCTGATCTCTTGAGATGTTGCCTTTATATTTTCATGTAATGATGCAGTCTATTTTATGAAGAGCTCCAGTCCCTGCTGTAGGAAAACAGCCCCACAACATGATGCTGCCTCCTCTATGCTTTGCAGCTGTATGGAGTTTTCAGGTCTACACGCTTTCCCCATTTTCCTACAGATGTAATGTTTGTCATTCCGGCCAAATACCTCTATTTTCATCAGACCACAGAACATGTCTCCAGAAAGTAAGGTCTTAATCTCTTTTTGCAATTTGCAATCTGTCATTTTTGTTTCTTTCAGAGTAAGGCCTTCAATCTTGGTGTGTAGCCTTTTAGCCCAAGTAGGTGCAGGAATTTTGACAAACAATAATGACAATTTCTTACCAGCTTCATCCAGCATCCTCACAAGGGCATTAGAGTTTGTTCTGGAGTTGATTTGGACATTTTGGACAAAAACACATTCATCTCTGGGACACAAAGCCCATGCCCTTCCTGAGTGGTGTGATGACTGGACATTCCCTTGACGGTTCTGCTTGTGTATAATTGTTTGAACAGATGAACGTGGCACCCTCAAGCATCTGGAAATTGCACCCAAGGATGATTCTGACTTGTGGAGCTCCACGAGTCTCTCTCTGGTTACCTGGGCAATTTCTTTTGATTTTCCCACGATTTCAAAGAAGGAAGCAGTGTTTGATAGTATGGCCTCAAATAAATCCCCAGGTGTGGCGTTAATTAACTCAGTTAACCTATAAGAAGCTACCAAAGCCATGACCTCATCATCATCTTCCTCCTATTCTTTGAAGGCATAGTACATTTTGTGTATGGAAACTTTTGACGTAGAAGAAAATAACATGGAATTTTCTTCAAATGTACATTGTGTTTTGTTTTTTAAGAATATGGCTACAGAAAAATGACATACCCTGGAAAAACTCCAATTCTCAACAAAATATTTTATTTCTTGTCAAAAGTAATTAAAATCAGACATCACCTAAAGAATTTCTAAAAAAAAAAAAAAAAAAGATTTGAAAAATGCCAGTGTAGTATTAAAAAAACGGTCAAAGATAGCTGGGACGTGCTACAGCACTCCTGTGAACTTAGTGAGGATAAGGGGCAAATGGATTGATTGTTCAACACCTTCTTGCCCTGGCAAACTTTTTGTCTACTTATTTCATGTAAAAGTTTGTATGAAACAAGTGAAATTTGTCTAAAAGGAAGGTAATGAGTATTGTTTTTTGTAACATTTTGAGTATTTGCAGTGTGGGTGTTTATTTTCAGTTTAAAAAAAAACTGGCAGTATCATACTGCATTCATTCATTCATTGCAAATACTACATGTGCTGAATCTAGTTAAAAGCTAGTTTACGACAGGACACCTTATAAAACACTGTTTGCACAAGTCTGCTTTTCAAAAGATGGACATACGGTATTTTTTAAAAAGAACTCAGCCAGGTGCAGGTGAGTGATTTAAAAAAAACATTGCCTGATTATATTTTCTTTTTTTGTGTAGTTGTAATATTGTATATACTACATTTCCAACAGTGTTGTCTATTACTTAAATCAAAAGGTGACCTTGTAAACAACCTCTTTCTTCTTTAATATAGCTAAAGCAACATGTTTTTAATATTCCTTTTGTCGAAGATGAAATACTCAGTATTCATGGTTACAAAACGCTTCTACTTTTCTGACAGTAAACCAGACTTTTATGATGTGCTGAATTTATAGATTAACAGATATAAAATGCGTTTACTGTTGGACTACATTTTGATATTACTTCAAAAAATGCAACTGTTTTTTTTTTGTGTGTTCTTGTGTACCTATAGACCATATTCAATGGAAAATGTTTATAACAAAAAATCTTTTAAATAATACGTTTTAGAGCTGTAATTCCAATTCCCTGATTTCATGAAACCACAATATTTTTCCTCACAGTTATAATATCGCCTGAATTTGATACCGCCCCTTCATAATTTAGAAATTTCACATGACATTCTCTTTTCTTTGGCTTTTTTGGTGACACATCACCTGAAGTATTTTTGCTAACTGTTTCTCAAATTTAACGTCAATCCCTCATTTGTCTTCATTAGGATCAGGGAAGAGTCAGAAATGATCCCTGCTGATTTTGGAGGAGAGGCGGGGAATACCCTGGAGTGGTCACCTTCGATTGCAGGACACATAGAAAAACGAGAATTCCCACACTTATATTCACACTAACAGACAATCTGGAGTCCTGTGACCCTATTATGCATTTTTTCAGAATATTGAAGGAGTACCCAGAGAAAACCTACGCAAGCACGTAAGACCACACAAACTCCACACAGCAGTGCCCGAGCTGATATTCGAACCCGTAAGATCTCGTTAACCTTTTGACTTTTGATATACCTGCTTACCATGATTCCAATATCCATCCATCCATTTTCCAAGTCGCTTATCGCTCTAAATTTAACATCAACGTTCTTATTTCATACCATCTGGCATGTGCATGAGGTCTCGGCTGTCATTTTTCAAGGTTAAATGTCTTTTTTTAACAGTATTATTAACAGGGGCAAACCTATTTCTACACCTGAATAACCTCAAACTATAAGCTATGCTTCGCCTGGAACTGATCACATGAAATCCTCATGAAACGACAAAGTTCCATTGCTACGGTGTCAAATTTGTACCCAACTGGGATTATGCTCTATTTAATCTCTAATTTATGATAATGCAGCAGTAAAGTCCCAATTCAGGTATTTGTATGCAAACTACTTCTGGGCCATGACTGTAAAACAAATGAAAGCATCCGGTGTATCATCTTGTGCCATATGACAATGATGTGCTCTTACGTCACGTACAGTTTATAACCTCAAAATGTAAATTGAGGAGCCCCTTTTTTTCCTATTTCGAGAGATAAATAAATGTCCCCGAATGGCGTGTGTTTGACCTCAAAGTGTTAAAAACTACCTTTAAAAGATGTTCTTTTATGATTACAAAGCTCGCATGCAAAGACACAACAGTCTCTTCTTGTTTGGCAAAAATTCACATCTTTAATATGGTCAAACAGTGCACTGCACAAACTAGTTATTCTGTTTCTGCATAAGTCAACCCTTTGGGCATTGCTGTATCGCCGCCATTGCCAAACTAACTGTCCGTTCACCCAAGACAAACACTAGAAAAACAAACACTCAGAAAGCAACCACCACAACCTTTGATCACTTCGGTAGCTCAATAAAATGACGCTTATGGGCAGACGGCAACGCCCCGGAGAGGGGGCCCTTCATGCACATCTGTGTGGCACATGTGTGCAAGAGGTTGTAAAAGAGCCAACACCTCTAGCATGTTCACTGAGCAGGAGACGTTGTGCCCATATGAAGCTAAAACGCAGCTTTAAAAAAACAAACACACAAACAAGAATAACTGTGAATTCAAACCATCACCATGGCTCCAAACATAACACTCTTACGCAAACACTGCCCTCAATAATGCAAATCAAGCATGTGGAGCATGTATCTGCTTGGAGACAACCGACACACGCACACACACACACACACACACACACACAAACAGACGCGCGCGTGCCCGCACACACACACATACAAAGTAATATTTGTTCCATTCAGGCTACTGTAGCCTGCAGGGATAAGCGCTAAGCCCCCTGGCTTGCAAGGTAGCTACTAAATGCAGCATTGTGAGAGAGTCAGAAAGGCCCTCTGTTACTGACAGCTGTCTTCGGCAGAGCACACACAAAAAGGACACGACAAGATGCATGTAAACCGGGACTTACTCATGTCCTTCATATTGCGTGGAGCGCTTATTATCTAAGGATCCGGGCAATGCAGTAAACCAGCAATGGCTGCCTGTGACACAGTACTTTGCTTCCAGGCTGCCCTACTTTGTGTGTAGTTGATGACTTGGATAGCTGCTCTGAATGGCCACTTATTACTCTTCTTTTTGTATTTTTCCTAGTTGTGAGAGAAAATCAAGTGGCGGCCTACAATTAACAACAGGGAACAGATAAATGCTGTGTGCGCATGTCAAGCAGTGCAAAAAAAGGTACGGCAGGTAAGACAGCAGTAATTTGTTTTAATCATCAAGTGGCACAACAAACAGACTGTGAAATGTGAAGACAGCAATCATACCCTTTTGATAACAACCACACAGAAAGTAATGGGCTCATATAAACGAGCAACCCTAACCCTAACCATACTTACAATTTCGAGTCTTCAATTAACCGACTCTGAATGCTTTTGGGAACTGGAGTGTGTAGAGAAAAACCAAGCAGGGGAGAACATGCAAACTCCACACAAGCAGGGTCAGGATTTGAACCCACGTCCTTAGAATTGTGAGGCAGATGTCCTCGACAGTCCTTTACCATGTCATGCATTGTACATGCACATAGTATTAGCTATGCTACCACTGGAGTTCTGCTATTGCATTTAATTGGAATTACTGTGATTATTCTTTGACAAACACCAAAGTTCCTTGCCTGCCTTGATTTGAGTTTAATTTGTTCACTGACTGTACTTGTAACTCAAAACACTCAAATCTGAAATAATCTTCCAACAGTAGAATGACGAAAGCTGCCATTAATCCATTCTAGCCTTTCAGAAGTTTCTTTTTAAATCTATTTTTTTAATCTGTTGTTTGTTTAAAAGAATTGCACTAGGGGAGTAGGTCTAGTTAGAGTAGAGGCTCATTGCCTAATTTTCTACCTGAGACTCCAGTACTTTTTTGTGCGTTTTGATGGTTGAAATGGGTTTAGAGCAGGTGGAGTGATATAAAGATATTTATACTGTATGGTCTTTCTATATGATGGCTTTTCAACTATTGTGGGTGAGCCTGAAACTTATCCCCTGCAATAAACAGGAGTTCACTGCACTCTTTGTCATTTGCTTTTATATTTACAGCCGAGAAGTGTTTTGCCATGAGAAAATGTTCTGTATTTATGACTTTACTACTATGTTACCGTAGGTTAGTCATAAACTTGTGTATCTGACCTTCGTACAGGGAAAAAAAAAAAAAAAGCTGACTGTGAAGCACTTATGCACCTCAAGGAACATCTTTGGTGTTCTTTTTTCCCCCCCACTGGTATTCAGTATTTCTGTTTACTTCTGGTCTCAATGTTGTCCTCATGTTTTTAGTGGTCTTGTTAATTATGGTTGGCAGAGTAATATGGATCAGCACAAAGTATGGACAGAAGGTTCTGTGCATATTTAATGTACAACACAAATTTGGCTCAACTCAGTGATTTTTCTTTTGTGTCATGTTCAGGTACTGCTTGATTCCGTAGGAAAGGTGTTTTTTTTTGTTTGTTTTTTTTAGGTGGATCAAGATCGCAAGCAGATAATGACCTCAGCTTCCATCTGTTGGGCACCGTGGGGCGGAGACACCTTCAACCTGCCACCGGTCGCTTGCCACCACAATCTGTCGCTCCCCATCGTCCTGGTGACATCTGCTTTTGGGTGACTGAGAGATGAATGCATGCACCATCCTGCACTGGGCTTAGAACATACGTCACGCAGGCCAATAGGCGCACACACAAACACACACGCCATCACTGGAGCACAGATGGCCACGGGCACACAACTGTGGAGATTACAATCTAAGCATACTCCGTTCCCTCTAACCACTCAATAACATGGACATGATTTCACTACAGATTTGTTGCATTGTGTTTTTTTTTTTATATTCCTCAAAAGTGGGCCTCGAGAAATGTTTCATTGTTGTGACTCATGTTTCCAACACACTCAAAATCTTTTGATAATAAATGACATGACAGACTCAATGACCTGCTTAAAGGAGGACGCACAAATTGTGGTTATGGCTTCACATCCAAATGCCCATTTGTTTGTGTTTATGCCACAGGGGAATTAAGTGTTATTGCTGACTAGTACTCTGTATCTATGGCGATATCGTTTTGCTTGACGAGAGTCCCCAGCCACAGCTGTCACAGTTATTTAGTGGCTCTGCGGTAACCTTGGAAACACCCTCTCCACTTCGACACACACACACACACACACATGCATGTACACCGGAGTGTTTGCACAAAGTGAAATCCTGATAAACAGGTGACATGCAGGCAATGTGTCGAATTCACACCAAGTGACGTGACAAAAGTAACATTATTTGTCAGAAAAGGACATCAGGGGAGAACTAGAGGAAATGGAAAGTGGGTGGGTGCCACTAACAGGAACACTGTCGCAGAGGACAGAAAAAAATAAAAGAGAGGAATTCAGGTCAGCATTGGGGGATTATGCATGCCAGACTGGGCATTTTGGTTCCACCTCTGGTCTGGATAGACTGCTGGGTGAGGGAAGGGCAAGTGGATGACTGATGGCTGAAGAGAGGGGCGGCGAGCAGCGCAAAAGAGCAACTAAGTGAGAAGACGGTCAATTAGAATCGACTTTCATCATTCCTCAGCGGGACCGGGCGAGTGAACACAAGGCAGTTGATTTAGCTGTGTCCACATGGATTGAGCTCCCCTTTGAAAAATCACAGTCACATGATATAAACTGCATGTGGAAGCCACAAGTGGCGCTATAACTCCTTAATTTCAGCCAAGAAAAATAATATTTGTTTGTTTAATATCTATCTATTGTTATAGAGACAAACTATATTTCACACTCAGATGCTCAACAATGGCCAATTTGACGAGTCCTGAATAAACCTAACATGCATGTTTTTTTTTCAATGTGGGAGAAAGCACAACTACCTGCAGAAAATGCGGGAGAACAAGAAAATGGAAATGTAAATTTAACACAAGCTGCCGAGAGCCAAGATTTGAACCCAGAACTTCTCAATTGTGAGGCAGACACACTAACCACTATTCCAAATATATATATATTTTTTGTGGCTGTACTGTGACCAGATATTGCCTTTCCCTTGACATTTTTTTCAATATCATTCATTACATCAGTCGGTATACTTTTTTCGATGTGCTGTGACTCACAGTTCTCTTGTAACCCGAGGTTCTTAGATGACTTATAAATGTAAAGACTGAATACAAGGTCTCGGAGTTGGACTCTAAATCTCCATTTGGTATTCATGTTGGCAGCATTGAATGACTTCAGCATCACAATTTATTAAATCGGACAGAGATGATGCAGTCCCAGTTTGGCTACCACATTTACCTGCGGGGGGAAAAAAATCTTTTTAGTTTAAAATGGTTTGATTTAAGGGGGAACCCTTGCCGGACCACAGCCCAAAGTAGAATCCAGGATAATGCCCTAAAAATGTGTAAGAGCCTTTTCACACTGCACATGGTAAGTGTGAAAGGACCGTGCAACGACAACATCAATGGGGGTGCGGTCATCCCATATTTGGAAATGGGGATGCAAGAGCCACGAAACAAGTCGGAAGGCTTTCCCCGATGACTGTACCACAACTTGGCAATCTGTATTTGTCATTGTAAAACAAATGGGAATTTCCTTTATCAATTTCACAACAGCATCTTTGAGTTAAAACCTGTTCTTGGGTTTTCCAATCCTAGGAAGAGCATTTTGAGGTGTATTTCAGGCTAACCAGGGAGCCACAGAGAGTTCTAGGTATTTTGGTATGGAAATTTTTCTCAGGCTAGTGGGGCACCACAATTATTATGCCTTCCTTGATGGCGCCTAGCTGTTTATAATATAAGTCTGCCTAAATAGTACTCGGGAATCACTCCACCTGTAAGTGCTCCTGAAGAGAACATATTTCTGAGCATCAGACACTTGGCATCATGGGAAACCACCCTGCCGCAACCTTCTCTCATTCATTCTGCAGCAGCTGTCATCAGCCATGAACATCCTTGCAGCTTCTTGTGCGGCTATTTGATGCCTCCTCCTGCACAGATCATCATCTCAGTAGAGATGTCTATGGCTATTTGCATCCGTGATCAATGCTCAACTGCAGGAACTACACTATCGTACAACTGTGCAGATGTCCACAAATTGCATAGCAAGGTCCATCCATTGTTGAAGCCGTCACAAAGGTCACGGGAGTGGCGGAGCCCATGCCAGCTAATATTGGGTGAAAGGCAGACTACACCTTGAACTGGTCACCAGTCAGTAGCAAGGCATATATTGACAATATCACTGAGTGGGAATTGATCTCATGCTCCCTGCACCAAAGTCAGGCCATCAGTATCCCTGAGTCAAAATGGCATCTAGCATATACAAAAGCTAAACGTGTAATATTTTGTATTTTTTAAGTTAGTACAGTTCGGCAGCACTTGCAGCTCCTCGGAATAAAGGAAATGATATTATATTGTAAGATTAGTTCTGATTTTGATTCTCATTCGGTGATTGCTTTTCCATGCCCATTCGAATCCCAATTCGAGTCCCCACCTAGTCGCTAACAGCCCTACTCGATACAGTCATTGTTTGCTCACTGTTGCCATCATTGGCCAAGTTAAATGCCAATCATTATAGACAACATCTCTGTCTTTGTGCAGGCACTGATTAGCCTACCCGTCAATCATTACACATACAAAAAAATATAGCTGTTAACGCGTTAGTGAATGAGATAGTTACACAAGTCAGAAACCAACACGTAAGTGGGTGCCAATTGCCACACATACAGTAGCTCCCTCCACTGGATCTGGTGGCTCCTAATTCAAGCAGACAGTGAGCAAACAAATAAAGCAAAGAAAATTCGTAAATGCACACTTTGATCTTGAGCTGTAATGAAATTTTTAGGCATTCTTGATCGATTGACCACATCTCTGTTGTTCTTGCATGGTTCTACGATGTAATGGACAGACCAAAATACTGACTGTCTGGCTGGACAAATCCAGGAGAATGACTCATGTGAATTAACTAACTAAGTAACTAACTAAGTAACTAACTAACTAACTAACTAACTCACTCACTCACTCACTCACTCACTCACTCACTCACTCACTCACTTCTTACTAGTTAACAAAATAATGTATAAATAAGATCAAATCAGAACAAATCCGGAAGATTGCTGAAAGCCATTCACATGTTTTTTTTTTCCAAAAGAACATTTTTCAGTAACCTAAAACTGAGTACGCTGTGGACTAAAGCCTCCAACATACATTTTTAAAAATACCCATGCTTGTGCAGACATCGTCTTAGCCAAAGTGTTGACAGGTAGTGCCAAGTTGGGGATAATATACTCTGGATGGGATCCCAAATGAAAGACGATCACTGACATTTGCCAAAGTGAAAGATAACTATAGACGCTGGAAGACCACTAAATGTTAAGTTTAAACAGGTCTAAATTTAATGGTTTGATTTCCATCCTTAAAATACCAGACAGGCTTAGGTTATAACTTGTGATTCCTGGAATGACTTCATGTTTCCTCTTGTTAAGCAGCTCTTAGCGTTAAGAATGGCATTTTTATGGATGTTTTATAGATGAGAAAGAAAAGACTTATCCAAGAAACAATGTCCGAGGTGTCAAAATACAAAAGTGTAGCATGCGCTACATGCTAGAGGCAGGTTTACCTTGGCCGGGACAGGAACCTCGATGGCTTTATATAACCAACTAGGTCCCAAAAGGTTTAGAAGCTGGCAGGCAGGCAAAAAAAAAAAAAACGGCAAGAAGAGGAAAGAAGATCAGAGGACAAATGATTAGAAGCCAAGAAGAAGAAGTGATGATTTCACTTCAAGACTGTTGAAAAACTGAAAATGAACTCAAAATGTACCAATCACACAAGTAAAGGCAAGAAGCTGAACCAATGTACTCAATCATGGAAAGACTGGAGCTGTTAATACTACAATAGATTAGCCAGAGACTTTGAAGAACAGACAACGGACAATGTATTCTATGATAGCACCTAGCATTCATTCATTCATGCATTTATGGTGCCATTATATTATTTGGAATTCAATGCATAATTGGAAGGTATGTACAGTATATGTCTCTTAAGCTGCACAAGATCAGCATCTGTTTGTGTTGTTTTTTTTATTGGCAAAACTATAATGCTGGCAAACACCGTGCCACTTATCAAAGTTAAGGCACAGTGTTTTGTCATTTATATGTTTTACAGTGGCTGACTTCTTGCACAATTTGCTTTTACCTTCGGCACTGAGGTAGATGAGTTGTTGGTGCCTGTGCCACACATCTCTGTCTGTAGTTTGCATAGTGTACTGAGGGTTTTCTCTGGTTATTTCCAGTTCCTCCTACATCACTAAAACATTCTTATTAGGTTAATTGAAGACTCAAAATTGTCCATAGCTGTGAGTAATTGTCTATATGTTTCCTGTGATTGATTAGCGACTAGTCCAGAGTGTACTCTGCCTCTCGCCCAATGTCAGTTAGGGCAGAACCCAGCTCATCTACAACCCTGACATGCTATACAAGCGGTGTGAAAATGGATGGATGAATTCATCACTGAAATAAAGACCCTGTTTTAGTTATTTTTACATTGTTGTTACCATAGTTGCCTGTACAGTTAATAATGGGTTCATGATGGAAACAGTTGAAACCAGGAACTGTGTTTTTATTTTCCGTGATTCTCAACAGTCACTGATTGTGTCATGGTTCATTTGCCTAACTTCGGTAAGGGCAGCATTGGTTCAGTTTCCATTTATTGGTGGTGTGAATGTGAGTGTGAATGGTCACGTGTTTGAAATGTACCTAGTGATTAACTAATGACCAGACTAGGGTGTATTCCGCCTTTTGCCCAGTCAATTGGAATAGGCTCCAGTTCCCTATGACTCTAAACGGGAAAATCACTAAATAAAATGTATATAACAATGCATGGATTTTCATCAGCAAAACATAAAAAAGTGGGATGTCAACCAGTCTCCCGTGACAGATTGTGTCCAACTTCAGAGATTCCATTGTTTTCTAATGCAAACCTGTACTTATGTTTCTTTATTTATGGAAACAGCAATGAAATGGGCGTAAACATTGCTGTATAGCAACAGAGTCACAGCTAAACTGCAACTCTGTTTTTGGATCCAAAGACTCTGCAAATTTAACATCACACTCTGAAGATTCCACTTGCTACCCCCAGCCAAGTGTCAAGGTAGCGCACTCGCACACACACACACAAAGACAAACACATACACAGAGAGACACACACTCTTGATAAGCACTAGAGGTACTTACTAGACCAATGACTCAGTACTGACTTGCACGTACAGAATGGTGCAAACCCCTGCTGCGCTTGTAAAAAAAAAATTGTAACGCTCTCCAAAATTCTCCCAACATATCCCACCCTATGTGGTCACACACATACATGCGCGCCCACACAATTAATGTGAAATCACATCCATCTCCTAGTCCCGGAGCCCCTCCCACCTGCTCTCCATTACAAATAGCTGAGGTTTGCAATCCCTCCTCGTGGCCTAGCCCAATGTTTTTTTTTACATGTCTTTTTGTGTGCTGCTCTCACCCTTGTGCAAGCCATAAAATTGCCCATCGCGAGCGTTGGTTCTCAGCGGGGGATTGATCGCATGTGGACCGTGCATTCCAAACTCATTGGCTGTGAAGGGATTAAGAGCTAGGTGAGATCCTCTGATTATCACTTTTATGGCAGCTGCGCTTCACCACCCTCACGAAGCGGAAGGAAGCAAGCTGGGGTTCCAACTCGCGAGCGCCTGCTGAGCTGCAGAGAGTCCTCAAAGTCAACAGCCTTAAGTGGATCGTTTCCTTGCAAATTCAAGCTCCATCCCAGCGTGAGCACTGAGGATTTCCTTGATAAACATTGACCGAGAGGCAGGCCGTTAAGATACTCTTTGGGCTCTGTGAAGTCACAGCAGGCCCAGTATTGAATTCAGGACAGTAGACGCACAACAGGAATATTATAGAGAGCCACAGTATACAGGTACTGTTTGCAAGCAATGAACCGTGAAACGGGCTCTTAGTGACAGGGAAGGTCGCCGGTCAGAAGGTTTTTGTTTCTCGTTACAAGTCGGCCTTTTCCCCTGCACTTAGTCATAGGATGCTTTGAAGCTCATACAAGACCTTGATGAACCTTTTCTCCCGATGGCACCAGACTTCTTTGACTTGTTTGCAGATGTTCACGGTCCACACAGGGGCCAAACCGCATCAGTTCTGGCTGGTCATGCTCCTGGATTCCTCTATACATGTGATGCGATCAAGTCTCCCATTGTCCCCAGCGCTCCTTCATAAGGACTTCTCACAGACAAAGATGCGGCTGAGAGACTGAGAAACAAATCCACTATTGATAAGGCCACCAAAATAGGACACTGCATTGTGTAACACTGTAGCTCCTTTGTGGACATGATGCAGTGACATTTGACTTCTGATGTCCTGATGGGAAAATAAAATGTGCATGTGTTTCAAGTTGGGAACATTGCAAGATTGTGAAGGACTGCAGTGCAATGAAGAACTAAGAATGATAATACAGTGGCCTGTCCAGTTCATAGGAATTTAAATAAGTCAATATTTTCGCACTTGCAGTGGAAAGAGTTTTGAATACATTTTGTATGATTGTTGGTCACTATCCAGCATTCAGAAAACACAGTTTACTGTTTCCAAGTCTAAATGTTTTCCAGTGATGGCGATGGGGGAAAAGGCAGCACGGTGGGGTGTCCGATTAGGACATTGGTCTCACAGTTCTGAGGGCCAGGGTTCAAATCCCAGTCCCCCCTGTGAGGAGTCTGCATGTTCTCATCGTGCCTGTGTGGGTTTTCTCTGGGCACTCCAGTTTCGATTGGCTGGCAACCAGTTCAGGGTGTACCCCATCTCCTGCCCAAAGATAGCTGGGATACGCTTTAGCAATCCCGCAACTCTTGTGAGAATAACCATCTCAGAAAATAGATGGATGGAGATTGAAAAGAAAAGAGATGATCAAATTAGCTTGTATCCTTGAGCAAAAAGTTAATTTTACAATCCGATTCCAACAACCGACATCGTTAAGTTCACTATTCACTCTATGAGCATGTAAAGTGCTTTGATTGTGATGATTATAAACACTACTCTTGCTACACTGTCTCTATGTGTTTACAAGGAACTCAAGGTGATGTTGGCTCATTCATTGACAATTATGATAGCATTGTTTAGTGGAGCTTTTAAAAATCAGAAAGTTGAACAAGCAATCCATATTTAAAAAAACTATTAAAATGCAGACACAAATTTCACAAGTTGAATATGTCATTTGGTTATGTAAGAAGGAAATCAATCAAAAATACGATACACAAGTAACTATATAAATTTTACTAATTAAAGTGCATTACTTGTGTGAAAAGAAAACCCCTGAAAATAAGAGGCGATAAGTGTTTATTTCCATTCAGCAGGCAGTCACAGATCTTCGGCCTATAAATGCCGCTGCCACGGCTAAGTGGTGTAAGCAAGCGCTATTCAATGCATGAAGAGGCCGAGAGTTGTCAATAAAAGGACCGCTTGTTCAGCCGGGCCCAACATCTGACTTGAGAAGGACATGTGGTCGACGTGCCCTAATGCACACGGTCACAAGTCACCAGGGTCCATCCTTATCTTTGCAAGCCTCTCACTTTCCATTCCAAGGAGTTATTTTAGGGTCACAATGATATTCATTTAGGATGACGAGAAGCAAATGACCCTTTTCCCCAGTGGACTGTAATTAATCAATGGTCTTTCTAGTCCTGAACGAAAGAAAATGCAAAGTTTTCACTGAGAGAATTATAAAAAGAAGCTTGGGTTCAGCAGTGATCTCTCCATCATTTAAAAAACATGAAGCATCGACAGAACATATGATGGGAGTCATGGTCAAAGGTCGTAACCTTACACATTCCAACTTTTTTGCACATTACCTATGTTACTTATTAAAACGAATCATGGTAACACCGCTTGTTTTTGTGTTTCTTCGGCTGTGTTATATTACATGATCCAAATAAACCTGTGTTCCGACTGTTAACATTTTCAATAATTTATAAAATATGATAGACAACTCAGGATAATGAGAAAAATTATACGTGCGATCTTATTACTCTTATAATCATCTTATCAGGTGTTTTTCCTAGTACCGTTGGATTGATCTGTTAGAGGCAACATAGTGCCCATAACAGATGGAGCGGTTGACATACTTTCGATGACAGTTGAGTTGATGTTGATTGATTAATTACATCATTGTTATTTTTCTCATCTTGTACACCAATGTAAAACAACAACAAAGCAAAAATGCGCTCACACCTTCTCATTCACTCACATGCTGTCTGACTGCATTGCGTAAGATACACCCCACCCCCTTCACGTTCATCCAATCACATACAGTTCTGGTACTGTCAGAATTGATACACCTCTAACAACAATTGACCCCTCCGTACAGGGCACTTAACCACGCCTCCTGAAGTGACGTCACGCCACGTGCGCTGACGTAAGACAAACAGTAAAAATGGCAAATACAATACAATACATTCTGAACTGAGACAGACTCCATGCTTCTGATTTCATTCAAATCAACGATATATTATAGATTCTAAATACAATACATTCTTAACTGAGAGAGACGCCATACTTCTGATTTCATTCAATCATTCACACGTAGCAATGTTATGCTAGCGGAGAACGTCTCATTCATTTATACGAGACGTGTATTAAAAATCAAATTTAGGGCATATCTTCGTGCAAACACAGTCTGGTTAAGCTTCTGGCTGCGAGCCAGCAAGAAATCAATACGTTTGTGCAGTCCGATCATCGCTAAATATCGCTCAACAAACAATAAGTGTGTCAATCGTTCACACGTAGCAATGTTATGCTAGCGGAGAACGTCTCATTCATTTATACGAGACGTGTATTAAAAATCAAATTTAGGGCATATCTTCGTGCAAACAGTCTGGTTAACTTTCGGCCGCGAGCCAGCAAGAAATCGATACGTTTGTGCAGTCCGATCATCGCTAAATATCGCTCAACAAAGAATAAGTGTGTCAATCGTTCACACGTAGCAATGTTATGCTAGCGGAGAATGTCTCATTCATTTATACGAGACGTGTATTAAAAATCAAATTTAGGGAACATCTTCGTGCAAACACAGTCTGGTTAAGCTTCTGGCCGCGAGCCTGCAAGAAATCAATACGTTTGTGCAGTCCGACCATCGGTAAATATCGCTCAACAAAGAATAGGTGTGTCAATCGTTCACACACAGCAGTGTTATGCTAGCGAAGAACTTCGAATTCATTTATACGAGACATGTATTGAAAATCAAATATAGGGCATACCTTCGTGCAAACATATGTGTTCCGGTTGATATTAGATGGATTTAGTTGATGATGCAGTCTTCCACAAAGTTTGACCCATCGAAGGCATTTTTCGTACTGGGTCAACGGTTTTGGAAAGGGTACGAATCGAACTCCACCAACTAGCCTTTCAGGATACCTGTCGTCACTATTACAAAGTCCGTGACTACACCTCTTAACCATATTTTTTGTTAAATAACCCAAATACGCGATAAAACGGTAACTAAACCTATACTGGACCATGCAATGTTGTCTGAGCAAAAACGGGCTTTGGTTTATGCAGATCTCTGGCCTCTGATTGGTCAGTGACGCGGATTGCGCAATATCCACGGAGGGGTCAATTGATGAAACACAAGAGCTACTGGCTACAGTTTATAAGCGTAGCATTAAGTTAAGAAAATAAAAAAACAAAGGAGGAGGCAACCGTTTTCAACAATGTGTTTTAGCGAACCTGCAGTAGTGTTACAGAAGCTGTTTTTGCAAGAGCTTTATTAACCCCGCCTTCTTTGACAGTTCCAGAATGTATCAAGGGTTGGTCCCAACCGGAGCAGTGAGCAGACGCATGTATGAAACCGAGGAAGACGTTAAAACGGGAGGACTATCTTTCTTTGATGGATTAAGCATTCACCTTGACAATAAAGAAGTTATTAGTCGACCGTAGCCTGCCTCCATGTCATTGTGTAAACAAACAGCACAATATATGTGAGGGCGTTCGGTGGTGAGAATTTACAGCTCATCAAATAACATTAGCGTTAGCCTTTTCCTTGTCCAAAAGACGTGACTGGCGAGTGGCGATTATTCGACTGCAAGCTGTAACTGTTATTGTGCAGTGGCAAGGTCAACAGGCCAAGTAGTTGATTAATTGGTTCAACCCCTCTCCAGATTTCTGGAAAATACAATGATAAAAGAAATGGTGGTAGTAGTACTAATAGTAGTAGAAGAAAAAATAGAAGCAAGCCTAACTGGTAATTTACTGTATTGTTGTTGTTGCTGCAATTTCTCAATGTCACTTTTATTGTGGCAAATAACTTGTGATACATAATATACAAAGAGACAACACAAACACTTGCTCTTTATTTGTGTCCAGAAACAGTCCAGGCTTCCTGATTGGCTGTGGCTTTCTTTCATGTAATAGTCACACTGTCTGCGGTTCAGCCAAAGTTGATGTTTGTCACATACATACAAATATTCAACAGGTTTTATGATTGACAGTGTCGACTATTTTCTAAGCAAATCGGGGAGGAGAAAATTAATTTTAACATATCCCACACCACAAGATAATCAGTCAGGATATATTTTTATCAACATCTGTCAATCAACAATCTATCTTTGCTGACGTTAAATAGGAAGAAAGGTAAATGCTCAAATTCGGCACGATTATCAGCATGGGTGTAAAGCAATCCCCCAATATCCACTGGGGAAAGGGATAGTAGTCACTCACATATGACGAGCGCGACCACGCTCGCGTGCCTCCGTGCTCGCAAATCTGCACAGTTGAGCACGAAAAATCAGCCGTGTAAAATTTGTTACGAGTAGAAAAAATAGATATTGAAAGATGTTGCTTATTTTGTGTAGTCTGGACATTAATTTACGTGCTTATTTCATAAACATTGTTAACTAAACAAGTCTGCTCCAAAACAACTAGTATTCACCCAGAATCAGGAAATGCAAGTTTACCACACTGAGCATGTTCAGAAGTGATGCCAAAAGCACATGTTCCGAGCTGCTTCACGTACTGCGAGCGCATTTACGTCGAAAGTCATCAACATAATGAAAATGAAAACATTTCTGGGATTTAACACAAGTAATGTTTCAGTAACTAAATATAGTAAGTATGGGATTGTGATTTACTTTGATTTGATCTAAGTTCTAATGTTAGACTAGCCTGTCCATATATCTAAATGCGAATAGTAATTTTACCCCGTGGTACTGCGTTATCTTGAAGTTGAAAAGTTTCCCCCTCTCCATACTTAAGGAAGATATACCTGTATACCTGTCTAATTGCTTGGTCTCATCAATGGATTGACAATAGATAGCGCCGTAATAACAATACATCATGATGAAAGAAAATGATTTTGATTATATGAATATTTAGTTTTGAAATTGAATGTCTATTGACCTCTTTAAAAATGTCTGTCTCAGTCTGTACAGTGTCAGTAAATTATGATTATGGTATTAGGTAACAACTACATACTCGGGTAGAACAACTCAGTAAGCTATTTTAAGGTCTTGAGATCCCATCTCTAATCACATCCGCAACTTTATATCTTCGAGCATGACTGGTGGACCACACCCGCAACTTTATATCTGCGGGCATGACTGACCAAACCCGTACATTTTTCAAATGTGAGTGACTGGGATAGAATATTTGTGCAAAGTGCGAAAAAGTACATAATTGATGCTGCCACAATAAAATGTAAAGATAAATGTGTAAACATGCTTAGATTAAGTGTAAACAGTAAAATACCAGAAAATATTACTCCAAAACATTTTAATATAATTTGAAACTCATGTAACAAATGGAAATGGATAAGTGTACATATGCATGTACTGCACTTGTAATGTAATGTACATGTACATGCGGGGAAGACTCTCTGTAACCGCTACTAAAATAAAACAAGGCAAACTGTCCCTCAGTCGAGATGTTTCGCTTCACTCTAATTAGGGTACAACTTTACCATTTTGACAGGGCTTTTCTGGGACTTTCTGAAACAGCACAAAATTAGGGATTACTGTACTGTAGCTTCCTTCAATCTTTTTTCACATTTGCATGTTTAGGCTACAAAATGCTTCAAAACGACACAACTTTTTCTGTTTTCACTTAAAACGTTCCTGCGTAACCAGCCCTTTATGTGCAGGAGCCGTGAAACACAAATTAAGTGAGGGTACAAGATAAGAGTTTGGTGCCGATAAAAGCCATGGGATCATTTGGTCTCTGTATGAGCGCACCGAGCACCAGCGTACTAGGCACCAGGCACCCAATCTCATCCACCTCCCCTGGGGAAATTTCTCTTTCACTCCATCTTTCCTGACCCATTTGTCTTAAAGTCAGTCACTTTGTAATTCTGGTCATTGTCATGGATGCCCCCTCCCCACAATCCAGTATTGAACAAGCGCCATTCCTCAACGCTTTACTTCCCCGGCGCTTGCGATCAAATTAGAGTTGCCGCGAGTCGCAGGAGGAGCAATGAAAGGCTTAAGTCTGCGCGCACACAACAAACAGGCAACGCCCTTCAACTGACATTGGGTTTTCTCAATATCTTGCGGCTTATGTAACGGGAAGACAATGGTGGGTGTCACACTCTGAGATGGCGCATGCAAATACTGTAGCAGTGGAAAGTAAACAAAGCACTGTCAATTATGGAGGTATTCTCAACATGCCACTAGGAACTTGGACCAAGTTTTGTAACTGGGGCTTGATTGCCTGTCAATCAAACGAAAATGAAAAAAGTAGAGTGCTCAGAGTACACATTGGATCTGGAAAGTGTATGTACCGGTACACTGTGTATGCAGGTTCATATCTACAAATTAGAATATACTCCATCCAGCCATTTTCTTTGAGGCTTATCCTCACGAGGGTTGCGGGAAGTGCTGGAGCCCATCTCCGCTGTCATTGGGCAGGAAGCAGGGTACACCCTGAACTGGTTGCCAGCCAATTGCAGGGCACATAGAGACAAACAGTCGCACTCACAATCACACCGAGGGAAAATTTAGTGTCCAATTAATGTTGCATGTTTTTGGGGTGTGGGAGGAAACCGGAGTGTCCAGAGAAAACCCACACAGGCACAGGGACAAAAGGCAAACTCCACACAGGCGAGTCCGGGATCGAACACGGGACCTCAGAACTGTGAGGCCAACGCTTTCCAGCCGATCCACCGTGCTGCCAGAATATACCATTGTAGAAAATTTCATTTATTTCTAATCTATCTCGTCTAAACTATTTCAGTAGTTAGATTTAAAAAGTGAAATATTATCAAGATTAGCTATACACATTTAAAAAAATCTTTCTAATTTTGTTCAGTTTATCTTAAAATTTATGACTAGGACTACAATTGTAAGGATACACGTGTATCACAAACAGATCCATTCCGGACCCACTTTTCAATATAAAATTAGATGGATGGATTAATGGATGATATTTAATGAATACTGTAGACTCACTCTTATCGTTCAGTTCTTCTACTTAAGGCTACAAATGAGTTGACACTTAACTAAAAGTAGCAACGTGATCGCTACTTTTGAAATGAAATATTTTTGAAAGAGATGAAAGATTTCCCCAAAATGTCAGCCTGTCAAAATGCTGAGTCTGATTGGAATGGCCACTTCAACCTGAGTACGAGGCAGCAAGAACTTTGAAAATCGTATCACACACGCCGGAGAAACTGATTGTTTTTGTGTGATATCTCCTGTAGAAAATCTGGTCAAATAGCGCATTCAAATGAAAGTAAAACTTTTACATTTGTCAACATATCTCCTTGACCTTCTCAATTTGCCTGCCACTCAGGGAATCCCTTTCTGTAAATGGTTTACGAGTTTCAGTTAAAATATCCACCATCGCTCATACGGGCTAAAATTATCTCAGACTATTCCGAAAGCAGGAAAAAGAAACTGCAGTAGCTAACATGACTTCTGTAATAAATAAATAAAAACAATGTCGCAACACTTTCCCTAACTAACTATAATACGATACTGTATATGCAAAATGTGACAGGCTTTAAATTCTCCTGATGCTCACGTGTACACACGGTGTAACCATACCAGTAATGGTTTTAAGACAAGGATAAGAAACCAGACGTGTGTTGCTTTCCCCCTGAACCAGAATCCCTATGGACTATTGTTTCCCCAAGGCGCTGCTTCACAACCACACATGACCTTGTTGTCGCTCATGTTAAAAGTCTCACATTTTGGTTACTTGACCCTCTCTATTGAGTGACTCTCTAACATGGAACAACTTTAAAAATATCAATTTCATTTAAAAAAAAAAAAAAAATACAAGCATCCTGGAAAGGCCCCTTAGGCAGCTACTTCTGACTGTCATGATCCTGCCGCTCCAGCCCGGGCTGTGCGGGTGTCCGCGCGGTTGCTCTGATTGGGAGGTGCACACCTGCGCCTTATGCAGCCTGATTATGCTGTGTATTTATATGACCCCGAGGACAACTGGCCGGCGCCAGTTCGTTGATCTTCATGTTCCGTTCGTGTGCTCCGGTATCCCTGATCGAACCTGTGTGTACCGACCTTCGCCCGTTCTCCGACCACCCTTGTAAGCCTGACTCCTTTGATACTTCTGCCTGCGTTGATCGTTCTCCCGTGTACCGACTCCTGCCTGCCCGCTCACCTGCTCTCTTCGCTCGACGTCCCAACTACCGCTGCTGCACCGGACTGCCTGCTCGATCCCCGACCTCAGCATATAATAAACGTGTTTCTCCTTGAACTACCTGGCATCGTCCGAGTCCTGCATTTGGGTCCTACTCTCGTTCCGATGGGACGTGACACTGACCCAGTTTTCTATCCATTTTGTATTTGGCTAAGACCACGCCCTTTCTGTTGATTGGTTGCCTCCATGTAGAAGACCCACTTGTGAGAGCTCACGTGTTTATGTTGACAGCGCTGGCTTGGGGTAGAGAGGTAAGCATAGAGCTTTGCTAGTTTCGTAGATATGCTTGAGAACTTCAAATGACTGAATTCAGGCCACTCGGTAGAAAGACATCTTGATCTCAGGAATTCGCGGACAATTTTAATTCATATTTCACGTTCACTGAGGCACCATAGAGCTTGCGCCTCCCCCAGGTCATTCGCAACACTGAGACGGCCCAGCCAAGGAGATGGTGGCCACTTCTCGCCCAGCTACGGGCTGACCAGTGTCTTTGGCCTCCTCCCAGTCTGCCAAGCATGACATGGCTATGCCGTACTCTGCTCGCATTCAGTGGAAAATTGTAAAAATCTGTGATTCGCAGTTTCATTTTCAATGCTCTTTTAGGTCCAAATGGATGGAAGTAAATTACTGCCACCAGGTTTTAATTTGAAATTCCACAGAAAACAGGATTTGAATTTGAAATGTAAAGTGATCACATTTTCAATAGTTGCTACAATTTGCTGTCTGAAATTCAACCGGCTACAACTCACTGTCTAAAATTACACGTCTGTGCCAACAGGCAGGGTTAATTCAGGTCAGAACCGAACACCCAACAATCTAGTTTTCTTAGTATGCGACGTCACGTGACTAAGAAATCGTAAATGCAATTGGCTGGGTGTTGGGTTCTGACCTGAATTAACCCTGCCAGTTGGCAGAGACGGTGACTTTTAGACAGCGAATTGTAGCTAGTTGAATTTCAGACAGCGAATTGTAGCAACTATTGAAGATGCGATCACTTTACATTACATCTTCAAATCCTGCCTTCTGTGGCATTTCAAATTCAAATCCTGGTAGCGCTAATTTACTTCCATACAAATGCAAATATTGACTCGCAAATTGCAATGTAAATCCATTTAATTCAAGCCTCGTGTTCCGATAGGTACCTCCCAGGCCGCAATCCTGAAAGGCACACACACAACGCTACAGTTTTTGTGACTTGAGGTGTACCTAACGTTCTGCATTACACTTAATAGAACAATTTTGTTCTGTGCGTTTATTTTTATTGTTTCTAAACAATACAGTGCTATTTTTCTTTATTAAAAGATGCAATTGAAATACCCATCCATGCATTTTCTTTTGCGTCTTATCCTCACGAGGGTCGCGGGTGTAATATTCATGTTTTTTTTTCGGGAGTAGTTAGAGATTAATCCCATTTCAATTAATTTCATTAAATATTCATTTGATGGTATGAATAAATTGAGTTATACTCTTGGTCACGGAGTGAATTAAACTCTTAAATCAAGGCAGCACTGTACTATGCCTGTAACAGTCTGCTGAGGCGTGGCAGGCATATGCAAATTAATTTCTTTAGCCTTTGGAGAATAAAGAAATGTGTACCGTGAATTCTGCCTAGCAACAAGTGACCTGCCTCTTGACCAGGACCGAAGAATCTGAGACATTTTGATGATGTGCGGCAGTTAAAATTGAATACAGCACAAATGCATTTTTAAATGATGAATTATGCATGTCTATTATATGTTTGATACCTTTTTTTTCCAAGCACATAATCTCAGTAAGAGAAATTACACTAGTTTCTTTTCAGTTGTAAATGGTTTGCACCCTGCTGCGTGATGAGGATAATGATATCTTTGTCAACAATCATGCTATGCAAATCACGCAGCCCACAGCAATTGTCTCTCTTCAATTTGAATGCGCTCTGTAGATGAAATGATGAAGGAAGGAGTTGAATCACCGAAGAACTGATCGTGTCAATTCATTTTTTTTTTTCAACCCTCTACTCGCTGACATGCTGCATTGTGGTTATAAATGCGGTTGCCAGTTGTCAAAAGCACGTTTCCCATATCACACAGAGAAGTCACAGCCAGTGTTTATCCAGTCAGGCAAGCACACGGGCAGCCATAATAATACTAATTGGCCAAGAGCTCACTTTTCCTCTGTGAGGCCATGTCCTGCAACGGGGTGCCTTTACCATCTGGGGTGCACCCCCGACCCTGCGGCCCAGCCGTCTTAGATCGATCCACAACCTTGCGCATTCCAAAACTGAAAGAGGACAGCGAGAGGCACCACTCCCATTCATAAATAGTGTGTGGGGTGCGGGGGTTGCGGCTACTTTTTCTTTTGTGCGCGTCTTTTTGAGCTGCGAGTTGGAGTGCTCCATCCCGCGAGGAGGTTCTTGAGAGAATGACGCAGCGTCTCACATCTGACTTCACAATTAAAGAAAAGAAAAAAAACCACACAAACTCAAATTCTACTTGGCTTTATTCATCCCTGTTTTGCTTATTTACATTTGGGGAATATGCTCATTAGACCACATCATTACAAGTGTGATACACGGGTTAGGTTATCCATTTATGCTCATTTAATTAGTAGCAGGAGATGAAAGAGAGAGATTTAAAACAACAACAACAGGATATATTATGTTGAAATTAATTTACAGACACAAACATGTTTATGAATACTGGTTTCAGTCACTTCCTTGATGGGTGTCTGCCTGGCTTCCTGTTTCTGCAATCTCTGTCAAAATTTGCTGAGGAAATAGCAAATTCAACATGACATTTTATTTTATTCTTTATTCAGGCTAAGTGACGAACCCTTCCTCTAGCAGCAAGTGCCAGTATGAACTTTTAGTGTGATCTAGTAGTTTATGACATGGACTTTTACTTACTTGTTTATGGGGTTTACATTCCATCTCTTGCCGGTGAAATAGAACTTTAAGTCTTAAAAAAGAAGGCCTCTGTGACAATGTGATCAGAATTGTAACAGCACGTACACTATTTTTCTATTTTTGCTGTCCAAAACCAGCAAAGCAGGATATTGCCACAGAGCGTGTTACATACCGATATTCAAAATGTGTGAGACCCCACCATGGGAAGGGAAAAGTGACATTTGTTCTTACTCCTCTTATTATAGTGTGTGGTGTACTTGAGATCAGCAACATAACACAACACATAACGATAGCTCCACTGACAATCACGTCTCCTACTTACGGCGTGCCAATTGACAGTGTGAGGCAAAATGGTTCCACCAGGCTTCCAGACTGACAAAAAATGCAAAAAAGAAAGACTATGGGTAGTAGTTGAAAAAGAAGCTAGCCTAACTGTGAGCTTATCTTTGTAGGAACTCGTGTCCTGTTTTTTTTTCCTGTGGCGACTTGTGTCAGCACCACATTAATTCATCTATTTATCTCCGGCAGTAGGATGACCATAAGACAGCTTCCTGACTGTCGATGATTCAGTTTGTCACAATCACAGGGTTTGGTCCAACTTGGTGAAGACCTTCAACGTAAAGACTAGTGATCATAAATTTTGAACATGTTCAACTGTTAACGATCATCAGCCTAGATTGCTTTCTAAGTCGGCAGGGGTGGAGAAATTACTCGACTCCTACAGCACCAGATATCTCAGGATACTCTTTGAGAGACATCCAAAAATCAGGCCTTTGCTGATTTTGATCAAAATATATTTGGCCGAATTACCATTATGTGTCTACCTTGTTAGTTAACATAATAGTGTTAGGAAATTAATCCTTACAGGGAACATTAGTAAACATCTATTTTCTTCAGATTTACGCAGTAGCTACTCTACATCAGACCATGATAAGATGAATCCCATTTCGCTTTTAATTTGGTCGATGTTAATATCTCCATAAACCTTGCTGAGCGTAGCCGTCACTGGTGCAATCAAGTTACGACAGCCCAGTGTCCGTTTTAATAGTGGCAAAGTCAATCAGTTTTATATGCGCTTCGACGTGAAATAGGTGGAAGAAATAGGTCACGCCTCTCATAGCACGCAGTCATTTGAAGTGGATCCTTATCCTGTTTTTGAGGTCTTGTCAGTCTTGTTGGTCTCGCTTGCAGGAAGCTCAGAGAAATCACATGGGGAACATGTATAGACAATAATTAACACCCCAGCACGAGCCTTCGCTGCTGACTTTGCCAGCAGTGAGCCACGTGACCAAAACATATTGCAAAACATAGCATGAAAAACACTGTCTTATCAAATTCCAAAGAGGTGAAATTGCCTTTGGATTTGCCAATGTGTTATTGCAGAGAGAGAGATGGTGGGCAGCTAAAGGAGCTCTTCACGTAGGAGGTTAATGTGCGTCGGTGCTCACTTGTCATCAGTAATTGAAGGGAGTGACTTTTGAAAATGAGGTGCCGCGGATGAGGCCTTTAATTAGATCGAGACTGGTGAAGGATTAGAAAACTGGAGCTTGCACCACAGTAGTACATATATGGAGGGAGAGACTCTTAATGCTTCGATCTATGTGGCATGAGTGGCATTTGGGGAAGCACCAGTTGATTTTATTAGGCCTCACTTAACCACAGAGATTACCTCCTGGAAAAAACAAAAATAAAACAACTCCCCGTGTCAGCCAAATTGATGTTTCATTTCCCCTCCATTATATATGTGTGTGAATAACCTTACCCTTGTTATTATTGGCTCAGGTTGGTCAGCAGCTCAACGTAAGGTAACGTATCGTAGAAGCTCTACGCCATCTAGTGGTGAACATTCCATTCAAAGATATGAATACAAACAATAGCCCAATATCAGGTGTTTAAACCATAACATAAAATCCTACCATTGATTTTAAATATGTCCACAATTATGAAGTCAAACTAACTTGGAAACACTCCCATTTACTCTAATAAAATTGATTGGGCCCATAATATTCCTTTCCGGAAGACTTTCTTTGGCGTGAACCAAAACCTCCGCTCTTGATTGGTCAATTCTGAAAGGGGCGGTAAAAAGTGCATTAGACAACTGGAGATACTGCAAAAGGTGTCCAGCCCCTCTTCGTACGTCAGAGCGGCCGCCATATTGTAGCAGGCAATGCCGTCCTCTAAGGCAGTACAAGTCGGTGGACAGTATAACGTTCACATTTATGTGGTCGTCAAAAATCATTTTGTTCAAGGACTGACGTAGCAGAATTAGCAGCAATCTCTGAAAAAGTCAACAAAATTAATGATGACACTCGGTGAGGTACACTCTCGCCTTGGAGCAGTTAAACCTATGAGTAAAATGTGGGAAAAACAATGTTCCATGAACATGCAAATTGAGTTAAAAATATACCACATTTTGGGAGTCAACAAAAAAATTACACATCATCTTTACACATAATTACACATTCAAATATGCATCATCACCACAGTGGAGTGCACGGCTGGTTAGCAGATTTGCCTCACAGTTCGAAGCACGTGTGTTCGAATGTGGCCTCACCAGTATGGATTTTGCATGTTCTCGCCGTGCTTGCGTGGAAATTGCCCATAAATGTGAAAGTGAGTGCAGATAGTCGTTTGTTGTAAATGTTCCCTACGATGGGCTCCAGCACGCCCACGACTCTCCAGAGACTAATCGGTATGGAAAATAAATGAACAAATGAGTAAATATGCATAACAGCAACCTCTTAAATCAATGTGGTCATTATTTCATTTGATGTATTTAAACCTTGGAAAATGACTTAAACCACCTCTTTACTGTTCTCAGTTTAGCCATGTGTTGGAGTTTCCATATGTGGAAAACTGCCCATCGTCATGAGAACGAAATATTTGGTGTCAAGTCCCTTTTACATTTGTTTTGCTTTTATTCAAATCAAATGTGTATTCATATCATACCGATTAGCAACGACAAACAATACCTTCTAATAAATGAGCAAGTTAGGATTAATTCCAGTCTGTATGGATTGTTTTTGTACAGCGACTTCAACCTCCCCGAACATTGCTGGCAAGTAATCAGTTCGTTTGAATGGATGGCTACAACCACTGATCTAAAAAAAAAAAAAAAGACTGGATAGCGCATACAAATCTAGCGGTGTGTCCATTGGTTGAAGCCAGTTGGCCGCCGTCTTGGTACTCCTAAAACATGTGGCGGACATGGTTTACAGGTTGGATTATGGCGGAGTTTTTCTAAAAATTTGGCATGTAGAATTAAAACGGGTTGTGTGAGCTTGGCATTTTTTCAGCTCTGGTAACATGAAGGATTTTTAATTCGACTTGGTAAGGCAACAAAAGGCTAAGTGGAAAGGAAAGACATATAAAACCGTGACTACCAAGAAACCTTGCATATTACCTAGGGCCCAATTTCCGTGACATGTTAACTTTTCCCAAAATAGGCTGTGAAGCACTATCATCTTAACATAGCAAAAAAAAAACCCAAAACAAAACAAAACATTTTTGGTCATAAAAACATTACATTTTAAGTCAATCAGTTAGATATATTTTGAGAAATAAGGACTCGCAATGGGAAAATACATGCTAAACGCATTGTTCATTTGTTGTCTCTGCGACATCCCATTCCAGACAGAAAATCTAAACTTGTTTCCTCGCATTTGAAAATCTAATTCAATTTGCAGAGTTCTGTATTATGAAATTCATCAAACATATCACAGAAAATGTGTTTTCTTGCTTATCCACCAATGAAATTTGGGAAAATATTTACATCGCTTTTTTGCAAAAAAAAAAAACATCGGCCTATAAACGTGAAGCAGAGGGTGAACAGTGAACAACACCTGTAAACAAAACTTTGTTCAAGTGAGTTAAGATCATCAGAAAATAATAACAAAAAACTTTAATAGTGTCAAAGTAAATCCTTTTAACTTATCTGTGCAATATTTTCTCACAGCCACGAAACTGGCGATTAACGCACAGGTCGGCATGGTTGTTTTGGGAGTATCAAGATGGCGGATATCTGCTTTCGGCGACTTCAGTTTTGGTGGCCAATGAGCTCTCTCTTTTTTTTTTTTTTTTTTTTTTTTAGATCAGTGGTTCCAACGTGCAGCTTAATCTATAGTACCCTTATCTATGTGTTATGGCGGAACTGACTCAGGAAGTTAAATAGCTTGGTGTAACGGAAGCAAAATAAATTTAGAAACACGTGTTTTAAACTATTTTATGAATAGGTCAACATAAAGGACACTGAAACATGCATAAAACATTAAATCAACTATATAATTATAAATATTTTTGGAAGACAGTGGCGCAATTTACAGTTCAGCCTGCAATCTAATACCAACCTGTGGGAAGCAGCAGTGTGTTGGAAGTCCATTGGTTCAGCCGAAAACCTAGAAGAAGAAGAGCGGCCAAGAAGGTCTGTCCTGCACGTGTCGAAGCGTGCAAGTTCGGAACTCCGCGAATTCAAGCAAAAGGTTAGAACGACGCAGATAAACACATCGCGTCAATTAAACTTCACCGGCTTTTCATGCGTAGTCCCTCGTTAAGTAAGTATGCAAACCTTTATTTTGCACGTGTCGATGCTCGAACGGCGGTCTTGCCCTTTTGAGTCCTTCCCAGCAGCAAGCTAACGTGACACTGGGTTTACTATTAGTGTTAGAATATCACACTACTTCAGCTGGAGTCGAATAACGGAAAGTGATTCAGTCGAAACGGCGAGTGAGTTGCACCAGGCCAATTTTGGTACAACTGCCAAGCCAGGTCAAACTCCCGCCATTTTACTCGAAAAGCGTGCGTGGGTTCGATATCGCACACGGTAACTACAACGACATGATCGTAGAGCTAGCGGTTCTTCTTAGATACATTGACTTTCGATATCCGCGTAAACACTGACCACTTCCAAGCATTAAAGCCGCAAAAGTGAAGAGTGCTTAAATATGTAGACGGCATACATGGGAAAATAACTTGTAACTGTGTGGTAGAAGTACAATACAGTGAAGTAAAGTTACTTGCCATTTGAAGCCAGCTGACAGATAGGGACCGAGGAACTGTTTGTTGGCAAGCTTCTCAGGCCATTTCCCATTTAGTCTTTGTGCGTTCCCCTGCATGGTGTTTGTATAAATATCGTATTGTATAATATTTATGAATTAATGTCTTTAAGGGCGTGTCACTAATGGTGTAGTGGTACACACGACTGACTTTGGTGCAGCTTGTGTTCAATTCCCGGTCAGTGATTGGGTCGATATACAGTATGGCCTGTGACTGACTGGTAACCAGTTCGGGGTGTAGTCTGCCTTTCACCTGACAGGCTCCAACAGTCCCGCAACCCTTGTGAGGATAAGTGGCTTGGAAAATGGATGGAAGGATGTAAGGGTGGCGGTGACTGTTATTCATCCTTTGTTGGTATTTCACATCCAGGGTTGGCGCTGAGGCATGAAACCTCTAAACCAATGTGGCTATGAAAAAAAAAATGTTCTAGTCATACATGTCTATATTTAGCCAGAACATCATGTGTGTTTATGTGTCGAAACCTTGAGCCGCACTTCACCAGTCCTCGTCCCTGAGAAGCCAATAAGCTTCAACGATAAGTCAACATTCAGGAGGAGGGGTAAACAATTCTCGAAAATGCTCATAATTGTGGGTTGGTTTGCTTGCTTCTTTTAAACAAATATTGCAATTTAATGTGTGATTTTTTTTTTTTCCATGCGGCAGGTGGTTGGGTTATCTTCAGAATTATTCCTTTAACAGGAAATTATTATGAATTTATTAAAGTATGACCAACACAATAGTGGATATGGACAAAAAATAATGTCCTGTTGGTCAGGCAGCTGGGTCAGAGTCACTGAGTGGTTGAATGTCTTTTGTGTTTTGGTTTTTGAAAGCGCCCCTTCTCATTATTATGAACTGCCAACGGGTGTGCGTACATAGGTGTGTGTTTGCCCCATCGCCATACCGCGAGCGAGGCTGGCGTGGCGGAGCAGTCTGCTGCATCGTCGGGCACAGTGGTGCCACTGAATAGGGCACAAATAGTATTGATACCCACTCAGATTGAGTCCGCCTAATGTTTTTTAATCACCCCCTCTCGTCGGATCACTAACTCTGCAAGAGAGACAGACATTACAAGCCAAAGATGGGAAGTCATGCTTCTCATGTAAAACACTACCTGCATGATTGGGTTTTGTTCTGCATTTGTATGGCTGAGAAGTGCTGGGAGCACACAACTCTGGCCTTGCATGTTGCAAGCCTTATAAATTCCAAATCTCAGTGGAAGTTGGACACGCGGTCATGGGATCGTGTCACGAGTGAGTCTCACGACCCACACATGAGGCGTTTGCAAAATCTAAAACAAATTAACAATTTACGGTGTAGTCAGATACTGGTATTGTTATCTTGACTTAGCTTGATAAGTCTTGTACCATGTACTCAAAACTTACTGAGTGTAAATACCTTCAAAATATCTGTCGAAATAGTCTAATTTTTTTCTTTTTGAACTTTGAAGCAACCCAGTTTTTTTTCAGCGTGCCGCGCACCTGTTCTCACTTTCCAGATCTCCTATGCCACTATGAAGTACATTCTAGTCACCGGCGGTGTGATTTCCGGCATTGGTAAAGGAATCATCGCCAGCAGTGTGGGCACCCTCCTGAAGTCGTGCGGCCTTCATGTCACAGCCATCAAAATCGACCCGTACATCAACATCGATGCTGGTACTTTTTCACCTTATGAGCATGGTGAGTCATCTGGATATGTTTGTGGTAACCATTTACCTATATGGGCACGACTGCTTTTCTAGCACATCCTTTGAAATGTATTCTATATGTATGTATAGGTGAGGTGTTTGTGCTGGACGATGGCGGAGAGGTGGATTTGGACTTGGGGAACTACGAGCGTTTCCTGGACATCCGTCTGACGAGGGACAACAACTTGACCACAGGGAAGATCTACCAGTCGGTTATAAACAAGGAAAGGAAAGGAGACTACCTGGGCAAGACTGTGCAAGGTGAGATACATACTAATAGGTATTAATACCCTAGAGCAGGGGTCGGGAACCTCTGGCTCTGGATCCATATATGGCTCTTTTGATGGTTACATATGGCTTGCAGACCCCTAACAAACTGTACATGTCGTTTCTGTTACGTAGCAACGCAAATGAGGCAGAGAGTTTATCCTCGTAGGGTTGCCGTAGTTTGCTGTTCATTTTGGCAGTTGATTTGCACAAGCACAGAGGGGTCGAACGTAGTTCGGGTAGGGACAAGTAGTTGTGGAAGCCTTTTTGACGAAGATGGCTAAAGGGCCACAGTTTTTGGCAAGAATGAACAGATGAATTCACCTTTGCGGTGAGAGAAGGTTCTGCCATGCGTCTAATATGTTGTGAAAAATTACATCAATGAAATGCTCAGATATAGAGCGCCACTTCAACATATGCCATACTACGTTTGAATCTAAATATCCTGCGGAGGACAGCAGGAAGAAAGCATGTTAAGAGCTACAGTCCAGAGTCCAAGGTAGTCAGCAGCAACTCCATGTTTGGACCCAACTAGGTGACTGGAATTCAGCTAGCTTTGCTGATGCTTTAGGAATTGTGAGAAATGGAAAGCCATTCACAGATGGGGAGTTAGCCAAAACGTACGTGCTTGCTGTTGGCAGTCAACTTTTTGACGACTTTTCGGATAAGGGCCAGATAATCAAACGAATAAAAGACATGCCTCTGTCGCCAGGAAATGTTCAAGGTGGTTCATCATGACGCAAATCAAATTAAGACAACTCAAGTCAAATACATAAATGTAGCGCCATTGTTTTCTCTCGCTTTGGATGTATCAACAGACATGAACTATATATCACTTTTCAGAGTGATTGTAAGGTATGCTGTCAGTGACAAATCATGAGGAAAGTCCACCTGTTTTGACAATGAAAGAGAATGAGTTAATCGTCTTTTACTGCGTTCGCAAAAAAAAAAAAAAAAAAATCTACCGATGGATAAACTTATCTCTGTGTGCACTGATGGTCCTCCGTCCATGGTGGGGAAAAATGAAGGATTCTTCACTTCTTTGTGAACAAGAAAAGAGGCCCATCCTAGGTCCTCACGGGCTCCCACATCAGGACACGCTTTGTGGTCAGATGTCTTGGTGAGGTGATCTCGCTGGTCATTCGGGTAGTCAACTTTATTTTTGCATATGTTTTCATTTATTCCCAGTTTAAAACACTGCTGGATGAAGTTTGAAATATTTATTCTGGTCTACTTCTGCACAGTAATGTGCTTTGGTTGTCAAGAGGGAGAGTCCTTAGCAGTTTCACGGCTTGTTTGAGTGAAATCTGGACTTTTCTTGAAATGAAAAATGTTGAGTTAGCTAACACTGAATGGCTACAAAAATTCTTCTATCTTGTGGACAATACTGAACATCTCAAGTAGCTCAATGTAAAAATGAAGACTTTGGAAATAGTCTTGTCCCTTCAACAAGCAGTTTTTGGGAGAAAGGTGGACTACACCCTGAACTGGTCGCCAGTCAGTCGCAGGACACGTATCGACACCATCACTGAGCGGGAGTCAATCCTATACTGCCAGATTTGGAGCCAGGATCTCAAAACTGTGAGGCAGGTGACCTAATCCATATTCCACCATGCCGTTGTTCAAGCTAATGCACTCAAATATAGATAGTAATAATAGTAATGCATATTGTGTTATAATGTGTGACATTACAGAATTGTTAAAAACTAATGAATAATAGTGGTAGGAATATACTAATCTAGGTAGAACAGTACAAATGGACATGAAAAGAAATGATTTTATCTTCATGTCTGGATACTTAACTGCTCACAATTATAGTACATTTAAATATAGGGATACATATTTCTGTTTTATGTTGAGTGTCATTTATTTTACGGTTATAAACTGTCCAAAGAATAAATCAAGAGAAAAAGAAAAATGTCTTTTGATTTTCATACAACAGGTGTTTTATCCTGTATTTTTTTCCACATCACAATATAAACAACATGGTTATAGAAAAAAAACACTTTCATTTTGTCATCCACCCCCCCCCCCCCATTTTCATGCAGCCTTAGGTCTATGCTATCAAAAATAGCCTGGTGCTTTTATTTTTAATAGCAAAATCCCCCTATTTTAAACTAAAGGTAGTACAATAGAGTAATAATTTTAAGGTGTATTATACAAAAATTGATTAAATATATGTTCATATGTTAATCATGATTTCAGTTTCTGTATAACAGTTTAATAAAGCAGGTGGTCACCTTTCTTATTTTATTATCATTTTGACAATTTTCTTTTTAACAAAAAAAAAATCTTGTACAGAACTTGTGACGCTTGAAAAGTTCTCTTCATTGTCTTTTTCCCTCCCCCAGTTGTCCCTCACATCACAGATGCAATCCAGGAATGGGTGATGAATCAAGCCAAGGTCTCTGTAGACGGCGACGGTGTGGAGCCTCAAGTTTGTGTCATAGAGGTCAGTTTGCTTGTTCTTTTTCTAGACTTTACGCAGATATCGGAATGGGACGATAATTAGAATTTTTATGCTGATCTGTTTTCATGGCGATTTGCCGAGCCGATCAATGTCATCCAAAAGCTTGTTTATTTTAGATAATAGTATTTACTTACTTTTAGTTCAAAAGAAAGCATAGAGGCCCTGTAGCTCAGTGGTTAGAGCACTGGTTTGATTAAACCAGGGGTTGTGGGTTCGTATCCCACTGGGGCCTCCACTCCCTGAGAAGGGTTGCGTCAGGAAGGGCATCCGGCGTAAAAATTGTGCCAAACATATGTGCGTTTATCTGAGATGACACGCTGTGGCGACCCCGAAAGTTCTAGTTCAAAAGAAAGCACAGTTGCAGGAAATTCCTATTTTAAGACTCGTTTGAAAACTTTCTTCTACATCATTGCTGGTTCAGCTATGGCATGGATGGACATCCTGTAGTATTCAAAATAATAGCAGTCCAAGGTGACGAACCAGGTTAATCCACGTTTTTATAATATTTTCTATTGCTGCATATCTAAAAAGTTACCAGTACGTGCAGTAGATTCTCAGATAACCAACAAGACTCAGTATTCATGATATACACAATCTTAAGGCCAGGGCAATTGGGCAATATGATGAAAGGGGTGTGAAAGTTATTCGCTTGCTTGGGGCTATGTATTCGTTACTCTGTAAAAGAACCATGCCTCACCAGCGTAGTCATTGAGGATTTGTCGTCATAATGTGAGGCTTACATGTCAGTGCTCTGAGCCTGTGTTTTGTGTTCACAGCTGGGGGGCACAGTGGGAGACATTGAGAGCATGCCCTTCATTGAAGCCTTCAGACAGTTTCAGTTCAAGGTGAAGAGAGAGAACTTCTGCAACATCCACGTTAGCCTTGTGCCCCAGGTGAGGACATCTTGCTGTTACAGGTCTCATGCAATCTTTTTTTCAACTGTTCTATGCATAACATAGGTCAAAGTGAGTCTTCGACATTATTATTATAATAACTGGGATTTACATTGCGCCTTTCATGGAACTCAAGGCCATTTTACACAAAGTGGACAAACAAATAGAGAACAAATTCCACTAAACCTCAAACTGAGTGAGAAATGTGAGTTTTGAGATCAAGTTTAAAAATGTCCAGTGATGGGGTCTTGCAGCTCTCATCGAAGAAATTTTGTTTAAGTTTGACATCTTTGCAGTTTGTTGATTGAATGCCAAATTGTAATGGCAAAAGGCTTGCAAAAAATGGACAGATTTTAAATTGTCATAATTGTGATGTATTTTAAGTACCTGCCCACTCAACCCTGCTGAGCAGCAACACAGCTTTTCTGACTTTTTAGGAAGCAGTACTCAGCCACACAGTCCACTCCAACAGTGTTGGAACAGCAATACCAATTCCTTTGTTTTAGTTGTATACTGAAGGCCTTTTGGTTTCAGATGAAAAGTTGAATGAGTAGAAGAATAATGACAATTAAGTCGATCAACCGATCAGCATAAAATGCTGATACTGATCCCACAGATGAAATTAAAATAAAGTCTAGTGAGAACTGTTGGCTTTGAGTGAAAAAATGTACAGGCCATACAACAAAATGCAAATTACCTATAAGCAAAAGAAATTGGAAGGCAATGTTGGATTTTGCAAATAAATAGAGATGAACTGTGAAAGTTTTGGAATTAAGTTTTATGGACTGATCCCGTCAAGATTAACCTCTCCAAAAATGATCAAAAGCTTCCCCAAAATGTTTTTTTTTTTTTTTTTTGGGGAATGCTTTTTTTTTTTTTTTTAAAGAATGAAAATAGCACACTATAAAATCTTTACTTTTTAAGACGTGTTTTTACCTATTGACCTTTCTTTTGGCTGAGTTCAGTCCCACCATACCTTGGTCAGATCTCAAATTTTTGCTTTCGAGTCAAAGCAAAAAATCAGCCGAACGGCTGCTCATGTTTCTCAACTTGTATGGTCATTCTTATCTCACTGTATTTATACTGTACATTTTTACAAAATTTGATGAGACCTTTTATATAGAATAAATGTACAGCTAATTAGCTGAAAATGTATATGTGTTTTTCTTTAAACTTTTTGTTTTTTAAATTAAAGAACATTGAATTGGAAAGTTGGGTCATTTTTCTCATTTTGTTTTTCAGCCAAACACTACAGGGGAGCAGAAGACTAAGCCGACACAAAACAGCGTGCGAGAGCTCAGAGGTCTTGGTTTGTCTCCCGACTTGGTGAGGGAAACCACAACCACAAAAACAAATAAAAGGTTTTTTTTTTTTTTTTTTTAAATTAAACTCCCATTACAAGAGAGGTCAAATGTGTGCTTAGATTATGTGCCGTTGTACAACGCCTTTGGAAACAGCTGTCAAGGAGAAGATATCCATGTTTTGTCACGTGGAGCCAACACAGGTGATTAACAGGACTTTTATGCCATTTAATAAAAACAATTAAGTCAACAACAATATAAATGTTTTAAACTGTATTACAGGTGATCTGTGTACATGATGTGTCTTCAGTCTACCGAGTACCTCTGTTGTTGGAGGATCAGGGAGTTGTTAGCTACTTCTGCCAAAGGCTGAACCTGCCTGTTGAGATGAGGCCCAGAAAGATGCTCTCCAAGTGGAAGGAGATGGCCGACAGGTGGGGACACACCCCTTTTTTTAAACCACTTTATTGCCTGCACCATATTCTAAAATACGTACAATATGCTTATTTTGTTCCTTCTTCCATTCTGCATGACTGGAAATAATATAATACTAGTTCACAAATGTTACAGCCTCTTGTAGTGAACATGATTACTTTATATCTGAGATTCAATTTATTTATCCCACTCATTTGACGAGCCGCTTGTGGATAGGAGATAGTCCTACAACAGTATTGTGGGTCAATATTATGGCTGCATGATGTTATTGTTGCAACAGGGTTCGAAGTTAACTTTTTAGGCCACTTGCGCAAAGGGCAAGTACCCTAAAATTTTCGCTTGCCAGTGACGAACTAGAGCTTGCACTCAAGTGTTGATTTAATCACATGGTTCAGTATTATCAAGGTGTTAATATCACGGTACAATAATTTTTGCAGTATTGTGGGAAATCTCGAAATATTGCAGGAAGGTTGGCGGTACATGTGGGTTGAAGAGGTGAAAGCATGAGTCGTCCCCCCCCCCCCCCATTTTTTTTCTTGCTCGTCAATAGGCTTTAGCAGTTTCTGTGCCTTTCCCTTGAAGATTTTGTGAAAAAGACATTTTCATGTCATATGTTACCGTGCGCTTCTATCCTCATCCAGCCATTGCTTACATTTGTATCTGGTACCTCCAAAACGCTAGTATTGCTGCAGCAATAATCGTGTTTTGCTCACAATAACAAAACTGCCCTTTCTGTTCACAAAATTAGGAGAATTTGTGAGATATATATATATATATATATATATAATATTTTTTATTATTTTTTTTTTAAGTTCTATTTGAAATTGTTGGTATTCTAATTAACATTAAAATTTACTGACTTTATTTGCTTGAGTCCAAAAATTCAAGTTAGGTCAGAAAGGCAATTAAAATTTATTTGTATAGATAGCCCTTAATCACAAGAGTCTCAAAGGTCTTCACAAACCCACAGTCAGCAGTGATTGACGGCATCATTAATCCAAACCCCTCAATCAGACAAGGAAAAACTCAACCTCATTTGGGAGAAAAAGGAAAACTTGTAAAGGCAACACAGGGTTAGTAACAGCCAAGTAATAAATTCATAATTATTTGACTCCTACTTTTTTTTTTCCTCTGCTTATTGTATGCTTTTTTTCCTGAGCACGCTATATGTTTTATTTGAATTGTGGGCATTACATTTGTAGAGGGAATTATCTAAAATTTATATTTGCAGTGATACAGTGAAGACCCATTTTATTATTTAGGTTTTGTGACTAATGGAAGATAATTGCGGAAGTATGCTTTAATGCAAGCTAAAATCATTATTCCATTTTCATAAGATTTTCGTGTACATATGACTGGTGTCACTCATTTTTGTCACAGACCACAATGTGCTTATGACTTTCTTCGAAGGGCAGCTAGTCCTCCAAACTCGTATAAATGAAAGATTACTGCATAAAGTATACACAATACATTGAAGTGTAACCTGTTTTGAAATCAGAGGCCTATAAGAATATGGTTTTCAACTATTGTTTCTTTTCAAAGGGGGATTGGTATCTTAATTGTAATTAACATGAGCAGAATCAGCAATTTTGATTTGATTTTGTGGTCCACATAAGATTAATTGGTGGGCTGGGTTTAACTTTTGACTTTGAGTAAGACTTTTGACTTACTAGTACACCACTTAAGAGTGATACCATTACATTATGCTTAAACAATTTAGTGGAGGAGAAGAGGCAGCGGCACGCAACGATCCGACCTATGCATAAGACAAACACATAAAAAGAATGTTTGTAAACAAAAAAAAAAAAAATCTCAGGTGAATAATAGAGGATGCAATAGATTTTTTGGGTCCATAATCTACATCTACAAATGGGATAATATACTAACATGCTGATTTGAATACATGATGCTAATTCTTCTCCACATTTCAGGTCAGACCGTCTGCTAGAACACGTTTCCATTGCCCTGGTGGGGAAGTACACCAAGCTGTCGGACTCCTACACATCCGTCATCAAGGCCCTGGAGCACTCGGCGCTTGCCATCAGTCACAAGCTTGAGGTCAAGGTATGGAAATCTCTCTCAACAGTCCGTCGTGATGTTTGATAACTGGTTGGGTAAACATGATGTCTGCATCTGTTCCAGTACATAGACTCAGCCGACCTGGAGCCAGCCACTTTGCAAGATGAGCCAGTGAAATATCATGAGGCCTGGCAAAAACTCTGCAGCTCTAAGTGAGTGCTTAAACCACCGTGCCTGTGGTAGCCACACGATGGCAGCAGACAGCCATTGTCTCACAACAGTACTGTACTTAAAATGAGCCTTATATATTCCTAATGTTTTATTTATGAATGCAATATTCATTTCATGTTCTTATTAATGTAGGGGCAGCATTTTTTTTGTTTGCATTCTTGAAAGGTTATTAGCTCTGTATAGTATCATGTTAACTACTGCTGCACTAAAATGTTTTTAGCCGGAAATGTGGAAGCCCAGGCTGAAAACTGAAACACCGAACATTTTTAGTTAAATTGCATCTATGACTATGACAGTGTACTTACTATAAATTGAATCACTGTTTTTTTTTTTTTTTTTTTTTGTCTATCAATATGTCCCAGTATGATACAAATCCCAATTTTTTTATTTTTATTTTAAATGTTTCCAATTACTCTTAACCTTTTATTTATTTTCTGGAAAAAGTCGAACATGACATGGAACATTATCCAACAGTGTAGGACACACAAAACGTTTGTATTTACAAACGGCTGCAATACGACGATACGAAAGCTTTCTAGTTTTGCAGTTCTAATTTTTGCCTAGATAACGAGAGTGCAATAATTTAATCATCCACTTGAATTTTTTATTTTCAACTGCGTTTGCGATTGTACATTGTTTTCAGATGGGGCTCTGCACAATGACATTGACAAAGGCCTCAAATGTTTGGCAGTGTGGAGTTATTTTGTGTTTGTAAAGTCTCAAAAGAAACAGGAGTGTCCCCTTAGCTGTAGCTGTGGGCTACAGCGCATGTTTCGTTTTGCTGCTAAAGTACTGTGTGTATCGTCCTAACAAGGCATGGTTCTATCCAAGTCAGGATTGGTTCTATTGACTTCCGTCTTGGTTCAACACGGCACAACGTAGATTAATAGCTATGTTTATATTCTGTCAAAACATGGACAAATGCAGTCTATCAATCTATTGACCGAGTCAAGTTTTTATCAAGGAAAAGTTATTATAAATGTCTTTATTTTTTTTATTATCATCTACCAGAAGATGTTTTGACAGAATGTCATGGACTATCGTAGCTGTTAAACTGAGATTGAGACTGCACTGCACACACCACCTCATTATTGGTGCCCCCTCACAGCTTTATATAGACAGGTGTGCGCGCTGCAGTTTTTGCTTCCAGCATCGTCATCCTATTTCTGCAATCTTGTTTCAGTTAAAAAAGTGTTCCGGTTAAAACCAAAAAATGCACTTAATCCTTTTTGTTTTGATTAAAAAAAAATTCAGTGACTGAAAATTCTTTCATGCTTACTGTATTTGCCACCACAGTGGGGTGTTGGTGCCTGGTGGCTTTGGTGTGAGAGGAACAGAAGGCAAGATATTGGCCATAAACTGGGCAAGAAAACAGAATAAACCCTTCCTAGGTAAGAAACGAAACGGTCACCAGTCAGCAAAGTCCCACCACAAAACCATGAAATCTAACAAGAACTCCATTGACATATTTGTTGACCTTAAGTTCAATTAGACCCCACTATATCGCCATACTATTCACAACTACAATGTTTTAATTAATAGTCTTTGGTCTTGGTAATTAAACACTGAGCATCATTCTTATTGAAGGCAGAATTTTTTTATACCGTGTCATATTTATCAGTGTAAAACTGAAGTCAAAAGTTGACATACATTGTGCAAAAAAACATTTCATTTTGTTAAATGCCACAATGATGACAGATTTTCTTGGAATTGTATATTTTCTTTTATTTGATTACATACATTTCTTTAGTATCGATTAGCATTTCCTTTGAAATACATGTCTTGGGACAAACATTATGGATAACATTCCACAACTTTCTGACAGTACTTTGCTGGAATTCTGCCCCATTCCTCCTGACTGATGTAATAAGTCAGGTTGGTTGGTTGCCTCCCTCGCATACACCTTTTCAGATCTGCCCACACATTTTCGATGGGATTCAGATCAGGGCTTTGTGATGGCCACTCCAAAATATTCACTTCATCCTCAACCCACTTCTTAACCATTTTGGCAGCATGCCATTTGGAAGACCAATTTGTACCCAGTTGTCTCTGCTAATATGTACTGTTCTTTCTTCATGACTGTTTATTTTTTGAAGAGGTCCTGTTACTGCTGTGGCAAAACAGCTCCATAAGATGATGCCGCTACCTTTTTATTATATGGTTGACTTGCACATTTCAGACCAGAACACATTCCTCTCTGGACATAGAGCCCATCTCCTTCCTGAGCGGTGTGATGGCTGAACATTCCTACGATGTTTATACTTGCATATAATTGTTTAAACAGATGAATATGGTGACTTCAAGCATCTGGAAATTGTACCCAAGGATGAGCCAGACTTTTGAAGCTGCAATATTATCTATCTTATTTCCAGGCTGATTTCTTTCAATTCCTCCCTTCCCCACCCCATGATTTCAAACAAGGAAGCACAATGTTTGAGGTTTGGCTTTTAATACATCCCCAGGTGTTCTGTCAATTAACTCTCATGTTGTCAGTTAACCTATCAGGTCCTTCCAAAGCCATGACCTCATCATCTGGGCTTCACCATGTTCTGTGGAGATGTAGTACTTTTTGTGTATGTAAACTTTTGACCTTGAACAAAATATAAACTTCTTATATTATTTTTATTTTTCTTATTTTTCTCTTGTGTTATTGTGGCATTTAACAAAATTAAATAATTTTGGGAGATCCTGGCTCCTCTGATACAGGAGAAGTTTCATCTGATTTGAATTCAGTGAGATAAAAAAAATCTCTTCATTGTATAGCTGTTTTATTCCTGTATCACTTAAACTAATATAAATTACTGTGGGGAAAAAAAAAACAATTGGAACAATGTTTTAAGATCGATGTTCATTATTAAACAAACAAAAAATGACAGAGTTCTTGCATTGAATTGCACTACTTCAGCAAAAATGTCATCTGTCTCATTTTCATGCAGGTGTGTGTTTGGGCATGCAGCTGGCCGTGTGCGAGTTTGCCCGCAATGTTCTCGGCTGGGAAGGTGAGTTGTTTGCAACTCATCGAGATTTGATACCCTTTGTTTGATGTTGATTTTGGATGGAAACCTGACCGGTTTTGGTTTTCCTTTCTCAGATGCCAACTCCACGGAGTTTAACCCAGAGTCCAAGTACCCAGTGGTAGGTCGTCCTTGTGTGACTCCTGTGCTTTTTCGTCCTCGTCTGTGCAATAATGTTCACACCAAGAACATAAAATTATTTGTACGCATCCACCTACAAAGCTATCGCTATATACGTCAGTAATTCTCTCTTTTTATATTTTATATGTTTGTGAGTAAGGACGTGAAATCTGTAGGGAAAAGGAATGAGCAATCAATTCGTGAGGATTAGCGGCTCAGATAAGCAGCACGTGGCAAAGCTGCACTCCAGTATTATATCAAAACCTTCATGACATGATCATGAATTGTCTAACAATTTCTTCTCTATACGTTTTCTGTGTATCTTAAATGTCTCACATTTGAGCATCCAAAATGAAAACAGTTTTTAAATAGCTTAAAAAGTCCTTAAAAATCCAAAGACAGAACAAATCTGCCCAGACTTTCAAGAGCAATGTCACTAATCATTCTCTTTAGCGGCTGGCCAAACTAGTTTTAATGTATGCATTCTTTTGCCTTTAAACAATTTTTAATCAGTCACATTTTGTTTGTGCAAGGTCTGTGGGTTAAAAGTGGGTCCTAAAAGACCTACATTTGTCGTTAGCACACAGATACCATCTGGGTCCATAATTAATCCTGAGTACCAGGGTGTGTATAGGCCCTCTTCAAAATATTAAGATTCTTCTGACAAAATAATTGCCTTTTGATGGATTCAAAATACCCGAGAACAGAATGTTTTTGCCCCTGCAGACATCATAGTAGGAGGGTATTATAGGGGTCCTGAACACAACCATACAAAACAGGAGACGCCAGAAAGTCTTAAAAAAGTCCATGAAAATGAACATGAGGGCGACCATTTTGATTTTGAACCAACTTTTTTCGACCAATGGCAACAAATGTGCTGAGCTACATTGTGAAGGTTGTCTCAACCCCCAACCCCCACCCCACCCCCCCAGCTCTGCCTCCCTACAGTATCTAATGTAGGCTGGGCATGGTGTCAAAGTTTGATCACAACAGTTCATCAGCAAAAAATGAGTGCGGAGGCTTTTTCGTCTCTGCTAACGTCTTTTAATTGTGATTGATTTCAGGTACAGCAAATAGGTTTAAATGCAATTATTTTTTTATCTGTGCAGGTGATTGACATGCCAGAGCATAACCCAGGCCAGATGGGAGGCACAATGAGGCTTGGCCAGAGGCGAACCATTTTCAAATCCCAAAACAGTGTGCTGAGTACGTGTGCACTCTGGACCTCTGTGGTCTTTATACTTTATTTTAAGCCACTTCACATTGATGAATTGCTCTCTTCATCATTGCAGGAAAACTTTATGGAGACGTGGACCACGTTGATGAGCGGCACAGACACAGATTTGAGGTTTGACACTAGCCCTCAACGATAAATAGATGATCAGACACCAAGGCCCTCTTCAATCAACCCCATTTTAATCTCTCGGTCCAGATCTAATCTGGCGGTATTGAGCGGCTAACTCTTTGACTTCCTCTTTAAGATGATTATTTGCTCTCCCTTCGCTCCAGGTGAACCCTGAGCTCAAGCACCACTTTGAAGAGAAAGGTCTTCAGTTTGTTGGCCAGGATGTGGAGGGAGAACGGATGGAGATCATTCAGTTAGAGGGTGAGTTAATCATGATCACAGAGACACACACTCCTTAATCGATTGAATAAATCAATCGAGGCTGGACTACTACTCTTAAAATGCTCCGTTTCCGTTGCACGGTGCCTACACGACTTGCTCTTGACGCCTTCATTGAAGATTATCATGCCATATTGTAATATTTAAGAATACTGACGACAAAGACACATGATAACCTTGGCATACTACATTCTAGAATTTGAGGTTTATGCCAAGGACATGGCAGAACTTCCAGCAAAATATTTCTGCAATCACAACTACTTCTGGTGCCCAGTCAATATAGTGTCAGTGTTACATTTTTGTAAAGACAATCTGCCAGTCACTGATACAGGATGCTTCTGAAGTAAAATGAATGGATTCAAGTTTAAATGGAAAAAAAAAAAAGACTGCTGTCTATCATTGATGTGTGCTTTTATGTCGGGTTTCAATAGTATTAGTTTCAGAGAGCGCCAGCCACACAATGCCACTGAGTGAAGCATTGGGCAAAATGCCAACAAGGTAAACTTTTCCGATCATGTAAACATTGTGCCAATAAAAAACATTGTTTTCCCAATTAGCTCATGAATGATCAAAGATTGACTTTGAGCCAGTCAATCATGCAGAGTCAAGCCATGCTATGAAGTCATGTACATTCCTTTCAACTCTGCATCTGTTTTTTTCTTGGTGTACGTATTATTCAAAGCAGAATTACCACTTGACTTGATAACAATTGATTAACAATTGATTCTGTTGTACGCGGGTTGAATAAAACAGTGACTTTTACAGTTGCTGACTTTCCCCAAGTTATTATTTGTCTGTTGTGATCATCAGTGGAAGCAGGGAGCAGGCAGAGGAACAATTAGGATGTAGGCACGCACTGGAAAGGAGAGGAATGAAGTAAAACAGAATATATGTCCATGAATAAGAGGGGCGGAGGGGGACGAGTGAAGCTCCAGGGAGAAGAGATAGCGAGGGTGGACGACTTCATTTACTTGGGGTCAACAATACAGAGCAATGGAGAGTGTGGTAAAGAAGTGAAGAAACGGGTCCAAGTGGGGTGGAACAGTTGGGCGGAAGGGGTCTGGTGTTCTATGCAACATAAGAGTCTCCGCTAGGATGAAGGGAAAAGTTTATAAAACAGTGCTGAGGCCGTCCATAATGTACGGATTAGCGACGGTGGCACTGAAAAAACAGCAGGAAGCAGAAATGAAGATGTTAAGGTTCTCGCTCAGAGTGAGCAGGTTGGAAAGTATTAGAAATTAGCTCATTAGAAGAACAGCCAAAATTGGATGTTTTGGAGATAAGGTTAGAGAGAGCAGACTTCGATGGTTTGACATGTCCAGAGGCAAGAGAGTGAGTATATTGGTAGAAGGGTGCTGAGCGGGGAGCTGTAAGGCAAAAGAGCGAGAGGAAGACCAAAGAAAAGGTTAATGGACGTTGTGAGGGAGGTCATGAGGACAGTGGGTGTTCGAGAGGAAGATGCACGCGATAGGCTTAGATAGAAAAAAAATGGCACAGTGTGGCGACACCTAATGGAACAAGCCGAAAGGAAAAGAAGATTTTGTTTCTCAGACTTACAAACGTGTTGAAAATTCACCCACCCCTCCTAATTTTTTTTGGTTTCCCAAAAAAATTAAATACTAGTAGTCAGACTACTTAAATAGTTTGTAAGCATTCTACAGACAAAGCAGAAAACCCTCTTTTAAATATGGCATAAGAGTTCAGAATGTTAAGTGTGCAAAAGTACGGCGACTGCAAGCCCAGCTGGCTATCATCTTTCTCCCGAATCGTGTGGCCGGCCTCACATATAAAAAAACTGCTTGCTTCTTGAAAATACCATGAAAGGAAGAAAAAAAGACAATTTTGTGTTGAAGTAATTTGCTTTGCTTAAAGGCAATAAAATGTCGATAATCAGGTCATCACTTGTAGTTGGCCAAAGAATAAGTGTGCTCTAGTGAGCTTACATTTAATATCTCTGCGAACTACACATTAGGCAATCGGTCCATATTGAACTCAAGTATTGTGTATATATTACAGTATGTGAGCCGTTCTATCAAGGCATGCACATCGGGACGAGCAACACAATGTCCATTAAGTTATTATTGATGCACACTTTAAATTGTACTGGTCATTCGTTTTTATATGCAAGTACATCATGATAAAGTGCTTGACCAAAGAAAAGGTTGATGGATGTTGTGAGGGAGGACATGAGGACAGTGGGTGTTAGAGAGGAAGATGCAGGAGATAGGCTTAGATGGGAAAAAGATGACACGCTGTAGCGACCCCTTAAGGGACAAGCTGAAAGGAAAAGAAGACATTATAAAGTGCTATTTATTAGAAAACCCATTTCAGACAGGTATTACGACGTGAAAACCTGACAGTGCAATGTGTCTCAACCTTTGTCCCTATAGTAGACATACTTTAGATGGTTTCTACAGCAGACCAAGGTTACAATGAGTCAGTAAAGCATCTGAAGAAGTGCTTGCCTTCCGGTTGTTGTGATGTTTACTGTTTTGAAACAATCATCTGCTTTAAATATACACACTGAGGATCTTGGGGAAAAAAAATTCCCCCATGCCCTTTCTTATCAAAGTCGGTAAGGGCCCAATCTTGGGATGTCTCAAAAAGATTATTTTGAGCTCCTGCCACAAAAAAAAGCATACTAACTTCTATGTCCTTAATTTACTGATCTTGCATTTTCACTCCATTCTTCAACCACTGTGCAGCTTTGTTGTTATTGGTTGCCTGAGTCGCCAAGTCACATTTCTTGTTATCAGATGAAGCTGTGAGACTGCAGAATTCCCTCACGGCCAGCAATCCAAAAAGCAGTTTTTCACAGTGTTAAATGTATGTGCCACAACATTTAATGCCTTTGTCCTTGGCTCACGCTGAAGCTTGTTAAAAGATTCACTAACATGCCTTCAGCTCAAACACTGTTTGGCACAATGTGGTGAGTATTCATTATGGCCTTATTGCTGTCCATGTACAATATTATTACACCCCCTCAGTGTTTACTTCTGCAATACTGGTATTTTCTTCTCGCATTTAGCACTTTATTAGCCCTGGTAATTGGTTTTAATGTCATAATTTGCTGATCAGATCAATGACTCCAAGGAAGACATTTACTCCACATCTCCGTCATGCACTGGATCTCTGAATCCAAAAACTAGTTTGTTTTTATATACAGTGGAACATCAGTTCGAACCAGTTCAAACGTCTTGTGGTTGTCCAAATCGGAGTTCGACCAAAAAATCTGTTTTAAAAAAAGAAAAAATGCTGGTGCTGTCGACCCAATTCTCGGTATCCGAACACCTACACAAAACTGGACTCATGTTGACCTGGTAGCTGACTCAAGCCGAGGGATACCGAATGCATACGGGGGGTGCCGAGACGAGCCACTGCCCACTTAGAGGCAAGCAGTCACTCATACTCAAATCGGTGCGTGCTCATACTAGCACCCCAACGTGTGCACATAGTTTAAGCATGCACGTTCGTGAGTGCGTCATAAGATGTTTTTTTATTTTTACAGTTTTTTTTTTCTCATGGGCCAAAAATAAAAGACAGCAGTGCTACTAGAAGTAAACAGAATAGAAAGTGGAGTGAACCACAGTGGATTTAAGAAGGGGGATAATTGCTAAGTAAGAAAATGGGGTGCGTGTTTGTTATGGCTCTTGCTAGCGTCATTTGACTAAGTCGACTCGACTATACTAAAAGATAAAAATGTAATAAAAGGCAGCTAGTGTTGCCAAAGGAGTGAGTAGCGTTAGGGAGCAAAGGCCACAGCTAATTGAAGAAATGGAGAAGCTACTGGAGAATTACACAGTTAAATCATTGAGGGTGACTTCTGTGTAACACTTCCTCCTTCCCTCCAATACCATCACTGACAAAAAAAAACTAAAATTCAGCCCAAAAATGGCTTGTATCTTTTAAAACTCGTAAGTTGGGTCTCTTGTATATCATGGCACCACTGTAGTTCCTTTATTTGCCATGATCATGAAATGATTTTTGTACAGATAAAGGCTGCCCGCCAATAAAAGCCTCACCCTCAATTAGGGATGGGTACCGAGGCCCGGTAATAAATTGGCTTAGGGCTAAATTATTAAAGTCTCGAGTATCGATAAGCTCTGGCCCCGATAAACTCCAGACATAATGGTTCTGTTAACGGTCTTGGATAAATTACCCAGATTTCTTTCCGAGTATGAACATGAATTTGCCCCTTTCACCTCTCCAATGTTGTTTCTAAGTTGCAATAAAAATAAGATATTCATCTCGATAGCATTTTCACAATCAGGGACGAGCCATCTCCACCTTTGTGGAATTAATGAGTTAAAGAAGAAAAAAGGGAAAGAGCTCTGAAAATAAGCAAGAGAAATTTTGAAGCAAATTGTACCCCCGAAAACAACTACAACGAAACAGCTGAAGTCATTTTTGTTTATAGTACCCTTCAACTAGCGACCTCACTATTACACAGAGCTTATTTTTTTTTTTTTTTTAAACAGTGTATATATGTGCCCAGTCATTAGGAGAGGGAAAATTTGCCCAATGTGAAAACCCATCATGGTCTCTAAGACAGAGATAATCAAGGGCAGGGACCCTTTGTCTAATTGTCCAAGTGTGCATGTGCCCATGAGCATGCACATTTTTTAGATACGGGTGCACACATACACGAAGCTCAGTTTTCTAACACTGAGTCAGTAGCTACACAGTCACAGAAAATTGAGTGGCATGAATGGAATTACTTCCAGAGCCTAATGCCACCATGATTATGTAAGAACATTTTGGATTGAAGCCTGATGAGCGCAACCATCCTGCTCAAGCCAATAACCAGTCAAATTTGTATGAAGTCACAACAAAAACGTATTGTTTTCAAACTTAAAGTCTTCAAGTGACAAAATCAATTTCAAATACAATCATCAACCCAATTTCTTCAATTGGGAACAAAAAATACTGGGACATGTCCCGTTTCACGTCAGCTTGCAGTTATGGAACCATATGCCCTGCAATGCAAATTAAAATGTGACTGTACAGTTTATGATGCACGATGATTGATGGATTGTCACTAAATCGATTGATTGCACCCATGTACATGGTTGACTGCACTTATCAAAAGTGCATGCTGTATGTGAAACCCTGTTATGAAAAAAATCTGTTTTGAACAAATGTAACCTCTAAAACTGTTCAATAAGATTTGTTAAATTCACTATATTTTTAATGGGATTCAAATGGAAACATTTCAGAAAAGTCAAAGCCAAACACACGAAAAAAGGTTGCTGCACTTTGAAAGCCCCAGAGCTCATCTCTCGTGATTGTCCCGTTTTAGACGTTCCACCAGCTTCCACATAACGCCTACGCCGGCGTCTTTTCGGTCGATTTTTGCAGCGTAAGTAATCGTATCATCTGGTCATTTAGGTCCATTTGTTCAAGCAGAACCCTATAGCCAATACCAGCCGTAGTGACGTCCTCACTTGGAGAAGAACTGCAGCACATTTTCAAAACTGCGTGTGGATTGCGTTGGAGTATAAAGGCAAACCACCCGTGCGAGAGCCGCAGGGATCTCAGCTCAGTCGCTGCACGCACAAATATAAAGAGGCCATTAAGAGTCATAGTATTGTTAAATTCTTAAAACCGGTCCCTACGCCATTAGACCACCAAGAATGTGCAATGGCATAAACAAATCAATGCATCAAACGAACAAAGGTTTGAAATCTAATAACGCTGTGCTGTTATTTTCAGAGCACTGCTACTTTGTCGGAGTGCAATATCATCCTGAGTTCACCTCCAGGCCTATCAAACCTTCTCCGCCCTACTTTGGCCTCCTGCTGGCTTCTGCTGGCAAACTCCAGAGCTACTTGGCAAAGGGCTGCCGCCTGTCTCCACGGTTACCACCACAGAAACCTGCCTTTTTCCATGAGTGTGTCAGACTCGCAGCAGTAACGCCGTTTCTCTGGTGTTGCAGGGACACGTACAGCGACCGTAGCGGAGGCAGCTCTCCCGACGTCGATATCGCCGAACTCAAATTTCCGTCCTTGTCGTGAAGCTTGGACTGGTTCTGTTGCTAACTATTAGACAATGTGCCACTAAAAATGAGTTTTCAGTCTCATGGTTAAAATGTTATTTATACTTTTTGGGTAAATGTAAAGGTTTGAGAGATATGTAGGCAAACATTAAATAAAAAAAAAATTGTGTATGTCTGTATGACAAGCAGCATACTGTTTTATCTCTGGGATGGAATAGCAATGAGAAGTGTAGTTTATTCTGCATTTATATTTAAAAGTTATTACATTAATGAATTATTTTACAGTGACAAAAAACGAGGTCATAGTTATCTATTGCAAGCTACTCCTTTTTTTTTTTTTTTGTCAAGCAGTTTTATGTACATAATGATTTTTACATTGACTGTATATACAGTACAACTGTTATCCTCCTCAATGATCACTGATGGGGTTTTTTTGCAATCCTGTATGAAATTCCAGACATGTATAAACGCAAAAACAGTACTTAACATTTATTTTGTAACCGCTGCCTTGATAAAATAAACAGCCTCAGTATAATCTTCGTCTCTTTCACTTTATCCTAACCTGTAAGTGAGCATGTTTTCTACTCAATCCACTCAACAGCATTGAATGATGATTTTCTGGATTTTATTTATTTATTTGGTTCTCATTTTGTGTCTCATGGGTGAGGTATACCTATGATGGAAATTACAGGCCTCATCTTTTTAAGTGGGAGAACTTGCCCAGCTGGTGGCTGAATAATTTTATTTGCCTCACTGTTAGCAGGGATAGGTATGGAAATAAATTAGTGCCACCAGGATTTGAATTTGAAATGCCACAGAAAACAGGATTTGAATATGAAATGGAAAGTGATCACATTTTCAATAGTTGCTACAATTTGCTGTCTAAAATTCCCCGCAGCGTAACTGCGATTAGCTGGGTGTTCGGTTCTGACCTGCCTGGTGGCACAGACGGTGAATTTTAGACAGTGAGTTGTAGCAACTATTGAAAAGGTGATCACTTTCCATTTCAAATTCATTCAAATCTGTTTTCTGTGGAGTTTCAAATTCAAATCCTGGTGGCACTAATTTACTTTCATAGATGGGCTTCAGCACTCCTGCGACCCTTGTGAGGATAAGGAGCTGGGAAAATGAATGGATGTATATATGTATCAGGTCTAGTGAAAAGAAAAATGGAATTTCCTGGGGACTTTGTCGAAGGTTAAGCCACCGCGAATGAAAGAATGAATCTCACTAGCAGCCTTTCAACCATACAATCCAAAACAGCTTTTATTTTCCGACAGTGGAACTTAATCTAAATCAGCAGTATCATACTGAAATTCAACCTGCCCGCCCCCACACCCCTCAATGAAACATAAGGACAATTTTATATACTGTGCAAAAGTATGTTTACTTTGAAATACTGTACTACAATCTATGTACTGTCGACTACGGTGGCCTGTTGTGCCATCTTTCCCAGAAGGACCTCTAAATTATTGTACCAGCTTCCTCTTTTCGGGCTGCAATGTTCCGCTCAAGCAGATAAGGCTGTCAAGATAAGGTCATTAACGGTTACTCGTATTCTCACACACCGAATAGTATGTCTTGATAACAGTATGTCGTTGAATCAACTTTATCTAGAAACTTCAATGTGTGAATCCTTTTAACGGTGACTAGTTCGCATTGAAAAGAATGGACTCTATCAAATATATGAAATCTTTTTACTGAGTGAGATAGTATTATTCTTTATTGCATTACACTTTACTTTATGAAAGGTAAATAACGTCTTGACTGGCAGAATCCAAAGGAATTTTGCATCAGAATCAATAGTTTATAGGAGCGCTGTACATGGAAATCTGATAACGTTTTGTAGGAGTCTGAAGCTGTGTATGAAGGAGAAAACAAGCAATGTTAAACTTGAAAAAAAAAAACAAGATCTTGCAATGATTTTCAAATATGAAATGCAGACCTCCCTTCAATAAATGTCATACTCCATCTGACCGTGGGAGTAAAAATAAAATAAGTGGTGCTTTCAAAAGCCATCGAATAAAGCCGCTCTTCTTTCTTACCCTGAGTTTCTGGTCAATTCACATTTCTTTCCCCATAAAAGTGTCCAAATGAATATTTAATAAAGTTCCATGAAATGTTTCCAGGAATTTTACAACTCTTTTACAGCCGAAAATGTCTGCCTTTTTGAGGAGGCTGAATATTACGAACAGCTCTGGTTACAATGTACTGCAAACTACTTCAGCTCTCCAAGTGCCACCATCATGACCAACATTAAAATAGTCGTAAATACTATGCAGTTTGAACATAAATGCACTTAAATTGAAGAAACTATAAAAATGTAATTAAATGAATAGTGTGGCTATGTAGATATTTGAAAGCAAAGTTTTAAAAAATGAAATGTAACTGCATACAGTAAAACTAACTTAAGTGCAATATATTGTACTTAAAAGTGAAATATAAGTGAACTGTGCCTAACAAATGTCCTGTGCATTATCAAACATAAATTATGTCACTAAAAATACATCACACTGCTCGAACAATCATGTTCATTTCAACCGCTCCTCATGCGCTCGAGGCTCGATCTACGGGAAACATCCCTTGCAGGATTTGCGCTCCGGCGTTACCGTGCGCTTGCCCGGGTGTACCTAATGAAGTGGCCGGGGAGCGAACACAAACCAACCCACGTTTGTGACGTCACGCCCCTCCTTTCGTCCTCGCTTGTGCGCCATTGGCGCGAGTTTGCCAACCTGGATTTGAAGGAATGGAAGGAGCCGGTTCGCCGTGGTCTCGAACATCTGGCGCTTAAATAGGCTCTTCCACCCCCTGCGAGCATGGACCCGAGTCTGTGGCATTACCAGTTCCGTATCATTATGCTGGGCGACTCCACGGTTGGCAAGTCGTCACTACTCAAGCGCTACACAGAGGACCACTTCCTGGAGGCCATCGACGAGACGGTGGGAGTGGACTTCTACGTGTACTTCCTCGAGGTGGAGCCCGGGGTCCAAGTCAAAATGCAATTCTGGGACACTGCCGGCCAGGAGCGCTTCAGGTGAGCCAAAACGAAACGCCCCAGGAAGGAAGAAAAAAATGAACTCGTGCTCTCGCCGAGTACAGCCAACCCTCGGTTTATGGACGCCGAGGTTGTACGGAAACAGTCGTCCTCACGGGCCCTAAGAAGGCACGGTGTTAGTCCCCCTCCCTAATTCAAGTAGTTACCATAATTATGTCTTTACTAGCCTGGTAATGTTGGTTTGTGATAGAATAACATACAAACATAACTTTGCTGTTAACCGACAACCTGTGATATATTTCCAAATATGGGTAATTCTTTAACAAATTGCTCAGGGGTGAAGCCTCAACAATGCCACTGACAGCCTCACGTTGTTTTCATACAAACGATGAATCAATTTCTTTTTTTTTTTCCTTTCGGTTTGTCCCGTTCAGGGTCACTCCTGCCCATGTGGGCCCATCTCTTGCTTTTTCCGCTTAACGCCAAGTGCAGTCATGTGTTCCCTCACTTCATCCATTAAGGCTTCGAGATCTAGCTTTGCCTCCAATGCATCTGACCTTAAGCGTCCCTCTGAGATCATTTCTGAGTTTTATTTTTAATCCAACTTGGTCAGCAAACGTCAACATTTTCTTTTCCACCACCTCCTGCTCTGCTTCCTGTTGTTGCTTCAGTTTTGTTACCTAATACAGCTTGACACCTTCCTTAACCAGTTCCAACTTGTCAATAGGGGAATTTACAAGTAGGCGGAGGAAAACTTTAGTCTTTTGGCCACTTTAACTTTTTCTGCCTTTTTTTTTGGGGGGGGGGGGTGGTTATGAACGAGTTGAAATGGCAAAACATCAAATCCAGAGAATAAATGATTTTCTCATTTCATTGTCCTGAGAGGGGCCATAGTGTCATTGAAAGGTTCCCTCACATCCTACATCTAAATGTGTTTTGTTATGCATCTTGAAAAACGTTATTTTGCGACAGATGAAAATCAAGCCAGCAAAAATATGTTTTGGCATTTTTCTGGGTTTGGGTATGGCTCATGTTGTGGTTTCTTGGTGCCTAAAAGTGTATATGTGGGGGGGGGGGCATTTTGGAACTTTTGAAATTGGCGCAGACTAGTTAAAATCATCAAAAATTAAGTTGATGCAAAAATGAATGTTTGTTTGTTTTTACATCATCTGGTCCAGGTTTGGGCAGGGCTCATGATCTCATTTGGGATTATGTTACTGGCACACACTGATAAAACTGGTTCAAAACTAAACCAATTGAAAAATTAAAAGTTTGGGGAATTTGGGGGAAGGGCTCCAGTTTTCTGGTATTTCTGGAACTAAAAGTTTTTGTTTTCACCTTGAAAATGAAATTCCAGCCTTTGCTGTACATTCAGACCAATATAAAATGGCTGAAAATCAAGCCCACAGACTTTTTTTTTTTTTTTTTTGTGGTGGTGTGTGGAATGTTTCATGGAACTTCTGGACCTAAATCCTCCTTTTTTTGTGGGGGGGCTCTGAAGACTTGGCGAGGCAAGGTGAAAATATTGCAGTTTTTGTGGTACCTGCGTGCCAGTTGAAATGGTCGAAAACCCAGCCTACAGACTGATTCAAATCTGGGACATTTTTAGCTTTGTTCTCTGGTGGTCCTGTAAGTGGTTTTCGGCAACTTGAGCATTTTCCAAATTGTTTTTTAATTTAACAAAAATGTTCTGGCATTTCCTGGTCAGTAGAAGGCCCATGGTTTGTGTGGAAGGTTTCCATGCATACCTGAAGCTAAAAGTTTGTTGTTGATTGTCGCAGCTTGAAGAAAACGAAAGTGACAGCCACACCTCTCAAAATGGCCGGAATCAACAACTGTTTTTACCATTTTCCAATTCCCTCGTTTGTATGTGGAAGGTCACCCAGTGCTCTTGAACTTACTTTCCACTGTGAAAGCTGGCCAATACAAGTGTTTACAGAAAATGGTCTCTCATCGGTCCGTTCCTTTTTGTTGCATTTACTGTAGGTCAGTGGTCCCCAACCTTTTTTGCACCGCGGACCTGTTACGAGTAGGCATTATTTTTTCACGGACCGACTGTCAAGGTGTGGCCTCTCTCGCTCTCTCTCTCTCTCTCTTTCTCTCTCTGTCTCTGTCTCTCAGTGTGTGTGTGTGTGTGTGTGTGTGTATGTGTGTGTGTGTGTGTGTGTGTGTAGGATTTTTTTTTTTTTTAGCTGATTTATTTGTGTGATACAGCTGCAAATAAGTATTTGAACACATGATAAAACTAATGTTAATATTTGGTACGGTAGCCTTTGTTTGCAATTACAGAGTTCAAACGTTTCCTGTAGTTGTTCACCAGGATTGCACACACTGCAGGAGGGATTTTGGCCCACTCCTCCACACAGATCTTCTCTAGATCAGACAGGTTTCTTGGCTGTCGCTGAGAAACACAGAGAGCTCCCTCCAAAGATTTTCTATTGGGGTTTAGGTCTAGAGACTGGCTAGGCCATGCCAGAACCTTGATATGCTTCTTACGGAGCCACTCATTGGTTATCCTGGCTGTGTGATTTGGGTCATTGACATGTTGAAAGACCCAGCTACGACCCATCTTCAATACTTTGACTGAGGGAAAGAGGTTGTTCCCCAAAATCTCACAATACATGGCCGCGGTCATCCTCCGCTTAATACAGTGCAGTCGTCTTGTCCCATGTGCAGAAAAACACCCCCAAAGCACGATGCTACCACCCCCATGCTTCACAGTAGGGAAGGTGTTCTTGGGATGGAACTCATCATTCGTCTTCCTCCAAACACGGTTAGTGGAATTATGACCAAAAAGTTCCATTTTGGTCTTAACTGACCACAAAGCTTTCTCCCATGACTCCTCTGTATCATCCAAATTGTCATTTGCAAACTGAAGACGGCTCTTGACATGTGCTGGTTTAAGCAGGGGAACCATCCGTGTTATGCATGATTTCAAACCATGATCTGTTAGTGTATTACTAACAGTTACCTTGGAAACGGGGGTCCAAGCTCTTTTCATGTCATTGACAAAGTCCTGTCGTGTAGTCCTGGGCTGATTCCTCGCCTTTCTAAGAATCATTGAGACTCCACGAGGTGTTAGCTTGCATGGGGCTCCACTCCGATTGAGATGTTTAGCTTCTTCCATTTTGTAATGATTGCTCGAACAGTGGACCTTTTTTCACCAAGCTGCTTGGCAATTTCTCTGTAGCCCCTTCTTCCAGCCATGTAGAGTTGTACAGTTTTGTTTTTTGGTGTCTTTGGACAGATCTTTGGTCTTGGCCATGTTACAAGTTTGAGTCTTACTGATTGTATGGGCTGGACAGGTGTCGTTATGCAGCTAACGACCTCACACAGGTGCATGTGATTCAGGATAATACATGGAATGGAGGTGGACTTTTAAAGGGGGACTAACAGGTCTTTGAGGGTCAGAATTCTATCTGATAGACAGGTGTTCAAATACTCATATGCAGATGTATCACACAATTCCCCAATAGTAGAGGGGTTATTGGGAATGTTCAGGAATTTTTAGCGCTGACATATTTGTGTAAGTACAGTAGTGGCCTTTCTTTCTGTCCTTCATGTTCCCATGTTCTTCTTTCAAAATATTCCAAGTGCTTTTTCTTTCAGTGGTGTTTTGTCTCCATGTGCCGGTGCAGTGTTGTTGGTTTCATGGCTTCCTTTGCAAGTCGGTCACCGCATATGAGAACGAGTGTGGGGCTTGTGAATCACCTGTTGCGATGAACCCGTATCACAGATAGGCAGCTTCCTTTTTGGAGGCAGTCTGTGACTTACCCCCTCCCAAAGAAACTCTCCAGTGAACTGTTTGTGGTTAATTTTACGAGTGCTCGCTTGGATTGCTGATGCAAGAAAAAGGCGCGCCTAAGCGTGAGGGCAGAATTGATCGTCTTTCAGAATAAGACACCCAGAAGAAAAAGCAATTAAATAATTTATTATTCATTCTTTACGGCCTGGTACAAAATGGTGTACGGACTGGGACTGGTCTGGGGCCCAGTCCTTGGGGACTACTGCTGTAGGTGACTCAGAATAACGTATGAAATCCTAGCCAAGAGGCAAACTTGGTGTTCATCGTCTTACAGTCAAGAGAAAACTGATTGTTTTGTAACAGCAAAGCAAGCAAAGTCTGACACTTAGACTCTTTCAGGTCGGTGACCCGGTCTTACTACCGCAACTCCGTGGGGGGCCTGCTTGTGTTCGACCTGACTAACCGAGCGTCCTTCGAACACATCCGGGACTGGCACGCCGAGGTTTGCGAGCACGTACTGCCCCACAAGGTCCTGTTCGTCCTGGCGGGCCACAAGAGCGACTGCGACGGCCACGGCAAGCGGGCAGTGAGCAGGGACGAGGCTGAGAAGCTGGCCGCAGTCTTGGGGGTGCCCTACGTGGAGGCATCGGCCAAGGAGGGTCACAATGTCAAAGAGACCTTTGAGCTGCTGGCCCGTCGGGTGTACCAGGGTCTGAAGAGCGGCGAGGTGCAGCTGCACGAGGATTGGGACGGGGTTAAGTGCGCAATGCCGCTGGATTTGCTGGGACACGGGACCAGCCGGGCTCGGACCACAGATAAGAACAAAAAGAAATGCTGTCCCTAAAGCAGCGGTTTTCAACCTTTTTGTTGAAATGATTAAATCTACAACTCACCATTCTACTGAATCCAGTTCTTCTAATTACCCGAAGCAGTTTTGAAGGCTTCATTGGGTCATTTACAAGAACCCCTTTTTTAAAAATAGGACTGCAGATCTATAAAAATGCAGCTTTCCTTTTATTGAAAGTTGTAGGCTCTTCTTCTGCATCGTCATTTAGCCTTTTCCTTTCGGAAGAATCTCTCCAATTATTTTTTTATGTTTTTTTTTCTTAATTTTTGCTATCTAGTGGTGTTACTTTTTAAATATATTTTAAAACAGTGGTGGTGGTTTTAGGGAAAAAAAAAAAACCACAGAGTTAAGTGAAACAATTCTACATAAATCTCCTCGACTATTACATTCATGAAGTTTTCCATACGTCTGTCAAAATTGACTTTTCTTTAACATTTGTAATGACGTCCATTGGATTCTGTTGAATTAGATTTTTATGTTGACAACTGACACCTCCACCTGTACTGTTGTGCGTCCTCATCATCTGATATTTTTGGATCTTTTCTAACCTCCACGGGTCATTTCTGTGCATCAATGTTTTGGGTTCCCTTCTCCACTGGCCTCTTTCACAGAGCATTAGAACCATACTAGAGGAGCAGCCATTTATTCCAGTCTTTAGTGCACAACAACGATTCAACATCCTGCAAACAGATGGTAAAGCATATACAGTATACACATACTGATAATCAAGACATTTGCTTTTCTTAATTAATTCTTAATTTTTCTTAATAATAATTCATAATTAGGTTGTTGAATTACTGAATGTGAGAAGTGTGGCCTTCTGGACCTCCTGAGGGCCCTTTCATCACAGAGAGCGACCCCACGAGGGGAAATCAATTCCCCTTTTAACAATGCCTATGATTGACAAACATTTCGAGTAACAATTTTGTTTTTGGGGGTGTGGACCTGTGCGCGCATCACTTCAGGTACACCAGTACAATCCAATTACAACAGCTGTTAAATATCATTGATACACAGCTCTTGTATGATCTCTTCGGTGTACCTGCTGAAGTGTCCAGTGAGCTTCTATTTTTATGGTATTCTCGGACCTCTGCTGCATCCCCACTAATTGCCCGGAATCTGCCGAGCTGAGTGAGAAGATTTGTTTTCACACGCCCGACGTTGACAATTATTAGGAAATCGCCCCGGGGCACTTTTGGATATCGCTGTGGAGCAATATCGAAAAAGAAGTCATCAAGGCAATTACTGTCGTGCTCGGTGTGACGAATGAGCCTCCTGTGTCCGTGCAGGCTATTTATTTTGTCTCTAAGACACTCTCCCCTAAGACTCGCATTGTTATGCAGTGTATATAAGGTGCTTCTCTGGAAATAAACAGCGCGCCAAGTAATCAAATGCCACTTCATAGCCTGAAAAGTCACTCCAAACAATGAAGTCCTATGCTGTACATGAGTCGGGTACTTTTCCTTCTCCTCTATGGAATTATATTCTTCTTATTTGGATGAGCACCAAGTTTTACATCATATACAGTTTAGTCATTACCATTCATGCGTGGACAATTGATTACTATAATTTTAAATGATTTTTGCTGATTTGTGAGTGGATGATATATTTTTGGGGCCTTTGCATCTTTGTATAAAGGCACAATGGCTAAATAATTACATACTTTATCTGGAAAACAGTCATCATGGCCTTTAGATGTCACTTTAATGGGATGTAGCCCAGATTGATTTTTTTTTTTTTTAATAATCTCAAGCAGACAATCATGGTGTAGGATTGAGTAAAAACTTTTTTTTTTTAACCTATAAAAAAGTCGATCTTAACTGCATATCAAGTGGTTTTGTAAGTTACTTTGCATTTTATGAGCATTGGAGACACTTAAGCAGAAAAAGTTTTAAAAATTTGGTTATTATGAGGAAATGTTCATCTCATTCTAACAGATACAAATTGAGTTTTGACTTTGTTTCCGAGAGACAAATAAAATTGTAGATTTGTGTAGAAACTGAAGCATTAATCCACTGAAGGTTTTGTGGTTATTATTGAGTTTGTGCTAATTTGTGAGTTTAATAACCACCGCACTTTAGTCACATTTCAGATCATATCCCATACTCGTATAACTTAATGTGGTTTGTTGCAAATGTCTTTGAATTTGTTTATTAGGGGGTCATGTAAAATATATATTTTGGTACATTCATCATACGATATATATCACCAAATAACTATGCTCTAAATGATTGTCATTTATCCCACAAATGTCCCCAATATTTACTGAATAGATGTGTGTCAATATGAGAATATACTTTTTTTCCCATTATTGCAATGAGTCAAATGAATATAGGAACAGTAACAATCCAAAGAGATCATGTTTATTGACACAAACAGCTGAATGTGTTAACAAAACAGAAAACAAAACAACTTACATTACCATGTCAAGATGTTGGCAATACACTGCAAAATTAGGAGAACATGATTGAGACACTGTCAACAAATCTCAAACTAATTATACCTTACATAGGAACCCCCGCTCCCTCAAAAAAAAAAAAAAAAAAAAAAAAAAAAAAAAAAAAGCAAGTCAAGGTGGGCTTGATACAAGGACAATGGAGTCTTGCTACTTTTTGGTCGTCTTGCGGATCAGGGCCATCCTCTGCATACATGAAAAAAGTGAGGTTAACTTGTTTGTTTCAATTTGAATGATTGAGAGGACAATCAAGGTGTTTGTTACCTGTTTGTGAGCCTCTGTGGTGCATGCCTTTTTAAAGGGCCGAATCTCATCTGAGCCATAACCTGGGATCCACATGTTCCATTGACGCTCTGATGAAAACAATAATGTAATTATAGTTTCATATAAATTAGTGCCAACAGATTACCTAGTAGTACAAATGGTTCATGAACAGCTTTAAATCAATGAATGCGTTTGGATGTTTGGGAGTGTACAACAGTGGTTCAGATGGAAAACGTTGGCCTCACAGTTCTGAGGTCTAGGGTTCAATCCGGGACCTGCCTGTGTGGAGTTTGCATGGCCTCCCCGTGCTTGCGTGGGTTTCCTCCAGATACTCTGGTTTCCTCCCACATCCCAAAAACATGCAATATTAATTGCACCCTAAATTGCCACAAGGTGTGATTGTGAGTGTGGCTGTTTGTCTCTATGTGCCCTGCGATTGGCTGGCAACCAGTTTAGGGTGTACCTCGCCTCCTGCCCGTTGACAGCTTGGATAGGCTCCAGCACTCCCACAACCCTCGTGAGGATAAACTGCAAAGAAAATGGATGGATATCTGGTGGTGGTTGGAGGTGCGATAGGAGCAAAATGGCAGTGATGCTTCCGTTAGACCGCCGCAAGTCAGGTGTGGCTATCCAATGGAAAGTGCATAATCAAGCACAGCTGGACTCCAATGGCGATGTAGCACCATCTCAAGGATGATCAGACGAAAGGGACAGCACCCGAGTTAAATATATGCTGCAGCAAATGTCTGAATTCTTAGGTTGTGTGGTATTTCAGTTTTTCATTTTTGTAATGTCCATCCATCAGTTATCTGAACCACTTATCCTCACAAGAGTCACGTCAGTACTGGAGCCTAGCCAAGCTATCTTCGGACAGGTAGGGCACACCCTGAATTAATTCATGTTAATTCTTTAAAGCATTTTTTCGGGATGTGGGAGGAAACTGGAGTGCCCGGAGAAAACCCATGCAGGCAAGGGGGAGAACATGCAAACCCCACACTGGGTACCCAGGATTTGAACCCAGGTCCTCAGAACTGCGAGGCAGGCCCTCTAGGTCGTCGTTCTATTCAGTTTTTTTCCTCTTAATATAGGGTGCAGTGTGTAGATTAATGAGGAAAAAATTAACTTCCACAGAGCGAAGGATTATTGTATTTAATTTTTGGAGTTTATAGTGAGATGAAAAAATGTGCAATTTGAAATCAATTGTTCAGGCGTATGTAAAGTTTTTTTTTTTTTGTACTCTGTTGCTTGAGATGCTAATGCACAAAGAACAAAACCTCACCGAGGTGTAACTGGACATCTTTGACCTCCAGGGTGTTGGATTTGCGGTGGCGCGCTAACTGACAAGCGGCCGTGACAACGCTCTCGATGAAGTCGTCCGCGATCTGCAGCAGCATCTGTAGAGACGTAATTAAAAAAATAAAATATATGAAATGGCACTAGTTATACGAGGGGGGTAGAAATCATAGTGAAGCATGGATGCCAAGACAGAGACAGACCTCCTCGACGTCCTCGTCCAGCTGCTCATTGGGGTCTATTTCTCTGACCAGGTCCTGAAGCTTCTTCTTGCTCAGCACCTGAAATTGACATTATTAAACAATTGTTGAAAAAAATGATTGTGATGTTCCTCCCCTACAATCATATAAAAACGGCACAAGGAAATGGGAGTATGAAACTCATTTGAGGTTCAGTGGGGATAATTAATGTGGACTAGGAAGGTAAGACATAAAAATTGTCATCTTTGTTCCTTAAATTACCCTAAAAAGGCAGAGCCACACGAAAACTGACTTTTATAACTAAAAACAAAATTCCCATGGGGGGAGTAAACATTTCTCTTAAATGACAAATGGCAGTTTCCCCGCTATATCACGATTCATCATTGACTGTAATTGAATGAGGCAATCATTGCTAACAGCCTCTCAAATATCCACACTTTCCATTATGTCACTAATTTTCTGTTTGTATTATGACTCATAATATGGCTACAGCAACCAGCAATGTGTTCTTTCCTTGACAATTGAGTCTTGTTTGTGGTTCTATATGGTGATACATATATGTAGCGGCTCAAAATGTTGGCTCCTGTGAATGCAGTTTTTCTCATTGCAACGCGAGGGTTAATCCTCAGATGTGCGGACGTGATCTGCCAACTGAACTTTATTCATGACTGTCCAATTGCACTGCGTTTAGCTGTGTTTCTCAGTGGGCAGGGGGGCTCCTTTCTTACCACTAAATCCCCACCTCAACACCATCATCACTTGTGGAATAATTGCAAATGATGGGCCTTATTGCACCGCACCAACCTGAGATCCTTCGGGACTGCTTCTACCTGCAGGGCCAGGGGCTCCGATACCCTTCACTGCCGTCGTGGTGCTGTTGGCCATGCCGGCAGCCTCAGGAGGATTGGAAGGATGCAGAACGGTTGTATGCTGGGTTACTTTCAAAGATTGCAATGGATTAGGCGCAAAGCACAATTGCGTCCATATATCTGCAGAATAGAGGAAAAAGTGAGTCAGCACTCCAATAGGAGATGTACTTGCTGTAATGTTATTTAACCATTTTATTATTATTCCTACTTTTTAACATTCAGTTGCTTGCACATTTGGAGATTCAAATCAGTGAATATTCTTAATTCTCAGGACATGGCTTGTATTTTTCACCTTCCAAAAATCCCCAGTTTTGTCAGAATTCACATTTTTCACATCCACACCCCCCCCACGACATTAAAATTCCCATATTTCCATTCTACATTGCTATTATTTTCCCACACAACAAATTCCCAGATTAGATTTTTACACCTATATCTAGCATTCAGCTTCCACATTTGATGACTAATTTAATCTTGAAACTGTTCATTTAAGACACATTGGGATCCAGTCCCCAAATCTCCATATTTATCAAAATCCCGCAAATTAAGACTTTTACACACTTGGTTGGACTTTCACATTTTCTCAGTTTCAAACCATTTCAATTAAAAAAATGTTCATCTTGTTGAGGAATTATTGGGAGCTTTTCCAATTCACATTTTTTTTTCAAAATAAAATTCACACTTGAATCCATGTTTAGCTTTGTTTCGCCTCCTTCCACACTTCGCCCATCGAAACCGTTGAAAGTCTCAATCTACATTTCAACATCGAAAGCCAAGCAATTTCTTACTACTACACTATTATAATTACTTGACGATTCGCTATTACGAAAGCGTATGTAGCTTCATTTAGATTCCCACACTACAGCCTTAAAATCATGCAACTAAAAAAAAATATATAAAACAAATTACTCCTACTGGCGTTACTGTACACTAACAAAAAACCCGCGTCTAATGCTAAAAACAATAGCAGCTGTGTAGCGATGACGTTAGCCGAGGTAGCTAACGTTAGCGTCCCACTGACATACCGTGTCTTTTAAACACAAATTACTGCAGCACGTCTGATCCTCTCACCCAACTACGCAGACATCATCTATCCATGTTGAGATGTTACTACGAAAGGGATTTTGTGAGCTAATTAGTCAAAATCGGCTGATCAGTTGCTGCCTCGAAGTGGCTACTGGCTAGCAAAAAAATGGGCACCTCTACTACTTCCGTTGTTTGCGTGCGTCTACTTCCGGCAGTCCTTAGCCTCTCTTCTTCCACTCCAGGAAGGATGTGGTCATTACAACTAAGTGAGACACACTTGAGGAATGACTTTGTGTTTCCGCCTTTGCTGTTGTGTTTTGCACTTTACAACCACCGTCGAAATTCGAATTAATCACTACTTTACAAGGGCGGCAGCTGGAAGCGAAAACTGGTTTGCACATGTGCCTCACAGTTCTGAGGACAGGGGTTTGAATCCAAATTTACATGTTCTCAACGTGCCTGTCTCCTTCTCCTCCCACATTCCAAAAAACATGCCTGGTACGTTCATTGGAAACTGTCCAAACTGTTTATCTTTTAATAGGAAACGTTCATTGCGACAGTGTTGTTGTCTGGGTTGCTGACATGAGTACAAGACACCAACACTGCCACCTAGCGGATGGAGGGACGGGCCTTTCCACAGGTGTGGAATACATGTACTGTATTCTCAATCAAAGCTTACCTGCAACAATTCACCAGCAGAATTGAGTTTCTATGGTCATATAGAATAAAATATAGATATAGTTAATACTTGTTTGAATGCATTTGTAGTGATTTTAAATGTTTACCTTGAAAAATAGTAAATACAGTTTTCTTCTTCTTTTCCTTTCGGCTGGTCCCGTTAGGGGTCGCCACAGCGTGTCATCTTTTTCCATCTTAGCCTATTTTCTGCATCTTCCTCTCTAACTCCAACTGCCCTCATGTCTTCCCTCACCACATCCAGAAATCTTCTTTGGTCTTCCTCTTGCTCTTTTGCCTGGCAGCTCCATCCTCAGCACCCTTCCACCAATATACTCACTCTCTCGCCTCTGAACTTTTCCAAACCATCGACGTCTGCTCTCTCAAATCTTGTCTCCAAAATGTTGAAGATGAGGAGGATAAATAGTATACATATATGATTCTGAGTAAAGTTTTCATTTATTGTCTCCTATTTTTTTGAAGAACTGTTGACTGTCAAACTGCTGTTTATCCGTTGAGGTGACTTCACTGCCACTGTTGTGCTTGCATCGTAAATTTTTGCTCGCAAGTCAAAGCCAGAAGTCATCCATACTATGGCTTGTAACGCAAAAGGTATCTGTAGGTAGCTCAGTACAGTGAACCCTCAGTATCTGTGTGAAAATACACAAGTAATTGACGCCCTCACATAAAGGTTCATAATGCCACAGGATACAGGGAGTCCTCGGTTTAAGACAGTCTCGGCCAAAGACGTTTCAGCTTTGCAACCCCCATCCCCCATTTTGTCAGACTCATGCTTGTCCGTGTTTGCGCCTCGGGAGTATCTTCGCATTTTTTGCCCTCCCTTTTAGACATTATCGCCCCAAAGAAGAAAGCTGTGTCTTTTAGCAATGCTTCTGCAGCCAAAAGAAAATCCATGACCATGGAAACTAAGCTCAAGATCATAAAAAGATTGGAGAAAGGAGAGACACCATCAAGGCTTCAGTCGGTTGACCGTGGTGAGAGTTAATAAAGACAAAGCCTGTATTTTAACGGATGTGAAGGGTTCCGTTCTTATGACGGATACAATGATCAAAAAACAAGGTTATTTGATACTTGGATGGAGAGGACTGAGGACCAGGTTCCTTCGCAATGGCTAAGCACAGCCTCCCCTTCTTCTTCTCCATCCACCTTTCAGCAGTAATGCTAGGTACGTCATATTGTTTATTTCAATGTATTTGTTTTTTTTATACAAAGTATTTTGATATAAATTTTGACTTTAATGGTGGAATCAGACTTCAGTCGAAATTCAAGTTAAGTTGCTACTGTAGGAACGGATCTTAGTCGTAGACCGAGGACTCCCTGTAATGGCAAAGCATTTTTTTCTATTAGCCAAAGCTATGGCTTGAATAAATGAAACTCCTCACTTCACATCCTTAGCGTCAGTATACCCCAAGATTGCCCGACCCAAAACACTACTGTTACATTAGATGTGCCTTTGACACAAATACTAAAACAGCCAGTCAGTCTATTTTTCATAAAAAAAAATCAGCTAATTGCAAAATAGCAAATTTCAAAATGCAAATATGTGGGCATTCAAAGTATGATAGTAAATCACTCATTAGCTAAAAAAAACATCTTAAATATAACAAAGTATTTACTTTGAAGCTTTCAGTAATGAAAGCTGGACTCTTGTCATCTTCAATCAATCTTGGCATTAAACAAAGAGCCAACACACATAAAAGTGCAACTAAAAACCGTCAGGTGGAACGCTTACAAGCCAAGCGGCATCATTTTACTGCTTGTGTAAGCAATTTTTGGCTTTATGAATCTTATTTGTGTCAAAGTGGGTGGTCAAAACAGATAGGGTGGTTATAAAAACTGGCTCAGATGATTCGAGATAACGTCAGCTGAATTCAAGGCATCAGTTTGACTTGACTCTTCCCATTGGTAAGCCACACCTCCTCCAGCGGTCTATAAGCAAATGTTCGTTAGTTTCGTTTTCAAACAAGCAACTGACTTTATGTGTATTCAAACAATTTGCAAGCTGAACCTGAAGCTATGGACGCAGCATTTGTTTTTTTCCATCTCGGAATGGCCTCCATAGTTCGTGGTAAATATAGTTTTGCTCGACAAAATCTCCAGCAATTTTCTTTTTATTAATTTTCTTGTTGAACAAGTACAAAGTATCTAAAGTTCCTTTAAATTTTGGTGAAAACTGTTTTGTATGTTTAGTAAACAACAATGTTATGGGAATATATATTTTGCAACTAGCATTCTATTAGTTATCTTTAGATTTAAGAGGAGGCTTTTCGCTCTGTTTGGGTGGAAGAACCTGTTTTGCCACTGAACTGCAATTGGTCCACAGTGGGTTGTGGAACTGGCAGCTTTCCAAAAAACAATAGTTTAGGACTTGCATCATCTTTCTCTGTTTTTCTCTTTGCAGGTGAGTTGCTCATTCGAGGCCCGAACCACAACATTATTGAAGGTGACAGTGTCACCTTGGAGTGCCTGTACTCAGACAATGCTTTTGACATCAGTCGAGTGAGCTTTGAAAGCTTCTCCGAGGTGAGCTATCTGGCCGACGTATTGTTTAAAATACTCCTCAAGCCTTGTGACGAATAGTTCCATCTCGTTTCATTCAGTTAATACATATAAAAATGATCATTATGAAAACACTTGTCAATCTGGCACAACATCTTAGCTTGGGTGGGGGGATTTGATACTTGGCAGCCAGTTTTGGGTGTACCCCGCCTCCTACCTGAAGATATGTTATAATCTAATTCAAATATAATTATCATCCTATAATTTATTATTTGGAACAGATTAAACTCTTTCACATTATTTCCTTTGGGAAAATATGTTTCGGAGGTTGAACACTTATGTGTGTGTGTGTGAATTTAGATTAAATCCCCTTGGTCAAACCAGCAAAACATGAGAAAGAAGTTGTATTGCGTTTAAGACTATTGAATCACACACATAACACAACAACACAAAACAATGATAACAAACTAACACAAAATAGAAGTACAAAGAGCGTTTTGTCTAGCCAAACAACATATAGTCACCAAAGTCGAACGAATGTTCCAAATAGGTGAATGTTATTTCCAGCGAATGTTCCAAGTGAATGAATGTTCCGGAAATGTCTAAAAGACTATTACAATTATACAATAAATTATGTTCAAACTCAGAGGTTACATTATAATTCCTCCATCCATTATCTAAGCTGCCTATCCCCACAAGGCGAGAGTGCTGGAGCCTATGCCAGCTATCTCCAGGCAGGCGGCGGGGTACACCCTGAACTGGTTGGCAGAGAATCACAGGACACTTAGAAAAAAACAACCATTTTCAACTTACATCCACACCTCAGGGCAATTTAGAGTTTCCAATTAATGGATGTTTGTGGGATGTGGGAGAAACTGGAGTGTTAAGTGAAAACACACACAGGCACGGGGAGAACATGCAAACTCCACACAGGCAGGGCTGGGATTGGAACTCCGGTCCTCAGAACTGTGAGGCTGACGCACACATCAGAAATCCACCGTCCCCCCTAACATAATTCAGTCGAAGATAAATAAATAAACACTAATAGTATTCAACAGAGTTTTTGCTTTAAAATCAATGTATATTGTGCTGTTCCTTCTGGTGTAATGGGCTTAGCCACATGGGGGTAGTACAATAAAGAAATACAAATGTACATGAAGGAGATGGTCACAGTTACTCAGTAAACCGCAGCAATATTGGTTGTCCTTCAAAGAGAATGTAGAATAGCCTGTGAGTTTTGGCATCTTAAAGGTTCATGATACTGCTATTCATTAGCCTGTCTTTGTTTTTATTTTTGTTAGCGTTAAGATAAACAGACTTTTCGAAATAGTGCTTCACGGTTTCTATGTTGTTATTTTCAATACACATGCAGTTTTTTTTTGTCGAACTATCTTCCAAACCAGTATTGCACTGAGTTCAGTTCACTGCTCATATCTCGACCCCCCCCCCCCCCCCCCGAAAGTGTTTGTTCGTATCTTAAACACGTAAATTGGGTTACTCGTATTGCAAGGCACCATTTTACTGTATAGGCAAATTCAAACAGGGGTGTCAATTATTCGGAGTTTTGCTTTCAAGTCCGGCTCCTAACGCCTCTGGGGAAGCACTATATTTTAATATCCCTCATTTAATATATTTTAATATATCTTTTCTGTATTTAGTTTTTGATATATTTTTCTTCACATTCTGCCCCCCTGTCTTTTATCTCCACAGATTCTCGGGATGTGGCGCCCAGTGTGGCGAACCTCTTGGTGCTTTTATGACCTTAATGTGGAGGAGGTGGATGACAGATTGGTTCTGCATGTTCCCCATGTTGCCCATTTTGCAGAGGGGGTCTTCCGCTGCGTGTCAGACGACCCCGCGCTGAGCGCACCAAACAACGCCTCCAAGACCCTGTCCTTCATAGTGCACTGTGAGTGGTACTGTGTGCATGCAAAAATGAATTGTTTGCTTATTTTTTATTTTTTTTTTAAGACAAGTCTTGGTACACGTGCTGCTGCTGAATTTTCAACGGGACATATTATGAGAAATTCTGAATTGCTTGTATCCAAATAGTGGGGTCTCGAAGGTCCTTTTGCACCGCACACTTGTGAAGTTACACAACCAAGTAAATCACACTATTTTTGCAGGGTAATAAAAAGTAATTGATGTCCCCTTCTAGATGTTTGAATTTCCTGTATACAGATTGTCCCAGTAAAGCTAAACCAAGCCCCACAACTCCCTTCAACATAGTTCATTGTCACCAATTGGTACTTTTCCATTTGCCAAGGCTTTGGCGGCAGCTTGTCATTTGCTAGGATGTTCCACATAGAGCATGAAATTTGCAAATAGTTTTTTTTTTTTTTTTTTGGGGGGAAAACAGCTGTTTTATATACACACACACATACACACGCACACACACATCCAAGGTGAATAACGAAGTGTGAATAGGTGGGCTTTCACTGTACATATCGCAATCGTGCCCCAACATAGTTTCTCCGTTCATGACTTGGCAGCTAGGCAAATTATAGAGTTGCCATTTACAAGCAACTGTCAGACTACACAATAGCATTGTAGTGTCAAAAGCCAAAAGGTAAGCAGCATTGCAGTGTTATTGCAGATTAGCATTCACAGCAGTCTGTTTCTGATAATCACGACCTGCTTGAATGCACAGGGAGTTTTAAACATTTTTTATTAAATTATTGACAAACTGCTCTCACAGAGAACCGATTTTTGAGTCCCATGTCAGGGGGAGCCTATCCCGGCTCACTTAGGTGAGATGTGGGGTTCACCCTGAACTAGTAGCCAGCCAAATGCAGGATACATAGTCAAAGTACAAATTGTAGCGCTTTGGAGGGTTAGCTGTAATTTCTTGTGCTTAATGGTTTTTTTTTTTTTTTTTTTGACTAACAATTCACAAAAGTCAATAGTCCGCCTTATTATACATGGATGTAAGGACAAATGGGGAAAAAAAATTCAGATTTTATAAATATATACCGCCATCTAGTGGTTTGGAAAAAAGTGGTAGTTTCATTCCAACATGCCAGGAGTCGCTATGACTGCATATATGCTCAGTTCTGCTCGTAACTTTACATACAGTGGCAGAATTTTTTTCAATTATTTGTTTATTATTATTATCATTATTTTAAATAACTGAACAATCTATCCATCTATCCATCCAAGAATTATACCTATCTTACAAATTCTGCCTTGGTAATCAAACATACAAGAGCAACTGTGTTTTTTAATATACTAAATAATAAAAGGGCTGCGCATTTGAAAATAAGAGAAAGTTAAAAAAATGTTCAAGTCCAGCGGCATCACACTGCAACTGTTTGGAGTGTTGGCCTCACATATTGAGGATTGGGGTTCAAATCCCAGCCCCGCCTGTGTGTAGTTTGCATGTTCTCTCCATGCCTCTGTGGGTTTTCTGCGGGAACTCCAGTTTCCTCCCACATGCCAAAAATATGCATTAATTAACATTTTAAATTGCCCTTAGGTGTGATTGTGAGTGCAAACCGTTGTTCGTTTCTATAGGCTCCAGCACTCCTGCGACCCTTGTGAGGATAAGTGGCTCAGACAATGGATGGATATAAGGATGTTCAAGTGCTGAACCAATATGGGTCGTTTAAAAAAGATAAATAAATAAATACAGATAATACTTTGTTTTGATCATATGGGTAGTAGTAAAACAGTGCATTGCAATTAAAATGCATTATACATAGGTAGAAGCGTTTTCCAGAAGTTTGAGGTCAACTTTTGCGCTATGTATTATACATGGGTGTGTGTGATAAACAAGAAATGACGGTACATATTTTGTTGGAAACAGTTTGGTGTGGAAGAAGCCTGTCAAACATTTTTGGCATGAACTCGACTATAGACATTTCAATAAAACACTCTTCAATAGCTGGTGGAAACTTCTGCTAGAACGATGGATGCTTGTATTTGTCGAATACTTTTGCCCATGCAGTGTATTTGGGGACTAGCCACTGTTAATTGACATTCACAATACAGGGGAAAAATACATGGTTTTGTGATTGTTCCTGTGAAGGCTCGCGGATTGTAATCCCAAGATAAGAGTTTTGTTCATGTGTGCAGTCCAGCAGGCAGTAAAGTAACATTTCCAGCTGTGCAACTCTCTCCTGAGTGAGGGACACAGAAACATTTTAATAGTTAACATTAGAAGAAATATCCATGCAGTGCACATCCAGGCAGCAGCATGACTGTCTCTCTTTTGTTTTGCTGTTTCAAATTATTTCCCTCCTCAGCGGGAGATCAAATTTATCAGCGCACTTTGCATTTAACGGCATCCATAGCACGGCCGTTAGGACAATCGGCGTCCTCCATCTTCTCTGTGGCCGTCCAATCGACTCAGGGGGGGCTGCGCGTTAGCCTCCTCTTTCTCATTGTCGGCCTCACAAGAGGAATCAATAAGAAGTTGAGATAAGACCAAAGCAAGCGGACAGTGAGGACAAGGGCCTTGCTTTGAAATAGAAGAGAATATGAGCCATTATTCACAACACTTCTTCTCACAAAGTCCATTACTGTACCATCATTATTGATTATTCCAGATTGTGAATCACCAAGAGGCTTTCTTACTTGTTTATCATACTCTGAGCAAGGGATAAAAAAAAAAACGAACCTTTTTAGATATTGGGTTGGGTTTTCCCTACTGTAAATAAAGCGACTATGCTTGATTCTATTGTATGTTTGATTGCAGATCTGGGAGAGGTGTATCTTTCCAGGGAGGGTTTGAGCAACTTCCTCGGTCTGCCAGGGGAGCTTCGTGTACTAGAAGGAGATGACGTAGTCCTTCAATGCTCATCCAGCTCCTCCGAAGAGCCCAACTACTGTTGGTACAAGGAGGTGAGACCCCGGAAACATGCTTTTTTCATGTACCTTTTATTTAGTACCAACTTTGTTCCAGACACATCATCATTTTCTCCACTAGTGTCCCCTGTCAAGCTGCTGCTTTGCCTTTTCCTTTCATCACACTTGGCTGACCCTAGTTAAGGAAAGGATGGCCTAATGAGTTTCGGACAAACGCGAAACGACCTTAAAGCAGTCATGCAGGAAGATTTGTAATGATGTTTCTTTTGACTGTTTGGCAAAACAAACAATGAATTATTCAAATGCTACGCTCAAGTCGACGCTCGAGGGAAATGAATGTCACATTGTGACAGTGAATGTGCCAAGATGGCAAAAGTTGATGAATTGGCAGATGCATGAGAGGTTCAAAGTCAACATCAGAGGCCAAGCAGACAATACAAAATGTCAAATCAATAACCTTATTGATTTTGAGTGGTATCGGATTGGGTCAAAGGTCAAGGGCGTGTCGACATCACCATTCAAGTCTTCTTCAAGCCACAATTAGTGTGGGAATACTCACATGCAAATCAGTATACAATGATCCATGCTCATGCAGAAAACGATCATGCAAGTTCTTATAATTTTACCTGCAACTCAAGTGAAAATTAGCGTTTTCAAAATGGATGGATAATTTGATTTAAACTTCCAAGGTTTTACAATAAATTAAATGTAAACAGAAACAATACATTTAATGAAATAATGTATTGTAATGTATCACATACATTTTATTATAAATATAATTTGTCAATTTTAAAGCATATTTTCTAATAAAATCCAAATCAAATACTACATCTGTATTATAAATGAAAAATCAAATTATGAAACATACATCAAATGAAGTAGAATTGTAATAGTATTTTTTTCTCTCATCCCTCTTTGATGAGCTGAGTCCAGAAAAAAAAAATTCCCAAAGATTACATTTGTGTCAGACAATCAGCCGTGTGAAAAGGACTCCATGTCACCACCATTTTTTGATGAGTCAATCATGTTATTTCGTTTGTTAAAGGGTCATTCCTATTCTAGGTTGTAGTCAGATTTACAATGCGTGTTCCATTCCAGTGCAGTGTTGTGAATGTTGGCGTGTGCCTTTTTGTAGGTATTCAGTACCTGCCAATGTCCTTGCTTCCTGTCAGCGCGAATGACAGCCCTGCGACAGCGACTGTCAGCCTCGTGGTCAAGGAAGCGACGGGGAGAAGTGTTTAGTTGTGTATTTGAATGCGCGTTATCTACATGGTAGATTTGGGGCAGGCAGGGAAGCGGCATCCCAGCATCCCGTTTTGATAGACAGCAAACCGTGGGCGCAGCAGCCCGGCGGTAATGACAGCAAGACACAGACACAATCGGGGCTGCTTGCTTTGCCAACCCGCAGATTTGCATACAAAATGCTGCTTTGGCCAAACCTGGCCTGTTTATTCTTTCTTTCTGGTGGCGTTGGGAGGGTGGAATCCTCTTAATTCTGATCCATTCAAATTGAAATGGTCTTTCTTGGCAGGCGTCGTAGCTCCCAGGAGCCAAATCATTTGCATGGTGTAATGTCTTTTTTGGGGTTTGTTTTGTTGCTCCTTAACGCCACCTCCACATTTGTTTGCTAGCTTATTTGTTTTGAGCGCAGTCTCATAATAGTGATGCTATTTCTGTCAGGATTTGTCGCTTGCTCCCTCGCCATCTCATTACCCGTCGTGTCGCCCGTGTGTGTGTTGTTGTTGCTCCTACCTCGCTCTCTGCAGACGGCGGCATTATCTAGACTACTGACTTGTGTCAATGTGTTTACCCGCTATATCGCGGTTCATCGTTTGCGGTCCCAGCAAAATCGCAAACTTATTAACACTTGGTGGTTTTTTACAGTATACGGACAAGTCGAATTTGAAGTTCCTTGCCTTCGGTGTAGTATCGCGGTGCACCACAACATACCAGGCAGCACTGAACTCTAACTAATGGAAGTGAATGCAATACTGTGCAATACAGTAGATTGTTTAGTAGTTTATGACAGCATCGTAGTGTTGTGTCGTTACCACTGCAACCAAAGTGTCTCTATACCTCTGTCACTATTTTACCACTCACCTTATCTAAGGAGTCTTAAAAATGTAAAACATAGATATTCTTGTAGTCCAGTATTCTTTTCATTCACAGCCCAGCTTTTCATCTGAGCTCAACATCCCAACATGCCGGAGAAACACCAATCACGTTATCCAAAACTATTTGTACAGGCCCACATTTTACTGTTTCAATATTCGTTATTACCTACAGAATAGGGAATCTACACCTATGAGCCGTTTGTACATGTTGCTGCTCCGTGTACGTTAAAGTCGTAGTCATTTGAAGGTTTATAATTAACATATATAAAATTTTTGATTAGCATGTCGTCCATGGGGTTTTGTGTTATATATCAACATTAAGCTTATTAAGTTGAATATTCAGGTTTAATTCTATTTTGGTAAATTTATTTTAAACATTCAACAAAAATCTATTACCCATGTCCATTGTCTGACACATGGACATTTATATTAACAATACAGGACATGTCCTTGTCCTTTGTTCCATCGATTCACCATACATTGTAAAGCCCAGTACAAACGTTAATTATACAGAATTTAGCCAAACCGCAGACCTTGAACATCAACAAGACCTTTGTAACATAAAATATATTCCAGTGCTAGTGATACAACAGTAAATGTACAAATAAATAGAGTATAGCCTCAATAGAACGGACAAATAGGGGCGGGGTTAGCCTGTTAAAGCTGATTATCTCTTACATTGAAGGACTTTTTTATGAATTTGTTTGAAGCCAAAATGTTGTTTTTTATTTATCATGGCTGAAAATGCCCAGACACACAAACGCAAATGGACAAGGTTAATGTAAATCAATATTTTGACACATTTCACATTTTATCTGAATTTACCATGCTAGTGTCCTTGGTCATGGTGACATTGTTGATGTACAGTACTCATCATGGTAGTCACTCTCATGAGAAATCAGTGTGGTTCCTAGTTCCAATTCCGTTGCCAAAGGCTAACAGTTTGACAACAAAAATGCTACTCTACCAAAAAAGCATGTTCAAGACTCCAGAGACTTTTGTTTTTGTATTCCTCTATGTTAAGACTGCCACCATGCCGCTCTTTCTCCCCCAGTGCTCTATGCACAATAGATATAACAGTTAAGACATAGCTACCTTGTCAATGCGCCATATTCAACATGGTTGCTACATAGGTATGGGAATCATTGGCTGCATTGCACCACAGCGCCAGTAAACAGCAGCCAATTATGAAACTAACAGATTTTGTCAACAGCAGCGAAAGTGACAAATGGATGCTATTTTTGTTATCGGGGACTTTTTTGTACCAAGCAAACAGGCAGCAAACAAAATACAGTGGTGCTTTGAGTGACCTGGCGTGATTTTTTTTTTTTGTTCAACCTATGGTGGTTCAACTTTTTTTCTTTAACTTTCTTTTCCGTCAGGGTGATGACTGGATCCTGCCTTCATCCGTGATGACACTAAAGAAAGTGAGCGCTATGGACAGCGGCGTATACACGTGCACAGTGGAACATCCTACAGTGTTGCTCGAGAAAATGCGCAACATTAGCTTGATTGTTCTGCCTGGTAAGAAAAACTCCCAACGTCTACATATCAGCATCCTGTGAGGGGATACAAGTAAAAACAACTTTCTCAAAAGTGCTCTTGATACCTCAAATGAGTAAGGACAAAGCGCCAATAGATGGCAAGATACACCAACATATTCCAATCACGACAGTGGAAATGAAAATCAATATCTCATAGAGGGTGATTGGTCTGCCAAAAGTTACGGTTTGGTACATACCTTGGTTTGAAAGTGAAGGTTCAGTTGAAAAAATGCAACATGCAAAGCGACATTAAAATGTGCAAAATACATGCAAAACATTTCTTGAGTAAAAAAGCATTTTTTCATTCATATGAAATAAAAAAACTGCTAAGGAAATTTAATACAATACATGGAAGATTCTCAAACAAAAAGAATTTTAAAAAATGCTGTCATAGACTCGTAAAACAGTTGGGGTAATGGGTGTACAGGTGAAATTTCAAGAGGAGCTTAAAATTCATTCCACTTAAAAGGTTTATATAACTCCCGAAATAGTAGTTCCTTTAGATGCAAGTGACACGACTTCCAAGTTTTCAAGGTTCAAGCTAGCTGTTTGATTTTTATTAAAATTTTATAAAATTCTGTAAAATGACAATCGTAAGCTGACAAACAGGACTGGTGTTAAACAGGGATAACCCTTTAAGCAGCCAATATTTGAAAATAAACAGTGGAGCAGCACATGTAGACAGATAATATAACATTATTTAAAGTCACGGATTATATTCAATACCTTCTGGGAAAAATGACTAATAATACTGGGGCTTACTGAGGAGTTTTAATTGCCTCCATGGGTTTCTGAATGTCTTTGTAAACTCAGGTGGCCAAGACATTCACCGACACCAGAAGGACCAGTACAATGTCCATTGAATTGAAGCAACGACACAAAAAAGGCAAAAAGTTCCTTTAGATTCTTTTGAAGTATATCACTGCTGGATGTTATATATATATATTTCCATTCATTTCAGTCGGGAAAGATGATTTGAGATACAAGTGTTTCACGTTACGAGCATGGTCAAGGACTGAATTAAAAAAATTTTGTGAGAACGTCAAGAATCTACAAAATAATTAATACAAAAAAATCATTGGCCGTACATCATGGATCCATTCATCTTTGTTCTACGGAGCTTTTCCTCATTGTGATTCCTGTCCCAGATGACTTTGTGCAAGTACACTTTGGACTGGTTGTCAGCCAGACACATCAATTCATCAATTAATTTTTTTCTAATTTACCTGATGGTCATAAACAAACTAGCCAACTGACGCAATTTGTCATCAGTTTACAGTTCAAAACGGCTCCTGCGGTGAGTTGCTCCCTTTCCGCCTCCTCCGCAGGGACGGAGAGCTTTATTCCGTCTGAAAGTAATGACATGTGAAAGTCGTCTGAGTCTCTTCAATTAGAAACACCGGTGGTCTTGACGGCCGCGGTCCCGGCGGACTGACGCTTTGTCTCTGTCCCAACGGGCAAACTGTCTTATTTTTCACTGAACGCTAATACTCAAGCTCTGGCACTAATTTCATTACAACATTTCTGGCTAATCCAATTAGGGAGCCTCATCTGTCTCCATCATATTTATCGGTGACCTGTGAGAGGACTGCAGTGTTCCTATGCGCCGCACTTTTTGAAACACCGTCCTCTACTACCCGGTAAAAGTGTCATTAAGTCAGTGTGCGTTATTTATTATGGGGGGGATCATACGACTGCGGCAATTGACTCCCGGTTCGCCGTCGTGCCAAAGTGTCCCAGCTCACTTCCCCGGGAGCGCATCTGCTAATTAAACAGGAAATCACTTGGGGATGCTGATAATGATTTTTCATCCTTGAAGGGCTCCGGAATGTCGCATGTTGCGACTTGCCGTATAAAGCCACCAGATAAAATCGTTAAAAATGAGACCTTAGCGAGTATTCCTGGTGGGAACTGTTCATTCATACAAACAGTTTTGTACTTTGCAAAAAAAAAAAAGAAACTTCCATTAAGGCCGAAACTTATGATTATTTTAATAATTGAGTCACGTGTCAATCATTTTTTTGTAGATTAATTGATGAATCGGATAAAAAAAGAAAAAAAAAGAACATTTCCATCCCATTATTCAATAACTGGATGTTATTTCAAGGTGGCAATGGAGAGACTGTACAAAAATAAATTCATTTTTGTATTTTGTTTTCATGATTGGCAGTATGGGGGTCCTTAATGTGCTGCTACTTCTGTATTAAGCAACATTACAATTTCTTCTTTTTTTTTTTTGCATTTCGTTTTAATAATTGCATCGCTCTGTATTCACACAAAATTGTGAAGTTATTTCTTCATTTTAAAATGAAGCATGTCCTCATTTTGTTCACTTTTTGCGAATGAACTACAGAGATACAGGCTGCTCATTGGGTGGTGACAATACAGCGAAATTGGACTTTTTGGTTTGCTGTAACATGTACTTCTTCACCACCGTTAAAGGGCTCAATGTACTTCTTCCTTTGGCATTTCATCTCAGAGACTTTCAATCTTAATTTTCTACTTTTGAAAATATCTTTCAGGGGATGTTTAAATATGTTAGGGTTGGTACGATCTGCAGGGGAAGCTCGTGGTATCGATGACTTGACACCTCACACTACGGTTCTGATCTCCAGAGAACACCATTTGGTTTGACAGCTACAGCGGCCCCATCGTGCTGACGACCTCATTGATGGTGGCCTTTGGCCTCGTGGTGTTTGTCGCCGTGTTGACTACGTGGACCTGCCACAGGAATAGGAGCGTCAACATAAAACCCATGTAAGAACACTTACAACCTTATTTAATTGCCCTCATGGGATGCATAGAATATTGGTCATCTCTCCATCTATAGTGTACATACTGTACTAATCAAATGTTGATCCTTCTTATACTGTTTTAATATCTTGGATTCGATTCTTTTTGCCCAACTCAGCCTCTCATAAGAATCATAAAGCTACGTGATTCACCGACACTCTTAAATTCACCGCCTCAAGTTGTAATTCTCCGATGATAGTCAGGTTTTATTAGATGTCCTTATCAAATGATGGTTTTTATTAGTTATTCTCGTCACAGAATTCTATCCCTCGTAAAAGTGACTTTATTCTCATAGGTTTGTTTCTCAGAAAACTGTAACTTTATTCTCCCAATGTTGATTTTTTTGGGGGTGTAAGATTTTATTCTTGTAACATGACATTTATGATTTATGACTTATTTTAAAATTACAACTTTATTCCCATAACAGTACATTGTAAAATTTAGACTTTCTTTTCATAAAATGACAGTATTGTCATAAAATGAAGAATTTATTCTCATAAGATTACTACTTTTTTTTTCCCTCAAACTGTTACAACTTCAGTCTCGTAACTTCATTCATAACATTCCAACTTTTTTTTCTTGGAAAACTACAATCTTATTTTTGTAGCATTTTTTTTCTCATGAAATTAGAACTTTATTCTCTAAACGTACCTTTTCCACGTAAAATTGTGACTTTTTCCTCGCAAAATTACTTCTCACAACATTCCAGCTACTTTTTCACAATATTACAACTTTAGTCTCGTAATATAACTATTCTTGTGATGTTACCACTTTACAATATTAAATCTAAAATGAAAACTCTCAACATCATGTTTTTTAAATATTTGAAATTTAGTCCCACGATATTTTGGTTTTGACGTAAGACTTTATTGTTGTCGTAAAACATTGTTAAAAATCTTTATTCATAAGTGTGACTTTTTTTTCTTTTAAAAAAATTCAAGAGGTACAATTACAACTTTCTCGTAAAGTAAAAGTTTTTTTTTCCCATAAAAAAAGAGACTTTATATGAGCAGTCTTGAAAAATTTCTCTCGTAAAACTGACACAACATTCTTTCCAAATTATGACTACCCCCTCCTTATATCTTTGTGATCATTGTCTGACTACCCTCATACTCCCTAATAGTCCTTTGTAAGAACTTCCAGAAGAAAAAAGACTTAGTTTTTTATCGTATCATATAGAAAGTAACCTTTCAGCAGAGTGTATATAAGTATTTGTCCTCACAACCCTGTTTGTGTTGTCTTGTTCTGTGTGGAGCATCTACTGTATGTGCGCGTGCGCTGAATATTAAAATGGATCTCAGCAGGTCCGTCCGACCCGACCGCCCTCGACTGCGCGTTTCTGACGGCCCTGCCGCCGCTGACCTATTAACAGCAGCTTGAAGTCATTGGTTCTATTTGAAGTGTAAAAGCACCCCGGCAGCGAGACATTAATGGAAGTCACGTCAAAGTTGCCCGGCGACAGCATGTTAATGTGCACCGTGACCCCTTCCGCAGCTTCGCTCATTGACCTCTTCTCCATATGCGCTGAAAAATTTGCATTTTCATCGGAAATGTTCCGATTCATGCATATTTATGGGGAATAAGAAAATGTATCTGACTTTCCAGTTAAATGAATCCCGAGACAATTATTAGCATCAACGTTTCTTATACCGCATACTTTTGTCCCATTTCTATCTTATGCCTAATCATAATTCTTTACTGTATAAAGATTTTTTTAAAGAATTGCAATTGACTTGGGAGTAGTCCAGGGTGTACCCTTGCATATAGTCAGCAGTGACAGGCTCCTGCTCACCCGTGACCCTAACGAGGTTGAACACCATAGAAAATGGATGGGATCATTTTGAAAAATGCAATCAACATTTTATTGTTTATGCTACGACCCGTCAGCCGTACTGATGCAAGGAAAGCATGCGCGCACACCCAGAAATCCAACAGCTTGCTAAATGGCATATTCTCCTCCTTAAATTTACTCTAAATCTGTGAGTAAAAGATTTTATTTTTCTTCATTTTATTAATATCCATCCGTTTCCTAACACTGCTTACCCTCACTCTGGTTGCCGGCGCGCTGGAGCCTATCCCAGCTACGTTTGGGCGAGAGGCGGGGTACACCCTGAACTGGTCCCCAGGTAATCACAGGGCACCTATTAACAAACAACTATAATAACTATATGGCCAACTTAGAAACTTCAATTAACATACCATGCATGTTATATACTCTATCTATCTATCTATCTATCTATCTATCTATCTATCTATCTATCTATCTATCTATCTATCTATCTATCTATCTATCTATCTATCTATCTATCTATCTATCTATCTATCTATCTATCTATCTATCTATCTATCTATCTATCTATCTATCTGTCCATATATATTTAAAGTAAATTATGAAATTTTATTGTCCGAGTTGAGGCGGCACGTTGGCTCAGCTGATAAAGAGTTGGCCTCACAGCTTTGAAGACACGGGTTCGATCCCGGCCCCACCCGTGTGGAGTTTGCACGTTCTCCCCCCGTGCCTATGTGGGTTTCCTCCGGGCACTCCAGTTTGCTCTCACATCCCAAAAACATGCAACAATAATTGGACACTCTAAATTGCCCCTAGGTGTGGTTTTGAGTATGGCTGGTTGTCTCCATGTGCCCTGCAATTGGCTGGCAACCAGTTCAGGGTGTACCCTGCCTCCTGCCCGTTGACAGCTGGGATTGGCTCCAGCACTCCTCATGAGGATAAGTGGCAAAAGAAAATGGATGGATGGATGTCTGAGTTGACTTTTCCCTCTTCCATAATATTTTTGAGACGCATTTTAGTTTTATTTTTACTATTATTTTTCTCAAAATCTTGCAACCTGTCCAGTAAAATATATTCTCATTAAATTGACTTTCTCTTCTTGTAATATTTTTCCCCTTATCTTATAACTTTACCATATTGTGGTATTGTAACAATGTATTCTCACAATATACAATATTTTGGTAACATGCGCCCTTTTAAATTGAAAAAAAATTAACGTCTCTCAAATCCCAGACTTATGACTTTATAAATATTTTTGGGTGATTTCTGACTTTTATCTAGCGAACTGTGATGCAGATGTGCTGACCGCCAGTTCACATGCTGGTTATATTTTCAAACAAAATTTAATTAACACATTTTAATAATTGCACAGTTTCGGAAGTAGAAAAATGTATTTTAACTGACACTTTCAGTTAAACAGGGCATGGAAGCGCGCTCTTATTTTTAAATGCAGCACGTGCTCTGGCATTTATTAATTTTTTTTTCATTCTTTTCAACGCTATTACTGATATAAAGAATTGGGCGTTTAAAAATGTTCATGGTAAGGGGGAAAATGCAGTTGAAGATCTGAGAAACAAAGGAAGTAGGCTGCACGTTTTATTTTGAAGCCACATTTATCGGGTGGCTAGACAAGATCACTTCCTCTTGTGTTTCTGACTTCTAAGTGTAAGGTAGGCATTTTGGTCTACTCCACATATTCTCAGGTAAGATTCTATATTTATGTGATAAATGTAGGCCGGTGCTTCTGATCGTGTCTAGGCCATCAGCGACAACCTGACCATAACATAATAAATAAGGTACCGATATTGTGTTACAACAAAACGTATTTCCTGTAATTTATTTACTTTTCTAATGTGTCCCAACAAAGCATAATTTTGGGTTTCTTTTGAACACTACAGTACTGGTCGTTACTTTTAACGATTCCTTCTACAAGTACAGAATGTTTACATTTGTAAGCTTGAGTGCATGTCCAGTGGCGCTCCATAGCCGAGAACGTTCCTTCAGGTACTTTCAGACTCCTAATCACGCCCACCTGTCTTTTTGCCTTCCGTAGTGATGACCGGTCCCAGATCCAGCCTATCTACAAGAACAGCGCACAGGCTCCCCACTCAAACGGCGGAGACAAACAGCCCCTCTTCGCTGTGTGACGGCTGCGGCGAGGATGGAATGGAAGGAAGATGGAGTGCGTGGCCAGAGAGTGACGGATGGCGTCGGGTGGCTACTTAAGAGCGACTCAGATGGTTATGGATGATGAGGGGCACAGCGAGCAAACTATAGAGAGGGCAGATATCGAAATAAGTAGCTTGCGAAAAAAGGAAAAAAAAACAGGGTGAGTGATTGCTTTGCGGGCGCTTGCGGGGGGTGGGCCAGGGCCACGGACAAAAGGCGGGCAATTTTCTCCCTACTTATTCGGCAGCGCGGAAAGTGAGGAGCTATCTGCTTTTGAGCATTTTTAGCCGGGGATGCGTTTCGTGGGTGTGCACTTCAGAATCTATTTCCTCCCTGTCTCGAGTGTTTCAAATGCCAAATAATAGTGGAGGAATTTGGAGATTTCTGCATATCTTCATCTGGTTCCCAGGACAGCATTTAACCCCTTATAAGCTGCTTTTGACAACCTTTGCACTGCGAATTGCTGATTTCATGGAAGAAGAATATTTTACTCACCGCCCACAGCATGTGCATATTAAAGTGCATGATGAATAATAATCCCCATAATGCACCATCAGTGGAAGTCAGCAGCTTGGTGTTCTTGTGGTGAAGCACATGAAGCGGCTGTCCTTTCCCACATGCGAAAAACCACAGAAATTATTTGATTGAATTATTGTAGAGCTCGTCTGTCTCGTCTCGTCTTTGAGTCATTCCCTTTCATTATCTTTTTTTTAAAAACTAATTTTAAGGTAACTAAATTGTGATAAATAATATGGTCTATTGTAAACATAATTACTGTATATTCTTTCAAGTGAAAGTGATCAGGAATCCTAGCATTGGCCTCCTTTTGCCCGTCTCCTGCGTTGTCGTCAGTGGGTTGGTCCCCTTCTCGCAATAATATTTTGTTTTGCATATTGAGGTTTATAACTCATAGTTGAGTCCAGACTAACCTTTCAGTTTGTCATTTTTATTAACGGAGAAATAATCAGGCTCAGGATAACATTTTAACATGATCTCATCCCTACAAATGCAAAAGAAATTCAAACCTCGTGGTGAAGTAGTTTCGGAAGTACATTTACATACCTTGCCTATCTCCTGCTTTCTTGTTGCTGGGTTTTTCAATATTTTTATTTTTGGGAAGATACATTTTTCCCCAATCAATTTTTATCCTTGTAAACTGTGAAATTGCATTTGATTTTTTGGACATTATCATTTTGTTAAAAGTGTAAAAATAAGCCATAAACCATGAATTGAGGTAATGCACTACTTGCCTGACTCATACATTTTTGTGAGTGGTTCTTTTTTTTTTTTTATTTTAATCAACATTGATTGTCTTTTCTTCTTTGGTTTCTAAACTGTGACATTGGTGTAAGAAGAATTCAACGACCGTGACCACGACTCCCCTCACTGTCATTTTGACATGCCGGAGAATGTGATAGTGTAGGATTGATTCATGATCAATGGAATACACAAAAAGGCCAAAGAATACAGAGGAAAAGAAAAAACACGCCCAGACCGTTGACGCTCATTGAACTAAGGTCACACGAGCTACACTGGAGACTTACTTAGCTGAAAATTTGTTGAATTACAAATTCTCCAGCGGGCATTTGAGTCTGGGGCTTTTATCTTGACTCAAGGAGTAAAATGATGAATGGAAAAGCAATGATGTCAGGAGTGTCCTATCAGATTGCTCTCACATTTCTTATACCATCCCGAGGGGCCATTGTTGCATGGTACATGCAGTGGGGGTATGTCATAATAATGTCATAACAGTCTCAATTTCTTTCATAGTTCATTTGTCCATTTCGAAGTCTCATTTCACTTCTCGAATATGGTTTCTTGTCCAATAAGCAGATTGCACTTGAATCCATAACTGTGACTGCTTGTTATTTGTTGAATAAAATGATTTGCTCAGCAGAGATTTGTGACGTGCAAAATTTCACACACCGTTCGATTTACTTGTTGGGCTTCATTCACTCCTGTTCATAACTAATCTGTGTATGATTGGCTGCAGTCACACACGGGAAGGTTTTTTTTTCACAGCAGTGCCATTTTCTGGATATAGAGCTCGTGCACGTGACGTCACCATTTTCACGGCGCTGTATTGTAGGTCAAAAAGAGCTGCCCAACAGTGTGGGGGACATTGAACCGGAGCAGAATATTCACAATGCCCGAGACTTGTTGTGCTGTTGGTTGTTACAACAGACGAGACAGATATTCAAAGAAGTCATTCTATAGAATACCAGCTGAAAAGATGAGAAAAGATGGATGGATTTTGGCAATTAAACGTGATGGATGGTGCCCAACCAAATACACACGACTGTGTAGCGATCCTTTCATTTCAGGTAGGAAATATTATTCTCAATCTCAAAATATCAAGAAGTATTTATAATGCCAAGTTGGCTCATTTGAGAACAATGCGTGAAAACAAAAAAAAAACAAGACGGAGTTGTCTCCAACGTACACGGAAGCATGTTGCGGCCACACGTTAAACTTTGGTAAGCCTCTCCCGGACAGATGTTTTGTTTTTGTTTGTTTGTTTTTTTAAATATGCATTGTTCTCAAATGAGTCCAATCCGTAATTTAAAAAAAAAAAAAGAAAATAAACCGTCTGTCGCAGTCAGGTTCACGTAGAATAACGTGTGGCTGCAACAAGCTTCCGTGTACGGGGGCTGAAGCCTATCCCAGCAGTTTATTTTATTTTTTTAAATACACATTAGACTCATTTGAGAACAATGCATATTTAAAAAAAAAAAAAGTCTGTCACAGAGAGGTTTACCGAAGTTTAACATGTGGCCGCAACACGCTTCTGTGTACGGAGGAGCTGACTCGCTGTCCTCTTTTTTTTTTTCCAATCATTGTTAATGAATAAGAGTTTCTGTAAAACCAGGGGTAATTTTTTTAAAGATTAGTATTTGTATTTAATACAAGCTGAAAAGATCGATGGATTTCAGCAAAGGTTAACATGTAGTCGAATAGACTTCCACGTTAATGAGCCGTTTCCCTGTTGGGAACAGATCCAGCAGCGATGTATTTGTATGCGTCCAGACTTTTATATCCTTTCAAACTTTTCCATGTAAATCTCGACGACTTACTCACCAGATCCATGTGTATATCCAGTTGTCCAAGACAAGCGGAAGTAGGTTAACATTCCAATTTCTTATCGGCGAAAACCGACTTTATTTATTCACCGGCATTAAATATGGGTCATCTATGCCAAGTGTCTCATTTTTCCACATACTTTTGTTTATTATCACCTTCAAAAAATTTTATCGATATCGGGCAAAACTCTGGGCATCGTGCTATAAGACATATTTTTGTTTTGTTGTGATTTTGGTGACGTAGGTGCCCAAGTTCTCTAGTGGGTAACTTTCTCAGATGCCCCCTTTGCAAGTGGACTATAATGGTGGAAATTACAAATAACTTTCTGTTCTGACCCAACCTCAAGCGACATGGAAAAAAAATTGAAATAAATTGAATATACAGTATAGTTGAATAATCAGTTCAACTTTGTAAACGGTGAATTCCCCTTTTACTTCACCCCAATGTTTTGTAGCAATATTTATATATATTTTTCATAATCCTTCCTATTTGCTGGAGGCATGTTGGATGACTGGTTACCACATTTGCCTCACACTTATGAGCTCCCGGGTTCTAATCCAGGCTCGCCTGTGAGGAGTTTACATGTTATCCCCATACCTGGATGGTTTTCTCTGGTACTCCGGTTTCCTCAAACGCCCCAAAAAATACATGGTAAGTTGATTGAAGACTCTTAATTACCTGTAGTTGTGAATGTGAGAGGAATAGGTTGCCTGTTTATATGTGCCCTGGGATTGGCTGGCAACAGAAATAAGGTGTATGCCCCCTCTTTCCCTTTGTCAGGTAGGAAAGGCTTCAGCTCACCCGTGATCCTAGTGAGGATAAGCAGGAAGGGAAATTAATTAATGTGCTATTTGCATGGAACCATTTTTGTTGTTTTTAAATCTATGACCAAACTACTTTCTTAAAGTAATTAACCAATGATTCTACTTTTTGGAGAGCACCCCCCCCCACCCCCATGCGACTGTCATGAAATGGATGACTTTTGGTATATTATTAATGAAAACCCCACAGCCAATATGGTCCCATGGGTTTTTTCACCACAAAACATGATTTTGACTTTTACAGCTTTTTGGAACTCCCGCTATGAAAATCCTCTCAGGGATTTGTTTTTGAGAAGAAGCAGGAAGTGACGTACAGGGCAGAGGCGCTCCCTAGTGGACTCGTTTGTTTCCATTAGTTTTACCTCCGGTAAGGTAGCTCGTTGTTCTTTCATGTTAGCCAAATGCCGGCTCATTGCAAGTTTGCAAGAGACCCAGTTCGTTGTGAAAAATGGATTGCACGGGTGCAGATGACGAGAGCTTCGTTGGTTCCAAATAACAGGTAGGCAGTAATGCGCAGCGGGTCGACGGTGTTCAACAAGTACTCCAGCGGCTTTGAACATACCCCTAAAAGCAGCACGACTTGGCTCCATTATATGCTACCACGGCACAGAAAATCAGCCACACCGGCTGAGGGGCCGCGTTCGGTGGTCACTGTTCCGCGAAGGCTGCGTGTCGGGCTTTGGGGACATGGGTGGCTCTGAAGAACCTAGCTGAGAATGCGTCTCTCAGCCGCATGTGCGCATAAAGTGCCCCGGCTCAACTGTGTTGCTCAGTACTGCGGCGTCTGTGAACACCCACCTAAAGCAGGACGGCTCGGCTCCGATGAGCTGCGATGGCTCATCTCTGCCGTGGATCGGACGGGGATGCGGTTTGGCCGTGATCGGATAGCATCTGAATATGGTTCGAAACATTAGTGTAATATTGCCCCGAAGGCTCGAAACAATAATGTAATATTGCCCCGGTAACTTTACTCGTTTGTGTGGTGTTCTCCTTTTCGAAAAGAGCTTCCGTGTCAGACGGGGCGCGTTTGTCTCCCATAGTAAAGGTGCACCGCGTGTTTTCATTTGCGAACGTCTGGGTGACGTCACGGACGGAGGACGCAGCCAATATGGCGACCACTTGGATATCGTAGAATAACACTTCTGCAACTTTGCGCATGGATGACGCGCTCTCCGCTCACATTTATTTTTTTTAAATAGACATTGAAGTGAATAATGTTATATGTATTTTTCATTACAATAGCTATTTTAGAATGTTAATAGGGATGACACCTGGGCTTTAATTCAGCCCTATGGATGCATAAACCAGTACAATCTATAGGCCGGTCCCAAGCCCAGATAAATGAAGAGTGTTTAGTCAGGAAGGGCATCTGTCTTAAAACTTTGCTAAACAAATATGAGCATTCATCTAAATGATCTCATACTGGGCCGGCTGTGGCCCGGGTAAACAACGTCCGCCCCCGGCACCGTTAACCTGCAGGGCATCAGTGGAAATTCAGTTACTCAGAGGGGGAAAGTGGATGCTTCAGCAGAGAGTGAAGGGGAAAGCACACAGCCTACAACTGAGTGTGGGGGCTTGAATGTTGGGACTCTGAGAGGAAAAGGTCAGGAGTTGGTTGACATGATGATTAGGAGAAAGGTTGATATATTGTGCATCCATGGGACCAGGTGGAAAGGCAGTCAGGCTAGACGTTAAGGTGCAGGGTTTGAATTATTTTATCATGGAGTAGATGGGAAGAGAAATTGAGTAGGCGTATGTTAAAGGAAGAGATGGCTAAGATTGTCTTGGAGGTGAAAAGAGTATCCGATCGAGCGATGAGGCTGAAACTTGAAATTGAGGGTTTTATGGCTAAAGTGCAGAGGGGTTGCGTCGGGAAGGGAATTCGGTGTAAAACTGTGCCAAACAAATATGCGTTCATCTGAAATGACACGCTGTGGCGACCCTTAACGGGACAAGCGGAAAGGAAAAGAAGAAGATGGATAATGTGATTAGCAGCTATGCCCTACAAGTAGGATGTGACCTCGAGGTGAAAGAGAAATACAGGAAGGAACTAAATGAAGTAGTTCTGAGCATCTGAGACACAGAAAGATATGTGATTGGTGCAGATTGTAATGGGCATGTTGGTGAAGGAAACAGGGTTGATTATACACCAGATTGGACACCAAATAAGGAGAAAAGTATCTGTACAGGTTGGTTAGACAGAGGGATACAGATAGCAGAGATGTGCAGCAGATTAAGGTAATTAAGGATAGAGATGGAAGTGTGTAGACTGGTGCCAGTACTGTGCTAAATAGATGGAAAGAATACTTTGAAAAGTTGATGAATGAAGAAAATGAGAGAGGAGGAAGAGTGGAAGAAGCATTTGTGAAGGACCAGGAAGTGGCAATGATTCACAAGGGGGACGTTAGAAAGGCACTAAAGAGGATGAAAATAGCAAGACAGTTGGTCCCGATGCCATACCGGTAGAGGTATGGAAGCAATTTGGAGAGGTGGCTGTGGCGTTTTTGACCAACTTATTGGTAGAAGGGTGCTGATGATGGAGTTGTCAGGCAAAAGAGCGGGTGGAAGACAAAAGAGAAGATTGATGGATGTTGTGAGGGAAGACATGAAGGCAGTTGGTGTTAGAGAGGAAGATACACAAGATAGCCTTAAATGGAAAAAGATGACACGCCGTGGCGAAACCTAACTGGACAAGCCGAAAGGATAACAACAAGAAGTACTTAGTAGATTACTTCCAGATTCTATCCACCAACCAACTAACTAAAGGTAGTGCTATTTGCGTGGCACTATTTTTTTTTTTGCTTGTCCATCCATTACTTCCTTAGCAGGCCACTTCCTGGTTGTATCCAGTGGTAGGCTACTCGCTCATACTAAATAACAAACTAAACAAACTAACTAAGCAATTGACTCCGCTAGTGACTAACTAGTAGTTCTACACTACTCCAAACTTTAAAAATGACTATCTCACTGACCGTGTCCCTCCAAAGTGAGCTTTATTCTCTTTTTGTACAGCCAACATTGTTCATACGGCTCATGTATTCGCCGTTATTAGCCGTGTGTGCAAGTGTAGCTAATAGAAAGTCACACATAAGTACTCTCGGTGAAAATAACACTTTGTAGAAAAGTCAGTTAGCCTTGAAAATACACCCTTTTATTAGAAGTGTAGGCAGCCAAAGTAAATTAGGTTTGTTCCAATTCTCCCTTCCTTCCCAAAAATAACCGTCACGGACCATGAGTTCATCTTTTTAATTTTATATGTAGCACTCGTCGTCACTGCCGTCGCTTATTAACACAAGCGTGCCCAGACTACGGATCGTTTCATCACGCTTGTCCGCTAAAGTTATGTTGGCTTTTACGCGCTTTTATTATCAGTGCGTGGCTGACCGTAGGCCGCCGTTAATAAACGGGGCGAAGGGGCAGTTTAACAGTGACACTTCATTAATGGCCTGCGTGTCTGCACACCGCCGGGATAATGTTATTAAACTGATTATTCAAGAACTAGCCATGCTTTGCTGAGTGTTTTACACGCTCGTACGTATCTCCACTCAATATTTAGACTTTTGGTAGCTTAACACTTCGAGGGCATTCGGAGAAAGTCTTAAAGACGTTGTATGTCTTAAGTGACCCGTGGAAGGCAGCTATACGGTCCAGGGGGGGAGTGGGGGGGGGGGGGGGGGCTTCAACTGCGGAGCGGTAGAAAAGAGGGATTTCATGCAATGCCGCGCTTATGAAGCGTGGCACACTGCGACCTTTTCACCGAAATAGTACCCTGTGGATGAACCGGTGGACAAGAGCTTGAGGCAACAATGTATGTATGCATAGGACTAGAAACAACTTTTTGCCGTTGTATACTGTGAAAGTTCATAAGCAGAGTGAATCAGTGCAGCATTTACTTAAAACAATTTCAATGCACTAAGTTCGCTTGGGTTAGGTTTACATACCCCAAAAATTTGAATTCCATTTTCACAAAAACAGCTCAGACTGCTCTACAAGGGACCTTGTGCCACACAAAGTTCTTAAATGCAGTTACGAGTATGTTTACAACCGTGAAGAGCCTTATTATTGTAATTGTCTTTCCTTCTAGAAAAATTACTACTTTTGTTCTCTTATCATACAATACTAATTCTACTCCAAAGATTTTGACTTTGTTCCTTTCGTTATGTTTTTTTTTTTTTTTTCACTTTAAACATTCAAATGTGTATTTAAAAATATAATTTTTTTTTTGGTCATGTAACCCTGTGGGCCAAAAACCATTTGTGCCCTAGAGCCAATATAAGAAAAGGCATATTTTGTGCAACTTGGGAGAGACTCTTGGCAGGAACATGAAACCTGCCAGACACTCCCAAACTACGGTGGCCTGTAAGTTTTAAAGTGTTTCACAATTTGTTGTATTGTTTTGCACTTCCAGGGCCACCGTACAAAACAGCCTGTATATAACACGTCAAATGACTTTAAGAAAAATGCTTTTTTTCACACAGAATAATCATTTAAACATTTAAAATGTGTATTTTGCACATACTGTGAAAATATTTGAATACACCCAAAATCATATAATGATATCGATGATTCATATCACAGTGGTATTGAAAATACTGTGATTGGCCTGGCTGCCTTTCACTCGAAGTCACCTGGGATAAGCTTCAGCACACTTGCGACCCTAATAAGGTTACGCAGCATTTTTAAAAAAGATGGAAATATTGGCGGCACGCTGTTGCAGCTAGTAAAGCGTTGGCCACACAGTTCTGAGGACCCGGGTTCAATCCCGGGCCCGCCTGCGTGGAGTTTGCATGTTCTTCCCGTGCCTGCGTGGGTTTTCTCCGGGCACTCTGGTTTCCTCCCACATCCCAAAAACATTAATTGGACACTCTAAATTGTCCCTCGGTGTGATTTTGAATGCGATTGTTGTCTGTCTCCATGTGCCCTGCGATTGATTGGCAACCAGTTCAGGGTGTACCCCGCCTCCTGCCTGTTGACAGCTGGGATAGGCTCCAGCACTCCCCGTGACCCTCGTGAGGATAAACGGCAAAGAAAATAGATGGATGGATAGAAATATTCTATGCATTTGCCCTTAAAAGGCGGAGCCCAGTGGGTTGTCGTACGGAATCGCCACGTGAGTTTCTGGTTGTGAGCTGTAGCCGACAGCTGCATAGACACTGAGTTTGTTGATGCATGTCAGTGTGCTTTTTCCGTCGTGCAATAAATGGCTGCAGATTGCATCGCTTTCATTTCCCCTATGCCAGGAAATAACAGAAAGTAAACCCCAATAAAAACGATTGCTTAAAAGAATAGAACACGATACAGCAGGGTCATGAATCATGACCTAGCAGGGAGTACAGTAGAGCCGTGATTCCCAGTCCTACTAGTGGAACAAGGTTTCTCTCTAGTGGTCCACAAAAACACCACCGCCTAAGTACGGTTCACTTTAGAAGTTCAACAATGAATCGGTTAATCGACAACTATTTTGATATTGGATTAATCAGTTAGGCCTACTATTTGAGATGATACTTTGAGAGTAAAGTATATTTTTAGGTGCTAGTAGGTGTAAAAAGTTTGAAAACTGCTGTGTTGCAGACAACTCCATTAAATAAGAGCAAAGAAGAGCAGCACCAAAGCGTTTCCTTGATGGATGTTCACTCTTTCCCAAATGAAACAATCCATCTGGTATGACGAGTGAGATGACATCATAGATGGTTTCTGGGCCCCTGCCTAAGTGGCCCTCTTTCCAAGCCATTCCGCCGAATCGAACCCCATCAGGAGACTTGGGGCTCGTGTGACGGCACGCTGGCGCTGCCAAAGCTGCTGCGGTCACGGTCACTTTGTTTTGTATGTGTACTCCGCATATGTTGTGTCAAACGGCTGGGAATGAAGGAGAGGAGTTTAACGCAGAGAAGCAGGTGTTTGCTACTCATTACTCTCTGACAATGACCCATCTGCTGCGGGTGGGGAGGATTTTCAGAGTTGGGGGGCACGGGGGGAGGACTCCCTGACAAAAACGGAGCAAACACTTGGAGCGAGCCTGACAAGGAGGAAAAGCATGATTTTGTTTTTGTGTTACTCTTCCTGATGGAGTGACAATAACACATTTCCCTTGAGGGGTCGACTTCAAGTTCAAGTGTCATCCTTATCAATATTCTAAAATAGATATTAAAATGAAAAATACACATAACATTCTTCACTTCAATGTCCATATGAAAAAAATAAATATGAGCGGAGAGCGCGTCATCCATGCGCAAAGTTGCGGAAGTCTCTTTCGACATCCAAGTGGTCGCCATATTGGCTGCATTTACTGTCCGTGACGTCACCCCGGGCATTCGCCATTGAAAACATGCTGTGGCCCCTACTATGGCACACGCCCCTTCGCACACGGACGCTCTTTTCAAAGAAGACAACATCTCAGAATTGAGTGAAGTGTCTGGGGCAATATTACCCTATTGTTTCGAGCCATATTTAGATGATATGCGGCTGACTTCTAACTAACAGCAAACTCCCAGACAGTATGTATGAGCCATCCCGGCCAAAGGTGTGCTCGTCTGCGAGGCACGACGCTGAAGCCTTCGCCGGCGAGCCTGACGCAGAAGCCACCCGACATCCACATCGACACATTTAGCGCCCCTGTCACACGTACGCGGATCCTTTGTTACATTATGAGAGATGGATTACCTGGTCCCCCCCCCAAAGTATTATTTTTTTCCGGAGCTGTATACACACCTACCTCCCATTTGGAACCCACAAAGCTCTTGTCCTTTGCACCGTGCAATCCATTTTTCACGACGAACTGGGTCTCTTGCAAACTTATGAACGGTAAATCCATCCTCCTGAGTGTTCGAGCAATATCCAGCAATGCAACGAGCCGGCATTTTGGCTAAGGAACAACGGGCTGTCTTCCAGCAGGTAAAACTAATAGAAAGAAACGAGTCCGCTTTAGCGCACTACTGCCTCCAACGTCACTTCCTGCTTCTTTTCGAAAACAAATCCCTCAAGAGGATTTTCATGGCGGGAGTTACAAAAAGCCATATACGTCAAAATCATGTTTTGTGGTGAAAAAACAGATGGGTCCATACCGGCTGCTGTTTTTTCATTAATTACATACTAAAAATCATCCATTTCATGACACTTGATCTTTAAGGACCAATATGAGTGACAATCGAGGGCAGCTCGTAAGAAAAACTATATATAAATATATTGTATAACATTAAATCGAAGAAGGAATCAGGATGTGAATCATGATGAATTTATTGCATCTCCAGGTGTGAATCGTGCACACAAAAATGAAAAGTTTCACAACTAATGTAATACAGTATGTTGCCTAATAGCAGGAGTTTCTCAGCGAATACGAAGACGTCTATGGCCTTTTGTTTGTTAGCATTGAGCTAAAAGACTTTAGGCAAAGTTGCGCAGTTGTTTTAACATGTCAGCTGAATGAGATATTTGGCAAAACTCAAGTTGGGTCACTAGTATCCCAAGGCACCAGCATATAGTTTTGCCCAGCAATATCTCCACTCATAGTTCAGCCATCGCTTTACAGTTATTACATCAGCCCTCATGTATTGCTGTCATGGTCTGTGTTTTGGTTTGGATTATGTTTGAATTTGTTTCACGTTTTCTGCTCCCCATGTTGTTCATGTCTCGTGTGCTCATTTGGTAATTTCGTCCACCTGTTCTGGTCAACCCACTACCTTGTGTCGACCAATCAGCTCCTTCCAGCCCTTCCTGTCTTGTCCAGGTGTGCCTCATCGTTTTGTCAATGTGTTTGTATTTAGTTCCCTGTTTTGGTTCATTGTCTTTATCGGCTGTCGTAGTTGTCAGTATTGTTCCTCAGTTATTTCATAGTCAGGTCTTGGTTCCCGTTTTAGGTTTATTCAAGTCTTAACTGACTTACTCGATCTGTTCAGTCCCATTGTTTTGTTCGCTTTTATCACGATTCTTGTCTTCTTTGTTTTGGAGTTCAATATTTTAGAGTTGCCTGCTTTGCCTCCCTGCTTGCCTGTACTTGGATCCTCCACGTTTCGCTTTGCCTTCTAAAAAAAACAACTCATAAAGCAACAAAAAAAAGACAATCACTGCCCATTTGTGCAAGCTTTGCATCTCCAAAAATGGCATCTTTGCTCATCCATCCCTGTTGTTTTGTCAGACAACAAAGCCCTTTTCAACACTTTTGATTGGTCATTCATTTGGAAACATCACAGAACCATCTGGGGAATGACCACTGGCTTACCAGAGCTAACAGCATACCCAGACACTTAAACACAGACTCCTCCATGTCCGTTATTTGCGTCACTTAATTTTTTGGGACTTTCCAAATTTTTTTCTTTATTTTATGTATTTTTGCTTGTGTCGCTATGTGGTCGCACGGTGCGCAACTGGTTAGCAGATCTACCTCACAGTTCTGAGGACCCAGGTTTAAATCCAGCCTTGCCTGTGTGGAGTTTACATGTTCGCCTGTGCAGGTTTTCTCAGGGTGCTCCAGTTCCCTCCCACATCTGAAACACATGCATGGTGTAGCGCCGGAGAAAAGGAGTCGGAGGCGGAGTGTCGGACACAGAAACAGAACTTGCTTTATTGTTCGACATCACCAAACTACTCGCATAACGGCGGGAACTCTGTTAACCTTTCCTCCGGAAGCGCAACAACAAAAACAGTCCGTGCGGAACCCCGCACCCCAACTCGAGGTCCCGCGGGTGAATTATGTAAACACCACACAAGCCCCCCCAGAATTCACCCATAGTCAAAATCCTTGTGCCGTGGAGGGATGATGACCCGACCCCGGCGGGTTTGCACTGTAGGGGCCGAGGGGGGCGGGGCCGCACTGTCCATTGAGTCACGGGACAAGGGCTCAGGCGGGGTCAAGGGTACCCCGGCAGGCGCAGGGGCACAGGGCAAAGGGGGACGACCCCGGCGCGGGGGGAGGGCCAACCCCAAAGGCTGGGCAATGTCCAGGTGCGCGGGTTTGACCCTGTCCACGGAAACAGTCTCGGGTCTGCCGCCAATCTTCACGAGCAGGCTCTTATCCCCGTGCTCCAGGACCCTGAACGGCCCGTTTTATGGGGGGCGGAGAGGTCCACGGTGGGCGTCATGACGAACAAACACAAAATCCGCAGAGCGCAGGTGACGGGGCAGCCGGGCAGCTGGGGTGCCATGTTGCGACGTGGGAACCGGCGCGAACCCTTTTGCGGCCTCCAGCAGGGAGGACCGTTGCCTGGCTGCGGACCAGGGCTCTGTGGCGTCCGGGATGAATTCGCCGGGGACCCGCAGTGGCTGGCCGTAGACGAGTTCGGCGGATGAGGACAACAGGTCCTCCTTGGGGGCGCACCTGAGGCCGAGCATGACCCACGGGAGCTTATCCAACCAGTTGCCGTCCGTCAAGCCGGCACGCAGGGCTGCTTTCATGGAGCGGTGGAACCGCTCGCAAAGACCGTTCGCCTGGGGGTAATAGGCGGTAGTGCGGTGCAGCTTGACCCCCAAACTCTCAGCGACTGTGTTCCAGAGTTCAGAGGTAAACTGAGGGCCACGATCTGAGGAAAGGTCGCACGGTGTCCCGAAGCGTGCAACCCACGTGCCGATGAACGCCCGGGCCACGTCTGACGACGTTGTCGAGGAGAGGGGAACGGCTTCGGGCCAGCGGGTCGTCCTGTCCACCATGGTGAGCAAGTAGGTGAATCCGTGCGAGGGAGGAAGTGGACCTACCAAGTCGACGTTGACGTGGTCAAACCTCCTCTCGGGGACAGCGAAGGGCTCCAAGGGGGCTTTTGTGTGGCGATGCACCTTAGCCCGCTGACAGGCCACGCATGAGTCGACCCAGGCCTGCACATCTTTCTTGAGACCGCGCCACACGAACTTCTGGGCCACCAGCCTCACGGACGGTTTCCTTCCGGGGTGGGAGAGGTTGTGGACCGCCTCGAAAACAGCTCCCCGCCAGTTTGCAGGGACCAGCGGCCGAGGCTGGTCAGCCGAGAGGTCGCACAGCAACCTGACGCCCGAGTCACCAAGCGCGACTTCCTCCAGGCGCAAACCCGTGTCAGAAGTCTTGAGGGCCTGCACCCCGTGGTCCGAGGCCTGGTCTGCGCTCATGCGGGAGTAGTCGAGACCCAGATGCACAGTGCCGACGATCGCCCTGGAGAGGCAGTCCGCGACCACATTGGATTTGCCGGCGATGTGTTGGATGTCCGTAGTGTACTCAGAGATGAACGACAGTTGGCATTGCTGGCGGGCGGACCACGGCTCGGCCACCTTGGACATGGCGAAAGTGAGGGGTTTATGGTCCACATATGCCGTGAACTCACGGCCTTCCAATAGGGAGCGGAAGTGGCGGATCGCCAGCCAGAGGCCGAGGAGATCTCTATCGAACGTGCTGTATTTGCGCTCCCTGGGGACCAGCTGACGGCTGAAAAAGGCAAGCGGTTGCCAGGCGCCGCCGACCCACTGTTCGAATACGGCTCCAACAGCGTAGTCCGATGCGTCGGTAGTGAGAGCGACAGGGGCCCCGTGAGTCGGGTGGGCCAGCATAGCGGCACGACTCAGTGCGGCCTTCGTAGCCTCGAAGGCTTCCATCCTCTCGGCCGTCCATTCAACGTCCCGGTTGGGGGCCTTGTCTTTAAGAGCCTCATAGAGCGGGCGCATGATGTGGGCCGCCCGGCGGATGAACCGGTGGTAGAAAGTCACCATCCCCAGGAACTCCCGGAGGCCCCGAGCCGAGCGAGGTCGGGGAAAAGCGGAGACGGCCTCCACCTTTGCCGGAAGGGGGGCGGCGCCGTTCTTGTCTATGAGGTGCCCGAGGAACTGGATAGAGGGCACCCCGAAAACACACTTCGCCGGGTTGATGATCAGGCCATGCTGCTCAAGTCTTGCGAAGAGGTCGCGGAGGTGCATCAGATGTTCATCCTCCGAGGAGCTGGCGATGAGGATGTCATCCAAATAGACGAACACAAATGGCAAGTCCCTGAGCACAGAATCCATTAAACGCTGGAAAGATTGTGCCGCGTTTTTAAGACCAAACGGCATCCTCAGAAACTCGAACAGTCCAAACGGAGTGATTACAGCTGTCTTGGGAACGTCTGAGGGGTGCACGGGAACCTGGTGATACCCGCGCACCAGGTCGACCTGGGAGAACAAGATTTTGCCTGCCAGGTGGGCTGAGAAGTCCTGAATGTGTGGAACAGGGTAGCGGTCGGGCGTAGTGGCGTCGTTAAGGCGGCGGTAGTCACACACAGTCGCCACCCACCACTCGGTTTAGGGACGATGTGTAGTGGCGAGGCCCACGGGCTGTCCGAGCGGCGGACGATGCCCAGACGCTCCATGTTGGCAAACTCGGACTTAGCGACTGCTAGCTTCTCGGGATCAAGCCGTCGGGCCCTCGCGTGGATCGGGGGGCCTTTGGTCTCAATGTGGTGCTCAACCCCATGTTTAGTCGTGGCAGAGGAGAAAGTGGGCCGTGTCAAGCCAGGGAACTCACCAAGAAGGAGTTGGTACTTGGTGCCGTCCGATAGCGAACTGGAGAGACCACCATAAGTCGCCTCATTGCGGACGCAGGCGACCGTGGAAAAAGTCAGTGCATCCACCAGACGGCCCCTCTTAACATCCACCAGCAGCCCGTGGGCACAAAAAAAATCAGCGCCGAGGAGAGGGAATGAGACATCCGCAGTGACAAAGTCCCATGTGAAGCGCTGACTCCCGAAACACAAGTCCACATTCCTCATGCCATAAGAGCGGATAGGGGAGCCATTAGCGGACAGTAGGGGTGGCCCATGAGTCCCGCCAGCGGCGTCCTCCGCAGTGGCCATCAGGACGCTCCTCTGGGCGCCAGTGTCGCAAAGGAATTTGCGCCCGGAAAGGTTGTCCTTGACGAACAGCAGCCGGCTCTTCGCGCCCACGCTCACGGCCGCTGCGAAGCGTGGGCTTTGGCGTTTCCCGACGCGTCGTAGTTGCAAGGGGCGCGGCACCTCTTCGCTTTCGCACCGAAACGGGCATGGAAGTAGCACAAGCCTGTGCCAGCACGGCCGTCGGTGCCGAAGGGGCCCATGCTGGATGCCACCCCCGCGCCCGAAGGTGAGTAACTGCGCGTCGCGGCCAGCGTCTCAGGGGAGAAGCGCTGGGTTGCCAGGAAGAAACGGTCGGCCTCCTCGGTCAGGGCCCGGGGCTCAGTGACAGTACTGTTCGCGAGCGCCGTCTGAACATGCGGTGGCATATGCCTGAGAAACAGTTCCATGAAAATGAAATTGGGCTCTTCCGTGCCCAGCAGGTTTAGCATCATTTCCATGAGTTCGGAAGGTTTGCTGTCCCCCAGTCCATTAATAGCCAACAGACGTCGGGCACGTTCGGGCCGTGAAAGCTCAAAAACCTTGAGAAGGTGAGCCTTGATCCCAGCATACTTATCTCGGGCCGGGGGAGAGGTGATGAAGTTCACTGCTCTGGCCGCCGTTGAGCTCCCGAGTGCTGAGACAACGTGGTAGTAACGCGTGGAATCATCTGAGATCCCGTGGAGGGCGAACTGAGCCTCCGTCTGTGCGAACCACGCTGCCGCGGACGTCTCCCAAAACTCCGGCAATTTGAGGATGGTGGTTGCCATGTTCGTTTCGTTTCGTTTCGTCTCGAAAACGCCGGGACTGACGTCGGGGTCACCAGTGTAGCGCCGGAGAAAAGGAGTGTCGGACACAGGAAAAGAACTTGCTTTATTGTTCGACATCACCAAACTACTCGCATAACGGCGGGAACTCTGTTAACCTTTACTCCGGAAGCGCAACAACAAAAACAGTCCGTGCGGAACCCCGCACCCCAACTCGAGGTCCCGCGGGTGAATTATGTAAACACCACAGTACGCTAATTAAAGACCAAATTGTCCATAGCTGTGTGTGATTGTTTATATGTGCCCCCCTGCGATTGGCTGGGAACCAGTTAGGGTTGAACCCATCTCATCGCTGCAGTTAGCTGGGATTAGGTTCCAGCATACCTGCGACCCTTGTGAGGATAAATGTAAATTGGATGGGTGTGTGTTGCTAGCCAAAATCTGAGGTTCAACTAAGTTTCAGATACACCAACCATTGAGTGATGTGGGGAAAAAAATAGAGCCGTAAAGGTAATGTAATGGAGGCGACACGGTGGATCAGCTGGTAAAGCATTGGGCTCAGTTCTGAGGACCCGGGTTCGATCCTGGCCACACCAGTGTGGAGTTTGCATGTTCTCCCCGTGCCTGTGTGGATTTTCTCCGGGTACTGCACTTTCCTCCCACATCCCCAAAACATGCAACATTAATTGGAGACCTTAAATTGCCCCTATGTGTGAGTGTGGCTGTTAGTCTCGATGTACCCTGCGATTGGCTGGGAAGCACTTTAGGGTGTCTCCCGCCTCCTGCCCATTGACACCCGTAACCCTCGTGAGGATAAGCAGTAAAGAAAATGGATGGAGGTAATGTAATGCATCCTGATCCGTCTTTTCAAATGTGACAGTTGCAAGGAGCTGCTGACAGCCACGACTCACACCCAAATGCTCACACACAGACCGCAATTGGCCAACCTGACTCCAGCTTCTGATATCACTCACTGAACACGCAAATACTACAGTATGTACAGTAATCACATTTATATACCCAGTTTATTTCTTTGCATTGTTTTATTATTCTGCTACCCTTGTGAGGATAAGCGGCTTGGAAAATGGATGGATGTTTTAATGTTTTGGCTGCTATTTTCTTCAGACACACACAAAAAAAACAACACAAACGTTTTTTTTTATGTGGGATTGAAAGGATTAGTGGATGTAAAGACACTTTAATGGCAAAAATGAGCAAATTGAGCAAATCAAACTCGTAAACCCATCTGACAGGATTTGTTGATTTAGGAGAGACTAAAAAAGGGTTAAGGTATGACATTTTGCGACTATCAACATAATTTAAAATAAAATGTCATTGTTGTAATTGTATTTTTTTTTTTTTTTTTTAGTGCATTGTTTTTTTTTCGCCTATAAATTCGAATTACGTCGCAATCCGAGTCGGGAAGCGAGGACTCCCTGTACAGTTCTGTCCAAATTGAAGAAACTCAACGGTCCCCTGTGGAGGGCGCCAAAGATACAGGTTTAAAAAAAAATGCTGCTTCCAAAAGTGTTGGCGAAAAATCTGATAAAAATATATATACACACAGAGAGATAAATAGAAGAATGACAAACAATGTTTTCATCAGGGACGATCACTTTTTGCTGAGGCACTTCGTTGGCCATGACCAGACAGAAGGTTCGAACCATGACGTCATGACTTCTTCCAAGCCCTGTGCAGTTTTTTAATCGGATATTTTGCGAACAAATAAACAACAACAACAAAAAACACCTCCTGCAACTATAATTTGTTTCACTCCCAACACTTTAGCAATCACATTTTCGTCGTAACACGAACGTTTTGGGGACGGATGCCAATCAAAACCCCACACCCCCTCCACCCTCGCGTAGTTCTTAAAAGTCATCACCAGGAAAAACCGGCCCGAGCCGTCCCACGTAGTCGCGATCTCACCTTTGCATGAGCGTGATAGAAAAAGTGGGCGTGGGTGTGCGGAACTGTCAGAAAGGACTCACGCGGACGCGCGCGCCACATACGCACGCACAGACTCGGGCTCACCGGGAGTGCGCGCCAGCTGGAGAGAGTGAGTGAGCGAGCGAGTGAGCGAGCGGGCGCGTGTTGTCGGTTTGTGTGAGCGAGCGAGTGACGCCTCCACCGTCCTGCAAAAAAACAAAACAAAAAAAAAACCCAAAACAAAATCCCAAGAGGAATTACTACTCCACGCAGCCGAGAAGCAGAAGGTGAAGGAGACGAGAGGAATACTCGACCATGGCGCTCGCGTCCGTGTGGAACTACCGTGTCCCCCTCGTCGCCATCGCCGTCATTAGCCTGGCTCACACCGGTAAGACGCTGCTTTTAAAAAAAATAAAAATAAAAAAAAATTATTGCTTTTCTGCTCCCCGTGCAAGTTTTGCTGCTCGGAAACGTTGAGGAACCCTCAACCCGCGCTGTCACTTTCACTTTTTTCTGACTTGCCTGGACAGGAATGCGCCGCGTCTGTTTTGCTTACTCGTACTAATTACACGGCTAATCAGGAAAAGAAAAGTGAACGTGGACCCGTCACTCCGGACGTTCAGGTCCAATGCACCCCGTTTCTCACTACAATAGAAGTGTGCACCCTCAACTCGGCCATGCATGCATGCAAGGAAGAATAAGGGGGTGCTCTGCGTACAGTACTGCGTTCCCAGGACCACGCTCAGTTACGGCCGTACTTTCTGGTTCTCCTCTTAATTGTTCTGCATTGATGGCATGCTTGGGTTGTGCTTAGGACGTGTACTTTCGTGTAGTTTGCAGCTTGCAAAAATATGTATCTTGATAGTAACCAAGAGTCAATTAAGAAGCCCTTTTCAGGTTTTTACTATGTACACGGGAAGCTTGAAGAGGCACCCATAGCACATTGCAGTCATGCGGGGGTGGAGGGTGGGCTGTATATTTCAAATTTGGTAAAACAACAGCCAAGGCAAGACCACTTCGGGCTATCTTTATTTTGTTTGGATCAGATTTGTTTTTATTTCTCACGTCCGCCTCACAGCCAAAACCTCCTGGGTTCCTTTTGTAGACTCAGACCTTCCTCTGTGGAGATTTCATACTGAAAATAAGTAAAATGTTTTTTTTTTTTCAAAGAAAAATAAAGTCATTATCTGTTGAGAAAACGTATTTCATTATTGGTATGTTCTGGTATTAGGAAAAACACTGTATTCTGCTACAGTTACAGAACGCCCCCAGATAATCAGATTACAGGTAGATTTAGCCCCCCCCAACCCCCCCCAAAAAAAGATTAATATTCTATATATTTGGTTTGTATTAGAAAATTGCCATTAGCGTGCCGGGTTCATATTTACAGCTCAGACCTTCCTGAAGATGTTTTTCATACAAATATTCACGTAATTGGTAATTTTTCTCAGATAGATACTTTATTCATATACTGTATGTACTACCCGCGTTTTATTAATATGTGCAAACTACAGGAGCTCTCTGTAGGCTTCTCATGCTGTTTTGGTGTTCCTGAAATGATAAACTGCCCGGTGGGGTTTCTATTTGCTCCACCGCAGATTAGGAGAGCAGTTTATTAGGGTATATTAAACAATAATTCAAATGAAGCCAACGTCCTGTACACCCCAAAACATGACTAACATGGTGCAATGAGGCAAAGTGGACAGAAAAAAAAAAGCGAGTTTAGCTCATAACTTTGTGGAGCGGCCACATCTCTTAGTCGAGGAGAGTGGAATGGTAATTGTTCCCAAAAGTGTCATCTCCGTGTAATGTAAGATGTAAGCGAAGGCTTTCAGTGGCCACATGCGTACTGTTTATTGTGTCTTGGTAGGTGCTGCTGTTTTGGTTGCCAACAGAGTGGCAATTGGGTCAGCAGTTCATGCTTCACGTCTCCAAGAAAAAGGATACCTTATGCCTGACATGTTTTCCAGTAATTAGAGTTGCAACATTTTTTTTTTTTTTTTTTTTTTACCTGATGTGATCAAATGTTTGAGGTTCCTTTTTGTCACCCTGTTGCAGTGCTGCTGTTGTGTTGTGCATTGGGGAGAGCGACACTGCTCTGACATCAGCTGCTATGATGCCAAGCTCACCTTATTATAGCTTGTGTATTGATTGATCCCTTCCGTGTGTGTATGTGTGAGGATTTATATGCATGCGTGTTGTGTAAGAGGTGCATGTGTCTAGGCACATCTTTACGAAATTGCCCACGCGTTGCATTTAAATACGGACAGCGTCGCTTACAGGGGGGTCTTTTTTTCTTTGCGTCAACTGCGGGCAACCTCTGCTGGGAGTATGCTCGCTCATCACTGTCATTAATCTACCTACTGGCAGGGGCCAGGAGAGACATGGGGATGGAAAGGTTCTACGATTGGAAGGAGGGGGGTCATAAACGCAGGTGCTTTGTGCATTATATGCATTCATATTGTGTGGTCATGGCTGTAGTTTTGAGAGGAAATCAGCAGAAGCGGTCTTGAGGAGAGTCTGGAAAAAGATGGTGACGGGGTTGGGTACGGCGAGTCGGATGGACACAAAGATGGGTAGGCATGGACGGCAGATTGTTCAAGCCCACAATGCACAATACATACCCGCACCTACAGGGAGTGAACATGGCTTGAAATGAGGATGCCGGGTCCTTAAAAATCAAGCCTTTGCCTCTGCTATGTTCAGATACAGTAGACACATAAAAATAATGCCAGTTTCCTTAATTTGGTAGATCAAAAGAAACAGGTCCCGGAACACTGCTGCTTAAGGGGACATCCAGTATTATGGAAATCTACTTTTTAATTGCTTGTACACAAATAATTTGGGCCCTGGAGTGTTTGGCTCCCCATTAAGTGTGAAATTAAAACAGCAAGTAAATCTTTTTCTCTCTGCCTATTTTTGAAAATGCATCTGTGAGCAAGCCGTTTGTTGACTTGGCAGCTCGGCTGGGCGAACATCCAGCGCTATTTTCAAATCCGCGAGGAATTGACAGTCTAGGACCTTTTTGAGGAACGGTTTGGGAAGATGACCACCGTTTTTTTTTTTTTTTTTTGGCCTTTGTGAAAATATTTTCAAGGCTTTTTGTCTGTTGGCGGGTGAACGTGAGCACAGATATTGTCAGATGTGGTTGACTGGTTTTGGTGACATGTCCTGGCAATGAACCTGTGACAGCGGAATAAATTAGCATTTTTTTTGTGTACGTGTTTGTGTTGAATTTAGAGTGGGTTGTAAATGATAGCATTATAATCTATATGACTAACTTGAATGCTCTGGTATTTTTTAATTTCAGCATTAATTTTGGAATTGTGAGGACGCACCTGACTGCAATGATGTAGTAGTAGTCGTAAACAAGGTGTGGGGAGTGTACAGTGTAACAATGGAGAAATCGTATACTCAAATATTGAAATAAAATGTAAAGAATGTGTCATTTATTTTTGTTTGTTTCTCTTTTACATGCCAAAAATGATTGGAAAAGTATAATTAGATATCATTCAAAAGATACCCATGCACTCCAAACTCGCTAAGTACCTCCCCCAAATTCTTGCCACGATGTTAATTACGATTACCACTAACGGGTTTTAGTCAGGCCCCTGATTGATTAAGAGGCAGATTAAGAGTTCCCGTTTAATCGGTTTTGTGGACTGGGAAGTTGCAACGGCAGGAGAAAGTTGTGTTGTGGAGGCAAGGAGGGGCGGAAAGATGGAGTCAGCACTGTGACTTCACAGTGTACCTAACGGGCAGGCCTGAAGCACACACGCACACAGATACGAACACGCACTGGAAAGCCTTAGGCCAAAGTTTTGGACCCCCGCAGCAAAAACAAATGCCACTGACTCCACCTCCTCTTCTCACAGCTTCAACCCCTCCACATCCACATCTGTATTCCCCCACCTCCTTGCCACCATTTCATGCCTCCATTAGCACCTGGCTTATCGTTGTACGCATTAAATCACCTCCAATTGTTTGTTTGAATGGGTACAATGAGAACCATCCGTTTTGAGCTCCAAACCCCACAGTTTGTCATTATGTTTGGGCCGAGCACTGCACTTTCTGTGTGATGAGATTTGAATACCAATTATGGTGGGTACACGGTGTACCCATGTGCAACGGTTCTACAAAAACATGGAGGAATTGGACCATGCAGATATATGCGTGGATATACAGTGGCTCTTTGGAAAAACAGATACTTTACTTCACTGCAGATCTGGGGGCGAGGGTTTATTTGTAATGCATCATGGACTGTTAAATTCAGGTCAGGTTGAGATAAACTGGTGTTAAAAACAGGCAGACTCGATTCAGATATTATGCAATGGATGATATGTGTAAAGGCCTTTCTGGGAGTGGTGGCAGTGACAAAAAAAAAAAAAAAAACCTTTTGTGAAATGGTTTTGTATGGGAGTCGGGATGTAAATTATTGGCTTTTGAATGGGAAATTTGGGCCCAACTGTTGAGAATGGATTTCAGAAGAAACGGTGGCAGACGCAAAGTAGGGTGTTATAGTAACACTGGGCCAGAAAGTAAACACGGACAAACAACGTTGGCGAGTGACCCCATTTCAAATACTACTGTGGACTATTCCAGAAATTAGATTCAACGTACACCTTATGTAAACCTAAGCTCTGATTTGACTTCCTCTGAAATCAAAAATGCATGCATGACCACAACAAAAAGAAATCTCCATTTACCATGGTGACAGAAAAATGTTGAGATACTTACAGGGCTTCTTGAAACTGGAAAAGCTAACGCTCGTGTAATTTGATGGTAAAAATGTATGTTTTGTAAAAAACAAAAAGGAAAAAAAACAAAAAAAGGCACTGCTACCTCAGCAAAGGAAAAAGAAGCGCCAAGGGAGCAAATTGCTATACGAATGCAAAAGTTTCTATTCACAACTATGCAATAAACTGCCTAAGAACCCAAGCACACTTTTTATGGAAGCGTATATTTCAAAAGGCACTGTATTGAATATCATCTAATTTTCATTTAACTGCAATCCGGTGTCGAAAAAGCCTACTAGAAGCAGTTTAAAATGACATAAAAACGTAATTCACACAGGCGAGGAACATTTTGCCAGGCCGTGAATGGACCTCTCTTTGATTTGATTCATATGACTTGACAATTCATCACAGTGTGTCTGCAGAGTCTGAGATTAGCGATGGCGGGAGAATGTTCCAGAGATACATGACTGTTTTTGATTAACAGCTATTCAGTGAATACTAGTTTGTCATTTCAGATTTAGCTGCACCTCACTATCAATGGGATAGCGGAGGAGCGGACAACCTGTGTTTGCTGACAGATATAAAGTCAGGGTTAATTTAGAAAAGTCGCCAGAGAACGGGTTAGTTAGGTTTGCAGTCTGTCACCATGGTGATTGTTAATTTTCTCCAAATGTTCACCTGACTTGCTTTCGGGAATACCCACGCAATTGCTACATAACGTGAGCCCATCTTTAATCCTGTGCGTCAAAACTCACTTACATGCGGTGAGAATCCACACTCTCTAACCCGATCTAGTGCGGCGATGCTGCTGTTTTGGTTAGCAACAGAGATCAAATGAGGAGAGCCTTATTTCTTCACCGGATGAAGTGCCTTGCAGGTAATTGGAGCAGCGCAGATAAGAGAGCCACGGCCATTATTTGTGGAAATATGGAAGGCTCAGCAACAGGCTTTGATGCATTTTCTTTGCCGTCACCGAGGAGTCCTTACGCCAACGTTTGTCTGTGGTGACTTGCTGCGTTCGAAGCTTGTCAGATTTCATCACAAGAGTTAAAAATTGCCTTCCGTTCACTTTCCTCTCCACTCCGTGCTTGGCCTGCTACCGAGCAGCTGCCTTTTGTTCCTTATGCGCTGGCATTCTTCAGCGCCAGCCAAGGTTTATCCTTTGATCCAAACCTTGGAGGGATAATTTGCCCACAAATAAACTTGTCAACAATTTAATTAAAATGGGCAAGGCTTCTTCAGCTCTGAGCCTCCACTGCCCCCCTGCTTGCTAGTTCAAGGCAACAACATGATACGATAACTCGATAGGAATACTCAATTGTTTTTTTCTTGCCGTTAAAGCAAGGTACACACGCACATTACAGACAGGTGGGTCAAAAACATGCAACATTAGGTGGAGACTAAATTGCCGCTTGATGCGATTGTGAATGCGACTGTTGCATGTCTCTATGTGCCCTGCGATTGGCTGGCAACCAGTTCACGGTGTAAACCCCCTCCTGTCCGATGATAAGCACTCTCATGACGCTTGTGAGAATAAGCCGCCCAGAAAACAGTAGGATGGATGGGCCAACTTTTTCTAACTTGTCTTCCTCGTGATCAAAGAAAAGTTATGATGACTGATTGTTTTGTGGCAGCGCGGTAGATGACTGGCAAGCACATCTGGCTCACAGTTCTGAGGAGCGGGGCTCAAATCCAGCCCCACCTGTTTTGGAGTTTACTTAATCTGGTTTCATCCCACATCCCCAAAACATGCGTGGGAGTTTAATCGAAATTCCCTGTAAGTGTGAATGTGAGAATGAATGGTTGATCGTGCCCTGCGATTGGCTGGCGGGCTGTTCAGGGTGCATCCCGCCTCTCACCTGAACAAAGCTGGCATGGGATCCAGTGCACCCGCAACCCGAATGAGGATAAGTGGTACAAAAAGCAGATGAATGGTGGCTGGATGATTGTCTTGTGTTGAATGATGTCGGAGTGAGTTCCCCACCTTCCCATTTTAAAAGATACTAAACCATTATCCTGTGGGGTGAGGCATCTTTTCAAAGTCAGTTTTCATCCTGATATGATACATCCTTAGCAAATATGCTGTGATATGCTATTTTCTTTTCCTAACTGAACTGAAAGGACACGAGTGATTATCCCATAGCGTGGTGTGTGTCCAAATGGAATTTTCCTACCTAGAAAAACGTTGAGTGATTATCCTCTGGTGTGGGGTGCCTTAAGATTGATTTGTTTTATTCTCCCTCTTGTGTAAATGTGTTGTGGTGTGGTGTATGTCAAGAGTGATTTTTCTTCTGCGATCTGAAAGATCTTGCGTGATGATCCTCTGATGTGGTCTGTGTTGAGAATTTTGTTTCTGAAAGATCATGAGTGATTATTCTGTGATGTGTTAAAAGTGAGATTTCCTCCCAAATCTAAAAAAAATAAATCTGTGATTTTAATTAGTTATTTATTGATCTATTTTCTCTCCGACTGGTGTGAGGTGTCTTAATTGTGTTGTTGTTTTTTTTTTTTTTGCTCTGCGATATGCTTGGATCAGTGTAGACAATTGTAAATGTTAAACCTGTTCAATAGTCATGACCGTAAATCCTTCTGGGCGTTTGCTACACTTCACATTGTAGAGCAGCAAGAACATGCATGGCAAATTTTTTCCCCTTTTCATGTGTTTTAGACTTTCACGTATTTAAAAAAAAAACAAACAAAAAAAAACAAAACAGTTCTTCAAAAATGAGTGTGTGCATGAATACTGCTTTCGTTCCAGCTTGTCAGTCAACTCAATGGACGTCATCATGTTCGAGGATTTTCACCATCAATTGAAGGCATCTGAAAGGATCCTGACAGTCTGCCTCAAAAAAGCCCCATAAACAAATCGGAGCATTTTGCAACTGGGCCAAAGTCATGACTGAGAGAATCTCACAGCTCATTGTGAGATCTTTTTTATTCCCCTCGAGGATTTTATGGCTCTATTACTCAGACGAGGCTGAAAGTTCCTCACTGCAGCATTTAGTGCCGCTGATGTGTTTTTCTGGGATTCACTCCTAATCTGCCCCCTAGCGTCTTATGTGATTTGTAATTGTTTTTGGACCACTTGTTCCATTGATAAGACTGTTGTCATCCCATGCCATCCCCGCTGCAAGGGCATTGGAATACTGTATGTCTGGATGAGACACAGCAGGGGGGCATAAAGCCATTCGCGCCCGGCTGAGACGCTCCGCATTACGAGCTACCATGTGACAAAAACAATACAAATATAAACAAAATGATTGTTGTCTAATGTTAATTAGTTTTCTATAGGAAATAATGAAAGTCAAATGAATCCGCTCTGAATTTAACATTGTTTCGTTAAACATTTCTTACAAGCCCAAATGCCCCGTTATTATTTAAAATTAACCTTTAAATTAACTTAAATTGTCCAACAACAATTGTGTTTAGGATAGGACTTTTGACATCAGGACCACACATGGATGACAGGGTACATTCTTTTTTTATTCATTTATATTTGTTCTGCTCGGCTGTTCGGTCAAGCAGATTGGAGCTTCTGTATCCGTTTTATGGTGGAGCAATTTTGGTGTGTCACAGTGGCACTTTTAAACGTCTATTGTGGTTTCTGAGTATAATTATTAAAGTTTATTGAGAAACAGAATCAATCAGTTCAACAGAACTGTTTCTGGAGGCAGGGGGGAGATGAAGACGAAGGACAAAGCATGAATTGTAAACAGGATGGTAAAATAAATCGTGACAGTCTGCAACAATGAAACAGATATGAGTGTTGCATGGGGGTGTAGTGCTACACTCCGTGAGGAAAGGACAAGACAGGACAGGAGGAGAGGCATGCATGAAAAGGGTTGTGAACCCGGCTGTACAACTCAAGTGAGGTGGATTGACTATGTAAATGCTAAAAATCTATAAGATAAGAGTGTGAGTGAGTGGATACACAAGCACTTCCCATGTACCTAAATTATTTATCGCAATGAGTGGCCCCACACCCAGAGAAAGACTCCCTGGGGTGTGAACCTGGGGACATATGCCAGTGATTTAACATTGTTTTGCGTGCAAAATAACTGACAGACGTGTCCTGTGATTGCTGGGCCTGCACTGCGGAGGTTGAAGACCACATGCTAACAGTCGGGAAGCGGCTTCGGGCCAAGGGGTTCACCCGAGAGCAGCCTGGTGGATGGGAAACGTCGTTTTCCGTGGGACCCAGGACCGTCCGCTGGCCCCATCGAGGTGCCCCAGCAACTGGCCACCCACAGGATGGCACAAGGACCCAATGCAACCCCTGCTCTCCCTCCCCAATCCTCCTGACACCTACCCCCAAACACACACTGCCCCACATTCTCCGCCCTTGGTAGTGACCTGATACCTGAAATTGGGTTCATCCTACCAAGCGATGTGACTAAATATGAATCCAGTTCATGTCGTATCCTCATGAAGAACAGAAGATAGGAGATTCAGTGATTTATTGGTCCACTTGCAGACATCACCTGGTAATTGAAGGCCTCCTTCTCATTATCCATTTGTTTAATTGCACATTGGCGAAACCTTGCATGCCGGTAGACAGGCTGTCTCTAACATGGCCGCACGCTTAATAGCTGCCACCTCATCGCCTCGCCATTACTATTCCCCAGACGGAGCAGCTTGCGAAGATTTTAACGCTGATAGATGTCCCTAGTGTTTCGCCCCCCATCACAAATGGCTTACCGTACTTTTGAACTTTCTTGCTCAAGTTTTTTCCAAATAGAACGCTAAGGCCGCCAACTTGGTTCATCGGCGTCCAATCAGCAAGGTAACCTTTTCCTTTGGACTCGGTGCACAACCGCAACGCCCTTCGAGCTTCCTTCCATACTCAGGACCCGATGTCGCCTGTGCAAGCAACTTTTATCCAAGTCATCACCCTGTGTTGTCTTTACCGAGAGGGGAGAAATCAGTAAACATCTAATCCCTCTGCACCACCTCTTTTTGGAAGCTTCTTTATTTGGAGGTCAACACTGAGTGATGCTTCATGTCTGTCCGAAATGAATAGAAGGGTAAGTAGACAGAGCAAGGAGGTGGAATATTGGATTCAGAGCCTGATAAAACATGGGCTGAACATTCCGAGTTGTTTCCATGACATTTCGAGTCAACGCTTTAGCCTCCCTGCCTGGTCTCTTGCTCATTTAACTGGCACCCTCACAATCAATTTCATTTCAAGTTCATTACATCTATCTGGTGTTTTTAAAAAAATGAAAATATCGTGAATGAAGGCCTACATTATCATTAAAACTGTAGCTTACTTCTTAAATCTGCTGTTTATCACTGTCACAAATGCTAGCAAAAATAGATGTTTGGTGCTCTTAATGGTTTTATTTACATGAAGTCTTAAATGTGATAGGTGTGGGTTAAAAAGGGCTTAAAAAGTAATCAAATTGGCTTCCTTAAATCTGCTGTGACCCAGCGTACCCTTCTGTTGGCATCACAAAGAAAAAACACATTTGAAGCAAGGAAAAAGCAAAATGGTGAATATTAATGTTTGGGAGGGGAAGCACAGATTACCTTCCAGTGTGCATTCTGTTCATTTTATTTTTATTTTTGTTATCTAGTACTCACAATTTCATCACATCAGTCCTCTATTCCAGGTGTCCCTCAAAGGCCTAAAATAACAATTAGCAAGGCCTTAATTATCCTACAAAATTACTCTTCATGACGCATTTGGCTTTTTGCGTGCTCTCCTAATTTTTTTTTCCTGTGGTTAAAATGATCAGAGCTATCAAAAACACAAAATCCCTGTGAATATACCATTTTTAGACCTGTTGCCAACAGAACGTGCGTGAAGTGAATGAACATGCAATTTAATGCCTGCTATTTGAAATATCAGTTGCAAAAAAATCTTAATAATCAATGACTTTGCAGATTTTTTTTTAATTATTTGATTACATTTTTTTTATTCATCAATCAGTGGATCAGATTACAAAAGAAAAAAAAGTTTTTTGACTTGAAAAATTGACTATACAGACAATGCACAATCACAAATTGACTGGTTCAACTAATGTCTGGTCTGTAACTCCAGAAAATATTGATAATTTTTTTTCCACAGTAAAAACAAATGTTTTCAAATATCTCATTGCAAATATAAGTCATCTGGACGACAGAAATTCCAGCATATTTCCTGTTGAGACGTTGAAAATTCTGAGAATATAAACAAATGTCTATAAACGATGATGAAAATAGGTGTGAATTAATTTAAAAATCTATTTGAGTAATCTGTTACCTGTTGAACCTAATACTCAAAATGTTTTTGATCAAAAACAATGTTTTTAAGATATAAAAACAATTGTTACAGCAGTTACAGTATGTTTAATATTTTATTTTTATCATTATATAGTAATAGTACAACAAAACCATTGTGAGGACTGATTTCCCTCTTTAATGATCATATTTAATGAAGGGCTGGTCTTAAATGTGATCACAGTTGCCTTAAAACGGTCTTGAAAAGTTGTGAATCTGGCCTCCTTAAAACTGCAGGGACCTTGGGAAACCCTTCCAGCAGCCAACTAAAACAAGCCAAACAAACAAAAAAAGCAAAACGATTTGTGTACAGAAATGTATTATGTATTCAGCTATAGCACATAGACTGAGCATTCTGAGCCGTTTCCATGACGTTCAGAGTAAATGATTTGGCCTCGGCGCTTGGTCCTGGGGCAGATTTAACAGCCAGCCTCGCTGTTGTGACACCTGTCTCTGCACCCCCTGTAGGCTGCGTCACTAACACGGCGAGACAGCCGCCCTCCGGTAACGTCGGTAACTGAGGTGATTACCCCACCCCCCAACCTCTCCCCACCACCTCCCACGAAAGACTCAACATGCCACGATTGGACAAGAGAGGCCGATTGGATTGAAAGGCCAAGTTCCGAAAATTGAAGGGTTTGGATCTGTGTACTCTTCTAGTCAACCGGAATGAAGTGTGGGGAGCTGTAATGAGGTACTCATCCAAGATCAGAAAGTAGACCAAGCCAATAAAGCCCAATTTCTCTTCTCGCCCCTCTGGGAGGTCTGCGAGTCCAGTAGAGGCCGGCTGATGAAGAGTGACCGGGGGATATCGCCTTGACCAGTCGGGGACTGATGAGGTCAGAGCCGACTGGTTGGACAGTGTATAAAAGGGCCAAGCAAAGAACGGGGGTTGAAAGTCGCTGAGGGGCATGCGTCGCAGACCAGTGAAGCGGGAACGTGCGATAGCTCGGGGGGAGAGTCGGGCGGGAGAGTCCAACAAACGAGTGAACAATGGCTGGAAGATGAAAAAAAAACTGGAAGAAAAGAAGAGCGGAACGGAAGGAAAAAGAAAGTGAGGCAGATAGATGGATGGTGATAGTGTTGGATGAAAATGGAGAGAGGGAAGAGTCAGGGAACATGTCTGCTACTGGCAGCCAGTTGAGATGGAATCAATCAACCTGTACCCAGACAAACGAACGCCACCAACGTTGGCCATGTTTGGAGATCAGCAGAGAAAAAACCTGGTTTTACTTGTAAAAACTTGTATGTTTGAGATGAATATATCAAGGGAAAATGTATGGTTGAAGATGACCACACTGGGCTTTTTTTTTTTTGGGGGGGGGGGGGGTATTCTTGTGCATTCCAGCACATTCAAGTGGACAGAAGTGTGATTTGAATCCAGTTGTTGGGACAAGCCGAAAGGAAAAGGATATCTGTGAAAGGCTGGCGATATCAGCCGTAGATACTTAAAGCAATACAACCTAACTTTAAGTAAATCCTGATTGCCAGGAGCAGATAACTTGGATGAATGATCGTGTGCATCAGGAAGAAACAAAGCTATTTCTTCATAATTATATTTCATTCTGCTTGCTGACATTTTATGCATACAAAGTACCGGTGCGGGAGTTGTTCGGTTAGTTCAAGAGTCTGCCCTCAATTCCAGTGAGATTTTAAAGTGTTTAAGTTCAAGAATTTTCAGTAAAAGTTAGATATCCTACAAGCTACCTGCTTCATTGCCTAAAGTGTATAAATTTAGAGCGCCCGAAATAAAAATAAAAAAATATTAGCTTTGACCTGGAAACCAGAAATAAGTAAGTGTAATAAGAATATATGCAAAGATGAATAACTACTACTTTTACCAACCACTGCGAGTACTTCTTCTGATGTCCGGCACTATGGCCTACGGCGCCGAACGACTTTGAAATGATGGATAAATATTGGGCTTTTCCTGAGCAAATCCCACATTTTCCTCGTAGCACGCCTGCAGGCCATCGGCTACAGTTACGCGCCGTCTTGCAGCGGCGCTTTTCGAAAGGCGTCACGGTCCTCGTCCTCGTCCAAGCCCCTGCAGGGACGGACGTAGCTCACTTTTCCGTCGAAGCGGTCCATATATTTCTGACCTCATTTGTGGGCGCAGCTCCGCGGTACTTCATCTCGGACGGTTTAACACCCGCCAACGCACGCGCGAGCATTTCTAGCCGCCATTGAGAATCCGTCCTTGTATCCTTCCCGTTAATAGTTTGGCTTTGATGAGATTGTCGCTGGCTGGGAATTGCCAGTCATAGCTGAATGCTATCTTCAGGGAAATCAGATGGAATTTTTTTTTTTTCCACGAGGCGAGCACAACAACGGCAAAGAGGTCTCGGAAGAGTTTTCTATCTCGGAAATACTCTTCAGTGTCTTTCCCCTTGAGTGGCGAATTCATTTAAGCCATCGTGGCGTCTGACAGAGATAAAGCGCCGATGTCGCTCGCTGTGATTTTCCAAATTACGTTTGGCTCTGTTCTTTACTTAAGTGTGATCAGGCTATTACTGCTCTGTAATTTCAAACAACATTTGGAGCTCTATGAGTCCTTGGAGTGTTTTCTTTCACTGAAAATGATGACGGATCTCTTGTTTGTTGTTATGCGTTTCATTGTTGACAGAAACAAAATCACATGATTACATATGAAAATATTTGAAGATTTTCCCACCATGACACTGACCAAAATTGCCAAGGCCATCAGTGTTATTACACTCTTGCTACACAAAAATACAGAGCTACAGAATTTGTATATATATATACATACACGATACAAGTGGACGAAATAAGTTTCCACCGCAGGGTGTCCGGGCTCTCCCTTAGAGATAGGGTGAGTAGCTCGGTCATCCGGGAGGGGCTCAGTGTCAGGCCGCTACTCCTTCACATTGAGAAGAGCCAGATGAGGTGGCTGGGGCATCTGATTCAAATTCCTCCTGGCCGCCTCCCTGGTGAGGTGTTCCGGGCATGCCCCACTGGAAAGAGATCCTGAGGACGACCTAGGACACGCTGGAGAGACTATGGCTCCCGGCTGGCTTGGGAACGGCTCGGGGTCCCTCCGGAAGAGTTGGAACAAGTGGCTGTGGAAAGGGAAGTCTGGGTATCCCTGCTGAACCTACTTCCCCCGCGACCCAAACAGGAAAAGTGGTAGGTAATGGATGGATGGATGGATGGATATATATATATATATATATATTAAATGAGCTCATTAGAGGAACAGCCAAAATTGGATGTTTTGGAGATAAGGTTAGAGAGAGCAGACTTCGATGGTTTGGACATTTGCAGAGGCGAGAGAGTGAGTATATTGGTGGAAGGGTGCTGAGGATGGAGCTGACAGGAAAAAGAGTGAGGGGAAGACCAAAAAAAAGGTTCCTGGATGTGGTGAGGGAGGACATGAAGACTGTGGATGTGAGTGAGAAAGATGCACGAGAGAGGCTGAGATGGAAAAGGATGACACACTGTGGTGACCCCTGACGGGACAAGCCGAAAGGAAAAGAAGAAGATAGTATATGAGATGAGTGATCAGTGCTTTCATTCATTGTAACTTTTTTCCATTATTTTCTCCATACAGGATAAATGATCTTGGATTCATTTTCCATTTTTAGTTTTATACGAAAGTCTTTTTCTTAGCACCATGACATACATCTGATTTTTTTTTTTCATTTTATTTTATTTTATTTTTTTTTTTGCACTGTTAGCTGTACTTTCTCTGTTTGGTGTTGCACTTGTAGCCAGACGCTGCTAACACAACTATTTTCAGATGTGCTAAATGTGTTGGTAAGAATAATTTTGATAAAGTGTCAAACTTTTCCATCTCAACACATGATAGAATGAAAGTCCTCGACAGGAATTTCCTGATTGCTTTCTGCTCCCGACAATTGTTGAAGCTTTTATTTGGCTTCCCGCGATGCCCCTTTTGTTTTCTCGAGACACGAGGAGAACTGGTCTTTCATCCACTTCATTACCTGACCGCAAACAACCATTAATTAGAGCCAAATTATTAGCAGGGCATGAAAACAATCCAGGTAAAAAAAATGTTGTCTGGTTTCAAAGACCACATGAGCGCCGAACAAGTCAGAGACGGACAAAGCAGATGAAAAGGAAAATGTTTAAAGCCCCGCAGTCATTGTGTTTGATCTCTCGACTTGTGACGATTGACGGCACGTTTTCATTTTTTTTTATTGAAAAGTCACAAGGTCATCAAATCACGCTCGGGTTGCGTGAAGGTGGAAACCAACTGCGCGGCCGCTAAGACACAAACGTTGGCGTGTTGTGATTGATTGTGTGGAGAGTGCTGCAGTTGCCAAGAAACGTCAACGACCTTGAAGCGACTACGTCTGCTGATTCCCTGCAGGATCCGTTTTGTACTTCCCGGGTGGGGCACCGTGGGGTCATGTGCATTTCCACCATGGGTTGCAGTTTGGTTCTGGTTTGCCCTGGTACGGTTTGGAACGGCAAATCTTGATCTCTTTTCAGTTTCCACTGCAGATTTTGTTGGCGTAGTGATCAGGTACTGGATGTAAATATGTAAAAATGTCCCAATAGCTGCAAGTGCCACAATCATGTTCTTTAATGAACAATTATGCCCATCTTTAGTGTTTACCTGCAACGCGCAGGGTTTTGCTCCTATTTGGGTGTGATATTTGGCGTCTACCACGTCACATCAATTCAAAATCAATTATTGATTGTAATATCGTATTAAGAATCCAATTTTGTATGACAGTAATTGCTGGATTTTGGCTATTTCCCCTATCCTAAATTTATACCATACACCTAAACTGAACCTTCACTCCTTTTTCCTCGATTTGTTCTTTTTTGACCAACACAATAGACACGCGATCCATTTATTAATCTTTTTTTTTTTTTGGATTGAGTGTATTTGGGGGTGGCACGGTGGACTCAGCTGGTAAAGCGTTGGCCTCACAGTTCTGAGGTCCTGGGTTCAATCCCAGACCTGCATGTGTGGAGTTTGCATGTTCTCCCCGTGCCTGCGTGGGTTTTCTCCAGGCACTTCGGTTTCCTCCCACATCCCAAAAACATGCAACATTAATTGGACACTCTAAATTGCCCCTTGGTGTGATTGTGAGTGAGGCTGTTTGTCTCAATGTACCCTGCGATTGGCTGGCAACCAGTTCAAGGTGTACTCTGCCTCCTGCCCGTTGACAGGTGGGATAGGCTCCAGCACTCCCCGCGACCCTCGTGAGGATAAGCGGTGAAGAAAATGGCTGGATGGATGGATGTGTTTGGTCACGTTTGATTTGACAAAGCACAGCGATCGTTAATGATGTCGAAAGACACGCCGCAGGGCCAAAAATAAATTAGCTTTTGGGTTAAAATATATTACACTACATTCTTTTTAAAATTGTAAAATTCTATTCTTGGAATATGACCACTTTACAAGTGTTTTGTTTTCAGTGAATGGGTTTGTTTTTCTTCTCAAAGAATTTTGACTTTCCTTTTTTCTTTTATCACTCTGGCTTCATTATTGTAACGTTCCATCTTATTTTGCATTATTTTTTCATAAAAGTGACACGTGATTGTCTCAAAAATATACAGTTGCATCTGTAAACTTATCACTTGTTATTATTGTAGGATTACAACTGCATTTACTTCAAGATGGAGTTTGCGGTGGAAAAAAAAAACAAAACACCTTTTGACATTTAACTTTTTTTTTGTACGTCTGACAGATACTTTTGTAGTACTGATACACTGTGCAACCTTACTCCCAACGTTAATCAGGATACAGAAAATGGATGGCTGCACATAAACCCATTATCCATAATGTTTATACTTTAGACATAATGTGCTACATAGCGATACAGATATTTCGTCTCACCGCTAGTCCAAATAACTTCCTTGCTTCCTCCTCCACTGAGCAGAGCAGCAGACTGAGTCGCTTTGACTGGAATCCACGGTCGCGTTGCTATCGCCAAGGTCCATCTGTCAGGGGTAATAATGTTATCGTGGACCCGCAGAAGGACCGAGCCCCTCTCTGGATACTGAACTGCTTTGACACCTCGGGACGCTGTTTGTGGCGAGCCCACGGTTGCCGGGCCACGCTGGCGAATTGAGCTGCGCGAAGGTGGCGGGGGTGCTCCTGCAGGGACCAGTGGGGTTTTCCAGGCAAGCTTCCATCCAAGGACATGTTTTTTTTTGTGTGTGTGTGTGTGTGTGCGCGCCCTGTATAATGGAGAAGTTTTTGTCCCATGTTGCACACAGCAGGATGCTGTCATCTCTTAGCTGCGTCTAGGAAAGCTTATTGCAAGAGAAGCTAATAAAAGCGGGCGCTGGGGGGGAACGGTTTCTTTTTTTCCTCCGCCTGAAGGCCCAAGATGGCTGCCCTGGAATGTATGAATGACAACGCGGTCAACACTGCATGACTTTCATCAACGCCAAGTAAGAAAAACTCTCTGTTGAACACTCATTCCCCAAAACTGCAGACTTTCACTTGATTATGCTTACCATTTTTCGATTAACGGTTAAGTCAATGCACCAGCAAAAGGAATAATGACTCAGCTAGGGAAGTTATTCAGTGCAAATGAACATTTCATTCAATGCCTCACAATTAGTATTAAGTTTTTTTTTACTTTTGGGACTTTTTCTCAATTTCTTGATCCACTGCCTCATAATTAGACACATTTGGTCCAATTTTGAACACTAACTTAGGTCTCAAAATTGGGTCCCTTGGCCAAGTAAAGCCTACAAATAAAGTAGAGTATACTATAGCCATAATGTTGAATCCCTTTTGATGTTGTACAGTTGGAAACATCCCAATTTAGCATCATTTTAAGGCAGAGTTGGCAAATATTTTGTCATGTTGGTTAAAACCGTCAGTATAATCATGACTGGACGACATTAGCAAAATGAGTTGTGAAAAAAAAAAAAAAGCCAGCACTCCTTGGTCATTTCTCTTGTACCATTTTTTTTTTTTCAAGATTACGCTGAACCTGAGGGAAAAAATACAATCAGAGACAGAATTTGTGACTGACAAGCTGTCAATCATTTGCGAGAACACCCCTGCAGTCTCATTCTGACATCTTCCCGAGGAGTTCAGGAGTTTTGTTTAAACTGGGTTTGCGTTCGGGTGAGTTGAATAGCTTCCTCCGGCTTGCAATAAAAGTTTGAATGAAGGAAGCGAACATATCCCAAAGAAATACACAGAAGCTGCCAGAAGTGTTGTAGAATTAATAACATTTCTGCTTGGCAGATAGGTTATCAGTGCTTTTGGATTTGTAATTAATTGTACATTCAAAAAAACAACAACAAAAAAACTTCAAGTGGTATTATAACATTCTGTGATGAATTTAATCATGCTACCAACCTCGGCTTGGTAACGGTATATGTTAAGTGCAGCACGTCGACAGTACTTTTTAAAATTGCAAACTCCCCTTCAAATGTCATTCGAAAAATGGATCTAATATAAACACATGCATGAAATGCCTTTAAATAATTGTAATAAATCTTCTCATGCCTACTATAAACCAAATTGAAGGGGACTAATATAGCTCTATTGTGGGCCATTTGCTGCCTTGTTCTGTAAGAACGTACTTGGCTATGCCTCGTTACATTGGTGTCTGAAGTGGGATTTACATCTCACAGTTTATTTTTATATATCTGGACCACCAAATTCAAAAGCCACTAAAGTTGTATGTGCAATTGTATGAAACTCTATTTTTGGATCACCTCTTCCAATTACAGCTGTTGCGATGTCAAGAGTTGGACCCTGCAAGACAACGTTTCGAAATCTGAGCTAATCAGAGGTCGAGCAGCATTCTGGAATTGATTGTGTTCGACCTCCTAGATTTCAGCGTTTGTTTCGCTGTATTCCTGTTTTTGGCATGTCTCCCTGCCAGAGTTTTATTAATGTGACAGTATCCATTTACAAGGCTCAGGTAGCAGCGTAGTGCCGTGGGAGATGCGATTTACGAGCTTAGCGGGGGTGGAATTAAAAACAAACATAAAACAACGGTAATTAGGAAGCAGGTTGATCCCCAAAGATAAGTGATGTATAAATCACGGGGCCTTATTATTGCGGGAGGAGTACAGAATGTACGACGGCGTGGGCGACAGGAATTTGCATGCAGATGCTTTTACGAGGGCTTTATAAAACTCCTCCACTGCAGTGTTTGGGTTCAGAATACAGTTAACCCCCATTTATTGCGTGGGGTATGTTCCAGACCAGAGTGCAATAGGTCAAAATCAGTGATATAGAGGGACCAAAAAAAAAAAAGAAAAAAATATCTACATGCATTTGCTTTTAAGAGGCGGGGCCTGTTCAACCCCCTGCCCCATATCAGCCAATCTTTGAATAGGTAAATTTGTTAATAGTCAGCATGTGGGGTAACGTAAAAACCTGATAGAATCAAGCATAAACAATGAACTGGCCATATTGCCGACTGCCTTTGAACTCACCCTTTTTGACTTTCATTTTTTTGTTCTTTTTTTTTGTTCAGATCTTTTCACCTCCCATCTGTCTCTCCCCTGGCTCTCTTAATTCCTCACTCCCCAGTGTGGGGCCACTAAATCAAGGCTCCCCAGCGGTGGCTTAGTGTCCTTTTTCTAGTCCCTGTCGCTGTCATCCAGCTCCCACCCGTGGCTGCTTGACATTCTCTCCCTCTTTTTTTTTTTTTTTTTGGTTTTATCGCTACTTAAACGCCAAGGCTCATGCGGCCACATGCATCTGCCAGGACTCTTAGTGAGGATTCAATGATCAGACCGCAGGGTCGGAAGACCGCTTTTGAGAAAGGATGTCAGCAAAGCTCTGTGATGAATCTCCCTGGACGGACATATATATAATTTTTTTTTCTTTTCTCCCAGTCTATTCTCTTTGGTACCAGCACAATCCCACTATACTTTTTCCACGCAAATATCGGTCTGTGTAGTAATGCAGAAATGTATGCTTCGGTCATTTGAATACCATAAACGTATTTGTTCAAATAAATATTGCACCGCACTTAAGACAAACAACCGGCACGCTCAAACTCAAGGTATGATTCTTTTAATCATACGTAACGCTAATTTATGTATTGTCAGTTCACTTCAGGATAAATTCCCCATAATAATTTGAAAATGTACAACAAATATTAGAATAAAATTGATTTAATTGGATGAATTAAAAATTTGAATGGAAAAAACATAAAATAAAATAAAATTAACAATATTTAAAAATAATTTTACACTGTCCATTTTTTTTAAAGTTTGCATTTTGTACTTTTTACTTTTTTTTTTTTCGTCATAATGGCTACCCAAACAAGCACATTCGTCGTTCTAGTTGTGAGGGTTTGAACTCACGGAATAATGGCAAGCACACATAAATAACAAACAATAATAGATACAATTAACTAGATAAAATAAAGCTAATTGCTTTGTACACGTTCAGCTTTTAAGATTATCGATTCTCATTTGGTGCTGATCTGCTCCACTGAGTGCCAGATCTCTCTTGACAGATTCATTTCCAATGTTTTCCTCCTTCCTTCCTTTGTCCTCCTTTATCTTTATTTCCTTTCAATATCCTGTTCCCTTTTTTTTAATTTCCTTGCATGTTCTTTCACAGCACGGGGATGCTGACGTGAGCTTTTATGCCCCGCTGCAACATTTTGGCGCTGGTGGTTTACTTTTGAGCTTGTGTGCACTTTAGGGACCTCACATCCCCCACCCCCCAGCCGACTCCAATATCTCCCACCCAGTATCCCCCACCCCCCACCCCCAAATGCTCACCTGATGTCTCCTGCATAACTTTGACTTGCTGTTATTTGCAGTAAAGTGGAGTTTAGCTCCCTTGCAGGCCCTTTGAATTCCCTTGTATGTTTCCCCAATGTCTCACATCTCACATCTTGTTCCTCCTCCACTTTTTTTCCACCTCTCTTATTCGGCCCTTGTGGCACTTAACATATGCCCAATTTAAAGAAGTTGGCATGCTACCTTAAATTACTTAAAAAAAAAAAAAAAATCATAGCTATTTTCTTCTGTCCCTTTGGAAATAAAGAAAATAAAAACATTCTGTATCAGTCTTAAATAGTCCCCATTACATAAAGACTTTATTAAATGTGTTTTATTTCCACACAGCTGTTAGCAAGACTGGTGTGTTTTGGTTTAACTGAACCTCAGCTTGAGGTGACATCCGGATTTTCTATTAAAGACCAGAATTCTTGTTTCCATCAATCACAGCATGGTGTCCAGGTCCTTAAAGAGAAAAGCAGCCCAAAGCCGTCACACTACCGCCACCATGATTGACTGTTGGCATGATTTTCTTTTTCTGAAATGTGGTAGATTACTGCCAGAGGTAACAAGACACACAGCTTCCAAAAAAGCTCAACGTCCATCTGGTCAGTGAATATATTACTCTCCCAAAGTTTTGGGAATCAGTCAGATATTTTTTGCACAGTTTCAACTAGTCTTCAGGTTCTTTTTGGAAAGTAGTTTGTTTTTCTTTTTTGCTGTGGAACTGCTTCGAATGCCATTTTTGCCTAGTCACTTCTTTATTGTCATGTCATGCATACTGACCTTAACTTAGGCAAGGGAGGCCTGAAATTTTTGAGAGGTTGTCCTTAGTTCATTTGTGGACTCCTCGATGAGTTGTCGCTATTCTCTTGGGGTAAACTTTGTAGGCCCGCCATACCTAAACAGGTTTACCAATGTTCTATGTTTTCATCATGTGAGGATAATGGCTCTCCCTGTGGTTCGCTACAATGCTGAAGATTTAGAAATGGCCTTCCCAACCCTTTCCTGAGTGATGGAGATCAATTACTTTATTCCTCCACTTTTGTGGAATCTCTTTGTTGAAGCTTTTTTTTTTTTAGATCTTTTGTTTGACTTGTTTTTATTGGGACAGAATCTGCTTAAGTGATTTCTTAATTGAACGGGTCTGAGGGTAATTAGGCTTGGGTGGGATCAGTGAAAATTAACCAAAATTTTTGATTAGCCACAATTAATTCTTGAATTAAGAGGTTAATTACTTTTTCACACAGGGACAGGGAGCTGAATAGTTTTTTTTTCCTTAATAAATAAAATGAGCATTTTATGTTCACTTTGGTTATATTTGCCTGATGTCTTCAACATAAAAGTAGGGAAACTATGGAAAATGATAAGAAAGGGTCCAATACTTTTTCAGGGAGTTCTACCTCCAGAATTGCTGAATTGAGTTGTGTAGCCTGCCAGCCAGTCCGGGAGCCACCGCACACACACTTGTCCAGACACAGTTTCGCCCCATCTGACATTGCATATTTGGCACGGCAAAGGGATGCAATTACGGCAAAGGTGAAAGAAGCCATAAACACGGTGGCGTAGATTTGGACACGCCGGTGCCGTTTGTGAAGTGTTTGGAAATGGCCGGCGGCAACGGATGGATAGATGGAATTGAGGAGGGGGAGGGAAGAAGATGGGGATGCGAGACACTTGGGTCTAACTTTTTCTCAAAGAGCTAGGGGCCATTATTTTGGGCAGGGATGCGTCACGGGAGAGAGGCGCAGGGATGCAGCTGTAGACTATTGAATCAATTGCATGTTGAAGTCCTTTATGCTTTCTTAGTACTGTTAAAAGGAGAATCTCCCAGACTTTTCTCCAAATACAATGATCCTTATTAAGACATTCAGTGCAGGTAATTGAAACCCTCATATTGATGTTGGTGGCAAATTGTTCGAGGAAGTTACAAAGGTAATATGGCATTATTTATTTGTGTGTATGTTTCGCATGAAATCCCCGCGAGAACGCATCAAAGTGCCGCATTAACGTCATCTCACCAAGCTGGACTTGATAACTGCAGGCAATTTAGCACTCGCACATCTATTGGGATTTTGAGAGTTCCAGCAGCTGTCTCCCTCACCTCTGCTACCTTTTCATTCTATCCATCTGCTCCTCCATCTTTTATTCATTTTTTTTGTTCTTTTCAGCACATCCGTATATCTCCCATGTCAATGTCGCTCCCTTTTTTTTCTCCCGTTATTTCGTCCACTTATGAATTTATCACCTGGTTTCTTCCCTCTACGTCCTTTAGTATTGTGCCTCCTAGGCCTAATCAGTCTTGTGTTGTTCCTATCTTTGTGCTCTGTGCATCATATCAAATCCCATTCGTTTCTTAGGCCCAAGACCTTCTGACCGTTTTGTATGTGGTCTCTGGAGTCCAAACTTGAAAACTGAGTTGACTGAGAGCCAGAGGAGAAACAGCAAGGGGATGCAATGCAGTTATGTTGAATTAAAGCGTCATCATTACCAGTTTGATACAGCAAAAACTCCTGGAAATAATGAAAATCCACAGACAATTTACATCCAATACAACTGCATTGGGCTGGCACGGTGATGCAGCTGATAAAGCGTTGGCCTCACAGTTCTGAGGACCTGAGTTTGATCCCGGTCCCACCTTTTTGGAGTTTGCACGTTCTCCCCATGCCTGCGTGGGTTTTCTCTGGGCACTCCGGCTTCCTCCCACGTCGCAAAAACGTGCAACATTAATTGGACACTCTAAATTGCCCCTAGGTGTGATTGTGAGTGCAGCTGTTTTTTCTCTAATGTGCCCTGCGATTGGCTGGCAACCAGTTCAGGGTGTCCCCCACCTCCTGCCCGTTGACAGCTGGGATAGGCTCCAGCACTCCCCACGACTCTTGTGAGGATAAGCAGCTACGAAAATGGATGGCTGAATGGATAAATGCATTGGACAGATGAAATTGTTGTTGTTTTTTTTTATCCCTCCAAAGTCTTGGAAAAGGCGAGGGTATCCCACCTCTCAGGGTTGGCTCCCCCCCCCCAAGGAAAAAAAAAGAACTCAGCAAATAAGCAAATAGGTGAGTCTATGGTTTTCAGCATCTGGTCCTTAAAAAAAAAAAAAGTACACACATTTTAAAACGTGAATTTGTTCAATTTGAACACAAACCTGCTAAATAATATCTGCCCCCTGTACAGTTTAACAAGACCCAAAGCAATAATACTCAAAATATTATGCAATCAAAAATATTTTGTATCAAAACATTTCTTAAACATTTATTGTAAACATTTTGAAAATGTTATTTGCATTTTCTGTTTATATTGTATAAAATAAAAGATAAAATAAAACCCCTCCAAAATACAGATTATGACCAAAATCTCAAAAAATAATGTAAAAATTACAAAAATGTTGGAAAAATAATACAAAAGCATTTTGTGAAACTATTCAAGGACAAAATCCAAACATATCAAAAAAATAATAGAAAAAAAATCCGATTGCAGAACATTTGTCAAAGAATATTGGGAACAAAATTCAAGGAGCAAAAAATCACAAAAAAATTATAAAAAAAATAAATACCAACCCCCTAAACTCTTAAACCTCCAAATCCCAAACCTTAATTCTTAGCCTAACCCAAAATTCCTATAATCTGAAAATCCATAAAACCTAAATCCCCAATCCTCACTCCTAATTTAAGGATTAGCCTAAACCTAAAATCTCAGTTGTGGCCTTAACCATTTATCATAACCCTGACCCCTTTTACCCCAATCCTTACCCCCATTCCCTAAACCCAAACTCCAATTTAGCCGTCAACCCGTTGATCTACAACCCTCATCCAAAATCCTAATCCATCTCCAACCCTCCCCAGATACTAACATTATTTTGACGTTGTTCTTATAAGGATTAACATAAAAATCTTTATAATGTTGCTTCAATTGCACATGCAAAAACAACCTTTGTATTCTGAAAGGCGGTGACGGGACAAAATCAATATCGTCTTTGAGTGGACATCATACAAGGTGAAAGGGGGCGACAGCGCGCCGGGACGATGCTACCTTGACGCGTGGACACTTTTATTAGCTGCTACTCGCCTTTTTAATGAGGCTTATTTAAAGGCACCTGCAGTCGTCCACAGGCTGCAAACAGATTTGCCGCCTTGGGCTCAAATCAAAAGTGTGACAAGAAGTCGTATTATTCTAAACTGGATCTAATAAAAGAGAGGAATCTTTTCCAGCTATCCCATAAATGACCCGCCTTTGCTCTTGTTTGTCATTTACCTCTCGTGCTCTCCCCTGCAGCAACTTTCTTTTATGAGCTGTGTATTCATTACAGCGCAATAAAGAGCTGATAGCAAAGAAGCTGTCTTCTTAAACTGAGGCCCCTGAGTTAACTTAGCATCATGGCCTACTTGTGCAATCCTCAAACGTCTCATCATAGATATGTGATGTAATATTGCACGGCGATGATTTAACTCCGCACTGCAGTGGCTGCTCCCGTGACGGAAAGTTATTCTTTTAGGCGAGAGGAGTTTTGTGTCGTCGATTTACGCAGACGCTGCAATCATGGGCTACAAGTCTCTGCTCTTGTCGTGAAGACTGTGGTGGCAATACGGGACTTTCCGAGGCCCATTTGACAATCGGCCGGATGAGAGCGCGCCGCTCGTCAGTCTGTGGGTGTGTAAATGTCGAGCCAGGACCGATGAAGACGTCTCAAGGGCGACGGTGACGGAGATGAATGATATGAAAGCGAGTAGCCGAATCACATCTCTATGTTTACTTGGCAACGCTTGTCACTTTCAGATTGGCTCTCCTCTCCACTGTTCTAACGCTCTTTTTATTTACCGTATGTGCAGTCGACAGAGTTAATGCAGCGAAACATTTATAGGGCAAGGGGCCATCTTCTGGGAACAGATTGTACCCCTGCTTTACTGAACCAGGCTGCATTGCTGCAATTTTCACAACTTTGCGGATTACTGTTAGTCCTGTTAATTTCTATGGTCCAAAGTGGTGGATGTCATATTGAACTAAGGAAGGAGAGGTGCAATGGTATCAATCATATGATGATGATCCTTCTAACTTTCTCTGGCCATTATTATACTGTGAATGGCCGTGGTGAGGTATGATGGCGTGCACGTGGGTGACCAAGTAACCCATGGATTTCCAATTTATGGATTGTTCCTAGGCCTTGTTTATTGGCGATCGTGCAGAGTGGTAGTTATCGTGAATAGAAAAGAGCGGTCACCTTAAAGGTCAAGTGTCATCCCTATAAACATTCCATGCGCAAAGTTGCGGAAGTGTCATTCGACATGCAAGTGGTCGCCATATTTGCTGCATCCCCTGTCTGTGACATCACCCCAAACATTCGCCATTGAAAACACGCCATGGCCCCTACTGTGGAACACTCCCCTTCAGACACGGAAGCTCTTTTCGAAGAAGAGAACATCTCACAACCGAGTGAAGTTACCGGGGCAATATTACCCTATTGTTTCAAGCCGTATTTAGATATGCAGATAACGGCCTAACCACGTCCCTGCCTGATCCACCTCCGGGCAGCGGAGATGAGCCCCCACGGCCCAGGTGCAACGATCCACCCCGGCTCAAGGCCGGATCGACCTTCTGGACAAGGCCTGCAGAGGCTGTCCAGAGGCCACGAAGCTCTCGTCCTTTGCACCCGTGCAATACATTTTTCACGATGAACTGTATCTTTTGGAAAAGTATGCAGAGATTATCCATCCTCCCGAGTGTTCGAGCAATATCCAGCAATGCAATGAGCCGGTATTTTGGCTAACACGAAGGAACCACGAGCTACCTTCCCGCAGGTAAAACTCATAGAAACAAACGAGTCAGCTTGAGCGTGCTACTGCCTCCGTCACTTCCTGCTTCTTGTCGAAAACAAATCCCTCGAGTGGATTTTCATGCTGGGAGTTACAAAAAGCCATATACGTCAAAATGATGTTTGGTGTTGAAAAAACAGATGGGTCCATACCAGCTGCCGTTTTTTCATTGATCACATACAAAAAAATAATCAATTTCATGACAGTGGCACTTTAAATTTATGTGAATGTTCAAATGGGTAACAAATAGTGGTGGATAGATTGATCCAAATATTGATAGTGATACCAAGTCAGTGATGGTGTCTGATCGATACTAGCATAAACATTTTAAGACAGTAGTTTCAGTTTTGCTGTTGTATACAGTGCTTGGGTTTCATCAGCCTGGCGATATCAGACCGGCCGTTTCTCTCTCGTTGCATAGTGGGCACCCATTATTCCTCCATCCCCTTCTTGCGTTTCAATTTTCTTCTGTCACATGACTTAGCAGCACAAAGGAAGCAAGTTGCCGGCTCAGGTCCATCAGCCCAGCAGCAGTTCATTTTTTTTAAGCGAAATGTTTTTCTTATTTCAGCCACCTCAGAATGAGTAAATTATGTCAAGACCTTGGTGTAATTTATTAATCCCATTGAAATGTTATTCAAATGAAATGCATTTACTGGAATTGTTTAAGATTTTTTTTTCTTGGTTACCTCAGATGACCTCAAAAGCAAGTTAACTTGAAAATCTCGTCGGGTGGTGCATTCGTAAGTAAAGTAAGATCTGTAATGTGTGCATAAGCTGCGATACATGGCGGTGGGTAAAACAAGTTGCAAAAGCCCACTTTTTGCGTATTCACTGACATTTTAAGTGTCTTGTGCCCATCTGCACGAAACACCTGCCGCTTTAATGATACTTTCAAGCTTTCCACAAGATGATGTGCTAATGGACAACCAGTGCGCCCACTTAGGGACCTGACACTGTGTAATTACGCTTGACAAATTCTGTTACCGAGCTTTATTGCGTGACCTTTGGCTTAAATGTGCATTCCTGCCGTATTTACATGCTTTTAACTCCTAGCTGGTATACAGCGTAACCGAGTGTTGCTATACGCAGCAAAAGTCAAATAAAATGCCAGGGAGACTATTCCCGCAGGGAGTATGCAATAATAAAAATGTCTTCTTGTTTACACTTTTTACTCCGGTGGTGCAGAGGGAGACAAGTGATGGTGCCGGTGTAATATAATGCCACCACTTTTCCTTGGGCAAAAGTGACTATTGTCCCATTGCCAATAATTTTTCTGCACGGAGAATTTGCGACAGTGATTGGAGAAATTGACACACACACAAAAATATATATATAATTTGTGGGAGACACAAACACACAGCACCTACGGACTTAAATTAAAAGCCATTGTTTTAAAATGGCAAATTGGAGGCGCGGTGCTGTAGTAGTAGTTAAAAATAGAGAGGTTCTGGTTTTGAATCACCACCTGTGACCTTCTTGTGTCTTGGCACTTCGGCTTCTTCCCACATTTAAAAAAAAAAACCTGCATGAAGGTTCATTTAAGACTAATTGTCTACAGGTAAGAATACGACTCTTTGTTTCTCTGGTCCTCTTTATTTGGCTAGCGATGAATTTGTTGTATTCCCCGCCTTTTGCCCAAAGTCAGCTGGTTTCCGCTCCAGCTCACTTGTGACACTGAACAGTACATGTGCAAGCGTACGTAGATCATGGCTGTGACCAAAAGTAAAAAAATATTTTAAAATTAGTTTGTAATTAAAGTAACAAAGTTGTCGTATTTATATTGGAGAATAAAGTTGTAATGTCAAAAGAAAAAAAAATCGTAAATCAAGTCCAATTTCCACGAGAAGTCTTGTTATGGGAGTCACGTCACAATTACAAGTGCAACTAACTAGCAGATAATTATTTTACCGTTTATTCAGTTTTTTTTTTTTACTTTCTGTCCCTTTATTCAATAGTAGGACAGTGTTTCAAATTGACAGTATAGAAAATGCATGAACTGCTTTATCAGAATATCAGCAAAAATGTTGATCGTTGTTTTTCAAAGTAAAAGCAGGTGTTTATAAAGGTCCGTCTTATTTTTTATTCACTTACACAAAGATCGTTCTGCTTTCACGGAGTCCTGCAGAAATCTTAGAATATTTACTGTTGAGACTGCCATTCTCAAAATTTGGAAAATTTAAAGTGAAACTATGTCTCTAAATAATCATCAGTTGATTATCAAAAATCTAATTAATCTAATCTAATTTTTGCATCTTTAGTCCCAGTTTTATGAGAAAACCAATTAAAAATGGCGAAAGCAATGTAAAGTCACGAGAGCAGCGCTAAAGTTTTTCCGCACATTTGAGAATCTCTATCTGCTAATTCACATACGACTTTTTTCGTTGACGAACTCACCTATTTGTGGTCCTTGTATCATGCCGTAACACTGTTTCATATAAAAATAGTGCATGAGAAAATGAAAAAAATAAGTATTTGAACACCGTGCTACACTGCAAGTTCTCGCACTTAGAAATCATGGAATCTTAAGTCTTAAGTGTGCCAGTGACCATTTGGATGATACAGAGGAGTCATGGGAGAAGGTTTTGTGGTCAGATGAAACCAAAATGGAACTTTTTGGACATAATTCCACTAACCGTGTGTGGGGGAAGACAAATGATGAGTTCCATCCCAAGAACACCATTCCTACTGTGAAGCATGGGGGTGGTAGCATCATGCTTTGGGGGTGCTTTTCTGCACATGGGACAGGACGGCTGCAGTGTCTTAAGGAGAGGATGACCGCGGCCATGAATTGTGAGATTTTGGGGAACAACCTCTTTCCCTCAGTCACAGCATTGAAGAGAGGTCGTGGCTGAGTCTTTCAATGTAACAATGAAAAGAAGCACACAGCCAGCAAAACCAAGGAGTGGCTCTGTAAGAAGCATATCAAAGTTTTAGCATGGCATAGCCAGTCTCCAGACCTAAACCGAATGGAACATTTTTGGAAAGAGCTGAAACTTGATGCTTCTCAGGGACAGCCCCGAAACCTGTCTGATCTAGAAAAGATCTGTGTGGAGGAGTGGGCCAAAATCCCTCCTACAGTGTGAACGACTACAGGAAACGTTTGACCTCTAATTGCAAACAAAGGCTACTGTACCAAATATTAACATTGGTTTTCTCAGGTGTACTTACTTACTCAAATACTTATTTGCAGCTGTATCACACAAATAACTTGTTTAAAAAAAAATCATACATTGTGATTTCTGGATTTTTCTGTTTAGATTTCTAACCGCAATGAAAATTCCGAGACCACTCCATGATTTCCAAGTGTGAGAACTTGCAATATAGCAGGTTGTTCAAATACTTATTTTCTTCACTGTAATTATGAACCTTTTTAGTGGGTGTGACAACTACTTGTGGAGTTTGCTGGCATCAGCAATCAATTCCATGTAACAACTGATCAACGACGTCGTCTTACATCACTTTGCCCCTTAACACAACTTCCATGCATGTACATGGATCAATGTGTGTGTGTTTGTGTGTGTGTGCTCCATGTCAGTTTATTAACACGCATTTAGTGAAGCCTTGTGGAGCTATTGCACAGATTGCGCCAAGGCCTACTCACTGTGTGATGTGATAGAAAGATTAAAGGGCTCCAATCAGACGTCGCCCAAAGCTCGAGCTCCCGTCGCGATGCTATCTGTCTCATCGCCAGATTGGCGTAAAAAAGCTTTCCGCTCGGCTTGGTGCAGCCGCCGATGTCTTTAAAAACATTTTTTTCAAGTTGGCTGCTTGAGGAACTGTTTTGACTGAATAGTGTAGGAGGTTCAGCAACCCAACCTTGATTACATCGTTGTGACGTCACACGGGCTTTTTACACGTCGGCTTCGATGTAAAGTCTAAACTGACTGTAGGTGTGATTGCCAGTCCGAAGGGGTCTTTGTCTAAATGTCCCCTGGGATTGGCTTGCAACCAGTCCAGGGTGTACTGTACCTCGCCTCTCACTCAAAGTCAGCCAGGATAGGCTCAGGCTCATTCGTGACATTAGCAACAATAAGTGGGATGGAAAATGTGTTGATGGATGGATTGTCCAGTAGAAATCACATGGCTTCATGTAAGGTAGGGGTGTCAAACTCATTTCTGTCACATTGTAGTTTCCTTCCAAGGGCCGTTATGACTGTGAAACCATAAAACTCTTAAATCGCCTCCTGTGCATATTTACACATGAAATTTCTGAACTAGTTTTGGACTCGGAAATCAAAAGGTTATGGGCTTTTCAACTGGTCGATGTTTGGTAGCAGAAAAAATTATTTTAATATCTCAAAATTGTCATTTATGATATGTCTTTTTGAAAATTCGGTGCAGGTTTTAACCAAAATCATGGCAGTTGACACATGTGCTTTTGCTTTGTGGGCCACAAAAAGTCATGTGGTGGGCTGGCTCTGGCCCCCGGGCCTTGAGCTTGACACCTGTGATGTATCCATTCAGACATCGGTGGTCAGAGCATTGGTCTGGAAAAACCAGGGGTCATGAGTTCGTATCTTACTGGGGCCTCCACCGCCCAAGAGGGGTTGCGTCAGGAAGGGCATCCGGCGTAAAAACTGTGCCAAACAAATATAAGCGTTCATCTGACATGTCACGCTTTGGCGACCCCAACTTGGAAAGTGTTTATTTCTGTTGTGCAAAGTTCCTATAACTCTGCCGTTTCAAAAGCAGAGTTCACCATATTGGCAGATATTTTACATCATTCTGACTGATCTTTCAAAACTCACCGTATATTGTGTTCCGCAACAATACCATTATTCACCAAACCTACCAAAAGAAAGAGTACACATTCTGTTCTTTCTTTTTCACCAGAAAATTTGTCTCTAGCTTTTAGTGTTCTTTAGTAGTCAGTAATAGAACATGGGTTGGCTTTACTAAAAACACCAGTTTTTGACCAAAAGCGGACAAAATTAGCTTTATGTGAAAAAAAACATCAAGCAGAACAGTAACTTTGATTCTACTATTTTGGCTTTGAGCCACCTCAATTTGTAAAAAAAACTCTGAGGGCTTTTGATGGCAAAATTAGGATTTATTTACAATTATCCAATGATGAAGTCGCTCACACTTTTTAAGTTACGCGTTCCATTCACTCCATTACTTGCGTCGTCTAACATCACAATTACAACAGCCACTCTGTTTTTTCCATACATATACATACTCTGTTTGAGTGCAGGGTGCCTAAAGTTGTTCAACTTTCCAATTTTTGGTATTTCTCTCCTAGATAATTGTTGTGACAAGCCTAGATTTCCTGCCCAATTTTTATCATCTTCTTAAAAGCTGTCCTGATCTCAAATCCAAAGCGTTCTTCAGTGTTCATTCAGTCCTTTACAAACCTGAATTTAAGCTACATGAGAACGTGCAAAATATGCAGTGGCTATTATAAATCATTTCCATTCCAGGTTGTTGCGTAATATGAGTCCTTGCGTGTAAAAGTGCTTACGATATCAGTTGAAAACTGAATGCTTATCGCAGCTGACTCGCAAAACAGCATCTTACGAAATGGACCTTGAACACGCACACCTTTAAAGGGATTATTGGAACCAACCATAAGTGCAAAGAAAGAAAGAGGAGAAACAAAACAGAAGCTCTCAGTGTTTCTGTCTAATAAATCAGACGAGAGATGGTATCGCCTGTGCATCTTTACGTGAGCTTTTTCATTCAAGTGTATGAATGTGTTTCAAGGGATCCGTGTGGGTGTTTTTGTGCGGGTATTATATGTGTGCGCGCAAGACTTGGTGTTTGTTGCCGTTTTCTATTTTGAAACATTACAAAGAGCCCGCGGTGGGAGTAAGAGCTCAATCAACCCCCCCAACCCCTCCCGCATGCCGGCAGGTTGCGATGGAGTGATACAGGAGCAACTGAGCTGCTACATAAAGACTGTAAATTAAAAGCAGTGAGCGAGAATCAGGTAAAGAGAGATAACAGGGACTGCAAAGAAAATATTCATCTGCATTATGTATTTACCTATGTATTTACCACACACACACACAACACATTTGGACCTGAGGGTGAAGCAGTGAAATGGACGAGTTTAGCAGTGTGGAAAGTGCATGAAAGGGAGCCTCGCCTGAATTGCAGGTTTTGGGAATTAGGGATTCATTGAGGCTTGGCTTTTATGAAAACAAGTTTGCTGGTGCTGGTTTCAGGTACAATAAGGCATAGAAAGTGTTGCCAAAAGATAAGATGGCGGGTGTAAAGAAAAAAAAATAAATAAATAAATTCAGCCTTAACACTGATCTGATTGCCTTGATCGGTATCTGACGATAATTATCATTTTATGCCAATTAGATTATCGGCTTTAATGTCAAAATTTGCCGATCTGGTCGATGACCTCATTGATTGGCTCTGCGAAAGACATACTCCGCGTCATGCTTGGACCAGACTACAAGACAAATTTGGTCTTTCATCATGGCGCCATGTCAGACTACTGAAATAAAACCTTTTGCATTCTGATACCCCTGCATCCTGTCTTTTACTAACACTGGGCTTTATCTTGTCAAATCAAATGCCGCCTGATGCCATGGAGATTGCAACAACGATGGATGGCGCAAATCATGTGGTTGTCATCACTAATGCTTGGGAGAGGACGTTCATTCATATTTTTAATACCATAGGCTTGCAAGCAGGCAACCAAATTTTCTGAAGCTTTGCAAGTTAGTGCTAACACTAACAGTTGGAGTTAAACAGGCTGGTGTTCTGTTGAATCACGCTCAAACGTTTTGGTGTGCGCAATGTCATTTAAAGGTCAAGTGTCATCCCTATAAACATTCTAAAATAGGTATTGAAATGAAAAATTTAAAAGTTATTTACTTCAATGTCCATACAAAAAAAATGAATATGAGGAGAGAGCGCGTCATCCATGTGCAAAGTTGCGGAAGTGTCATTTGACATCGAAGTGGCTGCCGTATTGGTTGTATCTTCTGTCTGTGACGTCACACTGGGACTTTCGCTATTGAAAACATGCTGTGGTCCCGACTATGGGACACGGCCCTTGGGACACAGAAACTCTTTTCAAAGAAGAAAACATCACACAATCGAGTGAAGTGTCCGGGGCAATATTAGCCTATTGTTTCGAGCCATATTTAGATGATATGCGGATTACTTCTAACAGCAGACTCCCAGACAATATGTATGACCCACTCCAACCGAAGCCGTGCTCGTCCACAAGGCACGGCTTGCCCGGTGGTTCGTCCACCCATCTACTATGAGACACTGAAGCTCTTTTTAGAGAAGAGAACATCTCACAATCGAGTGAAGTGTCCACGGCAATGTTACCCTATTGTCTCGAACCATATTTAGATGATATTCAGATCACTTCGAACTAACAACAGACTCCCAGACAGTATGTATGAGCCAGCCCGGCCAAAGTCGTGCTCATCCACAAGGCACAATGCGGAAGCCTTCGCCGGCGAGCCCAATGCGGAAGCAGACTGATGTGCACATCAACACATTTAGCACCCCTGTCATACGTACACGGATCTTTTGTTACGTTATGAGAGTCAGATTATGTGTTCCCCCCCAAACTAATATTTTTTTTTTTTGTAGTAGATGTATACACACCTACCTGTCATTTGGAACCCATGAAGCTCTCGTCCTTTGCACTGTTGCAATCCATTTTTCACGACGAACCGGGTCTCTTGGAAATTTATGAATATTTAGCAATATCCATCAATGCAACGAGCCGGCATTTTGGCTAACACAAAGGAACAACGAATTATCTTCCCGCAGGTAAAACTCATAGAAAGAAACAAGTCCGCTTGAGCGCGCTACTGCCTCCAACGTCACTTCCTGCTTCTTTTTGAAAACAAATCCCTCGAGAGGTTTTTCATGGGGGGAGTAACAAAAAGCCATATACGTCAAAATCATGTTTTGTGGTGAAAAAACGGATGTGTCCATACCGGCTGCCATTTTTTCATTAATAACATACTAGATATCATCCATTTCATGACACTTGGCCTTTAATTACAATAAAGTAATTTAATTACTTCCATTAAGTTAGCACCCATTATTTCTGTCATCTAATGTTGGTTTGACCTGACTAAAAACTTAAACTTCTGTTCATGGCCAATCCTTGAATGCTACCTAGAGGTCATTGTTTTTTCTTTTGTTTAAAAGTCTAGATAATACTTTTGAAGATATTCACTCCACAAATGTATACAGTAAGTAAAGAAATCATTTAAATTGACACATTGCTGCATCTTTGCGATTGGATTGGTGATGACGTGAAATGTCTTTTTTTTTTTCTTTTTTTAACTCTGATCGGCTCCAAAAATCCAGACCGTGTAAAGCCTGAAAAAACTGTGTCCTTTCTTTGTGCCTGCCGAATTATATCAATAGAAGAGATAAAATTAGAAATGATTATACTCTCTCACATAGCATAATTATTCATAGTGATAATGTTTATGTGCTTGATGGAGTGCAAGGGAGGGCACACAGAGAGGAAAGTCGCAGCTCAACTCAAATTATAAGTATTTGTTTTATCTGGAACTGACACAAGTAAGTGGCAATAGACCACTATTATTACCACTAGTTAATGTCACGGTTATTTTCATGAAATTCAATGCACTCCTTTTTATTTTTTAGAGCATGCTAACATTAACCACAACTGTAACACAATGCTGTTTATGAACCATAAAACCAGTGTTGCGGCATAACCAATTATGTATAACGAGATTTTCATTTTATTGGACAATGTATATAACTGTAATGGATTACATTTCTGGGAGGAAATGGCTAATTAAAGTAGTTGCTTTTGATGATTTCCATGATTACAATTTCTATTACATTTGAAGAAAAGCCACAAAAACGATTTTTTTTCCCCCATATCACATCCTCCTCCTTGAGCCTTTACTTCTGATTGGCTTTCTCTGGTCATGTGTGATTCTGCTGCTGTCTCAAACATGACATTAAAAAAAGACATTGAAGCGCCACCTTGTGGTGCAATATGTTGAGTTCGTCTGAGATTTTGAAAATTTTAGACTCAGCACTTTTGAACATTGCCTTGTGACACTTATTCTGTGATATGGGACTTTAAAATTTGAACATTGTTTTTTCCATTTTTTTTTCCATATGAAGATGAATTACCACCAATAAGCAGTTTTGTGTTTCAGTTACTATGAAGAAAATAAGTATTTGAACGTCCTACTATATTGCAAGTTCTCCCACTGAGAAATCATGGAGGGGTGTGAAATTTACATCGTCTGTGCATGTCCACTGTGAGAGAGATAATCTAAAAAGAAAAATCCAGAAATCGCAATGTATGATTTTTTTTTTAATTATTTATTTGTGTGACACATCTACAAATATTTGAACACCTGAGAAAACAATGTTAATATTTGGTACAGCACACTTTGTTTGAAATTACAGAGGTCAAACGTTTCCTGTTGTTGTTCACCAGGTTTGCACACACTGCAGGACGGATTTTGGCCCACTCCTCCACACAGATCTTCTCTAGATCAGATAGGTTTCTGGTCTGTCGCTGAGAAACACGGAGTTTCAGCTCCCTCCAAAGATTTTCTATTGGGTTTAGGTCTGGAGACTGGAAGGCCACGCCAGAACCTTGATGTGCTTCTTACAGAGCCACTCCTCGGTTATCCTGGCTGTGTGCTTCGGGTCATTGTCATGTTGAAAGACTCAGCCCCGACCCATCTTCATTTCTCTGACTGACGGAAAGAGGTTGTTCCCCAAAATCTCACAATTCATGGCCGCGGTCATCCTTTCCTTAATACAGTGCCGACGTCCTGTCCCATGTGCAGAAAAACACCCCCAATGTATGATGCTACCAACACCATGCTTCACAGTAGGTGGTGTTCTTGGGATGGAATTTATCATTCGTTTTCCTCCAAACACGGTTAGTGGAATTATGACCAAAAAGTTCCATTTTGGTCTCAGTTTGAGTCTTACTGATTGTATGGGGTGGACAGGTGTCTTTATGCAGCTAACGACCTCACACAGGTGCCTCTGATTCAGGAAAGTACATGGAGTGAAGGTGGACTTTTAAAGGCGGACTAACAGGTCTTTGAGGGTCAGAGGTCTAGCTGATAGACTTATTTGATAATACTTATTTGCAGCTGTATCACACAGATAAATTGTTAAAAAAAATCATACGTTGTGATTTCTGGATTAATCTTTTTAGATTATCTCTCTCACAGTGGACATGCACCTACGATAAAAAATTCAGGCTCCTCCATGACTTCTAAGTGTGAGAACATGCAATATAGTAGGGTGTGATTTAGTGTGATTTTTTTTTTCTTTTTTTCATTTTAAATGACATGTGTGAGTCGTCATCTAATCTGGACTGCTGGGGAGCAAGCTAGCTATCTGACACCTACCTTTTCGAGTCCGGTAATTCCTCCTTCCGCTGGTCACCTACCTACCTACACCTATAGTATACAGTACAAAAGGAAATGCACTAAATGAACAAGTCATTGTTCCATCTTGTGATCGGATCGTTGATCAGTTATCATTTTTTTTAAAGTGGCTATTTAGCGATCGACTCCCAAAAACCTGATCGTGGAAAGCCTATGGCATTGTATTCGTACAGTACTTTGAAAGAAGGTGCCAGGTACAAAGAAGAAGAGGTAAATAATTCCAATGACTCATTTGCACCTGGAAGAACAAACATCCATCCATCGATTTTCTTACCCACTTATCCTCACGAGGGTCGCAGGAGTGCTGGAGGGTATTCCGGCTGTCAATGGGCAGGAGGTGGGGTACACCTTGAACTGGTATTCAACCAATCGTAAGGCACATGGAGACAGACAGCGATTCAAACCTACAGCCAATTTAGAGTTTCCAAATAATGTAATGATTTTGGGATGTAGGAGGAAACCAGAGTACCTGGGGGAAAAAAATCTACTCACAGGCTGGGCTGGGATTTCAGCCCCGGTCTCAGAGGTGTGAGGCCAATGATCCAGCCAGTCGCAGTACCGTGCCGCCGAAGCACAAATAAAATGGTGGGTGATTATAAAAGCGTTGGAAATAGAAAAATACATGCGGTGTGACATCAGGGATAGAGTGAAGGATTGTTACAAGAGATCTTTGGACAATAATGGCTGTGGCGCTAATTATGTGGCAAAAAATGAGGCCCGACAAGCTGAGGAGGAAGATGATGAAGCAGCCGCGTCCTCCAGGGAGGAAGGATGAAGATTCTGCTAACGCTGATTATGATGCTTGGGGATTATGATTACTAACTATTATAGAGATAATGATGATAAATGTCACGACTGTGTCGCCGGTTGTCAGCGCTTGTTGCGCCTCAATGAACCACCTGTGCAGAGTTAAAGCTTTGAAATAAAGTTATTAGAAGTTTCTAAAAAGTACCGTCGGTGACATTTGGTGGACGTGTACATAAAAAGCAGCTGAGGACCATTTTGCAGATTAAGCATGAATACAGCATCGAAAGTTTGGGGGGGGGGGGGAATAGCCAATTTCATGAGTCAACATGAAATTCTGTGGACAGATCTGTTATATGAGGGCACATAAAAGTCTCAAGGACTTTATGTACACTTTTACATTAATGCTGCCATAAAACCACATCTCCTGCTTCATTTTTAATAAACATTGTCATATGAATGACCAATTATCCTTCCTCACTAGTATTGTAAAATAATTTTGACTGGGCGTGTCATATTTCTGTTCTATTGTCTGGTTGACAATACCACACTGCAGATATTTAACAGCACTCTGTTAACAACATTTCCTCGATATTCTCTGTATCAACAAACCATTTTTCATCGAGATCAAATTTTACCTCACAGATTAGTTTTGGCTTTGTCTCAAAACATCTGGTTCATCAAAGGAGCCTCAAGCACCCACCGGCAAAGTCAGACATTTTGGTTTGACGCGCCATTTCATTTTTTTGACAAGCTCCCAGTCATGAATTTCATTTCCATGGATTCCACGGAAAAAGATTATGCGAGAACCCGTTTGTCACCGCTTGCAGCGTTACTGGTTATTGTATCCCAGGCAATGCAAGCAGGGGTGTAGTTGAAGAGGAGCACGGGGGAGCAAGAGACCTCTGTCCTCCCACACTGTTACAGTTAAGTGAAATAAATTAATTTGAACATGTGACATGTTTTTCAGAAAGCCTTTAGCAGATCATGAACAATTGCAGTTCACGGCACAGTGACCACTGGGAGCAAATTTTGTCCTAAGTAAGAAAGTACAGTGAAGAAAATAAGTATTTGAACACCCTGCTGCATGGCAAGTTCTCGCACTTAGAAATCATGGAGGGTTCTGAGTGAGGGAAAGAGCTTGTTCCCCAAAATCTCACAATACATGGCCGCATTCATCCTCTCCTTATTACGGTGCAGTCGTCCTGTCCCATGTGCAGAAAACCACCCCAGAAGCATGATGCTACCACCCCTATGCTTCACAGTAGGGATGGTGTTCTTGGGAAGGAACCCATCATTCGTCTTACTCCAAACATGGTCAGTGGAATTTAACCAAAATTTTCCATTTTGGTCTCATCTGACAACAAAACTTTCACCCATGACTCCTCTGTATCATCCAAATGGACATTGGCAAACTTAAGACAGGCCTTGACATGTGCTGGTTTAACCAGGGGAAGCTTCCGTGCCATGGATGATTTCAAACCATGACCTCTTAGTGTATTACCAACAGTCCCCTTGGAAACGGTGGTCCCAGTTCTTTTTAGGTCAATGACGACATCCTGTCATGTAGTCCTGGGCTGATTCTTCACCTTTCTAAGGATCATTGAGACCCCATGAGGTGATATCTTGCATGGGGCTCCACTCTGATTGAGATTGACTGTCATGTTTACCTTCTTCCATTTTCTAATGACTGCTCCAACAGTGGATCTTTTTTCACCAAGCTGCTTGGGAATTTCTCTGTAGCCCCTTCTTCCAGCCATGTAGAGTTGTACAGTTTTGTTTTTTGGTGTCTTTGGACAGCTCTTTGGTCTTGGCCATGTTACAAGTTTGAGTCTTATTGATTGTATGGGGTGGACAGGTGACTTTATCCAGCTAACAAACTCACACAGGTGCATCTGATTCGGGACAATACATGGAGTCGAGGTGGACTTTTAAAGGCGGACTAACAGGTCTATGAGAGTCAGAATTCTATCTGATAGACAGGGGATGAAATACTTATTTGCAGCTGTATCACACAAATACATCATTAAAAAAAATCATACATTGTGATTTCTGGATTTTCCTTTTTAGATTATCTCTCACGGTGGACATGCACCTACGATGAATATTTCGGACCCCTCCATGATTTCTAAGTGGGAGGTCTTGCATTATAGCAGGGTGTTCAAATACTAATTTTCTTCACTGTATACTGTCAATATCCATCTGAAAGATTTGCTTAAAAAATGCAATGTGGAGGGGGACGCCAACAATAACTGTGATGTCGCCGGGGCGCACCATCCCTTGCAACATGCCGGACAGGTAGTGTTGCGAGCTTGCTCCTGAACACTTTCAAGGTTGTTGCTGAAAATATAGTGCCACTTTAAATGCTGCTCTCCTTGCTGCACTCACGTGTCGCACTATAACTGACGGTGTATAATTGAATTCCCGCTGTCGGTGGCACCCCACACACCGCCCCACACATCCTCCGTGCACTCACCTTGCCGATGATGTGGAGTGGACCTGTGATGAGGATGCAGCTTCATCGCCGTCCGCTTCCATCTTTCTTACGTACGGGTGTTTGTCTCGAGTAACAACGCTGATAATCACAAGGAGCTGTTCGGTGCTCTCTCATTAATCATCCGGAAGGGGTGCTGGATAAGGGAGTAGCGACCCCCCTGGCCTGACCTCCTTTCCGCACTTTGTCACTGTGCGTAATTCAAGTGGAGTGTGGCGATGTCACTGAGATGTGATCATCCTTGTAGGGATGAGTGTTTGTTGTGCTCGAGGTCAGCATGTAAATGAATCCAGTGGGATGTAAAGGCGGGGGTGGGGTGGCCTCGTTACCCAGGGCATGTCAGTTGGATGAATGAATGGATGCATGGATGGAAGGTCGTAAATGAAGAGTCAGCATTCAGATTGGGAGCCACAGAGCTTGATGATCCGATATTATTTCAATGATTTATAATATTAGTAGTTTTGTACTGTAATAAAAAGTAACTAAAGACAGGAAAAATGTCTTTATTAAAAAAACAAGTGAGAGTGAAACACATTTTCTTTTAAATGATGCAATCCAAATGGGACAGTGTATGTTGACTAGTGGTTAGCGTATCTGGCTTACAGTTCTTAGGTCCTGGATTTGATTCTTGGTTCAGTTCTCAGGTGTGCAGGCTTCCTGCCACATTCCAAATACTGTACATGCATTTCAAGTTGGTTCAAGACTCTAAATTGCCCATAGGTGTGAATCGGAGTGTAAATGTTCAGTTGAAAATGTGCCCCGCAATTACCTTTCAACTAGTCCAAATATATTTGTGCATGCTTAGCACACTAATTATAAGAAAATTTATTATTATTAAGAGTACATTTTATTTCAATATGATGGCTAAAATGGTACAGTTAGAATCTAACAATTTAAATATTCTGATATGTATATGTTTCTTCATAAATGCTCCCATAAAATGACATCTCCTAGTTTATTTTCTAATAAATATCAGCTTGTTAATGAGCAATTATCATTGTGCATATAAAGGTGTCCAACTAGTATTGTGAAATATTTTTGCCTGGGAGTGTCATCTCACTGCAGTTAATCATTTGGGAGTTAGGTTAGTCAGTGCACACCTGTTAGCTAAAAATAATACAAATGAGTAAATAAAAAAATCAATAGATGAGTAACCTAAACTAATTAGGATGTTCTCGTGGGCTTTTCGTGACATTTTCTTTTATTTTTAGCAGATACCTGAAAGATTTATGTAAATCTGACTGGTATTCGCAGCTGTTACGAATTCAGCACACCAGTTGCAGATGGGGGGGAAAAAAAAAAAAAAAAAACTTCCCCAAACTTTAATGCTGCCATGATTATGCGCCACAGGTATGGTGTAAAGTTCTTTTGGTGACCTTTTAAAATTACGGCCATAAAATTCAGCCATGGTTTCATCTGACTACAACACATTTCCACACAAGTACTTGGGGTATTTCAAAGGTGATTTTGCAAGATTACCATACAGTACTACAAAGTATGATCCCTTAATCCTCTTTTACTCATTTTACATCTTTACCTTAGTATTAAATGGCTTCTAGATTATTTGATTTTGAAAAATGCTTTGGAAATATGCATGTACGAGTCCCAAAGGCCCTCAGTACCATCCACTAACAACCCAGGCTAAACCTTGATCCTCCCTGACATACAACAATATTGGTCTCTCCATCTACTTCAACAATACATCCTTGACACCAAATAATACTTGGGCATGGGCTTTGGCACCATCTTGTGGTACCTTCCCGCATTGCAAAAAGCAGAAAAAAAAACAAAAAAATGATCAGATAGATTTCACAGAAACAACCACGGTAGAGGGATATAATAAACGCAACAGCACACCGTGATGAGGCAGGGGTTTTCGGAATGTGATTTTTTTTTTTTTTTTTTATAAAAAAAAAAATTCCTCTGAGAAATCACTTGGTCCAACAAAATGCTGGTTTACAGGTGTGATATCAGACCGTGTTAAAGGGGGGGGGGCATAAATATGAAAGAAAACAGATGGAGACAGTGGATCTGAAGAAGGTGAGAATGTGTTACTTTGTCCACAGACCTGTGTGTCTGTGTGCTTGTGTGTCTGTGTGTAATTACTCTCTGACCTGTCGCCGGTGGCGTCGTCATGATCGCTCTCATGTGGGCCACACAAACATACACCGGCCTCCTTTGAATCCAGCCGAGGGCTGCAGAAGCAGGCAGGCGAGAAAAAGCACCACAGAAAGACGCCAAATCTCCCCCCCTCCACACTTTGCTGATCTCTCTCCCTCTTGAATGTAGCCTCGCTACTAAATCCTCATCTCCATATTCATAGACAGAGGGGGCCTCTCTTAAAGACTATCTGAAATGGGGCCAGCGTGGTCTTGTTTGTGGCTCCACAAAGGCAGAGGAAAAAGTCATTTCCTTTGGCCGCCGAGCATGGAGGTGTGCGCTCACGTGTGGCGCCGTGCCCCCGCTCCGACATTAGGCCTGCTCCGTCTCGGCTCTTAAGGCGTCTCTTGCGCTAGCACGGTCTTGTAGAAACACTTCAAACTGCAACCACCGGTGAGGACGGGTGGGAAGCGCTGGAGAAAGATGGTGGGAAAAAATTGAAATGGGAAGACCTTGAGTGCGTGAAACAGTGGCTCGAATTGTATCAACTTGAAACCTTCCATTACTCGCAGAGAGTAGCTTAAAAAAAAAGATGATAGATGGACTTTTGTGTGTGTTGCAAAATGAATGGAAAGGAACGACTGAAACAAACACACAAGAGCTTGTTTGAATTTGTCAACGCAATGGGTATTAAAACGGTAACAAAAGTCAAACAAGAAGCTGTCAAAGATGAAAACGTGGAAGCGCCGTCAACTCATGAACCAAAAATAATCCCGTCTATTTTCAATAATGCATGGCCCATAAATAATACTTGATTAATGCCATAAATAATTGCATTGGAGGAGAAAAATGTAGAGGGTGAAGCATTATCAGGAGCGGTTTTCAACAAGAGAACAATTTAAGGTAAATTTAGTATGAGCAGGGATGGATCTTGGTTGTCAAAGTTTTATTTTATTTAAAAATGACTTGATTCTCGCCAAAATGCAATGGAAAATTGAAAAGGTATGCATTCGGTTCATTAGAACAAAGGAAGGCCAATTGTCACGATGACTTTCTTCCCGCCCTGATTGGTTGAAATTTCATTAAGTAAATAAAGTTTTAGTTCTCACAATGTTTTTTTTTTAAATGACCAAAAACCACTGTAAGAGTCCCCTCGCAAACTAAAAAAAGTGTGTGTGTGTGTGTGTGTGTGTGTGTGTGTGTGTGTGTGTGTGTGTGTGTAATATAGACTGTATGCATTCTTATTGGTCCAAATTTAAATGGAAAATATTTCAATGTTGTCTTATTCATAAACAGATTCTGACCAAATGTAATGGGGACATTATTTGATTGTCAACAGTCTAAGTCAAAAGAGCAACATTTAGTGCTTCAGATTCATTCATTCAGATTCATTCATTTATTTTCATTAGTTTCAGTTTTCATAAAAAACAAAAAAATCATTTCATTTTATGCATGTCCCTTGAAGGATACCATTTATTTATTTTAAAAAGGGATTCCATTGGTTTTATGAAAACAAAATAATTACAAGTAGCTCCTCACAAATCTGTTTGCGGTCTTATCATAAATTTTATTTTATTTGAAACATCGTCTTGTATTTTAATAATAGCCCTGTGATTGATAGGCGACGTGTCCGGAATGAAGTCTCTCTTTTGGCTCGAAGTTGGCCAGGATCGAGTCCAGCTAGTTTCCTGTGACCCTGAACAAGAGAAGCGGAATAGAAAATGGATGCATGGTTGGATGGATTTTAATAATGTCATAAAAACTTTATGGAAACATCTATGGAAGAATACTTATCAATCATAAAACAAGACAGGAAGTCGCGCAAAAACAAAAGAAACGCCCCCCTGCAGAACTTCAGTGTCCTTGGCAGAGGTAATTAGAAAGGGTGAGGAGCGATGAAGTCAACAAGCGTCTTTCCTCACTGTTTTTTTTTTCCCTCTTCTATTTTCTTCTCCATGTTGCTGATGCAACTGAAGGCAAGGGAGGCTTAAGTTGGAAATAAAACAACAGCTGACGAGTAGGGCAACTTTGGCTTCTTTGTCTTGTCTTGTGTCGGGCAGGAGCGTCCTCTTTTTCTACTCTTTTTATACGGGCCTTCAGCAAAAACCCGGAAGTCTTACTAGCACCCGATGACGTGTGTGATACCATCAGTGGGCTCAACTTAGCAAGCCTCAGATATGCCGGCGCTCAATGAAGAGAAACATGTTTGAAGCAAGTAAGGTACAGTCATGCCCTCGCACATAGGCATCGGCGAGCCGCAGTCGGCGATGCACTTTCGTGGGTTGATGGAACGCGACAAACAGTCACGCTCACAAATACAAAATGACAACACTCGCAAGCAACTGCTGTATGCTACAACACACGCCGGCACACTGCGGCTGAATCCGCCTCCAGATGTCACTCACTCGGCCATGCCCCCTAAAGCCATATCCTGCGTTCTACGGTGTACACAATTTACAAAAACATTTTCATTGCATTCTGGGTTAATTGCACTTCAATCAATTTCAATGGGAAATACAAATTTAGTCGCAAGTGACATCACCAACAATTTACCTGCATTACCTCAAACCCATGAATGCATTGTTAACTTGTGGTTCTTTTTTTTTTGCAAGTAGACTCAGTCTTTCTTCCAAACAATATTTGGTGGCACAAAACAGGCGCCATCTGTTGGACTCTTGTCAGTTTTGCTCATTCCACATTGCATCCTCGCAGATTTTGACAGGACGCCGGATTAAGCGCGATGCCAAAATCGAAGCAGCTTGTCCGCCGCTTTGTTCGCCAGCGGGGGCGGAGAGGTTGACAAAATGGTCGCCATGAGTGTTTTGTTGAACAACACAACATCACGTCGACCTGCGGGAGTGCATTAGTAGTCGTGTTTTGGCTTTTTGAGTTTGGAGCGAACAAGAAAATAGATCAGCCCTTTTAAATGCATGTCATCAAGCCATTCACCATCATTATGTGAAGTATTTGAGAGTCAGAGTACTGTAGGAAAAGCCATTATATCTTTTTTTTTTTTTTTTTTTTTTGGGTACATTTCCGAGAAAAAATGAAGCAACCATTGTAAACACGTCCAACCTGCTTTATACTAACATTTTGCATGTACAATATTACTTGAATGAAAATTGTCCGGGAGCATTTTCCTGGCTGAATTTGCACCCCGGACTTGGACTGGGGGCCATGTGTTGGTCCTGTAATTACTTCACTGGCTCATTCACAACCATGGACAATTTAGAGTCCACATTTGGGAATGAACCTACTTTGTTTGTGTAATGTGGGAGGAAGCAAGATTTTGGACTCTAAAGTCTCCACTTTGAGTCTGACATTGGACAATCGTCCACCACGCAGCTCTCGTTCATATTTGTCAGCATTTACTGTGCACAGAAAACGCTTGTATTCAGGTCATGTTGACATTTTGGGTTGGCATTTGGCACAAGTCCCTACTGTGTTTGACAGATGCTCCTCACGATTGTTGACGACGACCTAGGTTGGGAAGAGTGGGGGGTGGGGGTGGGGGGGCTTAAAACATAAATGTTGCTGTAAAAACAAAGCCCACGCTTGCACATTTCTCTTAATTTCCTCCCTTCTGCCTCGCTGCCACGTCTTCTCTAATCCCTTTTTCATTGTCCTCGGCGGGCTGATTTACGGCGCCGTCCATCACTCTCCCACTCCTTCCTCGCCGTTGTTTTCATTTTTCAACTTCTTTCTTGTTTGTTTCTCCTGACTTCTTCCCCTTTCCGTGACTCCTCCCGTCTCCCCTCCGCTCCTCTACCCCCCCTCCCACCAAAGCACCTGCTTTCCTCGGCTCATTTTCTTCCCCTCGCCGTCTTTTCGCGTATCACTGCAGACTCATGTAGTCAATTATCCGTTCTGTTAATGAGCAGATAAATCTAATTGCTCTCTCCTTCAGTGCCTGACGGCATCTCTCTCTCTCTCTCTCTCTCTCTCTTTCTCTCTCTCTTGTTCACTTGCTACTTTTCCATGATTCCTCAAGCCTCCCTCTGTACTTAAAGAAGCGGCTGTTGGTAACGAGCGCGCTTAAGCCGCATTTAGGGATAAGGCCAAAATTTTGAGGACAATTCGTTGCCTTACAGTCAATCGTCTTGTAACATCTCTGACAGTTTCATTTAAAACTGATCTTTGATCTCTGCCCAGCTGAGCTAATCACGGGCAGAGAAAAGGAAAAGTACTTCTTCAGCTCCTCGACTTCATGAAAAGTTAAAAAAAAGTTGAACCTCGAATGCACTTAAGTACAAAAGTGAACAGTAAAACTTTCAGTCAAAAGACAGAAGGTGGTGTTAGGGTGGTACAAGACACAACACTTTGGCCACAAATAATTTTTGAAGCTGACATAAAAAAATTCACTTAAATAAGACCATGGGTGAAGGATATCTTACTTCTTCAAATCTTTTGCTTTGTCATTAATGCTCACTGATATCTACGTTCCTGTCACTGCTGTCCCTTTTATTCACTTTTTAAAACTCCTCAATCTCCATCAAGATCCAAGGTGCGCTCGACTTAACCTGTCTCCATTGATGTCTTTTTAAAAGTAGTCATCATCCAGGTAAGTGAACAAAAGTGTCAAGCCTATGGACAACGTCCACTGGGTCTTTGACATACTTCCAGTTTTGCCACATGAGTTTCCGAATAACTACCTAATCTCATTAAAACAAGGTTTCAGACTTGGTCTCTGGTTTTTAAAGCTCGTGAGTCCAAATATTTACTAACTACAATTCTCTTTTCTTTATTTCCAAAAAAAAAAAACAAATGTCTGTTTTGTTGTGGTTTCGTTGAAGAAAATCTTGGCACATCCACTTATCAGAATCAGCTTTATTGGCCAAGTGTGTAAAAACACGACAAGGAATTTATCTCCGACAGTCGGTCGGCGCTGCCATGGTACGACATTCAGAACAAAGAACAACAAAGTAAGAATAACAAAGAACAAGACACATTGTTTATAGGAACTATTCCTTAGTCACAGATGTGCAAGATGCAAGGTCTTCTTCATTTAGAACAGGTAAGAGACAAGTGTGTCAACATCCCACATTGTGTTAAGCTTGTTCAGAGTGCTTTTACCCATTCGGGGATCCCGTTATAGACCAGTGCAATGACAAATGCGCAAAGGGAGCAGTTTAAAGTTATGAATTGTGATATTCTACAAAATATATTGCTAATACTATATGCTTTAGGCAGTGACATCTGGAGACATTTCTAGAAGAGGGTCATAATTAAAGTTTTGAAAATCTCATCATGTACCAGACATTACTATAACAGAATATAATATATAGAAATGTATACAAATGCTACAAAAGTGAGTTTTCCGTTTGATGTCAATTTAAAATCTGTTCCCTTTTACTGGCCTTGGATGCCTCGTTATTGTGAAGACTTACAAGACACACTCAAAAGAGGCCAGTCTCACCTTGGTCACCTCAACACACTCCACATTCTTTCTTTAAAAAACAAAAATCATCTCCTGCGGCCTGCCAGGACGACAAGGTTGAGAATGGTGTTGCCCCTCTGACCCGCATCAGCACGAGAATCACGTCTGTCTACTCCTTTCAAGCGTCCTGACCTCCTTTTTCTCGACTCCACCGCTCTCCTCTTCGGTTCAAGTAGAAAGTTGCGCCCGGGCTAGTTTATCCACTTCGCATTCAGCGTCGATAATCTGGCGCCGCTATCAACAAACTTCGATCGCCGCAGCCTCAATGTGGCAGAGCCAAACCTAATTAGGGCTTATCAACAAAAGTGCCAGAGGAAGCACAAACCAGCGGAATGCTGTCCTGTAGCTCCATATTTTAAACTATAAGACGCGTTGACTTCAAAGCAATCTCCTCACTGTTATTTGAAGAGTAGCAACCCTTTATCTATAAAGGAACCACATTTGGGAACTTTAGTAACTTTTCTGACTCTGTAGTCCATCAGTAAAGAAATCTCATGATAAAAGTACCGTTCTTGTGATAATAATATATATTCATACTCTATCACTATCTTTCTCTATCACCATCTCTTTCTTTATCAAAATATATTAAAATATAAAATTTGATGCACCTCATCATTTTATTAGCATAGTTTCCTCAATGTCACACTTAAGATAAACATCATACGACACGAACCCAAGTAAGCATAAAAATAAATTTTCAAGTGGCCATTTTATTTGTTAGAAAAAAAATGCTTGTGTAAAAAAAAAAAAAAAAAAAGAAAACCAAACCCAATAACTGGGCCACCATCTGCAGCATCATGTGAAAACAAACATATGTTGTTAATAGTTTTTAAATTTTATTGTCATCTTCTTTTAGTTTTTTTTAGATTTTTTTATGACTAAAGCTCTAAATTTTGGGGGAGAATTGTTATATATATATGTGTGTGTGTGTGTGTGTGTGTGTGTGTGTATATATTTGTAAATACAATAGGTCTGTATATCTGTCTCATTTTCTTTTCCTCACTCTTTCTATATATCGATATTTTTCTTTCTCGCTCACTCTTTATTTTTCGAAAATATCTCGACTAACTTCAACAGTTCTTTGGCACCAAGATACCGCCACATGGCATATTGCTTTGGCCTGAGCACAGAAACGAATATGTGAGGTGTTTTTAGCAAGTTCTCTCTGGTTGGGGAAGAAAAATCTGTGAATTTGCGAATGGCGAACTATGAATATGTCGTGGTTCTCTGTTAAAACCCATTAAAAAAAAAAAAAAGGCAGGGGCACTAACGATTAACCGCGATATAGCGTGGGAATATTGTAGGATGTTTTGAAAGGTCAAATTCTTAGTTGTTATTGGACTGATGAATGATTTGAGTTCCGCTGGAGTATTTAGAAGGATTATCAGCCATCCATGCATTTTCTGTACTGCTAATCCTCACAAGGGTCATGTGCGTGCTAGAGCCTATCCCAGCTATCTTCAGGCGTACAAGTTTAGAGGGAATTATTTATTATTATTTATTTCCAAACACACAAAGAAAATTGCAATTTTAAATGGAAAAATTGGCAAGGTTAGTGCCCGAGATTCTGTAGTATTTTTGTCATCGCTATCACTGCTGTCACAACAGTGCGAAAAGTGATTTGTCGACACTCCATAATGCATATGAGAGGTTGGCAGAAGACTTGCGCCGTGGCCGTAATTGATGTAGTTTGGACGGCGGGATGACTGTAATAACATGTATTACAGTGTGGCAGCAAATAGCCTTGAATGAGCTTGCGGTGGGGGGTCACGGGGAATTATTACTTACTGTCACGCTGGAAAACAAAGCAGCCGTGGTGAGCATGCTTATCTTAAGTGTTGCTCGCCTGCCAGGGGGTTCAAACCTGAGTTCCAACCCAAACATGATGAGCAAACACTCTTCCAGGTGAGTCAGTGCGGGATTTCGGCTGTTGGAGTTCTCTGCTATGAAGTTATTGACAAGCTATAGATCAAGTTTGATGTCTTTGGGTGGCGTAGCGGAGGGAAGTGACAAATCAAAAGTGGCAAATGTTTGTCCAGCTGGGAGAATGCTACTTAGCTGGCACAATACAATACAGAATACTGTTGTTGTTAGAAATGAGTTTGTCAACATTGTAAACTAAATTGGTTTGAGGAAACCGGGCTTGGATTAAACACCAGATTTCTTCATTCTGCAACACTGTTTACAATAACTCATTGGGTGTTATAGACGTCTATAGTCAAATATTAAAAAAAAAAACCAACAACATTAACTCACTGTGGTATCTTTTGGTACGAGTGACAAATTGATGCTATAAGTGATGCACGGCACTTGGGTGAAGCCATGCACAGCTTCTGCAAATCAATGGAACAAAACAAGGAAATTATTGTAATCCTAATACAATCGATAAACTACTGTATGCCCTGTGCCTGATAAATTAAAAGCAGAATTGCTGTGTGTTATGTTGAGTTTCAAACAGTTCCTGTGTCTTCATAACCTCTGTATACTCCAATTACGTTGCACTTCTTGTCGAAATGAACTCTTTTGAGCGGTCTCCAGCCCTCATCTCACTCCATATACGGCTGGGTCAGTAGCAAATGTGGCTCTCGTGACCAAACTACCGTGGAGCAGATCCCAAGGTTTGTTACTATCGAATAGAATGCGGCTTGCCATCTTGTCGGCAAACGTATGCAGAGTCCATCGTGTCAATTACGCATTTGTAATGCTAATAATGACTCAGTCAATCAAAGTTACCCTAAAAAGATTTAGCTTTAGCCATAACTGAAAATAGCGTAGGTGTGGATAATGATGGGTGCCTCTGTCCTCTACAACAGTGTAGTCCAGCAGCCAAATGCTTGAAAGTGGCTCTGGATGTTCATCCAACCTAGCTGATTATGTCCCTCTGTGGTGGACCTCTTATTATGCAAACTGTTAACTCTAGAGGCCCAATTATTTGTAGATAAACTATTACAAAGTTGATTTCTCAAGTTATCGCTGCAATAAAGTTCAATGATAAGACTTGAACACTCTTCTGCTTTGTCACATTTTTGTTTTTTCGTCTAACTTCCTTTATGACAAGTCTTGCCAGGAAAAAATGCCCACGTTTCTACATCGCAGCCTGGCATACGTCGTCAGTATTTTTTCCCCACCATTTACACTGCCGGCAGATAGATGAGACGACTCCGAGCATCCGTGCCGCCGCTTCTGCGGAGAAAACCAGCGGGTGTCACGAAACAGATAAAAATAATCTGACGTCGTTAGTGTGACAGCATGCCGTGACCTCACTGTCGAAGCAATGTGTTTCATTACATGCACTGTGTGCAGGAACAGGCACGCCGTCCTGGCGCAACCTGTCTTGTTAGCAGGAACGGTGATGCGTTGCATTGGGAAAGCCCACATTTTTACTGTACTGTACTTTGCAAATACATGGATAAGACTCCGAAGTAAAATGAAGTTGTAATGCTATAGATTTAACACAAAAATTAAACACTTCAAACTGCAAGCTAATCTAATGATGACGCTGAAGAGCTGAACATGACTGTGCAGACACTTTCTCAAAGTTGGTAGAGCCACGAGTGATGCAATAAATAAAATGATGAGCTGACTAAACAGGCAGAAGCGAATATGTATTCACTTATCTTCCGGCTTGAGATGTTTCCTTTTGCACCAAAGCAATTAATGAGATTCGTAGGCTGCAGGTGTGGGAGCGAGATAAATCAAATGAAGACAATATAATGTTTCATATCCGTCTCAAAAGCGCTTACTGTAACCACTAATTTGATTTCTCGCACAACCGTGGGGCTATTAATTGCAGCCCTTCATTCTTTTTCCATTTCCCGACGGTTGTCATGTGGATGTTCCACGATGTCGCCCTCTACTGGCCAGCATGGTTCAATCCCGGACTCGCCTCTGTGGAGGTTGCATGTTCTCCCCGTGCCTGTGTGGGTTTTCTCCGGGCACTCCGCTTTCCTCCCACAGTCCAAAAACATGCAACATTAATTGGACACTTTAGATTGCCCTTCGATGTGATTGTGAGTGCGCCTGTTTGTCACGATGTGCCCTGCGATTGGCTGACAACCAGTTCAGGGTGTACCTCACTTCCTGGCCGTTGATAGCTGGGACAGACTCCAGAACTCCTGCAACCCTCGTGCCTGTGTACAATTTGTTTACCATATCCTATTATATAAGTTATACGTCAAATAACTCAAATCTATACACACAATTAGGGCTCTTTTATATTTTCCTAATCTGTTGTTTTTGTCGCTGGGAAATTTTATCTAAAGGGTTTTTGTTTTTTGGGTGGTCTTATTAGGCTATTCAGTCAAGCATAATTGAGGATTGTATCTCTTTTATAGCGGAACCGTTTTACAGCATCACTGGAGGTTTTAAGCTTCCATTGTGGTTTGAGCATTATTATTGATGTTTATTGAGAATCAGAAACAATCAGGTGAATAGAACAAACAGACACGGGCCATTTGGGTTTTGTGCTACATTCTGGTTTCATTTTAGAAAGGGAAATTTAAAATCAAACAGTTATTCAACTTTTCCTTACTTGTTCCACACAAAAATGCTGGCAACGATAAACCAATCAGACATCCTTACATAAAACATACACTACGTATGCTTACCTCCGCCATGCTTCCGGTAGCTATACATTTTATATATACATTTTGGCAATCAGTTAAAGGTTTAAATGGTTTTAGAGCAGCCACGCAAGAATTCAACATCAATTAATCGATGTTTCGGAAGTGGAGGAATCAAGAAAATGAACAGTGCCAAGTTATGAAGACAAAAAATATTTTTTGTGGGAGCAAAGTGAGGTGGCCACAGTTAGAAGACATACATTAATGGCGGATGATTGAACAAAATAGAGATGGGGGAAAGTGTTTATAGTCCCGATTCTACTGCAGGCAATAACAAAAGCAAAGGACATGAATATCGAGAACATGGTGCATTTGTTTTATGTAACGGAATCATCTCTACATCCATGCAAGGACTACCGTGGTGCAGCAACTGCAATGGATTAGAAAGGAAAGATTGATTAAAAAAAAACAAGTATTTATATATATATATATATATAATATATATATATATATATATATATATATACACACTGTTCTGAGTACCTGGGTTCGACCCCGGCCCTGCCTGTGTGGGGTTTGCATGTTCTCCCTGTGCCTGTGTGGGGTTTTCCCGGGCACTCCGGTTTCCTCTCACGTCCCAAAAACATGTGACATTAATTGGACACTCTAAATCGCCCATAGGTGTGATTGTGAGTCCAACTGTTTGTCTCCATGTACCCTGCGATTGGCTGGCAACCACTTCAGGGTGTACCCTGCCTCCAGCCCAATGACTCCCTGCAACCCTTGTAAGGATAAGCGGCAAAGAAAATGGATGGATATATATATATATATATATATATACAGAATATTTGTGGTGCAAAAATAACATTGTGTGAATACTCTTCAGCTGTCAGCAACAATAAACATATTTTTATATGACTTGATCCTTTAATAGTCTGAGACTATTAATCTTTGTAGAGGCAAAAACATGCATTGGATCTCGTTCGATTGCGCATGCGTTATCACACAAAGAGAAATCGGGAGCGGCGCGTACGCTGAATTGCTTGTTGGATAACCATCAAAGAACGCCATCTGAGACACGAATGCATATAAATGTGGAAATACACGATGAGAACGGGGCGCAGATGCTGGAATGTAGGAGTGTGCTGTGAACCTGCCGTGCATTTACACAGCGGGACGAACAAAAGGAGTGCGTGAACATCTCTCACACACTCACGCACACTTGCACAAAGGCAGCATGGCCATAGGGAATAAAAACAAGAGAGCACCGAGCCAACGTATGCTGTTGTTATACACCTGAGAATGAAGTGCATCTACATGCGCCTAAATTAAGTACAAATTACATTTCCTATCAAAGCATAGCCGTGGAGCTTTTTATCAGTTGATTACGGCAGGTTTGTGTGCGAGTGTGATTGTGAGTGCGCTGCAGGTTAGCTTTCGTTCATAGCCAACCGCATGTGCCTCGCGCTCCTCGTTCCCCACCAAGCCAATCAGCGTCCCCCGAGACAACGGCGAGTCTCCAGCGGTGCCTAGAGAGCCCAGCTCACTGATGAACCAATGTCAGTTTTTCTCACACACACCTGCACACGCATATAGCACATTCCGATGGATAATTTCACAGAGCTCTGTGGTCCGGGGGGGGGTCACACGCTTGTCTGGCCAGCGAGCTCATCGCAGGGGACCCCCTGCGGGCCAACGAGGAGAGGCCGATATGCATGCTTGGGTAATGACGAGAGGGAGTTGAGGCTTCATTTGGTGATGTTCCGGCCATCAAACACGACTCCAATCAAGAGCCAGACAATCTTGGCGCATACACACACGTGCAGGCTGCACAGGTCAGTGGGCACCTCCAAAGATGATCGGCCGCTCTGTGTGTGGAGCTGCCATCTTTCGGGGCTTTGAGTCTCATTTGCCACCTGCCGGCGCATTAGATGCCAAATTAGGAAGCCCGTTGTTTCATCAAGAGTCCTGCAAGTGCTTGTGTGCGTGTGTGTGTGTTGCAGCTGCAACGACGACATTTATGGGCCATGCTGCGTTTTCAGTATTGAGCCATTAAAATTGTTCGTTCTTTTTTTTTTTTTTAAGTGAAATGTGCTGTTGTTTGACTGTGGCTTTGCAGCACAAGTGTCAACTCAAAACCTGCACCTCTGTTTCATTTTATTTGGCCACAAGTTTTCAAAACTAGTCATCAAAAGTGCAATAACCTAATAATAATAACCAAAAGGCAAAATGAAGTCATAGTGATAATAAATGCCATTGATTTACAGCAGAGTAATTCACTATTGCTGTTGAACTCGTCTGCATCCTCTTTCTAAAAAGAAGAAAGAATTGTTGTACTTTCCTGAAAATAAAAGACTGGAGCTGTTGATGATGGCCGTGAATCCGTCGTTGGCAGTTGTGAGAGGCGCATTGTTGTTACCACAACAACGAAAATTTATCGAGGCCTGAAAAACGCCTTGTGTTTTATGTATTTATGGAGCAATAAAATACCCTCCTCTGTCTCTGATTGGCTAGCATCAAGATAGGACTACTACCTTAATAATAATTGTAAATAATAATTCTTTGTTGAAACACTTCAGCATCACACAGAGACTTGCTAGGCTCAGCAATGCTGCGTGTCTGTGGGCGTAACACATTGATGATCATTTATGCTTCCCTGCTCAATTTGTGCCTCTCTGACGTGGGATGCACGTTAAAACCGATCCCCGAATACGAATTATTAGTAGTTAGGGAGGCTGACAGCCAATATTTGGAGTCAAAGGGAAAATACCGGCGTTAACATTATTAATATTGCAAAATCCAACACTTCATTTAATTCAAATTTCTTAAGCATAGGTTTATAAAACAGCTTTTTGGACTTCCCCTCTTAAATTATTATTATTTTTTTTCAATTCTAACAAGAATATGCCATGGGCTCCCCAGCTCAGCATGTCTTCTAAAACTAAACCAAAACTTATAATAAATACTGTCCTTTTTACAATTTAGAAATTTTTAAAAATATGTCAATATACCTGAAATATTCATCTTTCCCTTGTCTTAGTTTTTCGTTCAAATAAAAAAGAAAATGGCAGCAAGAGCTAAGTGTCAGCAGCAAATCCTAAATGAAAATAAAGAAATAAATAAACAAACATTAAATGAAAAAAGCCCGGTGCTGATAGCTGAGGATTCACTGGAAACGTCCACTGATTTTGACTGATAACCAAAATAATAGAAAAAGGCTAAGGAATTATGTACATTAGATTCTGGTAAGAAGTGGGATGAAGGTATGAGTCACAAAAATCATAATGTTATCACATGTTTGGTGTTCATCCCCTCTATATAGCTCAAGCACCTACGTCATAAAATCATGTGCCATTTTCTTTACGTCGCCATATTGCTGGTTTAACAAACCATTGCTCACTGCTAAGTCGGTTGGAGACGACTCGTAAATATGTCTTATAGCACGACGCCCAGAGTTTTGTCCGATACTGTTAGACATTTAGAAGGTGAAAATAAACGAAGGTACATGGAAAAATTAGATAAACTCGGCATAGAGGACCCGTATCAAAGGCGAAGTCGATGTTTTCGCCGATAAAATAGTGAACTGTTAATTCGCCTCTGCTTGTCTTGGACAACTGGATTTACACATGGATCTTGTGATTAAGTCGTCGAGATTTACACTGAAAAGTTTGAAAGCGTGGAAAAGTCTGGACGCATACACATACTTAGTTGCCGAATTTGTTCTCAATCAGAAATAAATCGCACATAGTGACGGGTTGACGGCTCGTGAACGCGGAAGCGTGTTTGGCCACACGTTCACCTTTGTTAGAACACATCGATCTTTTCAGCTAGTATTGAATACAAATATCAATATTTAAATAAATGACCCCTGATTTTACACAAAAATTGCATTCATTAACTATGACTGGGGGAAAAAAAATTAGGACAGGGAGTCAGTCGTCTCCTTCGTGCACGGAAGCGATTGCGGCCACACTTAGCCTCCGTAAACCTCTGCGACAGTTTTTTTTTTTTTTTAAAATACTCATTGTTCTTAAATGAGCCAACTTGGCCCAATAAATACTTCTTGGTAATTTGAGATTGAGAAGAGTAATTACTACCTGAAATGAAGCGATCGCTACACGGGCGTGCGTGTATCAGGGTTGGGCACCATGCATCATGTTGAATTGCCGAAATCCGTCGATATTTTCCGGTCTTTTCAGCTGGTATTCCATAGAATGATCTCTTTGAATATGTGTCTCGTCTGGTGTGACAACCAACAGCACAACAGGTCTCGGGTATTGTAAATATTCTCCTCCGGTTCAATGTCTCCCACACTGTCGAGCAGCTTTGTTTGACCGGCAATATGGCGCAGAGAAAATGGCATCGTCACGTGCAAAAGCTAACCAGAAAGTAGCCTGATACAAACAAACAGATTCTCCTTTTTTCTTTTTTCATTTCTGCTTTGACTGAGGTCGGCTCCCTCATTTGAATGGCATTCAATTTATGACGTGGTCATTAAAGTGCTGGTGTAACACCTTGTTTTATCATGAATTAGTGCAACAGTTTAAATGTCACCACTAATTATGTCTGTCGCACAAAGCAACAAACAAAAACATCATTTGTGGGACTTGACATTTTTCAAAATGCAATTTTACAATTCCATTTTGCTCATATGTAATGGGTATTTTTTGTAGCATAATAGCATAACAAGATTGTTAGAGTATTTAAAATGGTGCCTTAGAACACTCGTGCCCACTATGTGGCTTTACGACCTAAGCCTCGCTAACATGACATAAAAGTGACAGAAAGTACCTCGGGGGATAACTGTTATAAAGCACGGATGGTCATAGCGGATTTTTACTGTGGAGTGAGTGAGTGATGTTCTAAAGAACGAAAGAAATGTCACTGCTTGTCAGTTAGCATTAGCCAAGGCGCTAACAGTAAGCCTGGGAGTACAGGGTTTTATTATCAGGCCGTAAAAAATAATGGCAGTGCATTAGCGCATAATCTTCCAGGGCATAGAATTCATCATAAAATGCTTTGCAATGAATAAACGAGCTCAATTTGTTTCAATCGCGACATTTTTTTAAAAAATCTGAATACCGCCTCATTAAAAGAAATCAAGCAAAATTGATGTCTTTATTTACTCGCCTTTGGTTAAAATGACCAGTAGGTCTACTACCCTGAAGAATCTATTGAAAATAAATCTCGTAAATCTCCCGGCAGAACTTCCTATTTTGTAAATACAGCAAATCCAAATCCGTCAGCTGTAACTTGACATTAGCAAGCAGTGGGATTCTTATCAGCTCCTTATGAGGCAGACAAGGGCATGCGCCATCAAAAAAGCATCACCTTTGATTGATTCCATTGGAAGATGGACATTGATAATATCGATCGTCTACCCTGTCTTGGGAAATATTGCCCCCACCCCGCTGCCGCTCCCGGTGTCGTGAAATCTGCTGGAAACGGCTCAATTTTGGACCAACGTTGGTTTGTGTTTGCAAGGACAATCATTGATCTTTTTTCATTTTTTATTTTGAGCTTTCAATGATTCTATCATGTATGTTTTAGGAATGTGGGAGGAATCTGGGTTGCCGAGAGGAAACCCACGCAAGCAGGGCTGAATATTTATTTGAACCCCGATTACCATAACTGTTAATGAAAATATGAGAGAGGATTTATTTTTGAAAAAATATTTATATTGTAAGCCATTGTAACATCACATACAGTTTGAATATGAACACTGCGCTTAAATGAAGGCAAACATCAAAACTGTACTGTAAATAATGAGTCCAAATATATTTCACACACAAGTCAAATAAAAATTTAGTCTAAAAGGGTTTTTTAAAAAGTGCAGAATTTAAAGATTAAATACAAATGTAATAAACTTAACTTATACACAACTGAAATGTACTGAGGTAGTAATTCTTTTGCGTACCACTAATTTATTGGAGACTCCACTTAGCGGATTCCTATTGAGCTGAAGTCTCTCGGAATTTGCTAAAGTCTTGCGTAACAATGACTTTGAAGGGTACATACCGTAAGTACAGTCATACACAAAGTGCTATGATAGTAACTAACGCCAGCGCTTTCAAGACGCGGACTGGCTAACGGTTAGCCAGTTAATGTCCAGCCGCTAACGTGAGCTCACAAAGATTGATTCTAAAAATATTCAGTCGCTGCAGCCATGTTTCAGATGCTCACTGAACTAAAGATTAGAGAGATTTGCAAAAAATCGCACGTGATGAGTAGTTTTTTTACTGGTCCCTCTCTACTGAAAAGCCCCAAAATCCATCAATTTTCCTAGAGTGAGTGCGCATGCAGTATTCATTGCAATAACTCCCTGGCTGTCTAGACTCTGAGGTACTGTATGTATTCCAGGTGAGGCAGGGCACCACGAGTGTGTTCATTACGGATGCATGGAAGAAGGACGCTGCCGGACAACATTAATGCAAATGTAACTTATAAATAGCAAGTGCTGGCTAAAAGATGAAGCTCCTCATCTTAGCTGCTACTCTTGTGGGATTCACTTTACTTTAAAGGAGCTTCTGTACCCACCGGTGGTGATCTTTGATCAAAATTGGTAGCGCTGCACCTAATCCGACTGGGAAAATAGCATTTTTTTTTTTTGCGGGGCTATTAATAAGTTTGGCTTTCTGAGAGAAGCTTTGGTTTGTTGAACAATGTTGGGAAGTGTGTATATGAATTCTTATGAGTTACGTTTATTTTCTTTAAGGTGACTTATTATTAAAGTCACTGATGGTGTAGTGGAACCACGCCTGACTTTAATGCGAGCTGTGTGGAATCGATTCCCGCTCACTGATGGTGTCGATACCTGCCTTGCACCTGACTGCCGAACAGTTTGAGGTGTAGTCCACCTTTCGCCTGAAGCTTGCTGGGATAGGCTCCAGGTATTTTGTGAGGATAAGCTGCTTAGATAATGGATTGATAGATGATTTCTTATTTTTTTCCATATAGTGCATTCTTTTGCTCACCTCATAAGTCTGTTGAATGTGTGGCACATTTTAAAATTTCTGTATCATCTATGGAAAAAAACTCCTTTTCTTAGCAGGCGCTCGCGATTATCTGCGCTCGCCAACGCACTCCAAATCAAATACATTTTACTACGTGCCGCTGACAAATCAGGGCATGAATGCGCAGCCTTGTCTTTTTCCAAATCGCTGTTTTTGTTTTTTCCCACCATTATGCAAAGCGAGAAGGAGATAGATGACGCTGTCAAACAAAGAATCTCCAAAGAGATCAATTTTTCCACAAGTCTGTTTGAAAGGAGCGCGGAAAATGTTTGTACAGCCTCTTCAATCATCAAATGTGGATATTTAATTTGACTCCGGAAAAGTGTGCAAATGACTTCATCTCGCTACCTGGCAAAGGGAAATTTGGACTCCTTTACATTGTTCGACAAGCCTATTCACGTCTTTGATGGAACACATTCGGAGGTGTTCATTAATCCTTTGTGTTTTGGCACTTATTCCGCCCGCCGAACATTTACAAAAAGCATAAAAGAGTCATATTCAAGGCAATGATGAGATTGCTCGCCTTGGCTTGGATAGCGACGGTGACAGACTCAGCACCCATTGAAATGGAAGAATGCAATATATCCTTAGAAGTATTGAGACACGAGGGCTACTGTATACAGCAACAGGAAGTGAAGTTAGATGAAAAAAGATGACACGCTGTGGCAACCCCGAATGGGACAAGCCGAAAGAAAAAGAAGAAGACAGTATATGAACAAAATTCACCTCCAGAAAGTAAACAAGGGGCATTCCGAATACACCGTTGTCTTATTTGCTTATTAGCATAGTAATTCACATGGGTGACTTTCGTGCAGCTGGTGTGTTCTCCATTCCCCTTTAGCACCCCCATTTCAAGAGATTTCATTGTCTTCGGGTTAGAACACATTTTCACGCTTGGATTCATTTCACCAGAACCCAAGCACTTATCTTAACAACGTAATTCAAGCACGTACAGTCAGACTTGGCGCGCATGCTGATTGGAATCTGCATTCTAATCTAAACCATTAATAGCGATAAAGGCTCCCAAACAATGGAATATAAATGCTAGCTGGATGTTTTGAACACCTAAGAAACTTTTTTTTTTTTTTTGCTTGCAAGTTACATGTACAATGAAGTGACACCCTGGTATATTGCAAGTTATCCCGCTTATAAATCATGGAAGGGTCTGAAATTTTCATCGTAGGTGCATGTCACACTATTTGTGTGATACAGCTGCAAATAGGTATTTGAACACCTGAGAAAACCAGTTTCAATATTTGGTACTGTAGCCTTTCTTTGCAATTACAGAGGTCAAACGTTTGCTGTAGTTGTTCACCAGGTTTGCACACACTGCAGGAGGGATGGGCTGTCGCCAAGAAACACTGAGTTTTCAGCTCCCTCCAAAGATTTTCTCTTGGGTGTAGGTCTGGAGACTGGCTAGGGCACGCCAGAACCTTGATGTGTTTCTTACGGAGCCACTCCTTGGTTTTCCTGGCTGTGTGGTTCAGATCATTATCATGTTGAAAGACCCAGCCACACCCATCTTCAATGCTCCGACTGAGGGAAAGAGGTTGTTCCCCAAAATCTCAGAGTACATGGCCGCGGTCATCCTCTCCTTAATATAGTGCAGTCGGCCTGTCCCATACGCTAAAAAAGACCCCCAAAGCATGATGCAACCACCCCCATGCTTCACAGTAGGGATGGTGTTCTTGGGATGGAACTCATTATTCGTCTTCCTCCAAACACGGTTAGTGGAATTATGACCGAAAAGTTCAATTTTGGTCTCATCTGACCACAAAACTTTCTCCCAAAACTCCTCTGTATCATCCAAATGGTCATTGGCAAACTTAAGACGGGCCTTGACATGTGCCGGTTTAAGCAGGGGAACCTTCCGTGCCATGCATGATTTCAAACCATGACGTCTTAGTGTATTACCAACGGTCACCTTGGAAACGGTGGTCCCAGCTCTTTCCAGGTCATTGACTAAGTCCTAACGTGTATAACTGGGCTGATTCCTCACCTTTCTAAGGATCATTGATACCCCCAAGGTGATATCTTGCACGGGGCTCCACTCCGGTTGAGATTGACCGTCATGTTTAGCTTCTTCCATTTTCTCATGATTTCTCCAACAGTGGACCTTTTTTCAACAAGCTGCTTGGCAATTTCTCCGTAGCCCTTTCCAGCCATGTGGAGTTGTACAATTTTGTTTTTTGGTGTCTTTGGACAGCTCTTTGGTCTTGGCCATGTTACAAGTTTGAGTCTTACTGATTGTATGGGGTGGACAGGTGTCTTTATCCAGCTAACAAACTCACACAGGTGGGTCTGATTCAGGATAATACATGGAGTGGAGGTGGATTTTTAAAGGCAGACTAACAGGTCTTTGAAGGTCAGAATTCTAGCTGATAGACAGGTGTTCAAATACTTATTTGCAGCTTTAATCACACAAAAAAATCAAACGTGATTTCAGGATTTTTCTTTTTAGATTCTTTCTCTCACAGTGGACATGCACCTGCGATGAAAATTTCAGACCCTTCCAAGATTTCTAAGTGGGAGAACTTACAACATAGCAGGGTGTTCAAATATGTATTTTCTTCACTGTACATAGTATTTAATGAAGCCTCCAAAGTGGGGAAAAAATACACCTCGGGGGCGGTGGCTCCAGGCATGCTCATTAAGGGGGCGTCAAAATGAAGTGGTAGGCAGTCAATCAGACTGTTAATGATGGTGATTTCAAAATTGTTATGACTGCAGTTGTCATGCAACCCCCCCATTTGACGAATGGTGACAGGTTTCCAAAAACTTTCCAAATGGGAAACTGTGGGCCCCAAGCATGGGCACAGCTTCACATGCCACTCTGGCAGGAAATCTTTCAAAGTGAGGAATTTGATTACAGCAAAGATATAAAAATAGGATTCCAGTAAAGAACATTGTATTGTCCTTTTATTATCATTTTAAAAATTGAACTAGCAAAAATTTGCGACGGTTTATGATTGTCTTTACTGTAGATGTCTTGAGAGTAGGAAGGCCCATTTGTCAAAAGTAAGCTCCTCAACTGAAGCCTACCTTGTTCCTTGGCACCAAGATGCAGCTGAAGCACTACTTTTGCGTTAATGAAGCTCCTCAACTTCAATATCAGTCCTTATGTAGTTATATAGTTTTATGCAGCAATGCTTTTAATGCTTTGACCGCCACACAATAAAAGTTACTTTTGCAGTGGTTACGGACAATTGGTTGAGCCCCAAAAACTCCACAAATGCAGAATTTCGACTTTTGGACAATTCATTGTACACCAAATACTATAGGAGAATACTGTCCATGTCCATTTCCCAAGCCGCTTATTCTCACAAGGGTCACAGGAGTGCTGAAGCCTCTCCCAGTTAATTGTAAAAAAGTGTTTTTGTTTTAACCTTGTGATTACTTTTCCTCAAATTTTAAAAATTTGTAGCTGTCTTCCACATTATAACTTGTTTTATGTTTCCAAGTTGGTTAGTAATACTAAAATGTCACCCGAAATAATTAATATTTCTATGGTGGCAGGACTGTGGGGGAAAAAAAAAAGTCATTTCTATTACTTTCCTGTGGGATTTATTTATGGGAAAAGTCTTTGAAAAATAAATGTTTGACAGATGGAAAAGGAAAAGGCCTGCGCATATGATGAAACACTGAAACACAGATATTGATTGTCTACCGAGGAGGCCGAATGTGCCGCAGGCGTTGGGTCAGGGTCCGGCGGCTCCTAGCACGGCCCTTGACGCGCTCGCCCGGGCTTACATCACAACTCAGATTTATGGTGACGACACGTCTGACACGCCTCTGGCTGCTCGCATTCAGACCGGTTGTCATTATGACATGAGATTTGTTTTTTTTTTTCCTTTGTTGGTGGTGGGCAGGACTGGGGGTGGGGGGTGTAGGCTTGTAAAAATCCGCTTTCCTGGAAGTACTTTCAGGCCAGGCTTGATGTCAGTAAATATTTATGACAGAAACCAGCAAACAAGGCTTTAAAAGCATTGCAGAGGAATCATTAAAAGAAAGCAAAGAACAACAGTAAATAGCGATAAAGTTTAAGAGACATTTTTCAAGAAATGTGACAAAAAAGCACCGCTGCTAATTAACTTGGCGGAGCAAACCTTCAGATTTTATCTCATTGTTCCCAGGATTCAGGATCAAAAATTCCGTTTAACGACCAGCCATTTTCTACGAGTGAATCAAAGTATACATATGATACATAGTTCAGTCAAAAAACTGATGAGATGCATAGTTGGTTAATGTTCAATATATTTTTTACATAAAACTTTTTGCACCACGGTTTGATTTTTTTCAACAATCTTTCGGCTTCATGTTGGAGGAGGCCCACTGCATGCTGATGAACGTATTTGGACAAATTTCACAATAGCTACTTGATGTTATAAGTGCACAACTGGCACGGTGATTCATGGCTCTGAAACAATTGGTTCCCGCAAGGATTTAGAAATAAAATTTACAATGAATTAATCATTGTAACGTCTAATCAATCAATCATGCCTATCCATCCGTGCACAAGGACACTCTTTTCAAGTATACAAAGGAGCTTAGAAATGTGGAAATATTACACATTCATGGCTTCATCCAAATCCGTGGTGCATTTGGACATTTTCACACAATTACAACTGTAATTAAATATTTTTTTAAAATCCTTCTCATCTTATTTTGTTCATTTTATTTTTCTATTTATATTTCACAAGTCTTGAGACTTCTTGGGCTAACCTGAGATATTTGGGTAATACATTTTGTGCCATAAATGTGTGTTGGTATAAAAGGCTCCTTAAATCCTTGGCTCACCCCTCGTTTTTGCCATTCACAGCATTTTGCACCATGCGTCCCTTCCAAAAATGTTGCAGCTTTGAGGAAAGCGGATCGCATGATAATTTGAAGCTTATTTCCAAAAAACTGTGACACCCCGTCTCAATTATTTAGTGAATTCATCAAGTGAGAGATTCTTAGATCTGACACGATTTTAGTGTTGTACAGTTAAATAATAATTCTCAAGTGTCACCCCCCCCCCCCGCTTAATTATCATTACAACCAACCATTTGCTAATTCAATTTCTACTGCAGTGGAACGTTTGAGATCGAATATTTGTATTTACAACGGATTTTTCCTCATAGGAAATGCAGCATGTAACGATTCTGTTTTGCATTGACCGTCCTAGAAGTTATTTGGACATGAGGCTTTACTTTTGGTGTTCATGCAAAGTTATTTTGTTGTCGCTAAATTCTCTCATTTTTGTTCAATTTGACATTAAACTTTAGGTTGAAGCGGTAATAAACTAAAACCTAGAAGCCTAATACTTCTATCTCCCACACAGTTTCTTGTTATGATGTGAGATGTTCACTTGCCATCGTACAGCGCCCATATCACAAATACAAAGCAAGAAAATGGCTGTAATATCTTAAGTTTGTTAGTCGAGTCAGTGGTAGCTCAAGAAACTACCGTCGTCCTTTGTGTAAATATGCCCTGTGATTGATTAGCTTTGCCCCGCCTCTTGCACAAATTTGACCAAGATTGGACCCACCTCGCGTGTGACCCAAGTTCACCGTTAATAATTAATGCGCGGTAAAGAATCAAACGCCGTCAACCACGATTCCTGTTCATGAAGACGTTTTGCCCCAATTAACATTCGTAGCTTGCCCTGCGATTGATTGCCGACCAGTTCTGTCCACATCTCCCCTCTTGCCCAAAGTCAGCTTGGATCGTGTTTGGCTCACTCGCGACCCCACTGGTGACAAATGAGCAGAAAGAAATAGTGTTTGCATGAATGCGTGGCTGTAACTGCCTTCTGCGATGGCTAGATCCAACTTCTGACATCTGTGGGCTGAAGTACTCTAAAAATGATGAACGGATCAATATTCATTGGGTGTCCTCAGTGTAAAAATCTCTTTTAAGCATTGTTTCATACTGAAACGTACTATTCATTTCACTCAAGTTCATTGTTAAGGTCTTAACGTTCGCCTGCATTTCCACTGACATGGTGAGCTTCAGTGAACAGCAGCACGACTCAATGATTTACTGAAAATCGAAAAAAAATGCTGGCGACCAATCAGTCTGAAAGAGCATGAATATGATAAATTCCCCGCTGAGCACATTATTTCCCAAACAGCTGCTTGTTATCAAAGCCGTTGGCTGAAATAAACAATGAAGAGAAAAAGTGGGGGAAATCCAATTCTTCCCGCAGTTGACGGATTGCAGCTGCAGATTGACACGATTGTCAGCAGTCTGTTTGTGTGATGACGTTCCAAAGTCAGTGTACACTCCTTATGGACTCACACACGAGTTTCACACTGACTTCTAACAACACAATTAAACACCGCACTGCAGACAATGACAGCGTGTCAAAAAAAGCCACAAGAAAAATTGTAGTGATAAGCGGAAGAAGAATGCGCAATAAAGCCATATCGCTCCACTTCTCGCCCCACTTCCCAACTTCATTCACCTCTTTTTGGGAAGTTTTCTCTGTTAAACGACTCACTTTCAGTGTAGCGTTTACAATGGACGTTGCAGCTATAAACTAACCCAGACTATGACAAGTAATCAGTGTAATGCCCACGTTTCCATTTGGGTTAGTGATCGCCACACAAACGAACTTTGTCTTGATTTGTGTGCCGGAGGTAGCCCGAGGGAATGCAGCTGAGGAGAATGTGGGAAACGGGAATATACCAGAAGTGTTTAATGAGGTGTGATAATGGAAGAATTGAGGGAGGGAGTTCAGTTTGTTTCCACTACTGGTGCAATGACAGTATGACAGCTCACTCAACGAATTCCACCAAGACGAAGAATGCAACCATGTACGTATAATCCGCTCCATGCCTTCCATTCCTGTAACGGTCTTTGTTGACGAATTGGTGGACCGTGTCTTGTCTCCTCGGTAACACATCAATAAATATTATGGGCTCCATTTCCTTGATCTACTATGGGGACAGTTAAAGAGCTGAGTGTCCTGAGCTTCTGATTTCATGAAGAATAATTTTGCCCGTATGAGTAGTGCCGTAGCCTGGATGTAACTCAGCTTCCCATCATCGATTTCAAGTTGTGCTCCATGAGACAGCAAAGTAGTTGAGACTGAATCAACAGCCCTCTATTAATCGATTAGTTGCTTGTTCTGTTTCGCCAATGAGGCATCCAAACACCGGAAGGCATTATGACAGTAAAAGCAAAAAAAAAAAAGGCCTTTTTAAAGGCCTGATAAAAATCGCATACTAACCTAAATAACATGCTAGCACAAACTGATGTAACTTCATACATGGGCAAACAAATGCGTAATAGCACTTTACCCAGTAACACTAAAAATGATTAAAACCACCTTTTGGCATTCACACACAATAATAAATGTTAGTGAATATATGCAAGTTGTAACGTCGACTACAACTATTTCCAGCTGAAACGGGAGAGAAATGAAAACTTACGTTCAGGTTCACCTTGGTAGTGAACAAAGTGCATTCAAGGACAGCTAACAAAGCAAGATCTCAAATGCAAGTGAAAAAACACCAAACAACTGAAACAAGATTCCATGAGATGGTGCCAAAGTAGTACATCATTTGGCTAATTAGCCAATGGCAAAAAAAAATCTGACAAAGGCACTAAATCGTAATAAGCCTATAGACTTCATCGCTGGGTGTTGGTGACAGGCGGCTCGGGATCCAAGAGGAAAATGCGACAGAAGTGTGCAGGCCTTTCTGTAAGCTCCCCCCAGGCAGATGGCGAATTGGAGGAACAGCGCTGCAGCGAGCCAAAAATCGACCACAATCAGATTTAAGGAGATGAGAAGCGTTTGGTGTGACAAACGCTTCACGGGCACAGGGAAGATGGTGTGGAGGGTTCGAAGCGAAAGGAATCAAGTCGGCAAATGGCGGGAAAGCGAAGAACGCGTGTGCGGCCGAGCGAGCCCGCCATAACCTTAAATCTGTCAACGCATGGGCCTCGATATTTTATCTCTTCCGTCCTTGTGTCACTCAGACTCTCCCGATGGGCTCCCGGCATCCTTTTTTCTTGCAATTGCACATGAATTTTTCAGTGTCAATCTGGTACCTTCTATCGTCGAGTTTCCCAAGTCCACTCTTTCCCTCTCTTCTTCCCCCGCGGATTCCTTTTGTTGTCACTAACATTCACACGCCTTGGGTTAATATGTTTTTATTTGTTTGTCCCTTTTCTTCGCTTTGGTTTATTCCCCATCGCTCCATTTGTCTCTCTTGTTTGTTCGGGAGGCGAGCGATAGATAAATATAATTAGACAAATGAAATAGCGCCGTCGCTGTTTTATCTCTCTTTGGGCTCCCTCGCTGGCACGTCATCCATCTCCGGCTCCTTCCGTCTCCCGCCCCCTGCACCCCCCAACCCCAACCAACCCCTTTTTCCTCACCCTTCCTCCCTCGCTCCCCCAGCCTTTCCGTCCTCTAGGTTCGGCCTGTGAAAGTTGCTGTTTGAATAGGCATATTTGTCCTGCTTAATAGCATACCTCCGCGCTCAGCATGTGATTTAGCCCCTTGGCCTTATCTCGCGCAAACACAACCACTTCTCTTTATATCAGGGTTGCTTCTCACACTCTCTCTTTTTCAACCTTCTTCCCTCCCTTGTGGCTCAGTCCTCTTTTTTTTTTTTTTTTTTTTTTTTATATAAACGCCCACACCTCCGGCCGCTTCAACACCATGCTGTTTTATCGGAATAACAAGGGACAACGAAAGCCTTGCCTTTTTGTGTGACAAGATATGATAACTGTTACATTTGTGTATTACAGCACCGGTCAGGTTCTGTTCACACTTCATCTAATCGACACCTTGCGTTAATGCAACTTCTTGAGGGCTGAGCATGGTTTCCTTTTCCTTTTTTTTTTTTTTAATAGGTGAGACAAAGACTTGAATCTCAACTGAACTAATGTAAAATGCTTCCAAGCAAGTCAAACGGCAGGAGGATTCACAGCGTGCGTCCTGTCAGCAGCCGTAAAGCCGCATCACGATGATGTAATTTGTACTCTTTTTGCGGTGCTCACCTTTGTGCTGTCTGAATGTTTTTTTTTTTACCATTTGATGATTTTGCAGAGGATATGAGAGGAATACGACGCATAATAATGCTTGCCTAACCTGCAATAAATCATCACCAAGGTTACATCCTCTCAGCCATACTAGTGCAATTGTTAAAGGGAGCTTGTGCAAAATTTTTCCCGAGGACCACAGCCACATAAGGTCGGTTATGCAGTATGTTGAAGTTGGTCGAACCAACTAGTTGACATGTTGGCTATACCACTTTGCAATGACAGTTGTAACGATGTAGTTGATGAATCAGCAGTCGTGTGTTTTGGCAGTAGCACGCAAGACTCACTGAAATCGACAGGTGGTGAGTTCGTGGGGCAAACTTGCAGCAGTGCCTGAAGCAATGTAGCCACATTTTACTCAAAATTAATACAGTCACTTGCAGAATATGCAACTGCTCGGCAAGCCTGCTAATGCCTGGGTCAGACTACTTCATTTTAGCCCTGATATTAGCCTCATCTGCAATTGCGGCGTAGTGTGACATAATCCGCGACTAACGATTTGGCTCTATGCGTGGGCTTGTCAAACAGATTTTTGTCGTGGGCCACATCGTCGCTATGGTTCCCCTTGGAGGGCCGTAATGGTTGCAAACACAAATGAATGTTTGAGGGCCTCATATTATTACACATACACAAATGAATGGATAATTAGCTTTGAAAGCGTTAATTGAAGACCAGTTCAGCCCAAAGATAGCTTGGATAGGCTCCAACATTCATGCAACCCTAGTGAGGATAAGTGGTGAGTAGAAAGGATGGATAGTTTTGAAATTAAAAGCCAGTAAAAAAAAACATTTGTTCAACTGTATATGAATCAATTTTATTTGAACAAGAAACAAAATAAATGCACAATCTCGTGAGCCACATAAAAGTCATAGGGGGACAGATTTGGCCTATAGGCCACCAGTTTGACACCAGTGCTCTATGCTATCAAAATGAAGTCTTTTATGTTCAAATACTTTTTTTTTTATCTTACATGTTGTATGACATATGACTGACAACCCTAAGACATAGTGCCTTGAGGTCAATCAAGAGGATTGCATCTTGCGTCTGGCGTACCGCCTTCCATGCTTGCCATTGCCAACATTTTTTTATGCAGACAAACCAATTTTGACTGAAGCTTTAGAGCATGAACCGACAGAACTCCGGCATGTTACCGTACAAATATTAGAGCTCACACTAGCTAATGATACAATGCTATGTCACCTGTTTCCGAGTGGTATTCCTTCCCTCTAAAAATGAACACCCCGATCCAACCTCTCAGAGGCACCAGGTGACAGTTTTCCCTATTTTTGTTCTTTTGTCCAGCACACATATAACTGAAATAATTCTTGTTTTTGTCGCTTAAGTAGCGGTTATACAGGTAGCATTGAAACATTTTCTGGTCCTGCCTCCTTTAACAGTGTTGGATTTGACAACATGTAGCCCAGTAGTTATAAAAGATGGGATACAATGATATTGTAATACATGTTGTGTCGCAGTGCTAGTGTCTGACCAAGATACAGCAAGATTTTATGGCCCCACCCCCTGAGTCACTCATCCAATCACAAATCACACTTACTGTACCTTCAGGGTCTCACAGACTGTCGGGTCCTATAAAACTCTTGCAACACTCCACATGAGAAAACTGCAGGTTTGCCATTATGCATGATCGCCAAATATTCCCTTCTGTATTTTTCTTGTATTATATACAAATATCATATGCTGTAGTGGTTGATCTGAAACCAATGAAGGCTGACAATCTTAAATTTTAAATATTGATATTTGGTCTTAAATCCTTGTGTGGTCGGCGCTGATTTTGACACAATCCTAGATTTTGTGACTGCGACATGAAACGGACCATCGTCCAATTAACAAATGGCTTGAAGCTTTCGCCTTTGTTGATTGAATGCACAAAGAACAACTGGTTGTGCTGAGTGGTTATATAACCACTCTGACGTCTCTCACCACAATAAAAATCACAAAAAGAGTTCAGAACCAGATTAGCGACTAGGTACGAGGTAGTGAATTGCACTTGGTGGACTACTCTCTCTTATTTGTATTATTTGTCAGTCTGGCAGGGCTGTGGCGCTATGCTGCCTCTCACAGTTTGATCTTGTTACTACTGGACATGGCTCGGGAGGAGGCTTTTGGATAAAGGTAGAATATGGAGTTTTAAAACTGTTGAGCAAGATCCGAACGTAGCCTCACTTCCTCTGCCCCTCACTAACATGACCTGCGTGTTGCATGCATGCTAATGTCAGGTGATACAGACGGTTAGTGGTTAGAGCATTGGTTTGGTAAACCAGGGGTCGTGAGTTCGTATCTCACTGGAGCCTCTGCTCCCCAAGAGGGGTTGCGTCAGGAAGGGCATCAACCTTAAGAACCGTGCCAAACAAATATGAGCATTCATCTGAGATGTTACGCTGCGGCGACCTCTAACGGGACAAGCCGAAAAAAAACTTACTAAACTGCAATCTTTATCTTTTGGATGTTAAACTTGGTGCTGCCGTTGAGACATACAATACTTGGTCTGACTTAAGTTTTCAGCCAGATTGAACTTGTTAGTCAAAGAGGGAGATGCTCAACAACTGTTGAGAGGATTAAGCGTTACTTTTATTTCAACTGTGAGGTTTAAGTCTAGTGGTGCAATTCAAAGAAGCACGAGCAATAAATCCCGACCTTTCCTGACTTCTACAAGTCACTCACTTTGGCATACATAGCACAGAACACCATCAATGACTTTCATTCTTGAATAACGTGAAAACAGAAGATGTTGACACGGCAACAAGAAACCAATATGAGAGAGATAATAGAGTAATAACAACTGAGGCTGCTGGATTCCAATTAGGCTAGGCAAATTCAGCTTGTACACAGTTATTGCATCTACTATATAGAGTATCTATTCCTGAGATGAGGTGGAACATACAGTAGGGGATGTCTTCATGGTGGAAACTTCATCACACCAGGCCTTTGGTCAAGCTCTGACCTTGTGGAGCTGAACTATTAGACTTTTGTGTTTAATGGAAACAACAAAAATGCACATTTTTTGGGAGTTTAGTCTATCTTGAATACCTGGTTATACATTGCTAGCAATCTGACAAAATTGTTGTCGAAATGACCAAAATGACCAAAATTGAAGACCTTTCTCTGGCTTTTTGATCACAACTTTTTGCGGGTTCATGTTTCTAAGGGAAACAAGTTTCCTGGACAGAAAAACATTGTGGGTGGATGAACACGCCTGCCAAATTTTTGAGTTCATCTTGAGGCTGTGACAAATTCACTCAACTATGAGCCACCAGCAGTGGGTTACGTCAGCCTTACTGTATCGGCTGGCCAACCTTGGAAAATCAACTGACCAGCGACTACAAATCTACTCAATAATACTATCTGACTCAAACGTCAGTGGTTGTGTGTATCAGCAGGAATGCAAGGAACAACAGAGCCTGTTGTTGTTGTGGAGAAAATATAGGGCTTTTGCAGTATTTTAGTTCTTCCTTTGACTCGAAATGAAAGGCACCTTATGCTTCAACACCCCATGCTTAACATTTTTCAAATATAAAAGTGTGACCTTTTGTGGATATTGTCTTAGATTGAGGGGAACGGGTGTGTACATTTACTACAAGGACGTCCAAATGGTTTAATCTGTCTTCATCTGTTTACTATTTACTTTGTTACAAACAGATTGTTTCGGCCAATGATCTGTTCTCCATGTAGAATTGTTATTTGCCGAGATTTACATATGAATCCATGCAATGCTCGTGTTGGTCTTTGTGTGGCCGTCGCATGGGTGCGATTTGGGATTGTAGCTTCATTGTGCTACTTAGAACCACAAACAAAAGAGACCTGACCCGCTTTAATCTAAATTTAGCTGAATGTTTAGAACAGTGTTGGCAAAAAATCTAAAATGTTCTTGTCCAAAGGAAAGACCTCAACTATGTTTAAAAAAAAAACAAAAAAAAAAACAGGACACCTAATCCTTTAATCCCCCCTTGAATAGTTTTAAAGATGCCACAGTTATAACAAATATCATTGTTTAAATATTTTTGGTGTTTTGATGGATTGGTTATGAGTGTTTTGCATGTTAGCATTATGCCAGAGAAAGTTTAACAATTTTGGTTGTGATTTAATATTGATTGTCTTACATTTGGGTCATCATTCCATTCAATACAAAATTTAAGATTGCATAAAGAAGCAGGAATATTGTGCGCCTATTTGTGCAATGAAAATGATTTTGAGTTCCATTGATTTTTGAAAATGTTCAAGGAGGCCATGCTGCTATGTAGTTTAAACGAGTTATTTGGGTCGGTGAAGCTGGAGTGACACAACACGAGCCTGCACAAACACACCTGACTCACAACCTCATCAACATTTTATTGTTAGCAACTTCACATTTGATTTGTGATGATTGCTTATCTTTACACACTTTCCCCTGTGTGTTGAAATCCTTGCTATTGTACTATTCATAGCTGATTACTTGTTTCCGTGTTTTTTAACTGGACAACTGATGAAAGTTGAATAGCTTTTTTTTAGTTTAGCTTTAGTATTAGCATCGCTCGTGTGTCCTTTCCCACTCTCACTTGCTTGGTGTCCATGGCATACACTAATATCTTGATTTACGAGTGACCCGACTAACGAATTTTTCAAGAATACGAGCTGGAGGTTGGCAAAAATGGACGCCGCAACACATGAAGACAGACACTATTATTTATTAGTCGCAAGCATACGATACATTATTTATCCTCTGTGATGAACGATTGCCAGAGTTGTGAACCTCTACTCTGTGTCCATGTCTGTATTATAGTGCCCCTTATGGCCAAGTCATGCACACTAGAAGTACCACAATTTAAGATAACGATTTAAGACAGGATTGTTTGTTGTAAATTACGAATGTAATCACCCACCAAATTAAACTCGTTAGCCAAGACACCGCGCTATGCAGTTTGACCGTACTGACAAAAGCATTTCCCAAACAAAGCTCCCGGAGCCACACTATATGTACAGAGTACATCTGCGGCCAGTGCGTGGAACTGCTCCATTTGGCCTATCCCATGTTGTTGAGTGCAAAGTTATACATTTCTGGACCTAATCTTCCATAACCGATGATCAGGATATTAATACACATTATTATGATACACATTTATGATGTAATTCCATTTTCACGCTGGTGACTTTGCATGCAATTTTGAATGTGCCATATTCTCACTAATCCATACTAACACAGCAATAAAGTCATAATTACAGTCACTAATCAAATGGACATCACTTCCTGGCTATAAACGTAAAAGAATCAAATGAAAAACAGGTAACCGACTCTACCTTCTTGTGACACATAATGGCCTACTGTACTATTCTTAAGACCTTGCACATCCTAATTCACTCCAGTGTTTGTAACAGCTAAACCGAGGAACAGGCTGTAGCTCTAAAAACAATATCTGAAAGAATACTGACTTCATTATGAACTCTTAACGGAGCAATTCATCACAGTGAAAGACAGCCCGCAGACAAATAGCATGGAGTGAGCGTATTATGATGCAGGTTGTAGACTGGAATAACAAAACGGTTGTGTTATTTGTACCCTGCGAGTCCTTGATACTTGTGTGAACGGCGGGTGTGCAGTGAGGCATCAGCACGAGTCAAGAAGGCTCTTTCCAAACTGGATTGTCGGCTGGTGCTCGCCGGTGTCTGCCTTGTCTTCATCTCCCGCAGGCCCTGATTTGCCTATTTTTGTTTCTACAGGTACACTGTGCGCACGTGGGTCCGCTTGGAGCGCTTGTTTGGCACAAGGCTGTTTCAGTGCCTGCCAGCTGAGTCGTGTGATTTTTCTCAGGGACGAGGCTAGGTCATGTTTGTACTTGTAAGCTCCGTGAGGCTCGTCTGTGATGGCTGCCGGAGTGTGACTTTGGCCAATTTAACACACGAGCCGGGAGATGTTTTGGACAACATGTTCACATTGTTCCGTCAGTGTCACCACCCTGACAATCATTCTTGTTGGTTCCTACTTTGGGATGTTCTCAGGGCTCCGATCTGTTTACCCGGTTGTGGTCGTCTTGTGTTTTGTCTCTGATGCGAACATGGTTTATGAGTTCATGCTAATAAACTATTTTAGGCAGCTCTCGTCTGAATGTGTTTAATTACTTAATTATTATACCCTTGGTTGAAAGCAAGCCCCAAGGCACAAAATGTATCACTCGTTTGTGATGCAAAACCACAGTCGGTAAAATACATTAAATAATATTCCATTTAAATTGTAAAAATAGTGATAGTGGGACCTGAAGGCCGCAAGTGGTGCATTGCAGATAATTTTTCACAGGCTAAATTATTGAGTCGTTTCAGAAAGGATGGCATTGCATGTGGGAGAAAGGTGGTCCTCTTTTGTTTAGAAATGTAATGACGTAAGTTAAAAAATAGCTCAAAACAAAGGATGCGTGGGGGTGTGTGTATTCTCCTCATCTGTTTTGAGAGGTACACCCAACGTCCCAGTTGTGACATATTTTCTCTACCTAAATATGACTTTTTCACTGTGTTCCACGGTATATTTAATGCCCTGCAAATTCAGTTGTGCCCGCCTCCTGACTGGCACCTTCGACCAAAGAGATCCCTCTACGGACTGAGTTTAGATTGACCGGGGATGTCCCTGGGAGTCAGCCCTGCCACAAGATGAAGGAGTATATTTTACAGAAATGGGGAGGAAAAATAGTGCTTCATACAGCTCCCCAGTGGTTTGAGTAAGGAAAAAAAAATAAACATTTCGGCAACCTGAGAGCCGAAACACGATAGGTTTCATCGTGGTCTCTTAACCAATCAGAGGTAGTGAAGTGAGTCTGTGTGCGAAATGTGGGCGCTTGTGTACACGGAGGTAAGTTGTCCAACGGCAGCTGCAGTTACCAAAAATTGAGCGACATAAATGGAATCCGCTCAAAAGCCTCACCTTACCAAGATGATGTGGAAACATTTTGGATTCAAGCCAGATCAACGCAGCCTCCCTGCGAATGCCAACGAGCTGGTGTGTCGAATTTTAACCCTACAAAAACAACACAACTTAAAACTTTGAAGTGAGAAAATCCATTTTAAACAAACATAAAAGAAAGGCTGCAGATATTTAAAACAGAGTAGAAATCTTCAATCAAAACAGGTTGCTTTAATCTACTTGTGTTGTCATTAATTTGCAATTTTTGGGAAGCCCATTATTTTTTTTAAATCTAAGATTGATTGTTCTACATTACCAGATAAGTGTTCATTGTTCTTAGACTTAAAATTAAAAATGGCTTGTTCTTAAAATGTCTGTGCTTGCATTATTATGCTCTAATGTATCAGTAGCATAAAAAAAGGATACTATGATTTATGTTAATGTTGTGGAAAATCTATTGTTCTAAAAAAATGCTATCATTAATATACTGCGAGACAACAAGCACAATGGATGAAAATATTGTACAAACTGTATAAAAAATAGACTAACACTTGTAATAAAAAAAAAATCTCAATAATAGCAGGACCGTGACATTGGGCAGGATGGCTGTTTCTGTATTCTGTGATGATGAATGGTTCAAAGGCTGGGGCTCATCGTTTCCATGACATTTGCATCCTGGAACTTGCAGTCGCAAGTGTTTTCTGTTCCATTTGTCTTTAGGGTTTCGAGGTGATTAACTACACGATGAAAGGAAAGTCCAAAGGAGCATAAAATAAATAAATAAAATTAAAAAAAAAAAAATATATATATATATTTTTTAATCATCTTGTATATTAAATGTGTGTTGAGTGCACTCCTAGATCCCTCTAATTATCTCCAAGCTCTATGCAGATCACTGCTCATGCATTAAGATTTGACTACAAAAAACATCAGGAAAAACCTACTAGAACATCAGAACTTCATTTGGGATTCATTAGTAACCACCTTAAATGGTGGCCGGTGTGCACTGACTTGGAGTTAATTTTGAAGACAGCCACATCCCCGATTATACAACATTGGGTCAGGATAAATTGCATAGGATGAGTTGAATCAATTTGTTTATCAGTCTAATTTTATAATGCAATTCCAAGTTAAGGCGCCACATGCCATTGCCAGTCGAACTAGTGGAATGGAATGTCAGTACTCAGTGAATCTGATGTTTAATTCTGAACATAGCCTTATCACCAATTTTACAGTGGTGTACTTCTCTGTGTGCACCCACTTTTTATTTTTAATCCCACTCTAAAATATTAGTTTTTGAAGTTGAATTGTACAATTGTTTGGGTCACATTATTGGTGAAACAATTTTTGAAATAAATGTTTTTTAAACACCACAAAACTGTTACATTGATACAGGCGTGTGAAGACTTTTATATCACCTTTATGTATAAAATTGTTGATTTGTTGGTATATTTTTCAGTGGATATGCAGGGCACTATGGTGTTACTGTAAAGGTAAATATACACTGTCATTGGTTTGGTTTTGTTGGTTGGTCTACATTTCAAAATAAATCAAAATGTATACAAAAACCACTTATTTCTGATCAGAGATTAATGACTTCATTCATACTTAATTCATGAAAAGAACCCCACCAAAAGAAATGCTTTGTACGCTATTTAGCCGCAAGCAAATTTCATCAACATTGAAAACATCAAACAGTGAAAAATCCGAAGCTTATCAATGTGCCCAAGTGAAGGCTGATCTTCAAGTTAAGTGCAGAAAAGAAAAATGTTTTTAAATCAAAATACCACAAATGGAAGGTTGTGTATTCTTGTGAGGGACTCAGTATGCGGTGAGTTGCGAAGTTGGGCAAGCAGCCCTTTCCGCACTGCTTGTCGTGATTGCTTCCAGTGTTGTTTAAAAACTATCCCTTGGTGCAGCTTTAAAAATGTTTTTTTTTTTTTTTAAAAGCCTGATTTTGTGACATTATCAAAAAATGAAGCTGCCTTGATTGCAGCCCAAATGCCATGCACGTTCACCGCGTAAACACTTGATTCAGGTGCACATCATGACATTTCGCGCTGCGCCTTTGTGGATTCAAGTTGCCTCGCGGGTTCGGGGATTGGGCGCACTGCATCTCCGTGTCAGACTTTCTTACAAGCCGAGGCCAGAGTGCTGCTGTTTATTTAGATATCATTCCGCATCTGTCAGAGTCGAGATGAACGTCGGTGGTTTAGCAAGTGTTGAAGCACGGTGGTTGATTGAGCGCTCCTGTCTGCTCGCACATGAAGGGCCATGGCTCTCGCTGTCAGAATGCTTGTTGTTATTTTAATTGAGGGAGGTGTGTGTGTGTGTGTGGGGGGGGGGGGGGTAAGGCAGTGTGTGTAAATAGCGAATCACACAAACTAATTCGATGTGACAAGTAGGGCCATGCTGTTCCTCAAGCACATTAAAACAACCTCTGGAATGCATGCTAAAACATCTGGAACCTCTTTGAACTGATCTTTGATATTTTAGCGATGTTAGCTCTTTGTCAAAAGTGAAACCTTTTGCTTTTGATAAATCCTGTGTATGCAGTACAGCTCACCTTAGTGGATTCAATGGGAATTGGGGTTCCAGTCAAGCTTACGATGATAACAATTTAATTTCCCACATGGGCCCAATAAAATTTCATTTCTGTCTGTCGTATGGCTGTGAATAGTGTTGTATGCTCTCTCTGTAGTATGTATTGTTACTCCAGGCGCTCAGTTGTTTGAACGTTCATTATAAGTAACAAGTATGCTAATTTCAGTTGGCTAATTTCAGTTAGCCTGACGGCGGTTTGGAATTTTGTAAGCATCAAGCTAGCAGAATACTGTCAGATGAAATAAAACGGTATGGTTGAACATTTTTGTTTAAATGTAGGACAAGCTTCTCTGTCTGAATCATTTATGTTGTTTTTACAGTTCATTTTAACTGTGAGTGACAAATGAATGACTTCAAGCAAGCAGCCATTTTGACCCGGTGTGAGAACAAGCGGTAATTACTCTTAGAAGTGTGTTTTAATACCTTCAAATGTTTTCAAAGTGTGTGGGAGGCGTCAAACTATTTGGTCTCTATAGTTACGATTTTCACATAGCGGTCGTGCGTCTGAAACGTTTCCCCCATGATGAAAAGGCGTTCATTTTGCTTGTCCTATGCCAACCCCTCGCAATCACACTCGTGCTCATCAACGTGCTCATCACCACTTGAAAACCTGAAAGCGTCTTACCGCTGTCCAAATAAATCACTTTCGTCACGTCTTGGCGCTTTACGCAATTGGCCTTAATTAACTTGGTAACTCGCTGGGTGTTGTTGTTTTTATTACGTTGACATACATTGTCACATTTCAGCGTCGGCGCTGCACCACAAGGGAAATGGGCTTGTTTGTTTGTTCTGATTGGTATCATTTAAAAAAAACAAAGAGCATTTCTTCTAAATAGGGCGACGCAATCTTGCATGAGCAGATGAATGCACTGCTACCTCCGTGATTGCCTCTCGCTTGAGTAGGCGAAAAGACCAGTGGCCATCTTTTTTTTTTTTCCCTCTGGGTGGCTGTCTTGTGGGTCCAAACATTGGCTGTCAGGCTGGCTCTGGCACATGTCCAGAAGCGCTCCCAGTTTCCTGTGTGCATATTTGATGAGGGCGCCGTGCGTGCCAATAGGCCCGTTGTAATTACCGCTTCCTCCGCTCGATTCCCCCCATTTCTCACACCACACACCACTCGATGGCAATGTTATTTTTAGAGGGCACTAACGACACGGGCCCACGTCACCAAACCATCCCTCGTGCTGACGACTAGCCGAGGCCGAACGCTCGCCTTCCCACTTTCTCTGGTCATTTCCCGTTCACACAGACACACACGTGGGCGCGCACACACACGTACACACATATTCATTTTTCCATATCATAAGCTCATTTCTTCTCTGCCCACTCTTTTCTAATCCACTCTTCCTCCCTTTCATCTCCTCTGCGGAAAATGGGATCTCCACAAACATTCATTTTGCCAAGCTCTCGTTTGATTCTGCCGTTCTGCCAACCTCGTCTCACTCTATTCTCTGGCTATTTAACTTTATTCTTCCATCCCTCACCTATTTTGTCCATTTGGCCGCATATTTTAGTGGTCCCTTGACTTACAAGTGGCTTAAATTATGAGTTGTCGCTTTTTGATTGGATTTATTTTTTTCATTCTTTTTTATTGTTTTTGGCTTTTGTTGCACTTGCGGACTAGCCCGATGAATTTAAGATAGAAGTACAAGATCATGTCACGTGATTTTTGGAGCCATGTGCCTTACTTCATCCAGACGTCTCTCATCCTCTGCTGGCAAATTTCCAAAGTCATCATTGCAGAGGTCAATGATATCCACTACTTATAAAATATGGCAAAACATGTACTGGATATATTAATATATCAAATGTAATAGTGCTGTTGATCTTTATGAAAAAGGCGTAACAACAAATGGTGGTGGAATGGATGAATAGCATCCATTCATTCAGTTACCTTTTCATCACAATAAGGAGATTTACTTTACATTATTGAGTCACAAGCTTTGATCAGGGAACTACTTAAAATCATCCATCCATCCATCCATCTATCCATCCATCCATTTTCTTAGCCGCTTATCCTCACGAGGGTCACAGGAGTGCTGGAGCCTACCCCAGCCTGCAGTGTGTTTCCACGTATGTCAACTTTTTCACTTCATACCAAGCCGTGAAAAGCGACAATCTGGGAATATTCACTCCCCCCTAAAAGTTTTAGTCCCGTGCAAAAGCTATGCTGCATTTAATGCATACATTAGAATCAAATATGGTAACCAATGACAATTATGTATAAGTCTCTTATCTTTATTTTTCGGCATTCAGTTGTCCATGGGTGGGAAAGCATTTTTTTCCACTCAAGTGAAGACCAAGGGTAGCCACTGCAGCCAAGTGGAGCCTGGAGAGTATCATACTACATTTTCCAAAACTAATGCCCGAATCAAACACTTAACACTGGAGATGTCATTGGAAAGGAGACTGAGGGCAGCAAGAAAACAGGAGCTTTCACCAGAAAAGAGATTGTGGAGTGTAACAAGGGAATTGTGTTTTGTGCTACAGAACTGGGGAAAATGGACTATTATTCACCCCCGCCACCCCACCTTGGCATTGCCCTCAGTCCCCTTTTGTGAGAGCCTCTTCTTCTATTTCCAGGGGAAGTTTTTGTGCCCGTGAGAATGTGTCAGGCTCAGCGATGACATTTTTTCTTTCTCTGTCCCACACCGTCGCCTTCATCTGACTCGCTCTTCTCTCTGCCTCCTTTATCTTCCCTTCATCCTCTCAGTATCCTCCCCCGCCAGCTCACGGGCTCAACCTCAATATCCGACCAAGCTTTATTAGTATGACATTCATGGCCACGAAGCCCTTCATCCCGCGCCAACCGGGGCGGCTCAGTCTCACCGTGTCTTTGTTGTTGTTGTCCTGCCGCTGTCAGTGATGGGTGGACAAACATGGTGAGATGCACACCACTCTTTTCCAATCTTGCCGCTGATCTTTAGATGTTCTCATCTGCCCCCCCCCCTCCACTTCTTCTCTGAGCTTTTCACTGCACTCTCAACGACTCCTGCACCTTTATCTCTTTGTTTGAAACAGATTGTGTTCGAAAGGCACTCAGTAGATCTTGCCCCATGGCAATAACTACTTTAATTGTTTAAGTCAATTCCAAACAGCTCGGTGAGCTTGCCGCTGGGACAGCAGGTAGCATTTACACAACTTGGCCCAAGTGGGAAACCTGTCATCGAGCAGGAGGCGGGGTAAACCCTGAACTGGTTGCCAGCCAATCACATGCCGCATAGAGACAAATAGCTGCACTCAGAATCACACCTAGGGACAATTTAATGCATGTTTTTGGAATGTGGGAGGTAACCGTAGTGCCCAAAGAAAACCACGCAGGCACGGGGAGAACGTGCAAACTCCACACAGCCGGGACCGAGATTTGAACCCCGGTTCTCAGAACTGTGAGGCCAACGTCCTTACCAAACGCTCCACTGTGCCGCCTTTTGCGTGTTCTCATTTTGTATTTTTATATTTGATTGTAAACATCTGAGAGTGCATAATCATCACTTGGAAGGGCATTGCAGTACTTTTATGGTCCACCATTTTATTTTCATTTCATTAAGGTGGTAGTGTAACTTTCAAGTCATCCATCCATCCATTTTCCGAACTGCTAATCCTCACTAGGGTCGCTAAAACTGGAGCCTATCCCAACTGACTCTGGGCGAGAGGCAGGGTACACGCTAAACTGGTTTACCAGCAGTCACAGAGCATGCAAAGACAAACCAGGATTTGAACCCCAGTCCTCAGAACTGTTAGGCTAACGCTCTACAGTTGCACCACCGTGCCATCCGAGGAATGTTTAATGAATTTGCGTGTCAGGGGCGATGCTAATGTATCTATCACCAAAAGTGAATTTTGTACTATTCTTTACATTATGTACTTTGAATGGGGGAGGGGGGGGGGGGGCGATTAGGCTATACACTTGTAAAAAGAGCTTCTATTTCGAAAAATTTGAAAAAAGTTACGAAAGGACATCCGGAACGAATTAATTTCGTAAGTATAGGTACCACTTGATATTGAGATGTTGTCTGTGGCCAAAAAATGTGATTTGGCATGCCTTGATCAAAAATTTCGTCTAAATGTCAGTATGGCATAAGAATGTCCACTACAACCCCTAGTTCTGTAGTACCACACGAGTAACCCAGTACAGTGGTACCTTGACTTGCGTGTCACAACTTTACTCGCTGTCACTAGAAAAGAAAATTGAGCAGTGACGGTAGAGTAATGCCCTCACATATAGGCAAGGGGAGCCAAAGTTGACAATGTCTTTTCTTGAGCGGCGCAGTCAAACACACTCATCCAAAATGAGAACACTTGCAAGAAGCTGCTTCAGCCACACCTCACAACTACATGCTTACATGGGGATTAACAGGCCAATCATAATCGAGCTCCTGACATCACTCACGATGGGCCACGTTCTTTCAAGGCACACATCCAACACACAAATACTACGGGATGAACAGCTTAAAGTTTGTAAAAGTACTGTACTTTACTTCTTTACTTTGTATTGTCTTACATTGTTATATAATACACTTTTATTTTTCTTTGTTATAAACAAGCATTTTGTTGGGGCCAAAGTGAAGTTAAGTTAACACCCTATCATACTGTAAATAACGGCAATAGCAGTGTTCCTGTAAGATTTCACAACAGATCCATGAAAATGTGCAAGGACGTCTACTTCGATGCGTTTCTTTGACTCTCCTAGTCTCTTTGTATCTCCGTTATGACCGAGTGATGACACTGTTAGAAAAAGATCTCTTTGCATTTCTAAAATGTATCGAGTTTTCGTCTAAACTGTGTTGTATTGTGGAGAGTAAAAAGGTCGGCTCGTTCCTGCCTCCTTGTTTTTCATTCTGATATCGTAGTATTGCAAACTGACAAAACATGAGATGCTTGGTGCACACCAGTTGATTGCATGTTTGTACAGTAAACATATGACTACAAACGAGAAAAAATAGCTCCGCATCCGTGCAGACGCCAACATGGTTGTATTCTGTCTGCAAGTGCTTATTAAATGGTATCTCTCCTTTCTTGCAAAGTACTCGTCCTGTCTCTTGTCAATTAAGGATTCACATTTTAACCTCATTGACTGTTAAGTACTGAAACGAACAAAGGTCCAGAAACGTCAAATGAAGTTCACCTGTAAAGGTCATGGTGCATTTTAGGTTGATTCAGAAATTTCACCTGGAAAGCCAATATCCTTGACATTTCGTCAAGGGCGTAATTTATCATTGGTTTTCCCTCATTTTATAGTTAAGTAAGGCAAGTAGGGAAGTAAAGGTTCAATGATCAATTTGTATGCGGGACAGCCCTTCACAAGTCATGCTGGGCAACAACAACAACACCCAACTGTGACCACCCCAAGGTGGATGTGAACTGAGGCATGAATGAGGAGACTCAACACCTAAAATTTAGAGCTGAAGAAACCTTTTGGATTAAAGGTGAAATGTCCTCAAGCAGCAAGAAAAGGTCCAGTTGCCTCAAGTCAACTTTTGCGAGATTCAGTATACGTACTACCTTTTTCTTCCATGTTGCCGTTGTTTACGTGCTCTCTGCTGTGCACCTGCTCTGCCTTCCTCACGTCGTGTAGGCCACCAGAGGGATAGGAGCGCCACGAAAATCAATCATTCCCACCCTTCCGTCTGGCCCTCTTTCATCTTGCCGTGACGTGTCTTTTGTATTTTTTGCTTCGTCTGGCTCTTCTTCCTTTAAAGCGTCCTCCTTGTCCTCGTGGCGAAAGGACTCCATCTCATCCGTTTTCGTGAGCAAATTGCTCGCTATTTGCTTAGCCACGTGAAGACAAAGCGGCCCCAGTTTGGCCTCGCTAGCGTTCGGCGTCATGATCTGCATAGTGATTGGGGCACCGGAGGAAAGGGTTGCGGGCGGGGGTCTCTCATTTTGGGCTGAGGTGAGTCCCTTTTTAATTCGGAGAGTGTCGGCTCGGCCTGCCAGCCCGGTAATCCAATCTGTTGTCCCGTTTTAAAAGAGTAAATTAAACCCGTTTTACCTCCGCTCTTCCACTGTCTACGTCGGTCCCTCAGAGGCTGAAGGCGAGCAAACTGTGTGGGAGTGAAGGGAGAATGAAAACAACAGATTTGGAAGCCGTATCGTTGCGCTGCTGAGGGGAATTGGAGTGCTAATGCGTGTGTTCATGTGTCCTTGCGACAAACGGGCTGACCTCCAGTCGTGTTGCTCGGGGATGTACGCGGGACAGAACGAACGCCAAGCCAAAGTGTTTGTTTTCGGCAGCTCACTGGAGAGCTTCGTTCACACCGATAAGCGGCACGAGAAAAGCAAAATAGAGGTTCGAAACCTTTGCCAGAGCCAGAGGACCTCTCGTGTACGATATGCAAATCTGCAGCTTGCACTATCATTTTTCTCATTATATCCTCTCAGTTCATTAGAGGAAATAATGACAATTTCACGCCATTAAATTTATGCTGTTAAACAACGCTGCTAGGACGCACAAAAATGCATTCGCAGGGTGTCATGTGTGTACCAAACTAGGCCCATTTCCAAAGTAAAATAGAGAAGGGGGAATCGTTCACGTGAACTTTACACCCCCCAGCCAAAAAATCACAAGCTGAGATGGAGTGTCTTGTGATGCCATACGGAGTACAACAAAACCCCAAACACACAAAAAACATCAACAGTAAAGGTTTTATGTTGGCGCTTTGAGATATGTATGACCCCCAGTTTTTCAAGATATGAGTTGTCGTTAAGATGATTTTTTTTTTTTTTTGCTCGTCTTGTGAGCAAAAAATTGAGATGAGATTGCTGCATGATGGCTGTGACCTCAACTATGCTCACTTCATAACAAGCATAAAATTACGAGATTTGAACTTCCTTTCACTTTTTCAAACAAAAGAATGTGTTCTTTTGGCGAGAAGAGCAAAGTTGATATTGAGAGGGTGTGAATCATTTGGGAACTATTCATTTAAAAGTATTAAGTGTACTGTAGTTGTTTGTCCTTTGTGTGATAAACTAAGATACCTGAAAACTTTTTAAATTAGCTATCAGACGACAATTCCTTTTTTTTTTTTTTTTTTTGGCCTGTGCGTTCAGGGTGTAAGATATCTAGCTGCAAACACATCAAGATCAATAGAAAAGTATTAGGATAAACTCGCCCACTTTTTGTCTCAAACTGTTGGCCTTACAGCGCCTTTATGATGTGCTTCTTGTTCTCTCACATCACATCAATGCGAGTCAAGGACACTCGATGTGTGCACGGGGGGGGCAGCAGAGGAGGAATGTGGGATCTAACCGCCAACGTTCTGATTAACAGTCGGCCGACTGTTGAATTTTTCAAACGTCAGATTTTTGAAGCTGTGAGCCACTCGCACATATTTTACAGCCCCCCCCCCCCCCGTCAAGACCATCTCCAACTCAATATTTAATTTCGGTGGAATGACTCTTTAATATTTAACAATAGGTGATGTTTATATTGAACTCAGTATGTCTGATTAAGCTTTTGTAGCAGGTGACAATTTGGTGAAAAATGAAAGCGCTTTTCGAGGTCTAAATTTCTGTATTTCCTTGTGGAAGTGAAAGGAAAGTTCTACACTTCGGAACATTTGAGGCTCCGGAGGACTTATTTGTCGGAATCAGAGCCGACGCCCCACGCCCCCGAGGTTTTCGTGATATAAAAATTCTATATGTCCCGTTGTACTCACTGACCCCTCCCACACGCGCACATAAATGCCAATGCGCACAGTGGGGTTTTTGCCACTGTACTCTTATATAACGTTCTACAATCCACTGGAAGTGTCCACTGGGGATTGTATGTGCTTACATTCCAGTCATTAAGAAGTCGTTGAAGTTCGTTAGTATTTACTGTCAAGATCTCTTTTCAACTCTTGCACCGTACACAGTTGTGATCCCCGCTGTGTGCTATGTTTACTTTGATTTGTTGCATCTGTGCTTTCGTTTCCCCCTGAGGTTAGGAGTTAAGGTTGCCTGCTGTTTACCAGAATACCTTAAAACAATTGCCGCCTTTCCACCACAGAGATGTGGCTCGGCAATCGTGTTTTCCTCTTCTCTGTATTATCGAGGGAACCGGGGAGAAGGAAAAAAATAGCACAAAGTATTGAACGAATGATTTGGAACAAGACACAAACAAACAACAATGGAGGACAACAAGGTCTCCGATATTGGCTTCTTGGCAAGGGAGATACATTTTTCGTTTTTTTTTTTTTTTTTATTCAAGAGGAGACTGCGGGCAGCAAGAAAATGAAACAGCAAAAGCAACAGCATGTGCCTGCCAGGCACTCACTATTTGGTTTCACCATTGGAAAAATATTTGGTGTCAAGTTGAGTTGCGGGGGAAAATTTGGTGTGGAAGCTCTGGTTTGACATAAGGCCATTTAAAAAAAAAAAAAAAAAAAAAAAAAAGAAACTGGATAGAATAAAGGTTGGGGTTTGGAATTTTAAAAAAGTCCGAGTTGTTAAAATTCATGGCTTGACAGTAGTACATGGCAAAAACTTTCTGTAAAAAAAAAAAAAAAAGGAAAAAAAAACTTGCTCCCTCTTGTGTCCCTACGTAGATTTTATTATTGATGCATCTGAGTGACTGCGATTGGCTGGCGACCAGTTCAGGGTGTACCCTCCCTCCTGCCCGGATATAGCTGGGATAGGCTCCAGCACGCCCGAGACACTTATGAGGATAAGTGGCTCAAAAAATGGATGCATGGATGCATCAAATTCAATTGCATTTCTGGCAGCATGGTGGTAGAGTAACGTTTTAACCCACAATTCTCAAATTTGGGGTTGAAACTCGCCTCAGTCTGATGTTTGCATGTTTTCCATCTGCTTGCATGGCTTTTCTTCGGGTGGTCGGGTTTCCCCCACATTTGAAAAATTGTTTCTGTGAATATGTGTGTGTGAATGGCTGTTTGTCCATATTTGGCCTGCGATAGACTGCCAAGCGTTTCTTACAAAGTCATCTGGGATCGGCTTGGGTAGATTCAAACTTCACAAATTTGAACAGAATTTGCTTAAAATGGTTTTATCTAGGTTTGATCTACTTCATTGAACTTTGGAAGGTTTTTTTTCCTTTCAGGCGCTCATAACTCTTGTCAGACCTCATCAAATGGGATTTACTGTATTTCTTATTACATATTCCCTTAAGTCACCCTGGAAGCGGATTTACTGTCTTTACTCCCCTCTTTTGCAGAAAAGATCCTTGATGGTAGCTTTTCGGTCATGGATTTTGTAGGCAACAAATTGTAAAGCCTCACTTGGAGGTCTGATTCCATTTTGACATTTCATTCTCTACCTGTTTTTTCTGGCACAATTTCATTCTCCGCCCCTTCCTTCGTGTCATAATCTTTGCCTTTATACGCTTTGAGAACACGGAGCGTACGTTTTAAATCCTCGTCGCTATTGCACGCGAAATGAGATGGCGACGCGTCATCCTGCCGGCTGTTATCCATGCATCCTTTGATCCGCTTCAGAATGACTTCTGGCTCTCTCTTACTTCCTGGTTTCACCTCCCCTGTACCTGCTCTCCATCTCCGTGCTTCCCTTCCTAGCAACTTTGTCTTTCATATTTTAATCCCCCCTCTTCTCCTCTAATCCCGCTCTACATATCATCATCTCCAGGCTTCTTCCTCTTCTTGTCGTACTTTTCCCCTTCATCTTCCCACTAACCAGAACCCTTTCCTCACTATAAACAGATTCCTGTCTTGTAGCCTCATCTTATTAGAGAAGGAGTGTTTGTCAGGGTGGTCCCTGTTGCTGGCACACATCTAATATCCCCCCCCCCCAGGTGTGGGCGTGATGGGTACACCCCACCAGCTAACAAACATTCAGAGCCCATCTTGGACTTTCTCTCTAGGCTTGTTCCAACAATTTTTACTCTGGATTTTACACGTCTCTGTAAAGTGACACACTTTTGATTTTTGGCCATCAAGTGACAAACATCATCATGGGGATGAGGGGGGGAACCTACAAAAATGATGGGATCAGATGTCTTCAGCTCAAAATTAGCTAGAGATGGATCACAAAATAATGAGCAATTCTTTTGTATGAATCTTGTCTCAAACAAGACCCAAGTCAAGTAACAGTTTCTTGAATATCAAGTCGGGTTTTTTCTGATCAGCACGAAGTCAAATAAAGTAATTAACGCAATCTAACCTGCAGTATCTGGTCGTAATAAACAGAAACAACCAATAAGGTCAAATAATGATATTAATGTCAAATGTGTCAAACCGATTATGTATGTACCGGTATATATTTATAAAGCTTAATCATATCTCAACTCAAGCCTAAAGTCTATAACTTAAAAATCCAAGAACTATAAGGTATCAAAATAGCAACTTGTGTCGACTTAAGTCCAAGTTGCAATGACAGCATTTCTGTCATTACGCCTCTTCACAGTACGAATATGGATCTCGTGTGTGTATACTAACGCGAGTGTAATAGTGTAAACATGTAGGATCGTACATACCCAGTCCATGTGAACTAGACTCATCAAACTACACCAATTGGTGACATTTCCACAACCGCAACTGCATTAACAACACATGAAGAGATTAGAAATCCCTCGCCATAATGTTTTTCTACACTAAATGGCAAAAGCATAAAAATTTTTACTATAATTATGTGTCAATTATTGAATGAGCAAAATAATTGCCAATGACGGCGAGTGGAGTAATGTCAGGTCTGGGAAAAGTGTCAACTGAGGCCACTTAAAAGGCAAGTTTTATATTTATGTTCATATATCAGTGGTACTTCCTCCGTCTTTTTTCTTAGGTATGAATTGGAAAATTGAGCTACACCCAGAATATGTTTTAGAAATCTTTTGTCTTGAAGAGCTACTGTTGCCGCAGTGGGACGTATTGAATTAGTTTTTTTCTAGCCTGTCTGGAATCCTCTTGGAATAGTCTAGTTTTAGACCCCAACACTGACAAAAGTTGTTTGACAGTGTGACAACTCGATTTTACTTGCTAATTGTAACTGCATCTTTCACGAACCTTGAGTTTCAAATAATTAAACAAATTGAATGGATGCTCTTGCTCCAGTCCCACTCAGTGTGGTTGTCCATGTGAAATGTGGTCTATTTCTATATGTTCCCATTATTGATTGGCTGGCAGTTCAGTGTGTCATCTGCCTTTCGCCTAACGTCAGCTTGGACAATCGTCAGCTCTCCCCATGACTGAACAACAGACGCAAGATAGAAAAATGTGGACGGATGGTTCCATAATTGTGAACCCAGCCATAATGGATATGTGTCACATGAAATGTGCATTTGCAAAGACGGTCCTCTAAAAAAAAAATGTGTATAGGGGTTTAATGAGTGTGGTTCGGTGTAAATCCAGCGTGAATGACGGGAGCTATTTCGGAGGGCTGTGATGGTTAAACACTCTGCAACGACAAACCAAGGCTCAGTTTTTGTGCATACAAACACGCCGAGCGCTAGCCGAGCTGTACGCTGACCCGATTTTCTCATTGTTTACATTTTCTTTCCCCCCGCCTACCCCCCGGAGGCATCGTGATCACAGCCAACGACATACTTCTCGCAGGGAGACAACACATGCGGAGATCAGACTGTTCTAACGCACTCTTGACTTCCCCACACTCCACTTTGAAATCTTTCAGTTGAGTAGAATAAGGGAAAATACAAGAGTACTGTAGAATTGAAGGTCACTGTCGTGTAAATAGTCAAACGCAGCTCGAAACTTAAAGGTAACTTAAAGTTGTGCACTTTTACCCGATTAGGGCGAGACGACATCAGAAAACGTGATCAACATTATGTATTCAGTTAACAACAGTGGATGGAGACATGTCACACGCACACATTCAAACCTATGGAGAATTGTCTTTTTAATAATTGCAATGTACATTTCTGTAATGTGGGAGGAAACCAGAGGACAAGTAAGATTTATTGAAAATGAAGTTATGCATAGGTGTGAATATAATCGTGAATTGTTTGCTTGTTTGTACAATCCGTGCCCTGCTGGACATGGGCGTTTTCTGGGATAGTCTCCAGCCCAGCCGCGACCTTCACGAGCAGAGAGGTGGAGACTAGATACACCAGCACGTTGTAGCAGAGGGGCTAACTGACGCGCTGACGTGGCCCCCATGTTGGGCAAGTTGACCTTCCTGTCAAAGGCAATGCATACACATTGACGTTATAAATTGCTCCTTTCTCAACAGATTTTCATCAGGTTTCCATTTTTTGTCATTGTCAAAACATGTACTGTCAATACATAACCTTTGAGAAAAGACCCCCCAAAGATATTTTTACCTGTGATAAGTTACTCTCAGTTCCACAGCCGTAATTGTACAGCATTTTGCACAACTATATTCAGCACAATGTAACGGCATCCTTGTTCGGTCTTTTAGTTTTGTGATCAACCACCCGGCGTACATTAAACGCAATGATGAATTTGACCCACCGTGAGCAGTATTGCTTACGGCACGCAGTTCAACAGGGGCATCTTATCTGTCAGTTTTATGCTCATGAGGACAAAGACACTCCAAAATGGATGCAAAATTGGTGAAAAGTCTTCACCCTTTTCAACCGGGATCAGCTCCAGTTTCTTTTGGCACATGAAGAGGGTCAGTGCTTTACAAAGTGGACTGAGGGAAATCTCTTTTTGTACCGTTTCTTACAAAGTTCCCATGAGAGCGTGGCGCCTTGTTGCTCACATCTATTTTCTTCCGCGTGCGTCGGCAGGTCTGCTCCAGTCCATCACAAGCGGCTTTTCAGATCGAAGGCGGCAGTCACGTTGGGCATGATTAACAATTTGTGCATGTGATTGTGGCCAGGTGCGCACACGCCGACGCCGACGCCGAGTGACAGCCGATCACAAGCCTTCGCCGTGTCCTTTGCCGAGCTGCTTGCTGTTTTGCATTTTGCCACTGATCTCTTCGACTTTTGACGCACACCTTCTCCTCTGATCCTCCTTTGAGTTGTCAACAATATCTCCATCTCATCCCCCCCTCACTCCTCCATCCTTCCTTTCCTCTCCCATTTGCCAGGAAGAAATCTCTTTATTATTCTTTTTTTGCCTCCCTTTCTCATCTAATCTCATCACAAGTTCCTGTCAAGTGAGGTAAAAGAAAAAGATGGAACGGAAAATTGAGCCTTTATTCAGACTCCCCCAACCCGCTTTCTTCTTTTGTCGTTTTTATTTTTTTATTTTTTTGCTTGATACGTTTGTTGCACATATCTGAGCAGAGAGAGCGAAAAAAATGCGAGCATCGCCGCGGGAACAGAAAGGAGTGGAGTGAGGCAAAAAAGTGTTGATTTTGTACGTAAAGGGTTGTCAAGGAGGAGAAGGGACAAGGGGAAGAAAGCGATGGCATTAAATCAGCAGTTTGCCATGCACGCTGGCCTCTGCCTTCCCTCCCCGCATGCCTGGAAAGCATCTTTCCCAATTTACAGTAATCGGCCCACATTTCCTTCCTCAACCGCCACCCCTCGCTTTCGCTGTTTTCTTTTCGTCTCCGGTACTCTTAAATGTTCTCTCATGTTTTCTGTAGCACTTTCATGGCATTTTATCTTGATATTTCGGAAAGCAAAAGGAGCTGTCACAGTGTACAGTAGGTTAGTGATCGACTACTGCAGGTTGTAGTAAGTCTTGTCATTATACAGTTTGTACTTATTTGGTTTTGTGTATGTGTGTGTGTGTATATATATATATATATATATATATATATATATATATACATACACAGTGGTACCTCTACTTACAAACGTCTCTAGTAACAAAAAATTCAGCTTACGAAATGCCTCCTCGGAAAAATATTGTAATGAGTTACGAAGGAAAATTCAGGACATGAAAGAAAAAAAATAGGCGCTGAATTCGCAGCCGCAAATTCCACCAAACGTAAACGTCAAGTATCTTGGTTTGTGTGTCACGATAGGGCTGCTCTCCCATTGGCTATCATCGCAGCATCTTCCTGGTATCCCATTGGCTAAGAGGGATGTCAATGTTTACCCATGATGCTTTTCATTTCCCTTGAAAACTCGACTGTCATCGAATCATGCTCACGCTGTCCCATGCTGGCTCACATTATGGTAAAGTATAACTTTTTCGTGAGTTTTTGCAAGTTTATTCATCTTTCTTCACCATGGGCCCCAAGAAAGCTTCGTGGAATTAAGTTATATATTCCTATGACTGAAGATATCGGACTTATAACAAGAGTCAATGCGTGCAGGGTGTTGAGCCCAAACTGAAAGGTTTGTCATTAAATGATACAACAGATAAGCAGAAATATTTTACACATCGTTAACTCTTTAATGTACGTGATTTATATGTACAGAAGATATACTGGAGGAAACCCTTCCCACCTTTAGTGCGTTTAGCACAATTAATAAGGTGGTATGAGGGCTCATCATCTCTTTTCGTGACATTATTTTATTCACACTGTATGGATGTAGCATGTATGAGTAAGTCGCTTTTCCTTTTATTTTCACACGGAGAGTAGGAACCTGTTGACCCTGACAACAATCCACATGTGTGTAAGTGACATTTTCATCTTGCTTGTACTATAGATTGGGATAAATAATTGATGATACCCTGAAAATATAGCCACCATTTTCCAGTAAGTTATGTGATGGATGGCGAGCTTGTGTGTGTGTGTGTGTGTGTGTGTGGAGAGTAATTATCACTTCGGTTTCTGACCTACTGGCAAATGCCAAATGTTTTGTTCCGCACCTCTCCAGGTTAATTGGCTGATTGAAGTACAAGATTCCCACTAATGCGTGTTATTGTGTCGGAATGTTTGTTTTAATGTGCGTATGCGTGTGGTGCGTGCCTTATGCGACATAATTTTCCACTTAAAAACAGAAAAAGCAGCGCTAGGGGTGTTAAACGTTAAATCCTTTTATGTGGCGTGCAGTCACACCAAATGTTCCCACAAGATGTTTGCGCCTGTGTTTTCTTCCTCTCGCCGTCATAATGCCGCCACCCTGTCAGTCGAGAAACTGTAAAATGCCGGAGCAAATAATTTAAAAATTACTCAGGAAATCAGTTGGGAGTTAAAAAAAATAATTCCACACATTTTTCTTGAAACAAAATCGTTTAAAAAAAAATGAAAGTGACAAGAGTGTAGGGTGTCAATTGCACGGCTAAGTAACAGGTGGCATTATAACCTCTACTTCTGATGTAATTATAATGTGTAAAGGCAGACTTCAATAAAATCTAATAAAATCTTTGAATTCACTTCAGTTCAATTTAATTCTTGGCTACTAAAACCACACCAAAACTTGTGCAGTATATACTTTATTGTGGTCTATAAGAAAAGAGGAGTCACACCTGACTTTAAAACCTAAACATACATTTAGAAATAAAAAAGAAATAATAAAATAGAATAAAGTCAATTTACCCAATGCACAATGGTTCAAATGAAATAACCTTTGATTAATCATGACTGGAAGCAAAGCTGGGTGACTCCTGACTAGAGCCGAACATAAATTAATGAAACAAGAAGTATGTGCATCCATTTTCTTTCATTTCATTTTGTAAAGAATCCCTGATTGATTAATCGGTGGTTGACCATAGTATCCTTCATGTGCTTGTGCTCAGGAGTGAAGTGGAGGTTGTTCACCTCGCAAATCAGACCGCTGGTTGGATGAGAAGGCTAATGGCTCCATCTTGTCAGCGCTACGAGCAGTCGAACTTGACATTGCTCTGACTGATCTCCATTTGTTCCAGCATGTAGCGAGAGGCAATGCCAAGAGAGCAGAGCAAATGGGGACCAAAGGGAGAGACGATATAAGGTCTGACAAATTATATGGCCAGGCATCAGGGAGTTGGCGTGGTGATAGAACCATCAACTAACTGTAGGTGCCCACAACGCCTCCAGAGGTGCACGATGTTTCGCGTGCCCGAGTGTTAACTAAATTATATGATGGATTCATAGGAGCGATGGGGGGAAAAAAACAGATTGAAATTGTCAAGGGGGCCCAAAAGCATTATTTTTAAATTGAACTGTTTTAGTATGACAAGTAGATGAGTGGATTTAAGAGACCAAAATGAAACCTGGGCTCAGGTAAGATGTATTTCTTCCCCCACCTCTTTGTGCTCCTTGCATTGACATGATGAACACAGCTAACCCTTCCCTAACACAAACCCCCTTGTCCCTTGAAAATGACCCATTTTGGCTCTGCTAATGTGGTCCATACTCACTTACTTCCATATTTTCCTCTGTCCTTTAACCTACATACTTACCTACCCTTTTTGCTTACGTACCTCTTTGGCTTATTAATTGTGTCATCTGTTCAATACCTTCTTTCTAATTCTCACCTTGGTACCAGTTTACCTACTCATCTTTTGACATTTTGCCTACAACGTTCATTTCTAAACACCAACCTTCATACATGCTATTTATACCTTCTTTCTACTTGTTTACCTATATATCCAACTGTCCTTCATCTCAACTTTTACACTGCCATAACTACCTAAAAAATAATAATAATATTAATATATTAACTCTCTGCTCTTGTACTGTAGTTTGAGTTGTCCCTGTATAACCCTTTAACATGTCACCTTGCTGTTGGCAAGCTCTCATTCTAAGTCACTAGCTCGCTGCAGGAACGCGTGATAAAAACAAGGTAGGGGCTGTCCGTATTCAGACAGATGATGGATCGCGTTTACAGTGTTGGTGTTGCGCTGGCTGTGCCCGAGGGGGCCGAAAACTCGGTACCACCATTTGGTGCCGAGTGGTCTGTTCGGGCTCAATTTAGCCATCGTGTTTGTTCAGGTGGAGCTGCAGGGTTCTGTTGGATCTGGACTCATTAGGTTTGTATGTGCGGCTTTACACGTGCTTCAGAGTGTGCACATGTTTGTGTGTATATGTGTGTATGGCCCAGTAGATTGTGTTTTTCCCTCGCTATGACAGGTGAGGGGGTCAGGGTATGCTACAGCATAATCAGGGTGGGGTTGGGGGGGTGGACAGGAGAACCAAGCAAGAGAGCTGTCACTGAGCATTTTGTAATGAGACCTGGCACATCCCCCGCAGAAAAGGGGGAGGCAGGGCTACGTCAGATATGAAAGGAGTGCCTCAAAAGTGTATTTGAAACATTAGTGAGGTACATTGTTGCCCTGCTATATGCTTGTACTCCAAAATTGTAGATTTTGTGAAACATTTGACTTATCTATCTGTCTCTCTCTCACTCTCTATCTATCTATCTATCTATCTATATATCTATCTATCTATCTATATATCTATCTATCTATCTATCTATCTATCTATCTATCTATCTATCTATCTATCTATCTATCTATCTATCTATCTATCTATCTATCTATCTATCTATCATCTATCTATCTATCTATCTATCTATCTATCTATCTATCTACTATCTATCTATCTATCTATCTATCTATCTATCATGTGGATTTACACAAGTTTCTGGCCACTCTGCTAAGGAGAAGCCATCATTTTACTTTTTGCTTTTTCACATATGTTCCCCTCATTTGCACACTTCATATCTCTCTCTACATATATATATATATATATATATACATCTCCACGTTTGTTAATCCTTGGGTGCAATTTCCACACATATAATATATATATATATATATATTCTGTGGATTTACACGAGTCTCTGGCCACTCTGTCAAGGAGAAGCCATTGCTTGGGATATCAAAAACCCGAATTACAGTTTGCACAAGGACAAAGAACTTCATTTTTGGAAATTATTTGGCCATAATGACAGTTTTTACAGCGGGAGGAAGAGGGAAGCTTGCAAGCCTGAGAACACCATCTCGACAGTGCTGACAGTTTTTGCCCATAAGTCAAAGCAAAAAGATGTGCAGTGGTACCTCCACTTATGAACATCTCTTGTAACGAAAAATTCAGGTTACCAAATGCCTCCTCGGAAAAATATCATCTCTAGTTCCGAAGGAAAATACAGGATATAAAAGGGGGGGAAAAAAAGACCTGGGTTTGCAGCCCCCAAATTCCACCGAATTTAAACATCCAGTATCTTGGTTTGTGTGGTACTCTCTCCACTATGAGCCACAAGAAACCTTTGTGGAATTAAGTCATGTGCGTGCGTACAGTCGTACGTATGTTTTCTCTCGGCTGTAAGATGTTTGCCTCCCCTCCCTCCCTCCACCCACAATGTCTTTTGCTTGTCACTCACCCGTTTCTTCGCATAGTCACCCAGTGCCAAAGGTAAATGAACAAAATTTGTCTTATTCATTACATTATGCATATTGAATGCTTATTTTTGGGGCTTGGGACCGATTAGGCTATTTACATGTAAAAATTGCTTCTACTTATGAAAAATTCCCATTATGAAACAACTTCCGGAACAAATTCATTTCATCACTTGAGGTACCGCTCTATCTCTAAAAACCCATAAATTTGTTCAACCACATCTCAAGGGACCCCTGTATTCGCTGAGTATTTGCAGCAGATAGGGACAGAGCCCTGCAGGGAATAGTGAAAATCTGTGAGTAATTGAAACCCCTCCTAAAAGGTCAATAATTGCCTGGGGATGTCGTAAAATGACAGCAAAACACTTTTTTTTTTCCCAAAATGAAACTCCTCAACAGTCTTCAAGAAAGTACCTGGACATCAATATGTCAGAAGATAGTGACAAAGTGACACATTCAACAGCGCGCGCACATCCACAAGAAATCCAAGTCTTCTTCTGAAAGTTGTGGTATGTCATGTCCTTTCTTCAAACAGAAATCCTGAATGTGGCCTCTCCGCTCCCAGACACTTTTCAGTACTTTGCCTTGGCTGAGCCACCTGATGCCACAGTGATTGCTTATGTCACAATGTTCTGTCTCATTTTCTTCCAATACTGCAACAAACTACGATTTAATGCTTATGTTAATGCTAATGATTTAATGCGACTTAAACTGAACTATTCTCGTTACAGCATCAACAACATGGTTAATTTTTAACACAACACTTCCTGATGTATCATACAATGTAAGAATATCAATTTCTCCACAGGGTTCAATTTTCTCACCAGTTCCTGCAGTCTCTTCAAAAGTCCGACATTTTCTCCAGTCAGACTTGGACAAAAGTTCATTGTCACACCTGCCAGCTTGATTTGAAAGTCTGCAGTTATCCCATGTAAGAAGGTGAGCAGCTGGGCAGGTGACAGCGCAGCTCTCAACCAACGCCAGAGGAAAAATAGTCGAAGTCGACCACTCTGTTCTTCATCTGAAGCTCCAAGTTTCAAGTGATATCTTCAACCCGCCTCATTACATGGCGTCGGGAGAGTGGCGCGTTCTCAAATGTTCCCCTTTTCTCCTCTCTCATATCAGTGCAACGGAGCTCAATAAGCACTCCTTTAGAGACTCTCCGTCAGAAAACGCTCTACTTTTTCTAGTGACCGTTAGAAATGACATAATTTGTCCTGATGGCTGCATCTCTTCATGTATAACATTTTGTAAAGGATCCTTTTTTGCCTTTACAATTTTGTTAAACTCCCTTGCTTGCTCTTCATCAGACATATTTCTGTATTTATCCTCATGTTTGCTCATGTAGTTCATGTCGTACTCCTCTAACGGAGCGACCTCTATCCCTCAAATTAAGCAAACAGCTTTACCTTTGACTTTTGTAAAGAAGTACTTGGCAGTCGATGTCTTGTTGAAAACAAGGCACTCCTCAACTTCCCTTTTCTTGCCGTGAGCTGACATCTTGAGGGTAGCCTAGCTAGCATCACTTGTTCACGCTCGCACATGTATACAACAGAGCTGTATTGCATGCACGGCATGCATATTTTTTAAGAATTATTTTCCAACTTATGATTGGCCTCACACGGGCTGGACAGGGTCAGCCATCATGTGGCCCTCGGGCCGTAGAATGTCTGGGTCTGCCCTACAGTATTTTTAATACATATAACGCTTGCATTTGCATTTTTAGTGTGTTGAAATGTGGTTACAATGTGTTTGAAGGATATGGCAGGATAAAAAAGTACATTTAAATATCCATCCATCCATTATCTACCGCTTTTCTGGGTCGGGTCGCGGGGGAAGTAGCTTCAGCAGGGATACCCAGACTTCCCTTTCCTCAGCCACTTCTTCCAGCTCTTCCGGAGGGATCCCGAGGCGTTCCCAAGCCAGCCGAGAGACATAGTCTGGGTCGTCCTCAGGGTCTCTTTCCGGTGGGACATGCCCGGAACACCTCACCAGGGAGGCGTCCGGGAGGCATCCGAATCAGATGCCCCAGCCACCTCATCTGGCTCCTCTCAATGCGGAGAAGTAGCGGCTCAACACTGACCGAGCTTCTCACCCTATCTTAAAGGGAGAGCCCGGACACCCTGCGGAGTTAAATATTACATTAAAATATGTAGACGTTTTTATATGGTGTCTTTCTAGCACGGATTTTAATATATCCCCCGCAATGAACTGAGGTTCACTGTATTGTACTTGAATGCATATGAAAAGTATAACTTTTCCCATTAATCTTCAGTGTTTCTATGGCTGTTGTGTTGTCATCTAACATGGAAACAAAGGGAAGGTGGCTAAAAAAAAAAACGTCAGAGGAGATCCAAATTGATTGAGAGAGACGAGAGACAAAATGAAACGCCGAGCAGCACGTGGAAATAAATTGACGAAGGGAACCGGTGACAAAGTCGAGGTGGCATGTTCGCAGCGTCACCTGTGAGGCACATAACAGACGGAGTGCTAATGAGATAACATACGGAGCACGAGGAGAGAGGGAGGGGAATAAATAATCGAGGATGGGACGCTAGAGGTGGCGGAGGACGTGACTTAGAAAGGAGGAGCGGGATAAAAGGAGTCGAGTGTCTCTCTGAGTTGGAATATCTCCCGAGGACCTGTCTTCCCGTTCATCCACCCCATTTATTAACGCAACTCTCCAAGTCGGACGGTCCACCAGGGTCAAGTGGTGCTGACCTGAATCCCGAGTACTTTGTTGCACCTTTAGTCTTATCCCGCAAAGTCAGTCATTAACAAGCTCACAGAGAGTTTTGTGGGTGCTCGGTTGCCCCCAAACTATGTATTCATGAATCTGAGCTCAAAGAGCACGGCAGTGAACTCTCATGTGCAGTCGCGTGTCTTTCTTGAAAATATCTATTGTAGAAAAAGTTAACTTTTCCAAGTTTCGTAGTGTAACTGGTGAGGTCGAGGGCGGGAGGGTTAGCTTGTTAGCTCGCAGCAGCACTTAGCACGATGCTCATAAACATCGTGGCAACAACAACGTTATTTTACTTCAACAATTCTTCGCAAAAAAAAAAAAAAGACACATTTCTCAGTGAAAAAGTGGCAATATTTTTGTTTGTGTAGTCACCAAGATCAAAGTGAGGTTCCAAGAATTGTTTTTTAACTGACTGTACCTATTATTTATTTCAGTAGTTCTATCATGAGACCAGGATCAACCAGTAGCGAGACAGGTAACAGCCCATGTATTTCTTTTTTCTTTGTGTTAAATTTAGTTACAATCTCTCTCTTCTCCACCTCTGGTCTTACCATCATTTGAAGGAGATAAAAATACCGCATACGAAAAAGACTCAACTCTGCTCATCTCAAAGAAACCTCAATTTTTATTGTTTTTTTTTTTCTCCATTTTATCGCCCTCCTTGTTTCCAAACATCTTTCTTTTTTCGGAGTAGTCCAGGCTTCAAACCTGCTCATCATCTCATTTGAGTCATTTTTTCCAAGAACGCAGTCTCCTCTTTCTCCTTCTCACCCGACAGATTACAGATACAAATCTTTAATTTATCAGTCGACGCGCTGTTCCCGATGGCGCCTCGCTGTTTCTTGTCCTGACCTTTTCCACCTTCTCTGTTATTGAGCTTCCCTCTTAAGATGACAATAGTATTATCGTTTGATTATTCATTTTATTATTATTATCATTATTTTACATAGTTTGCGGCATCGCCACAACTTTGACCTCCACGTAACGTCCTGGTGGAGTTCTCCTGCTGCATCGCTCGTAATCAGCCCCCACTTATGCATGCAGTGATGGAGAATATTATGGAAATGTGCAAGCGTGAGTTTGTGCAGCCTGAAAGGAACTTTTCCAAGTGTCTACTTTTTCTTACATCGATGACTGTGAGACGCTTGCTTCCCCTGGGGACCTCTGCAGACAATGCAATGGAGCCCGACGGGCTTATTAAAAAGGTAAGCAACGCATTTGTATGTAAACAGTTGTCTGTATGGGGGGAAAAAAAAAAAAAAAAAAGAGGGGAAAAAACAACTTTAGTTTGCAGATGTGTTTTACTGCTGTATTGGAAGTGATTACTCTATTTTTTAATCAAGCCTTTAAATACGGCCCACCTGTGAGTGTTAACACTTTACTACGTGCCGGCTGTGTAAGCGCATGCAACGCATACTGCAATGCGTCGTCCTTATCGCTCGGGTGACGTCCACTCGGAAACTGGCGAAGGGGAGAACAATGTGCCCGCTTCGCTGTGCTGGCGCCCTTCAGATGCATCCTACCTGGATTTTGGGTGTTGTGGCAGTCGACAAAACATCTAGCGATGAACAGAAGTGGACAATTGAAGAGACGGAAAACATTTAGAGAGTAATCAGAATCATTTTTAGTTACCAATTATGTAAAAAAAAAAAAAAAAAAAAAAAAGAAAAAAGGAATTTGTTTCCAGGGTTTGGAGCTGCTATTGTATAACAGCAGTCAATTGACAGAATAGTACTTTGAGACATAAAAACAAAAATAATATGTCTCTGAACAATTCAAAAAAGGTTAGCAGTAAGTAAATAAGTCTAGTGCAATGGCGATGCCGTTTTTATTTATTTCGGAACAATTGTGAAAAATGATGCAGTCATTGAGCAATTACTTTGAAATGACGAATAGGGCAATAGTCTGGTGCAATGACCGTGATCCAAATGGTGCGGAGACTTCAAGAAATCTATGTACCTACTTTAAAGTGACTCGCAGTGCGATAATATGAGACCATGTCTATTGTGCAAATGGTGCAGAAAATATAGAAACAACTATGTACATTCACAACTGTGGCCAATTTAGTTAACCTACCATGCAGGTTTTTGGGATGTGGAAGGAAACCGGAGTGCCTGGAGAAAACCCACACAGGCACAGGAAGGAACATGCAACCTCCAGACAGGCAGGAATTTGGGATTTGAACTCCAGTCCTCAGAACTGAGAGGCAAATGGTCTAACCAGTAGCCAAATGTTTTGCCCGCATGCACCCAATGTACAAGTAATTAATGCAATCAGATTTTCACAATAACAGCCAATTTGCCCAATACAAAGAAACCAAAAAAATGGAAATAATCCTAAATCCCCCAAATTCACTGTATGCTCAGTTGCGTTGGGCACACGCGTTTAATGTGGCATGTTCAAAACATATGAGGATGAATTGTCATATTATTATCTTGATGGCTGCTCTTCACAGTTATTATTGATAATCGCCGCTTTGCAAATTACCAAAATGACTCGAAATAATCCGCATTCGAAAAAGTCTAGTAGACCACTATGAATCATGCATAGGTGGGCACATGACGTTTGTTTATAATGTGTAAATAATGTGATCGATACGCTCTCACCAATTTGCGCAATATTGTTTTTAATGATTCATCTATTTGAGAGAGTTTGACTGAAACCATCTTGTACAAGAAAGAAATGAATAATATTTACATTTGGACATCTAATATTTTTTGTATTAGATGTACAGTAGTTTTACATACAAAAAAGTGTGTAGTTTTTTTCCGTTATTTTTGTTTCTGTGTACTTTTTCCAAAACAATGTTATTTGGCTTTTTCCCTAGAAAACAGTAAACACTAATGACAGAGAACACTCAAAACAAGTGTTGTTTTTATGAAAAACTTGAATGTAGCAGTACATCCCTCCTGGAACTAATGTTCAAAACTTAATCAACTCCAAGATGTATCAAGTGCCCACTTTCGAGTATTAAGATTTCTATTAAAAGATAGCGTGCCACTCGTATTCCTGAATACTTAAACAAAATAAACATTCTGATTGATCTTGTATGACATGCTTGCTGTTTATATCTTTAATACATTTAAACCTGTGTATGACTGCAGGATTCAACTTGACCACGTCTGCTGTTGCAGAATAAAAAAAAAGACAACCCTTCCAGACCTCTGCACATTTTTTTCATCACTGCTATTGAACAAATAGTGTTCGGCAACTTCAGCAAAGTAGTTGCGACTAGGGAGCACATACGATACTGTTGGTGGAGCTAAGTGTAGCAATACCCTCCCACCCCCCACACCGCCATTTAGACGGAGCAGAGCTTTTCTCCCCTTGTAAAAATTGTCATTTGTCCCACTCGGCTGGATTTACAATGCAGGAGTTCAGTTGGCTATTTGTTGAATTGGACTTTCCACCGTGTGCAGTTTCTTGTTCCACATCTGATGCCGCAAACAGACGCGTAACATCTAATCAAAAGTCCGGCCCTCATGATAAAAGCATGCTGGTATCATAAACGTTTTACCCCTATGGTGACTTATTTATTCACAGTCCAACTATTTAGTGCTTGTTTAATGAGCGAAATTGAAATATACTCTATATCTTTATTTCAGTCATCCTACAGCTTCTTGTTCTGTGGATTTTGATAGACTTTATTTCCCCTTATCACATTCAAGTTGATGATCGATTTTGTAAAATATGTATTTTAGGTGGATTCTGAGGGGAACATTTTATAAATTCCAAGTCCAAGGTTCTCCCAGCAGTGTGTTTTTCAATTCGGATGCTCCTTTGTGGGAATGTTTGATGAAGACACCTTTGTACCATGATGATGAGATGGGATCAAGTCAGTGCTGGAGTAGAAACAGAAAACTGACTTACTGTATATCAACCACTGTATCAGTGGCCAAACCAATTGGAAGGAAATTTGAGTTCATCTTGTGGATTATTCTAACAATTCAGAATCTAAACACTCGGGGAAATCTTGTTGTCTTGCCACGAGGTGCTGGCAACCCTGACTACACCACCATAGCACTTCTGTTTCCTTGCTAATTAAATGCAGCCATTTTGTCTCGTTTGACAATAACACTCATGTGATTCCTGGGAAATGTACTCTTGGTGCATCCACATCCATCGTCCAATCAGAATGAGCGAGACTGAAGAGCTATAGCTATTCACAATACTGGGTGAGGTGGGGACTACTCACGCACTCATCATAAAGTGGAATAAGGAGAGGATACTTGACAGGACTTCCAAGTATTTGGCTTGCCATTCTCACGCAGAGAATAATTTACACCCGCACACACACACGCACACACACACACACACTTAACCACACTACACAAAGATGTACACAAACACAAAATCTTTATAGACACACACACGCTCTTGAGCAATTTGTTAAATGACAATAAAGTTGAGATGTCAACATTTCTGCCACACTAACAAAAAGGCAAACATGCTCACACACGCGCACACACACACACCTATTAATCTATATGATGCAGTTTGAATCTTGATTGTGTGGCTCAGACAAAAAAAAAAGAGCAGAGTGTGACCTCTCGCCGCCTCTATGTTGTCTCCCACTATCTCCTTGTAATCCCTTTTCCCCACCTCCCCCCCAACATTCCCATTATAAATGACTCCCTTCCCTTCCTCACTTACCCCCACCCCACCCCTCATTTTTTTTTTTTTTATTGCTTTATCCGTGCTATTGTTATTGACTTACCGGCTGCTCACTTTCTCCCATGTTATATTATTGCGGATTGACCTCTTTACGCCTGTTGTGCTGTTTTCATTTATTCAGGGTCAGGTGTTTTTAGTGCCATTCGGCTGTCTTTTCCTCTTCTTTTGCACCCCTCCACTGGCGTGTTTATGGCATCAGCGGAATGAAACCAATACAAATAAGAGTTAATTGCTCTTTCGTCTTTTACTGCCAAGTGATTGAAAACGACTTTATATCCTTCTTTTTTATTTTTTGGGGGGCCATATAAAATATGAAGTGCTCAGGCAACACGTCTAAATGGATCAACGGTAATTAAATAGTGTAATTAAAAGACGCAGCAAAAAGTCTGTGAGATTGTCATAGGCAATTGAGAATCGCTCACAATATATGCTCATACTGTAGTTTCTGTGGCTTGCATGGAGGGGGGATTTATTACAATTGGAGAATAGAAAGCTGTTTTCAAGATAGGAAATGTATTATTAAAGTGTGCCATGATTGAAATTGTCTTTAAGGGCAAAAGAAAAATGTTGATTGCCTTCTAGATTTCAGTCTTATAAGGGGACATCAGAATAAGGGCAGCAGTAAAGAAATAAATAAGAATGGGTTAGCCTCCAATTTTTTAAAAATATTTGTTCACCTCACCGCAGTTGAAGCTGTTTTCAACGTATTAAAACAAACCTAAACCTATCAAACAACTACTATTCCTTTGTGTCTGTTTTCATGCTATGACTCACACAGTTCTGCAAAAAGGGTCAAAGTGCATGTGCTTGCTACAAACTATTTTTCTCTCAGTTTGAGTTTGGAACACTGCACAATACAATAACTATTATGAATAAACAATCACAATACAGTGAATAAACAATCACATCCCAATTATTTTCTTCTGTTTGTTGAGAACGAAGTGGTCTCTGTGAACGGTCAAAAGCGATTGACGACCTGGAATGCATTTTTATTTTATTTATTATTTTTATTCTGCAAAAGAGAATTTTCTTTCACAACCACACGTCTACTGTGAAATAAACTTTGTTAGCAAATTGAATATGACATGCCACAACTCGGGACAGGCAATTGTAATCCCTCCTCAGTTGATCAAGGACAGACACAGGCCTTGGTGTACTTTCAATCAGCTGATTGAACAAAGAGTTTTGGAAGAAACTCACAATAAACCTGGCCACGAACTAGCTGCTGAAGGCCACTACTTACGTCAAGTAACTCAACATGTAGAGAGGCTAAGGGTTTGTCGCTGATCAGAACATCCTGAGCCGACTTTATCAACTCTATAATCTCATTGGCTCACTACGATGTCAGTCAACAGACACCGTCCGCCCTTTTCGAAGTGAGATCCATTCAGTCGCCTATGCTATGTACATTGTAGAATGTGAGGCTGGCAACCCTCTTCTTCTTCTTCCTCTTTTCCTTTCGACTTGTCCCATTAGGGGTTGCCACACCGTGTCATCTCAGATGAAGGCTCATAATTGTTTGGCTCGTTTTTTTTTACGCCGGATGCCCTTCCTGACGCACCCCCTCTGCATTTTAGCCGGGAAGAGAAGGTTACAGCACCTGGTATTCCCATTCGGTCTCCCATCCCAGTACTAACCACGGCCAAACCCACTTAGCTTTCGAGATCTGACGAGATTCAGGGTAGTATGGCCATAAACTGAGGCGAGCAACCCTAAGTGGAGAAAAATAATAAATGCATCTCTGATGCCTATTTTTAGTTTTATTATAGAGAAGGTTTTAAAATATAGACATTAAAAACAAGGTGGCAAGGTGGAGCAGCTGTAATGCGTTGGCCTCACAGTTTGGAGGACTGATTTTTGAATCTCTGCCCCGCCTGTGTGGAGTTTGCATGTTCCTTCCTGTGCCTGTGTGGGTTTTGTCCGGGCACTCCGGTTTCCTCCCACATCCCAAAAACATGCAACATTAATTGGAGGCTCTAAATTGCCCCAAGGTGAGTGGAACTGTTGTTTGTCTCCATGTGACCTGCGATCGGCAAGGAGTTTAAGTGTACCCTGCCTCTCGTGACCCTCGCGAGGATTAGGAACTCAGAAAATGGATAGATGGATATTAAAAATGAATACATGATTTTTACTTAGCAAATTTTCTTCTTTTGAATACCCCCTGTGATAAACGTGAGATTAACGTAGTTATCAAGCTTTAAAAAATATATATTAACCCTTATGGGGAAGCAATCTATACAAACAGGCATATATTCTTTTCGTCTTGTGGGAACAAGGACTATTAGCGCTCAGTCGTTGGAGACCTACTCTCCTTCTTTTTCTTGCTCTTAATTACATGCACTCATCCCAAAAAAAAGAGGTACTACAGTGAAACCAAGAAAGTTTTACATTTGCACATGCGTATAAAAAGCCAAGACAAAAATTGCATAAAAGTCCATAATATAACAGGGGTGCAAACGGTGAGCCGCGATGTAGCCGCAGCTCACAGTACTGACGTGACTGATAGCTTGTCAGAATATTAGTCAGTCGAAGCTGTCAGGTTATTGCCTCACAAATATGACTCCAGTCATATGAGCAAAGAAATGCAGCCGCCTCATTAAACAAAGAGTGTAAAAAAAAAAAAAAAAATGGAGGCGTCGTATTTATTAAGGCGCGCGGGCCTCTTCATTTTTAATTCAGCAGCGTCCGACTAATTATCCCGTCTGCGATGGTAATGCGATGAACCGACGTGGCAGCCTCCTCCTCACCCGGCCGAGTTCTTTCACAGAACAAGGAGATAAATGGTCAGGCATTAAAGCACAGGCATCGGTTTTTCTTCAAGTTTCTTGACCATAGATGGTCTGGCTTTATTAGTTTTGGTTGTTGGAGATATGAAGATATTCAGGGATAACCTCTTAATCAATAAATTAATTCATATAGTGTCCAAATACAGCAGAAAAAATGGAAGTTCTCTTGAAGATATTGAAGCAACAGTACATGTTTGAAGATAATTGTTAAAAATGCGTAAAGGCTGTTTTATTTGTCTGTTTTTATTCATGAAGCCTTTTGTTGTTAACAAAACTCTTGACTGACACTTACCAGAGCTCATTTTCACCATTTCTGAATACATATTATTATTGTTTCATTTCACAACGGGTAAATTGGGTTGTTTCCTTTCTCTGATTCCGCACACAACTTCATTCAAGAGTTATTTTGAAGATCAATAACATCCAACCGTAGGATGGCCATCATCCTCGCTGGGCCGGGCTCGGCAAAACCGGTCTTCGGGTTGGGAGTGGGTGCAGCCAACGACTGAGGCGTTAACAAACCGCTATCGAGCTGGAAAAATATAGCGAGTTAGCAGCGGGCTATGAGAGAAAAAATGGGGGAAGGTTCGGGCGTGACTATAAAATGAAATTGGAGGCTACTGTAGCGTTACGCCATGTGGATGGAGCAAATATAATTATGTAGGTGGATGCAGAGCTGTGTGTGAGTTATTGGTTTTGGTGATGGTTTTGAAGGCATGTGTGTGCGTATTAATGTGTACTCGTATGTGTGTGCGTGCACACGTGTTGTTGCAAGGACTGTTATTTTTTTTTTTGCTATTGTGGCTTGAATATGATGAATCTCAATGGGCGTTGTTGCCCAGTGTGAACACTTAATGTTCTTTTTATCATGTACACTGCATCTGTGTTTCCCTGATGTCAACAAGGCAACGATACAAAGAGGAAAAATAAACTTATTCCTATCAAGAAAAAATAAAACACATATGGCATGCAAGTAAGGATGAAACTCGTAGTTTGACAATTAAATTCTAAATCTGCCTCTGCAGTTTTTTTCTGGCATAATCCTCAAAATGATCACCAAATTCGGATGGTGCATTCCACATTAGTTGTGGTAGGCCAGTGTAAGTAGCATGAGTAGTATGTGAGCTTTCTCTAGTGGTACACCAAAAAATTACTGCCTAAGTACAGTTATGTTGTATTTAAGATCTAACCATACCACATTTGCTTGGAATCATTTATTCAGGTCTAATTTGTATTTACCTGTGTATTACATGCTTAGTGAATAATTTAAGCGGAGCGGTGCCTCGATATGTGAGTGACTTGCTGTCATTTGGAGGATTTTGGTTTGACTTACAATCGCATCTGTATTGTGGCGGTGACTTAACTCCCTTCAGTACATGCTGCAATTTGGCAGATAGTGAACAGTTCTTCAAAAAACAGGTTTCAAGTTGTTTATTCCCAAGATCAGTTAGGTTTTACAGTCAAAGTAAACAAGTCAAAGTATAAAACGGAGAATTACACATTGTGTATTTAAAACAAATGTGAGTTTGCCAAAATGCCTGCGAGATTAATGCTAATGCAATGGGAAAATCCTTAGGCAAGAGTTAGTTATTCGTTTGCTTGGTTGCTATGTAGCTCTACTCACATGCATAGATTCTTTATTAATCGTCAAAGAACGACTATTATCGCTGAGCTCCTGGCCAAGCCAGATATATTTCACAGATTTGTACATTTCAACACAATTTAATTCCCACATCACACCTTTTGGGAAACTCTGTGACTAAACAGTCAATACTGGTAAAGGTAATTTAAATGATGTAAAAGAGGAATGGATTGTCATCATAAAATAGCATATTGTACACATGATTAACTTTTAACCCAAACCAGCAAAAAATAACTGGTAATTTTGAGTGTTGAGGTGATAGTGGTGTGCTGTACTTTTTGCTGTTAAAGTGACTTCATTCATTTTCTAAGACCCTTATCCTCACAAGGGTCGCGGGAGTGCTGGAGCCTATCCCAGTCAACTTTGGGCGAAAGGCGGACTGTACCCTGAACTGGTCGCCAGTCAGTCGCAGGGCACTGCTGGTAAAGCAATGTGTTTCAACTGAGTACTGTATCGTTTTACACTTTTCTAGGTTGTTAAAAGGACATCCGGTTTAAAAAAAAAAAAAATGATTATGGAACCTGGAATTCATTTTCCTATGGAATCCACGTCAATAATAAAGTCCATGACAAAGCTTGCAGTTTTATGGTACAACATAATGTCCTTTGAAAGCGCACTATGTCCAGGCATTTCTATTCCCCCCCCCCACCTCCTTTTCTGCTGAGCTCAGCACACTCTCATGTCAGCGCAGCTAATAAATGTATGCGTTGCATTTTTTTTTATTTATATAAATATATATATAAAACCATATGTCTCATCATGTCTCTGTGGACCCTCAGCATCATTTATTTCTTAAATCCTTGTACTAGCTGTCAACCCGCTGAGCGTAAAACACATGCAGATTAAAGTCTTCCTGCTTTAATGTGCTTTACGTGCACTGGTTTCTTGATTATGTGTGTGTCAAGGCTACACACCTGCATACGGACACACACGCACACACACACATACACACACACACACTGGGCAGCCATTCAGAGTTCAGCCTGCACCTCCAGAATGGCCACATGGTAAGTTTACATGTGTGGGACTGCTTGTTTGTGTCTTTGTTTTCTTTGTTTTATTGCTGTATTTTTCCCCAACCTCGACGTACATTGTAGTATCCATTCAAATATTTCACTTGTACGGTACGTCTCCCAAGTGCTCGCAGTGTGTTTGCGCGTGCGGTCTTTGAAATGTGTGGGCTTGTCTGTCACTATGGATGCATCAGCCTTTCAGTCACACTAGCGGAAGCGGAGATGTCGAAATCAGCTGTTTGAGTGAAAGAATAGTTTGAGGCGGCCGGCTGGTGTTCCGTGCCAACATGTGCGGATGCGCTTCGAGGTCTGCCATCTTTAAGTGTAATAGCCTGCATGGAAGGCTCAACTGTAAGATGGAAATGTTTCAAACAGGTGAAGCCTTCAGCGATTGTGACGTGATGCGTCATACTCCGGAGGACTCATTCATTGTACTCCTGAGCGGGGGGTCCCAGAATAGGGTTAAGGGACAACATCCATTAGTCCTTAGGAGCTTATGATCTTCTTTTTTTTCTCTCTCTCTCTTTTCTGGAGCCACGTTTTAACACCCGGGTTGTGGAAGTATCCCACAGCAAACGAGTTAACTCAATTAGAACACCCCCCCCACCCCCTCCAATGGTTCTTACGAATATGTTTTTCACCGTCTCTGCTTTGACACTCTATGCAGGGTTCTTGAATTACTTAGTAATGCGTTTCAAAGGTTTGAAAACGTGCTTAAACTCTGGATAATCTGCTTGATTTGTTGATAGCAGTTCAGCCGGCTAAGCAGTTAAATTCACTTACAGACATTAATCAGATGTCTTTCTTTATATCTTATCCCTTTGCAGTTACATTGCACATTTTATGAATATTTATGGCGTTATAACAATTAAAGCAATCATTTTTAAGTGCAAGTAATTGTTACTTGGAATGAATATATATATATTTTTTTTTTAAATATCAAGGGTTCCCACAAATACAGTGCTAGAATTATTTGTGGTAAGCAGTCACAATTAAATATAAAAAAAATAAATTTTTGGCCTTTACTGTGCATACATTTCTCCACGTCTGAGGACATTACAATAAGTATATTCCTTAACAATCCATTGTCTTTAAATGGTACTCATAGGATAGCAAGAGAGAGGACAATGAACATCTGAATAGTCGGGTTAGAGTACATTGATATTAACTGGTATTGTTTACCATATAGATTGTCAATACTTGTGTGTTTTTGAGTTTCACCAACCAACCTCCCCTGAACACGCCTTTATGTACCTTTCCTTTGCACACTAGGAACAATAAAGAGCCTTAACCAAAGTTTTGCGCTAATTGTCCAAAATGTCCACAAATTGAGATTCCGAGTGAACTAATGGGTCTTGCCCAACCCCCAATTGATTCACATATTGATTAAGGTGTGTATTAATAGGTGTAATGGTTCCAAAAGTAAAGCAGGCGTAGTAATTTCAAATATCTAATGGGCTAAACGGGCCTCCATTAAATAACGCCTCATCTAGTCTTTCCAACACATTTGCAGTGATGGAAAGCTGCCGTCACAAAAGGCACCAAATTGCTGGCCGGGAGCAATTTGGGGTTCATTGCCTTCTCGGCTACTCTTGGTTCTGTGCGCATTACGGATATTAAATATATAATATATAGAAGTTGTATCATGTATAAAGAGGTTACTTTTTTTTTCCAAATTACTTTGGGGGACATTTCCATGCGTTTTCAAAAGAAGAAATCATTTCCCTCATTATTTGGAGCCAAACTGCAGGTAGAATTGCTGTTTATTCTTATGATTCCTTTCTGAGGGTCTCGAAAAGTCACAATGTCGCAAGCGTCCCTGTCCAGTTCAAAATACACTTTTGGGGTCCCAACCTCAACCCTAAAAAGTTCACTCAATAGCCTCGCACTTCATCAGTTTCTCCGATTGACATACATTTTAGTGGACATGGCCAGTCATGTTTGGAACTGCAAACTCCTGATCAGTAAGGTCCTTCCTTTAATTTTGTGTTTCAACATCGTAATCTGTCACGAATCCGCAGAGAAAGCATACGCTGCACTTTTTAAAATGTTTAAATGTCTTCCTGCAGAAATGTAGGGATATGCAAGAAACATGACACATATTGATATACATCACACACACACACGCACACTCTGAACCGAGCAAAGAGTGAAACATCTTTTCAGAAAGGCTGTCAGATTGGCACGAATGCACTAATGAGCTCTTCAAGCCTTCGCTGTCTCTTCCGAGTTAACAAGCTCAAAGTGCACACAGACGCACTTCTTCTTTTGTGAATCTTTCTAAAGGCCGAAGAAGTAACTATGGTGCCCCCAAAGGAGAGGGTGGGAGGTGCGTTATTAGGATTTCCACATAGTTTCAGGCAGGACACGCCCTGCTCCAATATTACTGGCTCCAGGACACACGCCGCTGCACTATGATTGGCTCCAGTATCCCGGAAGAACACGCCCTTCTGCTTCCAGATGGGAAATGAAGTATGTGACTTAAATGCGGTGGCGTTGATGTTTCCCACTAACCCTAACCGAACCTTGTTCTAACCTTTAACCCGTTCTAAACTCAACCTTAGCCCTGAAGCTAACCATATTTTGTACAGATGTGATACATATTTAAGATTATCATTTCGCAACGCAAAAGGCAATCATGTTGCAGTGGGCCATGTCCCACCTAGAAACTATGTGGGAATTGTAATAAGGCGGGGGGTTGTTCTCTAAAGCAATGTTTCCAGACGTCTTATTTTGGTCGGTGTGTACATCCTATTAGTTTTATTGCTGTGGATTTGATCAGACTCTCATACTCACTAAATGTTGAAAATCTCTGATGCAGCACAGGTGCACAGAATGAATACATACTGTATTTTTTATTTACTTTAAGTTGGTTAATTAAAATGTATTTGTTTTTTAATCTTATATTATTAAATAATTTAATAATTTCTTGCAAATAATAGCATAAATATTAGTAAGATAAACTATTATACATATTGTCACTGTCAGACAGGAACTTTTATATCCAAACTTGGTAAATTTCATTTTCATCATAAATCTATACAATTGGACTCTCCTGCATGTTTTACAAATTGTTGACCAATTCAAAGATCTCTTTGATAATGCGGTGTTAGTGGCTCAACCAACATGCCCCCCCCCTTCCAAAATGTGATGAAATTTTGTTAATGGGATTATTCTGCCCGATGCCAGCAATCTACATGAAAGGTAATTTTTTTTTTTGTAATTGTAAAATATATATAGGTTATGTAATATGTTTTTTCTCTCGGCTTGTCCATTCCGGGTTCGCCACAGTGTGCCATCTCAGATGAACGCACATAACCCTTCTCAGGGAGTGGAGGCCCCAGTGGGATACGAACCCTCAACCCCTGGTTTACCAAACCAGTGCTCTAACCACTGAGCTACGGGGCCTCCAGGTTATGTAATATATTGGTTATGATTAATTGGTATATTAAGTCACTGGTGGTATAGTGGTACATTTGCCTGATTTTGGTGCAGGCAGCGTGGGTTTGGTTCCCACTGAGTGAATGTGAGTACGAATGGTTGCCTGTGTCATTATGTGGCCCGTGACTAACTGGTGACCAGTTCAGGGTGTAGTCTGTTTTTTGTCTTTTGCGCAAAGTCAGCTGAGGTAGCCTCCAGCGCCCTGCAATCCAGAATAGGATAAGCGATGTAGAGAATTGTTGGATTAGTTAATTAATTGAAATCAACAAAACAATCTAAATAAGTTAGGGTTTTACATACACTTTAAATTAATGACTGTTTGGACTTGTACTAGACACACACACACACACACACTTGTGTGTATGTGTGTGTGTATATATATATATATATATATATATATATATATATATATATATATATATATATATAAAATCACACTGTGAAATCTCTCGCTGTGCGTGCATGCCCGTTTGCGTGTGTGTGTGTGTTTGTGTGTGTGTGCGTATGCACTCTTATCTTACTTTAAACTAATTATGGTGATAGAATGCAATCAATTGTGCAGAATTCCCATTAGTAACAGGTCAGGCCCGAGAGACACGACTGTATATTTAGTGTATGTATTGGCTACGCGAGTGGAGGAAGGGAGGGCGGGACGTTTAGTTAATTTATGCCGGGTTGTTTACATTCCCAGCGCATCCTCGCAAGGATGGAGAAGGCAGGCGGGTAGGATAGAATGAAGGAGGTAAACAAAGGGACGGGGAACAAATGGAATGGAAAAGGCACTGAAGGAAGTGGATTGGGCCAAAGGAGTAAATAGGATGAAACGCCAGAGTCTGAAATTATTTGCCTTGATGCAAATGACCTGCTTCATAGAGTGGTGCCTTAACTTAAAAACTTGAATTTGTTCTGTGACCAAGCTTGTTGCTCAAATTATTGCTATATTAATGCAATGTTACCCATTTAAATTTAATTGCCATTAAGCTGCTTTAACCCCCTAAACCACCACTCTTTGTGTTGTGCTGTAATAATGAAAACTCATCCATCCATTTTCTTTGCCGCTTACTCTCACAAGGGTCGCGGGGTGTGCTGGAGTCTATCCTAGCTGTCAACGGGCTGGAGGCCGGGTACACCCTGAACTGGTTTCGAGACAAACAGCCGCACTTTCGAGTGTCCAATTAATGTTGCATGCTTTTGGGATGTGGGAGGAAACGGGAATGCCCAGAGAAAACCCACGCAGGCCCGGGAACAACAAGCAAACTCCGCACAGGAGGCTCCAGGATTGGACCCGGGTCCTCAGAACTGTGAGGCCAACGCTTTCTAGCTGCGCCACCATTCCACTGCAATAATGAAAATCTGGAGTATATTTAAAAAATAATAATAAGAGTGTAAAGAAAAAAATGACCTTATGAAGTATTTAAATCACTGCACATATTGTAGTAGTGTGTTGGAGTGACATCAAGAGCTGGACCCGGTTTGGCTGGTTAGTCTGCATGTGAGGTGTCAGGGTGTGAGTTGTGGCCTACAGCAGCTCCTTGTGAGTGTTCAACAAATGGCCGAAAGCGCATCGGCTACAGTGGCTCCTTTTGCCGACATGTGAGGGCATTACAGTACAGTAATTGTGCCATTTTTTGTTAACTTTATTCCAATGGTGGCATACCTGAAGATCACACAAGTGACTGCAATCACTCCTAAATTAAGCGAATTTGTGAAAAAAAGTTGCCCTTGCAGAGTTCACAGGCTGACAGTAACAAAAAAAGCTTTCAGAAAATTAGCACTTGTAGCAGTGTTGAATTGCTGCTCTGTATCAAATATAAAAGCCATATCGGTAAGGAAGAGGAAAAGTAAGATACAGCAGAGTCATACTGGCTTTCACTCATTTTGATGGTGCGTGACAAATGAATGCATTCGTTCATTTGCTGTTTTCTGTTCATTCTTTCTGACTGCACAGCGCTCTAATAATGTCAGGAGTCCTTAATAAGAATTTTTTTAAAAATGCCTTTTTTTTTTTGGCGCTTGAGGTCTCTGTATTTGCGTCCACTCCGGTTCAAGCACCTTGAAAAAAGAAAGTCGATGACAAATGGCTTCATTGAGCAGCCAACCCCATCGCCAGTGTTAAACAACAGCATCAGCTATTTCCATATGACTTCATTTCTCCATTACTTTTAACATTAGCCACGCTACCAGTCGCAGACCCGCCCTGCTAATTAGGTTGGCTTTGCAAAGCGTGTGGTATTTCAGATCACGTTGGCGTGTGAAGCGGAGCATGACCACTCCGTCTTGCCTTGTTGCCACCACCCATTCCTGTCGTCCTCCCCCCACCCCCTAACTTTCACTCTTACATGCTTCTTTCTCCTCCATTGATTTCTGCTTGTCGAGACTCTTTTCGTCCAGGGGTCACCAGCCAACTGTGACAAGAGCTGGGACCTCTTTTTCTTACGTCCCTATCCATTTAAGGAGCCCGTTACGGAGTTTGAGATTAACTCAGGGTTAAGATAAGGGTTAGGGGAGGGTTAATAAAAGGTTACAGCCTCTTTTGTGCATCTTTCAGACTGTGAAAAGTCCACCAAAGGCATGCACTGATGATGCCTGTAGGGCGATAAGAGAAGAGGCTTTGATGGGAACGTTGAGGGATGGGCGGCCAGTAAGCAGTTTTATTGTAGAGTGGGATTTTGTGTTTTTTATGATCAGCGATATAACGGTGAGGAAAAATGGCTTATTTCATCATCGCGCTACCCATGTGGGTCGTTGTAGGTTATTATAATTGATAATGGTTTTTACTATGTCAGGGATTCTGTTTTTGGCCTGAAATGAAAAATTTGGGGGGAGGAGGGGGGGGGGTTCAGATAGAGTACCCCTAGGTTTTCATTTCTGTCTTGTGGAATGACACATCATTTGTCATGCAGGGTAAATAAATAACAGATATACGTTTCAGAAAAGATAACATTTAAATTATTTATGGGAAGTACAGGCTATAGAATTAATTTTATTTAAATTTTTGTCACATTGTAATCTGAACATATTAACTGTTGATGTTAAAATGTGAAAACACACAACGTATGTGACAATTAAAGGGGAATTCCAGTGGTTTGGATTAACAAAGTATCCAATAGGTCATGTCTTATGTACGGTAGCTTGAAAATGTGATGTTACTCCTTTCTCATTTCACGGTGCTTTGACAAGATCTTTATCGGCATTTATGAATTTTCATGGGCGCCTCTATTTTGGTGTGTCACATGACCTATGTTCGTGGATGTGACGTAATAGGAGCAGCAACAAAGGCTCGATTATGATGGGACACAATTATGGCCAGCGCTGATTTCTCAGATATACCCTCATCTGATGAAGAAATAGCAGTATCGGTTGATCGGAAAGACGGAGGAACACTTCAATGCAGATTTGAACCTGTGGCTGTAAATGTTGAATATTCGGATGATTCTTTGGGCGGTAATGACACGGAGTCTGACTACACGGAGGCGCGGGACATAAGTGCGTAAACAAAGGCCTCCGGAGCTCGCTCTCGCGTCATTCCCGTCCAAAGAACCATCCAAAAATTCTACATTATTTACAGCCACAGGTTCAAATTGTATGGATGTATTCCTCCGTCTCCCCGATCAACCGATACTGCTATTTCTTCATCAGATGAGGATAAATCGGAGAAATCAGTTTCCCAATGTAAGCAACCCTTTGTTGCTGCTCCTGTTACGTCACATCCACGCACGTGGGTCATGTGACTCACCAAAATGGTGGCGCCCATGAAAATTCGTAATTGCCAATAAAAATCTTCTCAAAACACCATTAAATGAGAGAGGATTAACATCCCATTTTCAAGATACAGTACATATGAGATGACCTATTGGATATATTGTTAATCCAAACCACCAGAATTGCCCTTTAAAAATGAAGGAAGTAGTGATTTTTACAAATTTTTTTTAGTACGTAATTGTAAAATTAGGTCAAACAATCACACCATTTTGACTTTGTCTAAGATGAGAAGTAAAAATACAAAAAGAGGTTAACCCCTGCTAATGTTAAGATGTAAAAAGAATAAAACGGTTTTGACTTTGACGAGGCATGGGTTGTTATCAGAGTGTGATGGGCCGAAAACCGTGAGCAAAAACGATGGGCTTTCACGGAATTGCAATTACAGCTTGAAACTGTGTTATTTTCAAATGTTTAGTTACTGGACCCAACGTACCGAATAATGTTAGCTGTGCTAGTTAGTTTGTTGATTCTATAGTTTTTATTTTCACAATTGTAGACATATTTACTTATGTAGCTGGTTCCAAATATTGATTTCAAGACAGTGTTATAGTATTATATTAATGTTACCTTGAATTTGCGACAGCCTCGTAAGTGGGATATTGTATTCCCTTCTATATCTGCCACCCGTCATAAACACATTTTGTGTATCCTTCCTTTACCAAGATAAAATCAAAGGATCCGAGTATCCAAGTAACAAAAAAAAGACAACTTTTTTGACTAGTTGGGAGGATGGCACTCTCACTGATTCGTCGCACAAACTACAGGAGGGGTGAAAAGTTAGTGAGGTGGGATACAAATAAGGGGGATACCACAGTTGATGATGTACTTTCAGCCATTTAGAGCACTCGCATGGAGCTGCTGTAATCCACAACTCTCACTCCGACGCTCACCTGGAAATTTAAACTAACCAACTAAACCAACACCACTCCAGCTCCTGATGTCTTGGTCATGACCCACAATAAACCCGTAAGACAAGGTACCGCTGTACAAACACTGTATTTCTTTTAATCCTGTAAGGAATGAGACGAGTAAACTTGCACATCTAGATCTATAAAGATAATGTGTGCGGAATGATAATCAAACCCCCCCCCCCAACCACCACCACCACGACCCCAAGTAAACTGAGTACATAACAGTTTAACAAAGGCAGAGTGCACGGAGGGTGACAAAGACAAATGAAGAGAGCGAGCAAAGCACATGGCGAGCGTGAGATGAACGCCGGGAACAAACACCTCGAATGAAGATGAAGAACAGCGACGGCTGAGGGATGGCGGCGATAAAGCGCAAGATACCCGACGTGGTCATCGCACGCCTGGGCCCGGGCCTGCAAGTGGCCGCTTAGTGACGGCGGTGCTCCTGGCGTCGGAGGGGACGTAGGGCATTAGTGTCACCACGGCAACTGGCTCTCCTCCAGCTGTTGCCAGGCGCCTGTCTCCATGGAGATACTTATGATGGGGGGCTCCGGGGGGGGGGGGCACAGGGAGAGAATGACAATGAGGTAAAGGGCTATCCTGTGTGTGTGTGTGTGTGTGTGTGTGTGTGTGTGTGCGCGTGTGTGTGTGCATGCGTGGCTGTATTAAAAGCATTTTTCAAGGCAACATAATTAAATTAATACAAATTGGTGACCACTGTGGGCGTGTGTGCGTTTCAAGTCTGTCATCCTAAATATATTTATGTATTCAATTTTAAATGCATTTTTTTAAAAATCTGAGCACATGACCCTTATGAGGATAAGGAAAATTTGGCCTCGCCTGTGTTTGCATGAATTTCTGGTTGCATGTTCTTCCAGTGCCTGCGTGGGTGTTCTCCGGGTACTCCCACATCTCAAAAATTGTAGGTTGATTGAAGACTAAATTGTCTGCAGATGTGAATATGAGTGGGAATGGTTGTTTGTTAATATGTGGCCTCTGACTGGCTGGCGACCATTTTTTGTAATAAAAAAAAAAAGAGCATTTTCAAAAGTTTTTAAATATTTTAAAATATGATTGATAGAAGGGTAGCAATTAATCGCTTCACAAACAGTCGACAACTGTATTTTTAATCAATTAATTAACCAAACCCTCTGATTTAAGCCTGTCATTAGTAAATGTTCTCCGATTTGTGTAGTCCTCCAAACCTCCAAATTCAGAACTCTGTGGCAGAAATGCTAATCAGTAGGGAACTATGCTGCCTCAAATCATCATTATTATTTTCATTATTTTTCTGTTTGAATCGCATTCAACTCTATAGATGTCTTGTAAGTATATTATTACATGTATATAATCATACAAAAGATGTCGGTAAAACACTTTATCTGAAATAATGTTGAATTTGACATTGTAACAGGTGTATAGACCTTGAAGCACAGCCCATTTTTACATAACCTAGTAAAGATAGAAAGACGCCTGCACACATTAACAATATCTTATTCTTCATATCTCCCACTCTGAAGTGTGATCACATATTGCCACTCACAATGTTGTTAAATGTTTTCTAGAATCGAACAGACTTGTGCCAAAACAAAGAAGCACCCAGCATGTAGTAGCAATGGGATCCAGATCTCTGAGGCCTATCTGTGCCATTGTTAGCTAGCGCTTCTGTGTCTGTGCCGTGTTTGTAATGAGTTGCATTGTTGTTGAAAAACAGTACTGTGCAATCACCCAGCATGAAGACTTGCTACATTCAAAGATAAGAAAAATCTACCCCTTTTATTTTGTCCCAATTTGGCCTCTTCACAACTAAGGACGACAAATGCTAGACTATCTAATGTTTTAAATCTTTCAGTGTTCATTGTTTCCAGCCATAAATCTTTAAATTTGTGGGGATAGCCTCTGACGTCCCGAGTCATGACTGCGTATTGTGACCTGAGCCTGTATTTCCCTGATCAAGAAGCGGCCATAAATAAAAACAAATATAACGACAGCAAGTATTCATCAAGTCTTTATGAACAATATCATCATTGTAAGAGACTCCTGCTTCTGGCTTCTTTGGCAACACCCGAGAAACTTGGGCACAATATATCCAGTGGTGTTTCTTCTTGGCTTTGATCATGTGTGATCGCGCAAGATTTCTGTCTTGGAGGATGACATTCCAGATCATTAGTGGAGCAGAATCTTTTTTTGTGTGTGGTGTTGTGTTGACATTATCATAGCAAACCTCACACAGAATGACCAGATTTGTTAAATGCCTGATGTTTCATCTTCTTGGTGGGTCTATAAGAGATAAACAGTTTTAAGATTAGAAAAATCCTCTTGTGTGTACCAGCCCTTGGGTTCTGCCCCAGTCACGATGCTAACAAAATACAAACTCACCATTGGCGTAATGCTGTGTTGGGTGGGATGAGAGCTGACTAACTTGAATAAGACCCTAAAAAAGGCCTGATCTTTTCAGTAGAGTGTGTTATAGTTCTCGTGTCTTAGGATATCTAGATGAAAGAATCTAACAGACGGTAAATGAGCCTCTTTCGATTTAATAAGATTCTCGATTTGACATTGAAGATGAACACAAGGGAGGAGTTTTCATAGACTTGACTTCAGCTACCTAAGTTCATTAGGAAACAGCCGATAGCGTTCTAAATCAATATGGCTGCTTCTTTCCTATAGATCCATAAGATCTAAAAATGTCAAAATTCTGCTGGGAAATTGTAAAGGACCGACAGCACATGAGCATTAATCCTTGGAATTCTTTTCTCTGCCAGTGGTCAGTTTTCATAATGCTACCATCCATACAGACAAAAGATCAAAATAGCTCCAGAATCATCTATCGATACATCCATTTTCTGAGCTGCTTATCCTCACAAGGGTCCCAGGAGTACTGGAGCCTATCCCACCCATTTTCGGGCAGGAGGCGGGGCACACCCTGAAAGGGTTGCCAGTCAATCACAGGACCAGTGGCGATAAAATATTGTTTTACAGCTTGGCAATTTGTTTGTTTTACGTAAATCAACTGAGATACCCTGAACATATCTCACCTATTACCTTGATTTCCAGGTACAGACTGAAACGTAGTGTACTAAACTGCAAAGGTAAAGACTAAAACTCACTTTCACTGTTGATTATTAACTCAATTGAAATATCTGACTTTGCTCAACAACAACAACAAAAAAAGTTTCTCTGTCCACAAAATAGATCCTCTCTTTTATTTGCTTTTGGAGTGCTTATACTAGGACGAAAATGAAATCACTGGGCACACAAACAAAACCTTGTGCTCTCATCAGTGGTTATCCAGCGCAATAGTGCAGTTATTTGGCTAGCTGCGCCTGCCCTCCGAAACCCACCTTGCCTTCAGTTAACAACATGACAGCTACTGTGTGGACTGGGCTTTTTGTCGGCATGCCTCTTTTGAGTGCTTCATTGTCGTGGTGTAAAGAAATGCCCTGCAACAGCCCTGTGGGATTCATCCCAGGGACTGGAGGCTTGTAAGGGACATGATGTATTTTTGGATTTTTGTATTGCAGGTATGTGTAGTCATAAGGAAGATGCTAGACCAAGTAGCAAGCATCTTTGCAGTTCATTTTTCTCCATATCCACCCTACTTCTTCTTTTCCTTTCAGCTTGTCCCGTTAGGGGCCGCCACAGCGTGTCATCTCAGATGAACGCATATTTGTTTGGCACAGTTTTATGCCGAATGCCCTTCCTGACGGAAGCACCCAGTATTCAGCACCCAGTATTCCCAGGCGGTCTCCCATCCAAGTACTAACCAGGGCCAAACCCGGTTAGCTTCCAAGATCTGACGAGATCGGGTGTTCTCACGGTAGCATGGCCGTAAGCCCTCCATATCCACTCTACAAGTCCCGAAAGTCTCAGTCAATCAAGATGTCAACCGCAGAAATTTCAATTCTCACGAAAAGTACAGACTGTATATCTGAAAAGCATGAAGTGCAGTATTTGCTTAAGTACGCATCTGCCCTTCCCTCGCGAGCGCCCCATGCCCACCTTCTACCATGGCAGTCTTGTTTTTTTATTTTTATTTTTTTATTTTATGGCAAGTTGTCGACAGCATGCCAGTTTGTGTCATTTAGCTATCAAAACACACAGCTCCCCAGAGCTTTTTTGGGTTATTAAAAAATGGAACAGACTTCCCCTGATGCCAGCAGGGGGGCGCAAGTGTGTGAGTACAAGTGTGATTTTCATTTTGACTGCTGAGAGAGGTTGCTATTACCAAAAGTCACCCTGTTTTCCCCGAAAGGAAAAATGAAGTGTGTGTGTGTGTTCAGTGTGTTAAATGTTCCCTTTCATGCTTTGAAAGCATGTCTGTATGTGCGCGCGTGTCCATGTGTCTATTAGTGTAGGCTTGTGTGTTTGTGTGCCTTTATGAGAACTACTAATTTTTAGCTCTAAAATATTTCTCATCTATTGGTTGGAATGTATTTGTTCATATGTGCAATATGCTTGTGTGTATGCTTTGTGCGTGTGTGTGAGATGACAAATAAGCAAAAAAATAGTAACTTCACACCACAAAGAAATTCCGGCACTAATGTGTGTACACATACTTTGTAGGGTTGTAATGATTTGGTCACAATTTGAAAAATGATCACAATTTTTGATCCACCTTTTTTATAATGATGAAAAAAATTGAGGATCGGGGGGGGGGGTATTATGGTCATAAAAATAGATTTTTTTTAATCTTATTTTTATCCGGGCCTTAATAAAATCACGTTCCAATTAACTTCACAAACTTTTTTTGATCTGCACACGTGCACATTTGACGTGCACGTGATTGTTCTAAGGTTTGGTGGCACTGTACATGCACATATGGCACACAGTTGAAAGAGGGTGTCACAGTTCTGCCATTTCAAAGACGACGCGGCTTCATATTTTTTCGGTTCATGTACAAATTCGTTACAGCCCAAATATTTTGGTGAGGTACACGAGTTAGATTTTTTTTGGTGCATGTAATCGATACTTTCCATGTTTTTCTTGGTGATTGTAAGGTTTTTTTTTATGTATTTGAGAAGTTCTTTGTTTTTGGACTTCAAGTTTAAGTGTCAGTGGGAGTTTTTTGGCTGTATGTCAGGTTTTCTCATATGAGTAAGAGATTGTTTTAGTTTTAGTTTTTCCGATGTGTGTGCGTGATAGGTTGTGTTTTGGATGTGAACAGTTTTTCTGTTGTGAGTGTGTGTCTTTTCTGGTGTGATTGGTATTTTGATTTGTGTGAGATGTTTTTGTAAGAGTGGCATTTTTTTTGTCGGTAGAGGTGTGTTTTTTTAATGTGTATCAATGTTGACAGTTATGATTGAAAAAAATATATATTCACACACACACACACACACACCTGAAAAAACTTTTGTATGATACTGTATATCTTATTTCCTCTTACTGGTTCCTGTCAGGTATCGAAATCCCCACTTTCCATGTGTGTATCATTTATCCTTTGGGTCTACATCACTCCCTTGATTAACATTTTTGTTTTGTCATTGATAGAATGACCAAAAAGTTTTTCTGGCCGCTAACATTAGGAATTTGATCACACGATCATTATTTATTTCTTAAGAGAACGTTAAAAGTAAGACCCTTTATCAGAGTTGTCGTGGTGGTCTATTGGCGCATATCGGCTATTTTGTTTATAAATACATATACAGGCGTGTGTGTGTGTGCTCATATCAAGTTTGACAGAAAGCGAAGATGTCAGTGCACACATGAAAAATAAGCACACTTGAATAGAATTATATCTTTAGCTCAATCTGTGGTGCATTAATATTTATGAATTCCCCTTTAATTTTCCACTCATTTACTCAGCGAGCGCGGGGGCATAGGTGTTGTATAGAGCAGACGCTCACGCACAGTCTTAAATTTGTTTGTAGGAGTTTTAACGCTAATTAGTTAGAGTCCAGGGAAAACAATAATTGGGTCCCTGGAGAGAATTTTTGGGATGATAAAGGGATGGATGAAGGAACTGATGAGCTGGTTACAAAAGAGAATCGTGAGGGATTTGAAGGAGTTGTGTTGACACCATTTGACACCTGTGCCCTTCAATCTCATCAACGTGTCCCAGTGCGCTCGGGGCAAGGTGGACACCAAAACCTACTCTACGTCTGCGGGTGGGGAGGGGGGGTTCTTACAAAAATTGCTCAAAAAGTGGCCTTGAGTCTAATAAATACAGGTTCCATTCAAATAAACAAACCCAACTCTCCAAGGTGCATCCAATGACCTGCTTTCTGACATTTGATCTCTCAGTGTGTCATTATCACAACTCAGCTGCCATGGCATCTGTAAAGATGTCCCTGGAATGAAAAAAGAAAGCACAGCTGAACATTTTAACATTAAACTCAAAGAAAGATGAACAAAAACAAATTGGTACAAAATCTAATTTCTTGTATTCAGAACAATGCTTCCCCTTCATAGATGGGACTCTCTTTAATGTAATATTGGGCACGATCAGAAATTTTCGTCAAGTTATTGTCGATGGGGGGTTTGGGCCAGGGCGCCCCCAAATGCTCAGTGTTCTGGTTGAGTGCTAGGTGCTTTCAGTTGTCCCACTTTTCCCCTCTGATCAACACTCCTGGTTAAACGAGTATTTAGATGTAGGAGCATGGTAAGAACAAATTCAACTCATAAACCAAGGTACTCCTGTATAAACATTGTGGAACTTTTAAATCTTCAAATAAAAAGCAGATTATACAACAAGTATTCCAGTCTGTCATTATAAAAACTCCAGCGGGGTAAGCATCGACTTTTTCGACTCGCACGCTGGTTCCTGTCGACGGTGCGTTTGGAAGTCGTGCGGCGTTGCTAACCGATGCTGACAGGACCGCAGCGTTTGAGTGACAGAGAGCTGCGTGTCGGGAGCTGGAGGAGCCCCCACCCCCTCCGCGCCCCCACGACCGTGTCGGGATGCGATCGTGGCTCAGGAGATGTCGGGAGTATGACGTGAAGCGAGAGAGAAGAGGTGACAAAGTGAGACAAACAAGAGCGCGCGATGACAGACGGGCCGCTCGCCAGACGACACAGATTGAAAAGATAACAGCGAGGACAGACACTGCGGTGAAATCCAATGAGGGCCAAGATGATGATGATGACGACGATGAAAAGCAGGACACACATGTCTCTGGCAATCAATGCTTCTATTTATCTCAATGCTGTCCACCTGCTTTCCATGGATTTAATCCCAGTACACACACAAACACACACACCTTTCTCCATCCTCTCCTCATCACCAGCCAGTTTTTCATAACCTCCTGGCAAGTCATCTATTCATTAGTTTTACTTATATCTCATTACTTAACACGTAGAGATGCATCTGCTTACACCGCTGTAGTTTTTATATCCCAGCGTGGCATTAAATAGATGAAGGAAATTCAGAGGGGGTAAAAAAAAAAAAAGAGAGGAAAATGTCTTTATATTATATTATAAATTATATTTCAGACCATGTTTATTGAATGCAGCTGCATTGTAATATGCTAACATTTGAAGGCCGAGCAAAGTGAAATGACGAAAAAACACGCCCGGCCCAATTTTGAAGAAAACAATCAAGAAAATAAAGAAATCATTCTGTTAGAGGTCACTATCAAGTCACTAAATTTGAACAATGCTTAGGGACATACAATTGTAAATTGTAAATCCAACAAAATTATCTGAACTTTGATGAAAGAAGTTGATGGTGAACCAAGCAGTAATAAAACTCCGGACAGCCTGGATGCCAATGTCAAGGGCCCATCTGACCAAAGCTCGAGACTCCTTGAGACCACAAACAGGCCACCCGCGGAACTGCAGGTGACCAACTTTCTATATCACTGACTTTGTGTGTGTTTTAAGAGATATATTTTTTGTTTGAAAAAGACCAAAGTGGTGCTTTAAGAGTATAATTTGTTCTGTTTGCAAAACCATGACACTCATTTAAGTTCATCTTTCACTGTTCAAATGAATGGAAATGCCGTTAATCTGTCTCCCCATAAAAAGTTGTTGCATTTTGTTTTAATCGTGAAAATAATAGTCTACAATATGTACATTAAATGTATTGTAATAACAATCAAATATAATTAATAATTTAAACGATGAAAGAGTTTGTGCATCATGATTAATTCTCCTAGTGTGGAAGAGTTAGCCACCAGGGGCAGTACAATACACTCTTGAAGACAGAAAATCTTTTACCGTAATTTCCGGCCTACAAGCTGCGAGTTTTTTCACATGCTTTCAACCCTGTGGTTTATGTGGTGATGTGGCACTGGCGTTAGCGCGACACAAGTGTTAGCATTAAAATCTTTCTGTGTACCGAGGCTTGTGACCAGTGCGCTAGCGTTAGCGCGGCGCTAGCGTTAAACTCTTTCTGTGTACCGAGGCTTATAACCAGGAGCGCTCTGTAGGCCGGGAAATATGGTCTACTGTTACACCGTAAATTGCAGTAACATTTTTTTTAGTTTTTAAGATGAATGTATATCCTTGAGTGTTTATGTTGAAACATCAAGCAACCTATTAAATTCAACTCGAAGCCGAGCTCCGCCCAGAGCTAATAATAAAAACTCTCAAATTATGCAATCAGTCTTGTATTGTAGCCTTAAAAGATCTTGCGATCTGGTGAATTCCCTATGAGGAAATCATTGACTCCTTGGAAATGGCCTCAATCATTGAAAATAGCCCCTTCAAACAAAAATGGCTGACTACCAGTGTTTTAATGATACGTGTGTGCCGCGTGTCAGTTCGTAAATTGACCATCATAGAATATTCAGTTCATAGTATCTCCCCACCCAAATATGCATTACTTACAATACAAATGGAAATTTTGGGACATATTTTATAGTGGGGGGAGGGAGGTCATTCTCAAGGAGGGTCTGTATGATATACTACATGAGATTTTCTTTTTTTTTCATCAGCCAGAACTAGTTGCAGGTTCTTCAACTTTTCTTAGTCTCCGTCTATCTCGTACACTGGGTTCCAATCGTGTGCTGATTAACTTCATTCCCGAACCAGAACTGGTTCTGGTATGACCCTCTGGAAGTGGCTGCAATCCTCAAATAATGCCAGTATGGCTGACTTCTTTTCACAGCGTATGTTCTCCATTGCTTTTCACACATCCTTTCATGATGAAGATGCGTGTTTAAATTTTGTTTAACTCATATTTGGAATTAACTTATTCGTATAGCGTAAACTCGACCATTACCCTCATGCTAATTTTCCCTCTTTGTTCGGTCGTGCAGCTGCTAATCAACGTCCATGCGAGCTCCCCCGGCCATTAGTCACATTGTCACAGAGTCACCGGAGGTCCCGGCCATGAGCGCCGTGAGCTTGCATATGTCGCCTGCTGCTCACAACTCATCTTCTCATCTCTTGACCTCTCATTCCATCTTTTTGTGTCGAGAACCTCCATCACTGCTCGCTGGCGTAACATCAGGTTTCTTAGCCAAACAGAAGAGTCAATGTAAATCGGGAATGCAGACCAAATCAACGTTATACTTCCCATTGTGGGTTTCCTCACCTCCTCCTCTCTTCCAATCCGTGACGAAATCATATTTTTTTCAAATCAGACATGTAGCAAAGGTGAGAGAAATGAAAAGTGGAAATATCTGTTTTCTAAATGTTTTTAAAGGGCTAACATGTCTTGGAATTTATCTTGTAAAAATTATTGTACCCATAAGATGGTACAGTGATGCCTCGGTTCTCGACCACAATCCATTCCAGAAAATGGTTCGAGAAGTGATTTGTTCGAAAACCGAATCAATATTCCCTATTACAATGAATGGAAAAAGAAATAATGCGTTCCGAGCCTAAAAAAATTGGGCTTTTTTAAGCATTTTTTTTTAGCTTTTCCTGATAATAAACTGAAGAGTAGAAATACATGTATAGTTTAAATACTTTATATAATAAAATAATTTAAGAAATAGATTTATTTTTTGCTTAAAATGTATCCTTTAGTAGTAGAGTACGTTAGGCTGGGAGTGCATTGCCATATCTGTAGCGACTCGGCCCCCAGCCTTGTAAACTTTTTTTTTTATTGACTAAATTGCAGAATAACTTTGAACAAGCAACTTCCCTTCTTTGGAGCCATGATTGGGGGTTAATATGGTAGTCCTCGAACAAAAAAAAAAAAACAGTCACTACCGGGACACGTCTGTGTACAGAGGCTTCATTATACAGAATAACAAACATGCGTTGGTTGCGCCGTGCGCGTTATGTAATTTGTTTTTTTTTTTTTTTTCAGGGGCGTTCGAATTGTCAATAACAAAACGCGTCGTGGGTGGGTCAACTGCTTGCGCTGCACGCGATGTTATTTCCGGGTTTTTTCGGGGGGCAATCAAGTATCGAATTTCATTCGAAAACAGAAGCAAAAAACCCCTCTAAATTTGTTCGAAAACGAGGACCTTCGAGAATCAAGCCTTTACTGTATTAATAACCGGCCCACATCGCTCCTCAACTCATCAAGACCGATCCTCTAATTCACAGGTGTCAAATTGTCATATATCAGAAATGATCATTCTTAGCTAAACAAACATGAACAATAGTTGAAAAACCCATTACAATTAATAACTGGTTCCAAAACGAGTTCCTAAATTTTGTGTGTGAAATGGTGAGGTGCTAACATTAAATTACAACGTGGCCCGCGACAAAAAAAAAAAAAAAAAAGAGTTGACACCCCTCTAACTGGTCTCAGATTTTGCAGTCCTCTATCCCATGGACAACCCTTGCATAAGCTCCCTTCCAATTGCGATTTATTGCGACAAGAACGAATTCTGTGCTTGGGTGCAACACACCAGCCTAAAAACTTCCCCACTACTTGACTCTAAATTTAATTCACAATGCTTTTCTGAGCTCCATTTAGCTCCAAAATAACACAGTCAGGGCTACTTTCGGGGGCATGTTCACATCGTCTTAATGTTGTCTTGGCAACTACAAAGTATGTTCAGGATCAGTGTAAAACCAAGCACTCCTATTTTAATTCTATCATAAGTTGTTCCTTTTTGTCCCCCCCTTTTTTTTTTTAAAAAGTAGTTGACAGTTAAATCTCAGCCTGCGTGTCAGCAGAGCCAATCCATTTATTCTCATTTTTGGATGACTTCTTGAAATTTGCTGACAGTCACATATAGACTCCTGCCAGCCGTATAGAACGTTCAATCAGTTCAAATCTCAGCGAGACAGCGAGCTGGCACCTCACGTCGGATTAGCGGCGAGTGAGCTCTTTATAAAGAATGCAAATACATGGCAAAGCACATCAATTAATTTCCGTCCTGTTGTTGTGAAGCACTAAGGAAGGTATTATTGAAGAGTTTATTGATTCTCATGCGGGCAAACAGCGCTGCCTCTTGCCAGCAAAAGTAGTTTTAGTAGTTATGGAACATTAATTAGACTCTTTGAGAGATGGAAGTGCTACGCATAGTTGTCACTTGGCATTGTCCACAGCAGCTTCAGCTCAATTTTCTTTTATGACGCACATTTCTGTCATTTTCAGGGCGACTTTAAAAAAAACAAAACAACAACAACAGCAAGCCACTAAGTTTAATAAGCTTTATTTGTGAATAACCTATAGTAAATAGTAAAGTATTTTACAATGAGCTTGTGTACATAAGCCTATAAATTGATATGCGCTACACTTTTGGAGGATGACTGGTCATGATGGAAAATGTATTTGATCAAAGACTCCTCTTCTTCTTTTCCTTTCGGCTTGTCCCGTAAGGGTTCGCCATAGCATGTCATCTTTTGCCATCTTAGCCTATCTTCTGCATCTTCCTCTCTAACCCCAACTGCCATCATGTCTTGCCTCACCACATCCATAAACCTTCTCTTTGGTCTTCCTCTCGCTCTTTTGCCTGGCAGCTCCATCCTCAGCATCCTTCTACCAATATACTCACTCTCTCGCCTCTGAACATGTCCAAACCATCGAAGTTTGCTCTCTCGAACCTTGTCTCCAAAACATCCATCTTTGGCTGTCCCTCTAATGAGCTCATTTCTAATCCTACCCAACCTGCTCACTTTGAGCGAGAACCTCAACATCTTCATTTCTGCCACCTCCAGTTCAGCTTCCTGTTGTTTCTTCAGTGCCACCGTCTCTAATCCGTACATCATGGCCGGCCTCACCACTGTTTTGTAAACTTTGCCCTTCATCCTAGCAGGGACTCTTCTGTCACATAACACACCAGACACCTTTCGCCAGCTGTTCCAACCTGCTTGGACCCATTTCTTCACTTCTTTACCACACTCACCATTGCTCTGGATTGTTGACCCCAAGTATTTGAAGTCTTCCACCCTCACTATCTCTTGTCCTTGGAGCTTCACTCTTCCTCCTCTGCCCCTCTCATTCATGTACATATAGTCGGTTTTACTTCGGCTAATCTTCATTCCTCTCCTTTCCAGTGCATGTCTCCATCTTTATAATTGTTCCTCTGCATGCTCCCTGCTTTCACTGCATATCACAATGTCATCTGCGAACATCATGGTCCAAGGGGATTCCAGTCTAACCTCATCTGTCAGCCTATCCATTACCACTGCAAACAGCAAGGGGCTCACAGCTGATCCTTGATGCAGTCCCACCTCCACCTTAAATTCTTCTGCCATTCCTCAAGGCAAATAATGCATCTGTGGTACTCTTTCTAAGCATGAAACCATACTGTTGCTCGCAGATACTTAGTTCTGTCCTGAGTCTAGCCTCCACTACTCTTTCCCATAACTTCATTGTGTGGCTCATCAACTTTATTCCTCTAAAATTCCCACAGCTCTGAACATCCTCTTTGTTCTTAAAAATCGGAACTAGAACACTTTTCCTCGATTCTCCATCTTTTCGCCCGCTCGTATTCTGTTGAATAAGTTGGTCAAAAACTCCACAGTCATCTCTCCAAACTGCTTCCATACCTCTCCCGGTATGTCATCAGGACCAACCGCCTTTCCATTTTTCATCCTTTGTAGTGCCTTTCTGACTTCCCCCTTACTAATCATTGCCCCTTCCTGGTCCTTCACACTTGCCTCTTCAACTCTTCCTTCTCTCTCATTTTCTTCATTCATCAACTTCTCAAAGTATTCTTTCCATCTATTTAGCACACTACTGGCACCAGTCAACACATTTCCATATCTATCCTTAATCACACTTACCTGCTGCACGTCCTTCCCATCTCTATCCCTCTGTCTGGCCTACCTGTAGAGATCCTTTTCTCCTTCTTTCGTGTCCAACCTGGTGTACATGTCTTCATATGCCTCTTGTTTAGCCTTTGCCACCTCTACCTTTGCCCTATGTCGCATCTCGATGTACTCCTTTCGCCTCTCCTCAGTCCTCTCAGTATCCCACTTCTTCTTAGCTAATCTCTTTCCTTGTATGACTCCGTGTATTTTGCGATTCCACCACCAAGTCTCCTTCTCCCCTTTCCTACCAGATGACACACCAAGTACTCTCCTGCCTGTCTCTCTGATTACCTTGGCTGTTGTCGTCCAGTCTTCCGCGAGCTTCTGCTGTCCATCGAGAGCCTGTTTTACCTCTTTCCGAAAGGCCGCACAACATTCTTCCTTTCTCAGCTTCCACCACATGGTTCTCTGCTCTACCTTTGTCTTCTTAATTTTCCTACCCACCACCAGAGTCATCCTACACACTACCATCCAATGCTGTCGAGCTACACTCTCCCCTACCACTACTTTACAGTCAGTAACTTCCTTCAGATTACATCGTCTGCACAAAATATAATCTACCTGCATGCTTCTACCTCCGCTCTTGTAGGTCACTATATGTTCCTCCCTCTTCTGGAAATAAGTGTTCACTACAGCCATGTCCATCCTTTTTGCAAAGTCCACCACCATCCGTCCCTCAAAGTTCCTTTCCTGGATGCCGTACTTACCCATCACTTCTTCTTTTTTTTTTCCAAACTGATCCGAGCAGTGTTTTACTCAATTGTAAATCCTTGTCTATGGTCAACACAGAGCTGACCTAAAGCTTGAGTTTTGCAGCACAGTAACATTTTAAGTACCCACCTTTCATTTAATAGTTTTGGATAAAACTCAAAGGCTTTGACTAGAACTGTCTATGGCACGGACTTCCATTGTATACTGTTGGGGATAGTCAGACTCATTGTATTCGGCTACTTAGAGAGTACTGTAGACGGTCTGAATGTTTTTTGAAGTGGTTCTACTTGAAAGATTCCATGTCTTTTTGGCTGCTCCTAAACTGTACTAGAAAGCCATTTTCCAACAGTCAACCCTCTGTCACCACTCCCCCCCCCCCTTCCCACCAACTGTCTCCCCCCCACTGATACAAATCAATGCAAGTGCTCAGGCCCTTCCTCTCAGCGCACTGTTCTCCTTCCTCCTCTGAATACTTTTACCTCCCGCGGCGTCACTCTCTTTGAAAACTCTCGCCCACCCCCTCAACCGGTCTTTCTGTCTGTCTCTGTATGTGCGTGTTTGTGTGTCCAAAGCCGTCATCTCTGCAGGAAAGTTCATCACAAAACTTTGTGTTCTCTGTTGGCTGACTTTTTTAAATGTCAAGCAAGAGGTAGAGTGCTGTTCTATTCTCTTAAGCAGTTAAGAGGATGCATAAATGGATGTTACGTCTCCCCTTCCCTCTCAAATTACCTTCTATAACTTACACAATGTTCCCTTTAGTGCCATAAGTAACACACGCGCACACACATTCGGAGACACACAATTAGCAAATACCTTTTGGCCCTCCTATGTCAGACACATCCATTTTTTTCTGATGCACGTTGTGGAGGTAATGGCCTTTCTCTCTCTCTCTGTCTCTGTCTCTTCTCTCTCTCTCTCTCTCTCTCTCTCTCTCTCTCTCTCTCTCTCTCTCTCTCTCTCTCACACACACACACACACACACACACAGACGTTTATATATTTATTGTATAGACTATATTTGTTCCATGACCTGGAAAATAACCCGGCAATTATCTCACATCACTGTGGGTTGTGAAAGACTTTTGCCCATCCTGGCGAGCCCCCTGAATGAAGTAATGACTCAACGTGAAGTTGACAAATCGTCCAGCTTGCTTCATAAAAATTAAACAGTAAAACGAGGTGTCGTTCACACTGATGCTTTGGCTAGTTAGCATATCACAGTAATGAATAACTCCACTCTTTGCACAACAACAGTGATGCCTTAAGTTTTATTATTATTATTATTATTTTATTAAGTTTGTGTTCCGTGACCATGCTCGTAATGCCGAAGACTCGTATCTCAAATCATCATTCCAAACATGGATGAAAATTCCATTAATCTGTTCCAGCCTCACCAAAAAATAGAAAGCATTCTATAATACTGTACATTAAAGGGCCACTGTCATGAAATGCATGATTTTTAGTATGGTATTAATGAAAAAACGGCACCCGACATGGACCCATGTGTTTTTTCAACACAAAACATGATTTGACGTATACACCTTTTGGTAACTCCCGCCTTGAAAATCCTCTCCAATATGGCAACCACTTGGATGTCGTCAACTGACACTTCCACAACTTTGCGCATGGGTGACGCACTCTGCGCGAATATTTATTTTTTCATATAGACATTGAAGTGAATAATGTTATATGTATTTTTCATTACAATATCTATTTTAGAATGTTTATAGGGATGAGAGTTGACCTTTAAAAAAATATATATCCATCTATCCATCCATTTTCTGAGCCGCTTATCCTCACAAGTGTTGCGGGAATGCTGGAGCTGACGCCAGGCAGGATACGGGATGTACCTTGAATTGGTTAACAGCCACTCATAGGGGACATATAAACAACCATATGCACTCACATTCACACCCACAGGCAATTTAGAGTCTTCGGTGAACCTACCATGCATGTTTTGGGGAGGTTATGTGGGAGGAAACCGGAGAACCCAGAGAAAATCCATGGAGGCGCGAGGGGAATATCCAAACACTCCACACAGGCAAGTCCTGATTTGAACCCAGATCTTCAGAAATGTGAGACCAATGTGCTAATTAGTCGGCCGCTGTGCCGACAGACGACATTCAATCGAAGGAATTCCACATTTCGTCTCCAATTAACACTGTGCTGCTGTTTCTGCTGCGCACACAGTGGCCACCTGGTGTAATAGAGACAGATATATTAGATGGAGTTCGTCAAAACTCCTCAATAAGCCACAGTAATTAACACTTTTCTTTTGTCCAAAGTAAAAAAATATACGTCTGTGAGTGTCATCTAGTCTGTGGAACACCCATGCGTCGAATGCTCCTGCATGAGCTCCCTTTCAATCACGCTTGGGATAAGAACGAATCCCAACACATGAGCCTAAAAAGTTTTTCTGAGCTCCATTTAGCTGCAAAGTAACACGGTCATGGCTACTTGAACCTAACATGAAACCCGAGTACCCAGAGAAAAGCCACCCAGGCACGGGTAGAGCATTCAAACACGCCACACAGGCGAGGCATGATTTGAACAAGGATCTTCAGAAATGTGATACCGATGTGCTAATTAGTCTGCCGCTGTGCCGACAGACAAAATCCACTCGAATGTAAGAAAAAAATAATCAATAAATTCCACATTTCGTCTCCAGTTAACATTGCGCTGCTGTTTCTGGTGTGCACATTTTGGCCACCTGGTAGTGTATAAAAAAAAGAGATAGATATACTAGATGGAGCAGGTCAAAACTCCTCAATAGGCCACAATAATTCATACTTATTTGCACAAGGTCAAGAATATATATCTGTGAGTTTTCTGATATTTTCAGTTTGCATGTGTTGCTCCACCACGTGTGAAAATATCCATTGCTTGAAGGGTTATAACACTTTGACACCAATGCTATTCGTGAGATAGCCTGTGGTGTTTTTTGGATTGTTTGATAGCATAAGGCTAAATTGACTGATTCACATCCAAACTGTCATTTTTTTAAATAACCAATGTATCACTCTCTTTGTTTTATAATTAATTTGAGCAAAAGAGTACAAATTTACGAGGAATTCTCGAACTATTACATAACAGCAATATCACACTGGAGGTTGTCATGGTGTACTGTACATCCAGATTATCTTCACAGAATCACATCTGTGATATACAGTAGGCAACCACATCCTTCTTTTATGTATACTGCAGTACGTATTCTATGACTTCCTTTTGACAAAATGTAATGAGTCTCTCTTTTCACACGCAACAAAGTAAAACGTGTTTACACGAAGCCCACAATATTATTGAAGCAAAGTGTTAATATTTTACATTGAAATCAACTTAATTCATAATTTCGGGGGTAACTGAGCCATTCAGTTCTGAGCCGCATGCATCCATCAGTGTTAGTGGGGGGAGGGCGGAGCATTTATTGCCTGTCATCTGCTCAACATTCACTCCCTAAGGTCATCCATGATTAGTTTTTACAAACAAAGTAAACAGAGTGGCCCTTCTCTTTTAAACAGTGGCTGCCCTCAGAGAAAGAAGCACTGAAACCAATATAGAAAGTTTTATCAGTATGAGGCATCTGAATCGCTTATGATAGATATATGTGAACATGAACAATGCCCAAACATATAGTATTGTCATCTTTTTGTGGCTCTGTGATGCCAACTGTTAAAAAAAGAAGGCAATTTAGATGTTTCAAGTTTCTATGGCTGCTTATCACTGTCCACTTTGCCATTTAACCGAGTTAGAGGACAATCCTGTTTTGCCGAATGCGGAACTAAGTTGCTCGTACTTGGCTTCCTATTTGATAAACACTGCATCCCTCAAATCATCTTAATTAGAAAGTGCTCTTTTGGAATGAATTCTTATCAGCACTATCCCATATATATTTATTCATAGATAAACGCGTTGTTTTTTGTTTCTTAACTACCCTCGATGAACTTACACAGGTGCATCGGAAAAGTCATAGCATAAATAAATAAGCGGTATAGAACCTTTTGTTCAAAGCATTTGTGTTTGCAATTTGTGGCGTGGTGGAGTGGAGGAAGCAAATTAATGATGCTAATCTACCGCCAAAGAGAGTTTGTTTAATTGAAAAGCCTTTTTGTGGGAAGAAGGAGAAAGGAAGAAAAATAGAAAAACAAAAAATCTTGTGCCTTTGTGTGTGGTCCAGCACGTAGAGGTTTTTTCAACGGGTGAATTTGCAAATAAAGTTGAATTTCACACTTGCTCGGGGGTATCATTTCGAATGCGACAGTGTAAATAACATTAGTTTGTGCTAATGTGTTTTGTGTTTGTGTCGTTATGGATGTCTACCTGGGTTCTTGGTACATATGTGGGGGACACATTTGTTTGCTCACACATTTTTGTACGTTCCTTGTTAGATAGTGTGTGTACAGTATGTGTGACGTGGGGACCATTGTGGAGACTGAATGAGTAGTGCATACAGTCAGGGGTGTCGATCAGGAGAGGAAAAACGTCCTATTTAGTAGCCCCCTGGCTGTCTGGCAGGGGGCCCAAACCAGGGTGTACGGTGGCATTCAATCGTGGATACGTTTGTTTTTTTTTTAAATACACAAAGTACCTCCGCAAAAAATGCTCACGTTCTCCATGTATGTCCATCATGGCCATCATTAAAATACAGTACCGGAGTGGGCCTCAGGGGTCATCAAATATCGAAGTCTTTTACACTGTTGCAATATTATGTTTAAATTCACAACACTTATACATAGAAAAAGACAAACTGTTGTTCAATAGTGATTTAATGAAAATTTACTGCACATGACTGTTCAATAAAAAAAAAAAAAAAACAGTATACTGAATTGTTTAAAAACAGGCGGCATGGTGGCGCAGCTGTAGAGCGTTGGCCTCATAGTTCTGGGGACCGGGATTCAAATCCTGGCCCCACCTGTGTGGAGTTTGCATGTTCTCCCCGTGCCTGTGTGGTTTTACTCCGGGCACTCCAGTGTCCTCTCACATTCCAAAAACACGCATTGAGTGCAGACTCTAAATTTTCCCTAGGTGTGATTGTGAGTGCGACTGTTGTCTGTCTTCGTGAGCATTGTGTTTGGCTGGTAATCAGTTCAGGGTGTACCCCAGCCCCTGCCCAAAGAGAGCTGGGATAGGCTCCAGTACTCCTGCGACCCTCGTCAGGGTAAGCTGCTCAGAAAATGGATGGATAGACAGATGTTTAAAAACAAACACATCTGGAACAGTAAATTCAGATGTACTGCAAATGAAAGTTAAATACTAATTAAGTGTACTTAAAAACAATCAAACTTGGAAAGATGCTATTTAAAAAAAACTGCACTGTACATGAAAAAAATAAAATACTATCCCCTTGATTTAAAAACAGTTTACACAGGCTCTCAGCTTCGTTGCAATAGATTTTATTTTACTACAGTACAGTTGTACCTCTACTTACGAAATTAATGTGAATCTTTCGTAAATAGAACCGCATTTTACATGTAAATAGCCTATTCCGGTGAATGGGGTGCCAGGAAAATGCTACAGTGATAGCCAATGGAAGAGCAGCTCTATCGTGTCACTTTCAAACCAAAATACAGGATGTTTATGTTTGGTGTAATTTGGGGGCTGCGAATCTAGTGCCTATTTTTCTTTTTGTATCCTGAATTTTCCTTCGTAACTGGAGGGAATATTTTTCCAAGGGGATGTTTCAGAACCTGAATTTTTCGTTACTAGAGACGGTCGTAAGTAGATGTACCACTGCACATGCTTTGAAAGTTGTAATTTTCGTTGAATGTATTCAATTCAAGTATTCCGTCACAAACGCCTATAGAGAGGTCACGTACCACTAATAGTACACCGTACCACTAATAGTACACCTACCACTCTTTAACAATCATTCAATTACTCAATATTACATTTATATGGCCCCATGCGTGAATGCACGTACTGTGGACTTTTCTGAGTGTGGATTATACCTCTTAATTTTCACTGTCCTTGTCATTATTGCGTTAGAGTAATTGTTGGACCTGATGTCAAGCTTGCTTAACTGACAGCCACCTGCTGGAAATTTAACTAAAACAGGAAACCTCGTAATAAAATAGATTGAATAGAGGGCCTGGGTAACGCACACACTGACAAAGTGTCACAGGAAATCCTTGGTGGGTGTCAAAATGTGCCTGCAAACATTCAAATAACATGCAAACGACCGGGTGTCCGAGGGGAGCGGCGGCTATCGTCACGGCAATAATGCCAGATGACATGTATGTTTGTGTACATGTATTTGTTTGTAATGTGTGTTTGAGTGATGAATGAATTGATGAATGTGTTTGTAAATAATTAGAAATGCTCCAAAATGCTAGAACAGACTTAATCACCTTGATCTAGTTGGTCAAAGTGGTGCCGTGACATACAAGTTTAATTAGGTCTGTGACCACGCTCTTAACTCACAACTATAGAAATACCAGTTTTTCTTTGCATAAATACATGGAACATTTTTAAAACAAAACAGCAATCTGGTTTATCAAAACATGCCAACATAATGAAGATGGACTGTAAATTAAACAGCTTTGACTCAATATTGATTGATTGCAGCTCCTTGTGGTGTGTGTGACTTGGCCACTGAGGGCTGTAAAATACACAAATCCATATACAAGCAAAGAAGACTTTCACATCTACTGTTAGTGACTTGCTTGCTGCAGTAATGTAAGTAATTTTTACAGAGAATATTGCCCTGTAGGTATTGTTATATTGTATGTCTATGTGAGTGGCTCAACCATTTGTGTTCAAAATCCATCCAATGGGTGATAACACCATGACATGGAGGCTATTAGTCAGCCCGGCTACGGTGTTTCCCATTATGTGTTACCATTAAGCAAGTAAACTTCAACTGGGAGTTGCAATAAACAGCTTACAGCTTCTTTTCGGAGAATTGTTCTTTTGAAAATCAAAGCAAAACACTAGATTGGGCTCTTCCACATCAAACACATTCAAGCAAGTCGGTTGTTGCTTTGTTTCTGCTCGAAGAGAGGCATACTTTACGACTCTAGCAGCAGTATAAAGCGCAAAAATATTAGCGATAGCATTGGTACCAGAAGAGTAGTTGATATCCTCCCACTGTCCTCCAAAGTCATTATCATGAAGCAACAGCAGGTGCCATGTAAACAGACACTGTTGACTTAATATGTGTAATGTTTGCAGTCAGGCACCCACATGTTCATAAGCATAGGAGGATAATCTGTGTGTGCTCCCAAAGTGCACTCAGCAATTTACCATTGCGGTGGTGCCTGCTAGGTTGTCCAGATAAGTAAACATTTGCAACAATGCCACATTCGCTCCATTATGTGTTTATTTGTCTAGCTTTATTCACCCATTTGCCTGTCTAGACAGCAAGTTTTCTCCTTGACATAAAAAAAAAAAAAAAATAGAAGACTTGTTTTTTTTTCTATTGCGTTTTGGAGAACAAAAAAACATTGGGAACATGGTATTTAGCGTTTAAAATTGATTCAAACCAGACGAAGAGGACTATAGATGCGAATGCACCCTTTGTCACCGAAACCTATTTCATTAAGTACAGTACAATAACCAGACATGGTTTTCCCTTTAGAATTGTCCCTAAGTCCCATAAGAATAACTCCTCAACCGGCTTCTACCTCACAACATTGATTGACAGGGTTGATTGACGTGAAAAAGCAGGTTTGAACTAAACTCCCCAGTCGCAAGTCACTGTTCATCAAGTATTCCGTTTCGAGTGGAAATGCACCTGGCTGCCTGTGCATCATCACAACGTGATACTTGAATCAACTTTTAATTGCATGTGCCAACACTGAGGTCCTGAAAAGAGTTGTGTGTGTGTGTGAGGGGGGGGGGGGGGGGGGCAAGGAAATGAGAACACGGCAGCCGAGGTGACGGATGGCGAAAAAGCAGGTCAAAGTAGTAAAATAGAAGAATCACATGGAAGGCAAATGAGAGACATTGAGAAAGAAGAGGTAAACAGACTGAGAGAGAGAGAGAGAGAGAGACATGAAGTGTGCAAATGAGGGGAGCACATGTGAAAAAGCACAAAGTAAAATGAGTGGGGGTGGGGGACTCCTGACGTAAACATAGAGAGATATGGAGCAAATAATTATTTTATCATTTTATTTCTATTCTATTGGAGAATAGTGTTACCATTTAATCAAGCCAAACTCTCTACAGAAATGACTGTAAAGTCATTTGGAATCATCTTTCAAGGTCAACAAGGATTTTGCTCTGATGTACAATTCATATGATTGACATGGAACAATAAGTCTTAGCAACCCTAGCAGTTGATCAAAAAATTACATATCATTAGCATATATATTTTTAATTTATGTGTATGAATAAAAAAATCAAAGAGAAATGGTTGTCAGATGCATGCAAGCAGATGGCGGCGGCATTCTTGAGAAGTATTATACAGTAATGGCTTGAGATACGAGTGACCTGACTTCAGAGTTTTTTAAGAAACAAGACGTTGTCAGTCCAATTTTAGCCTTAGACAAAAAATGCGATACAGGCATTGTTTGGTGGTAGTGAACCCAACTCAAAGAAAATCCCATGATACAAAATTAGAGTACATTTAAAAAAAAACACCATACAGTGAGACCTCATAAAATGAACTGTAATATGGAGAAGGAGAACTATATTGTAATATACATTAGAAAGATCACAGAGTACACCACCAAACAAAAATGTGACAAAAAGTGTATATACATATATGAAAATAATGATGATCTCATCTGAACTGACTTGCAAATTTACTGGCTCTTTGTGAAATGTGTGAATTTTTTTTTATTTTTAGTTTTTCCAATTTGAACACGTTTAATTTTGCTTGGAACTAAGTCACCATTTTTCTCCTTTTCCGACACACCAAACATGAAAGATTCAGCACGGTTAGGTCCCGGGTAACAGCAAAGTTTCTTATCTTGAGCGTAACATTTGTCTTTTCTTCTGGCCACTACTTGTACGAGGGCCTTCATGTGGGTTAGAATTTTTTCCACGATCCAGTTCATATTACACTTTTTTTTACCCAGGGTTGTTGTACCCTCTGGCATCGAGCAGAAGAGCATTTCAATGATGACTCTTACTATACATCTTTGGTGTAGACAGATGAACAAAGATACATTATTTGTTGTGAATCAATACGTCAGGGTCTTGAGATACAAGTTTAATTCTACTTGTAACCATGCTTGTAACTCAAATCAAATCCCCCCATTGAAATGAATGTAAATGTCGTTAATTTGTTAAAGCCCTCCTCACCAAAAAACATCAAAGATGTTTGTTTTTCAATTAGAGAAATAGCTCCTAATAATATAATAGGTAATAGAACCTAATATGATCACCTATAAAAAATGTGCAGAAATGACACAAATAGAATGTAAAGATCAACAGTTTTCCCGCTTTTCTTTCTGGCTGACTACAATGGACATTGTACTCCTCCTTCGGATGTACCCGTGATACATTGTGGTACAGTATATGAACAAAGATCCATCCATCCATTTTCTGTACCGCTTATCCTCACTAAGATCGCAGGTTGCTGAAGGCTATCCAGGCTATCTTCATGCGAGAGCCAGAGTACACCCTGAAATGGTCGCCAGCCAATCACAGGGCACAGATAAGCGAGTAACCATTCGCAACCAGATCCACACCAAAGGGCAAGATAGAGTCTTTAATCAACCTACCACTCATCTTTGGGGGATGTGGAAGGAATCTGGAATACCCAGAGAAAACCCACGCAGGCACAGGGAGAACATGCAAACTCAACACAGGCAGGGTCAGGATTTGAACCCGTGTCTTCAGAACTGTGAGGCCGGTGTGCTAACAAGTGTAACCATGAACAAAGATGCAGTATATAATTTTTTGTAAATAATATTTTTCAGAAGTGAGTGGATAATTTACTGAGGCACATAAAAATATGTCCTGGGGATGTTTTGTTAGTGAACTTGTGTCAAATGCTAATTTACCATATAGCCTCAGTGACCGGCCATTTCAAAACCACACTTCCTTTGAATCCCGCTGGAAGCCACCAGTTGCAGCCTGTCCTCCCTGCAGGCCTGCCCTCGCTCCATCTTCCCACCTTGAGTCCTCCTCCTCCAGCTGCGTACACCGCAGATAGACGCCATCATTAAATTCCCATAAATGCTGGACCGCCTCTTCCACTCCCCCCTTCCTCCCCACCATCGCCACCACTACCACAGCTTCCTCGTCCTCCTGGCGTCTCATTTCACATCCTTGGTGGCCTCACTCATGGCCATCAACCTCAAACGAGGATGGAGACTTAAACCGGTGAGAGTTCCTCCAAGGCAACCTCCCTCCAATGTCATTTAGGATTTCGACGTAGTTTATTAGCCCTAATAGTACTTTTTTTGTACCACATTTAATAGCCACAAATCTAATCCCACAGGTTGTTGTTACAATCAGTTTCTTTCAATCTGCAGTTTTTTTTTCCCGCTTTGCTCCAATATCAGTCTGACCAAATCTTGGAACTTGTTGTACATAGTGGAAAATGGGATTACCCCAGACAATTTATATATACATCCATCCATTTTTTTTGCCCCTTATGCTCACGAGGGTCGCAGGGAGTGCTGCAGCCTACCCCGCTGTCAGTGGGTAGGAGGCGGGGCACACCCTGACCTGGTTGTCACAGGGCACATAGAGACAAACAGCCACACTCACTTTACAGTGTCCAATTAATGTTGCATGTTTTTGGGATGTGGGAGTAAACTAGAGTGCCCGGAGAAAACCCACGGAGGCACAGGGAGAACATGCAAACTCCACACAGGCGGGCCTGGGATCGAACCCGGGTCCTCATAACTGTGATGCCAACGCTTTACCAGCTGATCCACCATGCTACCGCAATTTATATATATATATATATATATGTAAGTAATTTACTATTGGTACAAATGATGAGTTCCTTTGTAAATTTGCATATCTGTAAAATGGCAGAATTGCATTCATTGATTAGTTATTTAATAGCCACAACCAGATGAGTGAAAGCCAATGCATAATAAATTGATTGATTTTCATAGTCTCGCGTGGAATCTCGTGGGATCACTCTTTGGGGAATACGCAAATCCAAATTAACAGTGTAATGTCAGTCTTAGTTACCCCTAATGTTTACAAATTTACACTTGTTTCTCCTTAGAAAATAAAAATGTTTTGTGTGGTAACATTTACTATATGAAATGTTTTTCTTTACTAAGAATTCAATTCGAAGGGCTTCTAAGCAGATCCTCATGTTTTGTTTGTAAATACAGTACATTAAATATATTTGAAGATATTCGCTGAAAATATGTCCAGACATAAGACATAATAACATAGTGGTGAATTCTTGAGTTACTGGACTTCTGTTTTCATCATGGATTGTTCATACCGAACACCATGTTCAGGCATAAGGATGTTCACATTTCCACTTGGCACCAGGATACCCTAGGTCACAGTTCGATGATCGACTTTGTAGTCGTGCCATCGGATTTGCAGCCGCATGTCTTGGACACTGAAGAGAGGAGCAGAGCTGTCAACTGATCACCACCTGGTGGTGAGTTGGCTCCGATCGTGGGGGAAGATGCCGGTCCGATGTGGCAGGCCCAAACGTATTGTGAGAGTCTGCTGGGAACGGCTGGGAGATTCCCCTGTCAGAAAGAGTTTCAACTCCCACCTCTGAAAGAACTTTGCTCATGTTCCCAGGGAGGGGGTTGACATTGAGTCCGAGTGGACAATGTCCCAGGCTTCCATTGCTGAGGTGGCCGACCGGAGCTGTGGTCCTAAGGTCATCGGTGCCTGTCGTGGTGGCAGCCTCCGAACACGTTGATGGACACCAGCAGTGAGGAATGCCCTCAAGCTGAAGGAGTCCTATTGGGCTTTTTTGGCCTGTTGGACTCCCAAGGCAGCTGATTGGTACCAGCTACCAGTCATAAAGCAGCTTTGGTGGACACTGAGGCAAAAAAACGGGGTGGCAGGAGATCAGTGAGGTCATGGCTTCAAGACCGCTTCAAGGAAATTCTGGTCTAACATCTGGCATTTCAGGAGAGGGAAGTAGTGCACCTTCAACACTCTGTATAGTGGGGATGGGGCACTGCTGTCCTCGACTCGGGACGTTGCGAGTCAATGGGGAGAATACTTCGAAGACCTCCTCAATTCCACTGAGACGTCTCCCTATGAGGAAGTAGAGTCTGGGTTCTCTGAATCGGGCTCTCCTATCTCTGGGGTTGAGGTCACTGAGGTGGCTCAAAAGCTCCTCGGTGGCAGGGCCCCAGGAGTGGATGAGATTCATGTTCCTAAAAGTTCTTGATGTTGTGGGGCTGTCCTGGTTAACATGCCTCTCCAACATGGTGTGGACACCGGGGACAGTGCCTCTGGATTGGCATACTGGGGTGGTGGTACCCGTTTTCAAGAAGGGGGACTGGATGGTGTGTTCCAACTATAGGGGGATCACACTCCTCAGCCTCCCTGGTAAGAGCTATTCAGGGGTGGTGGAGAAGAGGGTCCTTCGGGAAGTTGAATCTCAGATTCAGGAGAAGCAATGTGTTTTTCGTCCTGGCCGTGGAACAGTGGACCAGTTCTACACCCTCGCCAGGATTCTCGAAGGAACATGGGAGTTTGCACATGTGCTTTGTTGACTTAGTTCGACCCTGTCCCTTGGGGAGTCCTGTGGGACATCCTTTGGGTTAATGGGGTATCAAACCCCGTGATAATGGCTGTCCAGTCCCTGTACGACCATGTCAGAGTTTGGTCCAGAGTAAGTCGGACTGTCTTAGAGATAGAGAAGCTCGATCATCCGGGAGGGGCTCAGAGTTGAGCCACTGCTCCTCCGCATTGAGAGGAGCCAGATAAGGTGACTGGGGCATCTGATTTGGATGGCTCCCGGACGCCTCCCTGGAGAGGTTTTCTCGGGAATGTCCCACCGGATGACCCAAGACAGGCTGGAGAGACTATGTCTCTCGGATGGCTTGGAACGCCCCGGCACCCGCCTGGAAGAGCTGGATGAAGTCACTGGGAAAAGGGAAGTCTGGGCATCTCTGCCAAAGCTACTGCCTCTGGAATTATTATTATCCATTCAACTTAGGCACACCTATTAACATTACTTGTTTTTTTTAATTAATGTTGCGAATCTTTGCAGACAGTTCGAAAAACAAATAATCTCATGTTGACAACTAAAATGGACGTTTTAGTATGTATTTGTCATTAGAATGTAATAGTACTGTTCGGGTATGCTAATAGCTGTAACTCCACTTACATTTGTCGATGAAAAAAAATAGTGCTTGCTTGTTGTCTGACTTTGCCAGAAATCTGCAAGTCTTTGCCCAGCCAAGATGAGAAGTGATAGGTGAAGAAACTTGGTGTTGTTTGGATAATTCAGAACGGCTCGTTCACAGATATATTTTCATAAATGGGCAAATAAAGGATTTATTAGGTAGTCTGTTTTCACAGTTGATGGGTGGGCAGGATGTCCAATGAACCAACTACTGGCATACAAACAAAGAAAAAGTCAATTTTCCATGTTATTGTCCATTAAAACAACATTTGTGGGTTCTTTATGCACATGTGCTTAACTTGATTTTTGCCCTCATTCAAATGACAAATAGTGCGTAAGATTATTATGATAATCAGTTGAGTACTTTTGCACAAAACAATAAAGGCGTTACTTGTCAGCCATAGAAATGGCTCAAGACCAAGATAACTCTTCTGCTTTTAAAGTGAACAATATTAAATGACTCACAAAGCTTCCTCAATACTTTTTGTTTTTTTTAACTGCTAGTTACCTGTGACCAAAACAGCCAAACGTTGTAATACATATCAGTCAACTGACTGAAAGAACTAATGGCAGCTGTTGGTACAATATTTACAATTAGCTTCAGGGGCCTATTTCATAGAAATCATGTTTTATTCAATCACAAACGGTGGTGTTGTTTTGCCTGGATCTTTCCAGGGGGAATGAACAACATTTCAGCTGCATTGACGTGCTTTGCTTAAGGCAGTATCACAACACTTGAATCATGGAACCAGGAGAGACAAGACCAATCCCGAGCGTTCCTGCTGGGTAACGGCTCCTTGACAATTAGCTAACCTTTGGAAAGCAGCAAGTGAAGTGGACAGGGAGAATCACTACGACATCATTAGGAATGCCAGGTCCCCGGGCAAATTTCTCGGGTTGTGTTTCAATTTTGACATCAGGGCCTGCCTCTGTTTTATGCGACTTTAATGTTTTTTTGTCATCACTGTCTTAATGTACTGTTTGCTTTAGTTTTGCACATTATTTTAATTCATTCCATGCTTGTTATTCAAAACGGTTGTATTTCAAGTCAACGTTTTCCAATTGATATGAATCGAAATATCATTAACCCAAAAGAAAACTAGAGCTGTTTGACATTTTGCTGCTCTTTCTGTTCTGCACGACTCGGTTAACCATTGGGAGTATAACGCAGACTTATGGATCCATAGTACTACAGTAGACATAGAGACCGTCTCAGCTCCTCAGTAAGGCAGTTTTTTTTTATTAGTTTTTCTCAACAGAAGATAAAGACTATATAGTTAGCACATCTGCCACACGGTTCTGAGGTTTCAAATATGGCATCTCTTGGTTCATATCCACCCTCCCCCCATGCCTGCGTGGGTTTTCTTCAAGTCCTCTGGTTTTCTTCCAAATTCCCAAAACATGAATAGTAGGTTAGTTGAAGAATCTGAATAGGTGTGAATGTGAGTGCCAGTGGTTCTTTGTTTATAGTGTAGGTGACCTGTGATTGGTTCGATACGACTTCTGGGTGTATACCCCCTCTTGCCCAGTGTCAACTGGTATAGGCTCCAGCATACCCGTGGCTAAACTTTAAACTGATCAGTATCAGGCAATAATTAGCAATTTATGCTTGTCGGCTGATCGGTATTACTGTCATAATTCGCCGATCCGATCAATGACCTCGTTGATCAACTCTGCAAAAAAAAAAAAAAAAAAAAAACGTCGCCATGAGTGTGCAGTACATTTAAATTTAAAAGCTAGTTTTGGTTCCTCTTGCGATCGTTATCGTTCTGTTTATAGTGTAGGTGACCTGTGATTGGTTCGATGCGACTTCTGGGTGTATACCCCCTCTTGCCCAGTGTCAACTGGTATAGGCTCCAGCATACCCGTGGCTAAACTTTAAACTGATCAGTATCAGCCAATAATTAGCAATTTATGCTTGTCGGCTGATCGGTATTACTGTCATAATTCGCCGATCCGATCAATGACCTCGTTGATCAACTCCGCAAAAAAAAAAAAAAAAAATGTCGCCAGCGTGTGCAATTGAATTTAAAAACTAGTTTTCGTTCATCTTGCGATCGTTATCGTTCTTATTTTTTATTCGGTGATCGGCCCCAAAATCCTGATTGTGTAAAGCCAACCCATAACCCCAGTGAGGAATATTTAATAATAAATGTTTTTTTTTTTTTTTTCCGGTCGTACTCTTCCACCCCTATGAAAATATGCAGCAGTGTGATGCCTGGAGAGAAAAAAATCGCTTTGCATTTCTGACGATAAAGCTGTCGACTGACAGTCATTTCTGGGGTGTTTTTGTGAAATACTTCTCTATAAAAGTGTTATTTTATTACCTGAATGTGTCATACATGGATGATATCAGACAACCACCATCTTTTCTTCTGCTATTACCTGAGGAAATTTCTCGTTTTCAGGAGACAAGACACCGCCGACCCCCTTTCTCATCACCGTCAACACGTTCTGCTTGTTCAGTGCCTTTGGATTTTCCACTCTTTTATCTGTCCTCCTTTGTGACTTTATGATCAACTTTGTGTGTCTCACCTATCAATTTCAACACTGCCTTTGCACTTTTTATCTCGCTTCCTCCTAGTGGGCTGCCTGAAAATAATAGCCAAATCTATTATGGCGGTATTCATCCTCCCGGAGTTGTAAAACTACCTTCTCCCTGACCTCAGACACAATGTGATGTAGCCACAATAGAGTGAGAAAACAAGAGAAGTGGGAGAAAGAGGATGATGTATTATTTGGTGTCACCCAGGTACTGTGGGAACTGTGTCGCGACTTTTTGTCTCCCGACTGTTTTCTTGAGACTTTGCCATTTTACTCTGTCAATATGGGGGAGCTCCACTGAGGGGGAATGAGGCTGAATACATGAGCGATTTTAAAGGAGAGGCTTTTCATGCACTGCTTCTCTCTCGGGTCTTCGACATTCTGTTTGTGTCGCGCTCTGTGCGCAAGCACGATGGTCAATAAAGGCTGATGACAGGTTGATGTAACAAAACCCAACCGCAAGAAAAAGCGGGAGGCCGGTTCGACTGTCACATCGTCTTCATCGATTCATGGATGCAACCTGTATTGATGTTGTTGTGGTTAGCGGTGCAACACTGAGAGGGTAGACATAATGTGTATGTGTGTGTCTGTCTGTCTATGTGAAAAGCGATATATCCTCCTGGTGTTCTTGGTTCGATTCTTGGTGGCAAGTCTTGAGTCTGCAGGGATCCCTGGCTTGGAATCACTGCATGAAGCAAAATAAATCAAATAGAATATTCTTCTCTTGTTGAAATGTGTGTTGTAATAATTGTGGTGAGAAATATGTAGAAATATTTATTGTGTGGAATCTTGAATCAATTGAGGGACAGCACTATACTTGGGTGTAACCAGCAGAGGACCTGTAGATTCATCCGTACCTCCGGTTTTGTTTTGTTTTTTGTTTTTTTTTTAATATACTGCTTCCCTCCATTAATTTGGCAGGTGAGCTGGAGCCTATGCTAGGTGACTTTGAGCAAGACGCAAGGTAAACCCAGGACTGGTTCTCTGGGATGGTTAGACAGTTGATTTACATGCAACTTGAACATGATGTTGCATCCGGCATGGAAGTAGCTTGTACCTTTTCAGTACTTCAACTGGGTTTTCGTTTGTTAGGCTAACTTTGTTAATGAGAGCCAGTAACCTGTAGTACATACTGTATCTTTTCCTTTTGGCTTGTCCCAGTATGCATGTCATCTTTTTTCATCTAAGCCTATCTCATGCATTTTCCTTTCTAACCCCAACTACCCTCATGTTTTCCCTCACAACATCCATCAACCTTTTCTTTGGTCTTCCTCTCGCTCTTTTGCCTAGCAGCTCCATCCTCAGCACCCTTCTACCAATATACTCACTCTCTTGCCTCTGGACATGTCCAAACCATGAAAGTCTGCTCTCTCAAACCTTATTTCCAAAACATCCACCAACAAGATTTGGCTGTCCCTCCAATGAGCTCATTTCTAATCCTATCCAACCTGTTCACACCAAGCGAGAACCTCAGCATCTTCATTTCTGCCACCTCCAGTTCTGCTTCCTGTTGTTTCTTCAGTGCCACCGTCTCACATCCGTACATCATGGTCCACCTCACCACTGTTTAATAAACTTTGCTGTTCATCCTAGCTGAGACTCTTCTATAACATAGACACTGGACACCTTTCGCCAACTGTTCTGCCCTGGTTGGACCCGTTTCTTCACTTCTTTACCACACTCACCATTGCTCTGTATTGTTGACCCCAAGTATTTGAAGTCTTCACTATCTCTTCTCCCTGGAACTTCACTCTTCTTCCCCCACCTCTCTCATTTACTCACATATATTCTGTTTTACTACGGCTAATCTTCATTCCTCTCCTTTCTAGTTTATGCCTCCACCTTTCTAATATTTCCTCCACCTGATCCCTCTTTCACTGCATATCACAATATCACCTGCAATAGTACATACTGTATAAACTACCGTATATTGTACGGTGGTGCGTTCAAACAGCGACCCAAATGACAAGATACGAGCTGTCATTCAAGCAACAATTTGAAGAAAAGCGTTTTGGCATAGTTAGACCTGGGCATTGAAAATCGAGAACTGATTGGAACCGGGACTAATGTTCCGGGTCTCTCTGAATCATCCAAATTTTAAAATTCTGTTCCCAGTTTGGACACCTAGTCCGCCCGCCCTGAAGAAGTGGCGAAAACCAATGAAGAAGATGTGCTTGTGCCTAACGGTGGCAGTGAACAAAATTGTGTTTTAACTTTTGTCAAAATTAATGACCAGTCGCCTCAGTGCAATACTTGGAATAAGGTTTTATATTGTGTAAAGGAGGCTTTCACGATGTATAGTGTGACGTGCTACGAGCCTCAGCCGACACCGCGCGGCGCTTCAGTGAAGTCAACTCTGTCAATTAATTGGTGAGTGGAGCAATAAAATACGTCCCTGCCAACATTGAGCCAGCTAACAAGGTAATCGGTTGGTTGCACTTTTGCCTTTATTTTAGTTGTTAAACCAATGTTTGAGCTGACGACAGCTGGAAAAAAAAAAAAAAAAAAGCTCAACATCGATCGAAAACCGCCGTAGCAACTTTCCATCACAATTACCTGGGACAAAATTCCCATAAGCGTCGTCTTACCGTATCACAAACATAAACCATGTGCCTCATCGGTAGGTGAGGAAAGGAATCACTGTTTTATAGCATTTTGTTCCCTCCAATTTAAAAACAAACGTTATCACCGGTGCCGTGTGAAATTACTATGGGTGCCAAAATGTCGAAGAAGTCAAGTTAAAGCTTCTACATGTAAACAATTTAACGTGATGAAACAGACCCAAGTATTTATTTTAACAATGCTGTATTTGGATTTCAGCTGATTAACAAATATGAAATCAGTTAAGTTAGCTCCACACACATTGCCTTTTTGTTAATAGGTTTGATATTGATACTGCTTATAAAGCGCGCCGCTCAATGTTATTTAAATTTTTTCATGCTCTTCGAAAAACATTACTCCAGACTGTCGTGGTACGTACAGTTATTAAATGGAACTCTTCATTTGTTTTCATGAGTGTTATATTGACACTTGGTGGCCATTTTATGCACATCGGAAGTAGCCACAACATTAATCGCTATGCACAAAATATTTAATTCTTAATATTCTCTTTCATTATATTAACAGTACATGTTTTTTTATAATGTAAATTATTGTAGAGTGCTCATTTGTTTTAAAAAAAGACTTCATTTTTTGGGTTGTTTTCTTCTGAGGTAGGTTGAAAATAGTAACGGTATTTGTATTCATTTCAATAAGGAAAGTTGATTTGAAATTGTTTTGAGTTACATGCATGGCCCCAGCACTAAGGAGCCAGTGTATTTAATTCATACATTTTTCTTATTTTAGTGTATTTCATTTATTCAAATGTAAAAATGAGAAATAAGAGTATCTGTCTTGCGGGGGTAGAAAAAACTTTCCCTAGGTACATACTGCAAGCATTCTTGGCTGTCCTCAAGGAGCTATAGCAATCATTTTTATTATTGTTCTTATTATTATCCAAAATACAGTAATATACAAGTAATATTTTACTGCTCTCCAACCAATTGGAATTAAATGTCATACTTTATTATTGTGAGGAAGAGCATTTTCATTAATGGAAAAATTACAGGTGATGCAAAAGGCAGGTTTCGATCAAAGTTTACAATTTTTGGGGGGTTAGGGTTATTAGAAGGCTTATTTTGGGAGGATGTAGGATGCTATTTGTGTATGTTTTTATTTATTACAGCTTTAAGCTTGTTCATGGTTGTCGACTTTTATCCCCCTGTGGTTCTAACATTAGCATTTACTTCATCCATCCCTACTTTTCTACATCACCAACTGCACAGTCCTAAAAAAAAAAAAAAAAAAAAAAGGGAAGAGGAGTTTTGACATCCCCATGTCCCAGGGGGCCATGATCTTATAATCCCCTTACAACTTAGAAAGCTCTCTGGTGAATAATCGCAAACTCAAACCAAATGTTTTTTTTTTTTCCTTCCCGCTTTCCATCCCAGTCTGGAGCCTGCGTCTGTGCGACACAACTACATTTACAAAAAGACAGTGATTGATTCTTGTTTTGGGTGTGAATGTTTGTTCTCATTTCTCGCACACATTTGAGCTAATATTTTCATTCAAAAAATGTTTCAGGCTCAGCTCTGAGGTAGAAATGAATTTGGTTTGGCTTTCGGCCAAGCGCGTCCATCAGTGTATTTTATCCCCCCCTCCCCAGATAACTGGTAGCAAGGACATTTTCTGCTATGATTCAGGGATGATTTGACAATTCCAGGGCAAGATGCTTATCTATTTTTCACATTTTGCATGCTTGAGGTAGCTCAGGTCCAAATAGATACTAACACATCTTGTTCGGAGGGCTGGATTTCACAGGCATGTGTGTGTGTGCACATTTCAGCCATTATCCTCTTGTGTGCCGCTTAGTAGGCTGGCTCTCCTCCTCTCACCGGTGAGTGTGCGCTGCAATCCGTCACGTTTCTTCTTGCGATAGCTTAACCCAGAGAATAGTAAACATTGTTTGTGCTGCGGTTTTATTGTGTATTTTTTAAGCAATCTTTTTTTAAATGTTTCCTTGTCACTTTATTTGAATACTTTTTATTGAATGCAGAGAGGACAGTAAAACACTCGTGCAGAAACTGCTGTCGATCACGCCTCGTGCCCAGAAACTCACGTGCGAACTTGCCAACTTCATACGCCACCCCACCAGGCCTTTCAAGGTGCATGGATGTACACAGACGCTACAATATGTATTGTGTTTTCTCTACATTTTGTGCTTGGAATTTTGAGTTTAAACACACATTTACAGCAGCGGTGGCCAAACGTTTTGGCTCAGGGGCCACATTGATTTTAAAATTTGACAGGCGGGCCTAGTCACAAGCAGATCCTTACATATAAAAAATAAAACAACAACAACAAAAAAAGAGATTGTAATCTTAATACTTACTTAATGTTAAGACTTAGATTATAATGGGAACTGTGTTGTTTTGTCGATCACTTTTTCTTCTGCCAGTGCATCAAAGTCTGGTATTAGTTCTGCTGTGGCAATTCTCAGAACAGCAGCTGCCAAGTGGCAGGAATGTCACTTAGTGCCGAATTGACATAACAACAAAATATAGTAAGTACCTAAACAGGGACACTATTTCCAGTTCACATCTCTAAAGTTAAAGATACAGTGAAGGAAATAAGTATAAAAGTACTCAGTATAAAATTGTATTTTTTAGGTGTGGTTGAAGTGTTCATATCTGAAGCAGAGTAGAAACCAGCCATAGCCAAGGTCAAGTCAATGTATCTCTGGGCCGACACGCGGAATCTGTCGGCATTACGGACACGGTCCAATGAATGTAGTCACCCATATATCCATTTTCTTAGCCGCTTATCCTCACATGGGTTGGAAGGAGTGCTGGAGCGTATCTTAGCTGTCAACGGGCAAGAGGCAGGGTACACCTTGTACTGGTTGCCAGCCAATCGCAGTGAATGTAGTCATGATTTGGCCAATAGGGTACCACTCTTTGGCGGACCCGATTCAATTAGTCACTGGGCCAGATGTGGCCCATGCGCCATAGTTTCCCCACCCAAGACTTACGATGTGTTTTTATTAGTGTCTTAATATGAATCAGAAACGTATCCCTTTGGCTAATGACTGACTCACCGTACTTGGTATTCTTTTTGTATGGTGGTGTGCACTCAAATCTTTTTCTTTGATGTAAAATGGGCCTGTATTTTGACAGATGGATGATAGTCAAGTGCTTTACCATTACTGTCAACATCACACCCATCCACCCAAAATTGGCTGTAGTCATCACATTTTCATTTTTTTTTTTTTTACAATGTTTTTTGTTGTCCTGTTTATGGTTGTTTTGATAGCCAAGTGCTTTTTCTCAAGCCTGTCTTCGCTAAGGATTACAGGAGGCCCATTTGGGTTTTCTTTTTACACTATCTTGTGCATTGTCCTCCAAGGTGTCAAATTTAGACCATAGCAGAAGACAACGACAAAGTCTTGTCTATGTGTGTGCGTATGCTTGTAGGTGTTCACACAAATGACGTCGGTATTTGACAAATGAGATGGAAATACGTAGCCGACACTGCATGCATACGCTACCTTTCACGCAAGTGTAAAAAAGCTTAAAGTTGCTTGATGCACTAAAAATATCACAACGATAATTTTTTTGGATCATATAAATGCAAAAGTGTTTTTCTGCATCAATGCTCACTCTATAGAAGCGTTTTAGCCTGTTCCAACATTTGCTTGCTATGTGCCTCCTCCATTCCCCCCCTTCCAGCGTCCCTGTGACTAAGCAAAAAGTGATTAATGTTGCCGTAGAAGTTGAGCTCTAGGAGCCCTCCGAGCATCTCTTTGCGATGAATGGCCCTTGGCACCTCAGCATCATGAAGGAGATCCTTCGCCCCCCGTTTAAGGACAGCTTCATTCAAAGCAACAGCCAGGTTGTTTAATGTAAGCGTAGTTAGTTGAGTACTTCACCCTGAGCAGAAAGTGAGTGGTGAGTGAACACAGGCTTCAGTCTGAGGAGCATCGCCAGGAGGCTTTTTGTCTCGTCTTACTTTTTCACTTTTTTGCTTTCTTTTTTTCTTCCCCCCCCCATCCTTGGGCCGCGAGCTAATGCTCTCCTGCTTCACATCTGACGAACATTTCCCCTTCTCGGATGCCTTTCATCTTTGCTCTGGTTTTATCAATCAAGCAGCATTTCGCTGCTGCTTCCTCTCCGTCCACGCAGCGCTTTGTTTGCATTTCTTGCCCTTTGTCATTGCAAATCACATCTGAAGTACGAGCCACCCTGCATCTCTCGCTCTCGCTCTCTCTCTCTCTCTCTCTCTCTCTCTCTCTCTCTCTCTGTCTCTCGCTCTCTCTGTCGCTCTCTCTTTCAATTATTCTCTTTCCTCATCTTCAAATATCAGTTTTTCATTGAAACTTCCTCGTCCCTTCTTTTCTCTTCTTCACTACCCTTACTCCCTCCATCATCACTCATCCCAATCTCTTCTTCTTTTCTTCCTGGTTTCTTTCCATTCTTGCTTCTTTCTGTTATCTTTCCATGCTCGCTTCTTCCTGTGTTTTTTTTCCTTCCTTGCTTGCCTGGTTCTTTCAATCCATGATTCTATTCTTGCTTTCTTCCATCTACCCTTATCCCTTTTCTCCCTCTTTCCTTTGTACCTTTCATCCTTCATCCTTCCTTTCCTCACTCCATTTTCTTCCTCCCATCCTTCCTTTCTTGTATCCCTCCCTTCCTTTCATCCAAACCTCCATCCATAATGCCTTCTATCCTTCCTCCATTCCTTATTTTTTCTTCTTAAATCTTCCTTTCCTTCCTTCTACTGGCTTCCTGCCCTCTAGCCATTCTTTCTACTTCTTTATTTCCTCACTTACACTAATCCTTTCATCATTGCTTCCTTCACATTCCTCGATTCCTTCATTCTACACATGCCTCCCTCTATAACTGAATTCCTTCCTTCATTCCTTCCTTCATTCCTTCCTTCCTTCCTTCACATCCTCATCATACTCCTATCGTCCCTTCTTTTTCTTTGCTCTTCCTTCCAACTCTCCCCATCGTGAACATCCTGCACAACTGCCTTCCTAGCTTCCTTCCCTCCTTTTTCTTTTTTCATCCCTTCTTCGTTGCTTTCTCCATCCGCTTCTATGCCTCATTCCGCCAAGAGATGGATGAGAGATATCTCTCTATCCAAAGTAGCAACCCATACACCTGTCTTCATCATCCATACTTCCATCCCTCCTCTCTACATTCCTCCACTGTCATCCAACTCCTTTTGCCTCCCACCCTTTTATCTCTACATCCTCATCACCCTCTCCTCCGAACCCTTCTCATGAGCTGAGGGGTGTCACAGTGAAGCTTGCCTTGTCGCCGTGAGCGGCACACCACTCACACATATACACACACACAGATCCGCACACACAAATGTAAGATTACAACACGCACATGTGTAATTTCACAGTGTCACAGCCTTCTTACTGGAAAAACTCCCCTGCAGGCGTTCTGCGACACTTTGAGTCACCATGTTAAAAACGTGTGTGATTATACATGTTAGCCTGTGTGTATATGCATGTGTGTACACATGCATGTGTGTCTGTTGGCAGTGCTTTCACAAGGTCGCATTTTAATCTGCTCTGTGTTACATCTGCACACTTCAAGTGCAGTTTGTCCTCTTGCTCTGTGTTTGATGGCGCATTCAAGCACCACTCTGCATGTTATGTGCGTGTGTGCGTGTGTCTGTACACTTCTTGTCCTCTCTGTGAACTCTACACATGAAGTCCTGGATATGAGATGGACACCAGTCAAGATATGGGAGTACAAACGTGCATATACTGCATCGTGACATTTTGTATCATCTTTCCCCACAAATGCAGCAAAACTATTTAAGTTTATAGTCGATAAGTAAATTCAAGGTGCATGATGTCATTGCTCGGTTAGATAATGAGGAAAAAGTAAAAATAATGCACCTATTGATGCTGGATTGAGGAGTTTCATACATGTGGAGCGAGGCAGATATAAGTCATGTAATGCAAAATGGGAATATGAATACCAGGCAAGACACGGGATGTGACAAACATAAAAAGTGACCTGATGACACTGATGACAGGGTGGTGAAGTGTTGGTGACGGGAGTGGGGTGATCTATTGAGCAAGACATATGGGGGGATTTGGAGTGGGCGGCAATGGAAGCCTTGTGAAGCAATGAGGTGAGAAAGTGTTGCACGCCAGGGATGGTTAGAAGATGATGGAAGGATCACAGTCGATGCACAGCAGTAAAGAGAGGAAGAGGAAAGCGAGAGGAAACAAGCAAAGAAGAGACAACAGGAGGTCTCAATGTTTCCTGAAACCCTACTAAGGGAGGATATTGTTGCAAAAGCAGTTTGACAGGCAGAGGAGTTCTTTAAACCTTTCATATGTGTGTATTTTATTAGCATGAGGGACACTGTAGCATGAGGGTTTTTAATTATCACAATGTTCAATGTGTATTATTGACTTGAAAAAGGCATTCTTACTTTCTTCTAGTGTGCTTACAGTAAGTGCATTTTATAGTCAGTACTCTCAATTTTACTTCAGTAAGGGAGTTGAATCAGTGCTTCTTTTTATTTTAAGCACAAATGTCTATATAAGTACAAAATGTGAGTACTTTTGTCACCCCTGCCTTTTACGAAAATAAGTTACCATTGTTCATCATATGAAATATTTTGTCTTAAAGTTGTTCCACCGTTCTCGTGTACTCAAGTTTGCCACCATGAATTTCTTCTTCTCAACAGCTTTCAGAAAATGATTTATGACGGAACATCCATCATGGCAAAAAATATATAAACAAAAAGGAGCCCTTGATCCATCCACTCTACACTTTGAGTTTCGTCATTATCTCATTGTGCCCCGAGAGTTCCCAGGTGGAGTGTTTTCATTTTGTGCCGCTGCACTGTGCTCCGTATACTTTTGCTCTACTTAGTGTCAAACACCTGACAGCTTACTGCTGGGGAATGAAACACTCAGGTAAGATGTAATCCCCCTTTAAACATACCGAATTACAAACACTATCTACTCTATCATCACAGGCATGTCTTCTTATGCCAGACATCTTTATAAATGCTCTGCATCTGGCAGAGTTAAAAAAAAAACAAACAAATGGTTAAGAACAATGCTCGAAGAAAAGCCTGACCAATTTTTGGGAGCAAAACACAACAGCAAACAACTAAACACGATGGCAACAAGAAAAGCCACACACACACAACAGCAAATGAAAAAGCAAAAAATAACTAAACAATTGCAAAACAAACAAACAGCAAATAACAAAATGCAACATCATATGACTAAACACAGCAGCAGGAAAAGAAAAAACAAAACAAAAAAGAAACAACAACAAAGTTAAGCTACCAGAAAAAAGATAGGTACTGGTCTTGGATAAGACTCATCGTTGTCTGGTCAAGAGGGATGACTTGATTGTATGGCGTGGTTTGTGCACCTCTTTTAAATTCTTTATCAGTGAGTGCACACTTATTTGAATGTCATGATTTAGTCCTGAGAATATCTATCCACCATCGCCTTATACGTACTGTATGTGGAAAGGAAACGAGCTAGGATGTGCGGGTGTGCGTTACAAAACTCACTCGTCTCTCAATTACATGATACGGTGGAAGCGTGGAATTGGTGTGGTTGACCACACAGGAAGCGTCACGGTAGTTATGTAACGCAGCCCCACAAAATCAGACAGCTTACACATGTTCCAAGTCAAAATATTCTTTGTGCGAGGCAGCTATGTTTGGAGCACCACTAGAGCTGATTTCAAAAACCATGCTAGACGCGAAATAACTACTAATAATTGCTCCCTCTTGTCCAATTAGCAGTGAGTCTTATCTCCGACCAATATGTACATTTTCCAGTAGGTTAATATCAGTTTTTGTTTTTTGCCATTGTTTTTCCATATTTGCTGTTGTGCTGTTTTGGTTGTCGTTTTTAGGTATTTGTTGTTGTGTTTTGTTTTATGAAACAGAAGCATATACCCCAGATGGATAAGCGAAACTAATTTGAGTATATCGCTTCATGAAAGTACTACATGGAGCAAAGCTTGTTGCGATGGAATATTTTTAAAATCTATTAACCTAGAGATATTTCGCCAAGTAATTGCCTCCCCCCTCCATGTTTTTTTTTTTATCCTCACCTTTAGACTGCATATGTTGGTACTGGGTGTATGGTGTAAATTACAGAATTTGAGACAACAAAAATCATTCTCTGTAAAATGGTTAGCGATTTCCAATTAGCAGTAGAGAGCTCACGATGATATATATTAGGTGAAAGAAAATGTGAACTACACTTACGTTCATTCATCCATGATGCTATATGTACAGTGAACATTTAATAGTGTCTTAAAAATCATTGACTGACGCTCCTCTGTCGTTTGTATCATTGCTTTTCCACTGAATTGTCCGAGAACAACAGTCGCAGTAAACAACAGAGAATTTAATGGACGTGTCTATTATGAGAGGACATACACTAAGGTTTCCTGGATCCATAACCAGAATGAAATAGGAAGCCAATCATTTTGGTTTGAAGCATCCATTTTGAATGAATCCCAGGGCTTGATGGCCTCCTACAAGGGAATACGCCCTAATGAGCAGAAATCTGAACCAAGTATCCTAGAAAGAGAGTTGAAAAATGTACCATTTTTTACTTAATCTATATAACGTTGGTGGAACACGTGGTTAAAGTTTGATAATTTTGAGGATGTAAAAAGGGGTGTCAATTATTTATACATAAAATCCTGCCATGTTGCACAGCTGTTAAAAGTAGCCAGCGCCACACATCCCCAACAGACTGCTTCAATAACCGTTCCTGAGATGGTAAGCAAGATTAAAACTATTCATTTAAGTGGAAGGCTTTTCTCAACCTTGTATTTTGGGCACTGAGCTACTTGGTAGTAACAGCACACACTGCAGCATCTGTGAATTGAACAAAACCCTTTTTGGGCCCTGGACGAATCAAATCGGACGGCCAGCCTGCCAAAATCACAGCACAGGGATCCAGCTAGTGAGTGGAAGTGGCTCACAGCAATTAAAACGCCTTCCCGCCTTCTCGGAGGCTCCAAGTTTCACTGAGCGTCCCAATTGGTCCCAAATGAGAAAGACCAGTGCTTGTAACTCTTGAAGCTATCAGGTGGTATTTTCGCTGTGAGACCCCCTTATACACCTGTTGATTATCCTAATGGAGACAATGAGAGTCCCAGCAGGGGATTAAGTGCTTCAGCAGCACTCTTAAATAAGCCTAATCAGGCTCCATGAGGGGGTGGCTGAAGCACCAAAATTTACATTCCGAAAGGCTTTATTTTTCTACACAGCACCTTTGCAAGCACGGAATTGCCGGTGGAAACTGGTTTGACTTCAAATATACAGCTCCCAGGGCATCTACCAATTTGGCAGACCCACTTGCGCCAAAGTATTCCAGCACAGTAAGGTTGGGTCCTTGGAGATACGTCTGTCGAAATAACAATTTGGTGGCTTGAAATTGGTCTAAATTTATACCTGTTCGGATTACGTCTAACTCCTGGCAAAGGCTAGATCGCTGGTCTAACGGGATTTTGGTCAATTTAATCGAGGCACAGTCAAGACAGATAGTGAACTCTGCCTACATATGTGACAAGCGGTTATCATCAGATCATTAAGGACATCTGCTTGAATTGTCCGTTGTCCTCATAATGACCGTAGAAGTAACAGTGCTCCACTCACCAATAGATCGCTGCAAATACACATTGTCCTCTTTCGCACAAAGATTGTCAGATACGTTGTATTTCAGGGAATGAGAGGAGCCGCTTTGATTGGCACCCAATGAAGTCAGCTATATACACACGAACAGTGCTGCAACCCGCCCACTCTCAGATATGACAGACTACCTTTACCTATGAGATTACCGACACCAGTACAGCCCATGTCTGCTGCAAAGTTGCGCAGCTCAGTGCTCCAGATTTGTCATTTGTGAAAATAGAGCCCGATGAATCCATCTAGTAACATGTACATGCAATTACAAAACCTCTACTTTGTTGTTTTAGTCTTTCATTCAGAGCTTCAGCTGATCCTTTACTAATGATAGTTATTATATTGCTGTGCCAGGAGGCGGCTGTTGGTCTGACAGACAGACAGACAGACACACACACACAAACACACAAACGCACACACACGCACACAAACATTCACATCTCCTAAATTGACACGTGTTCTGTTTAATCAGAGTTATTTTGAAAGTAACCCACGCAGTAAACTGGAAAGTGGAAATGAGAAAACTCAAGCACACACTGCTCCGCACAAACACGGGCCGCAGCTGGGGCCGTCTCCAAAGGCGGTTCTATGCATTAGCATTCATTGCCTAGCAACCACGCATCAGGAAACTTACTCCACTTCGGACTGCCATCCCCCCCCCAAAAAAAAAAAAAACCAAAACAAAACAAAAAAAACAGCCAATCATGCAAACATTGATCAAACCAAAAACAGAACAAGGACTCATGTAATATGTTGTGACTTGTGGTTACTGATGTGAACATTCCTTCTAGGTTATTCATGAAAACTGACACCTTTCACAAAAACAATTAACAGAATGCTTAAATGTGATCCATAATCAAAAAGGTCCACAGTTGTCATCACCATACATACATACATACATACTGTATTTACAAATAAACCCAATTCCAATGAAGTTGAGATATTACATCCATCGATCCATCCATCCATTTTCTTAGCCGCTTATCCTAACAAGGGTCGCGGGGAGTGCTGGAGCCTATCCCAGCTGTCAACGGGCAGGAGGCGTGGTACATGCTGAACTGGTTACCAGCCAATGGCCGGGCACATTGAGACAAACAGTTGCATTCACAATCACACCTAGGGTCAATTTAGAGTGTCCAATTAATGTTGCATGTTTTTGGGATGTGGAAGGAAACCAGAGTGCCCGGAGCAAACCCACGCAGACACGGGGAGAACATGCAAACTCCACACAGGCACGGGATCTAACCCGGGACCTCAGAATTGTGAGGCCACACGTTAAGTTGAGATATTGTTAAACATAAATAAAAACATTATACAATAATTTGTAAAACATGTTCAACCTATATTTAATTGGAATAACCACAAAGAGAAGATATTTAATATTCAAACTGATGAACTTTTCTTGTTTTTAGCAAATAATCATTAACTTTGAATTTTATGGCTGCAACACATACCCAAAAAGCTGAGACAGGGTCATCTTTACATCACCTTTTCTTTTAACATCATTCAATAAACACTTGGGAACTGAGGATGCTAATTGTTGCTTTGTAGGTGGAATTCTTTCCCATTCTTGCTTGATGTACAGCTTCAGATGTTCAACAGTCCAGGGTCTCCGTTGTCGTATTTTATGCTGCATAATACGGCACATATATTCAATGGGTGACGGGCCTGGACTGCAGGCAGGCACGTCTCGTACCTATACCCTTTTACTACGAAGCCACACCGTTGTAACACGTGCACAATGTGGTTAGGCATTGTCTTGCTGAAATAAGCAGTGGTGTCTTTGAAAAAGATGTTGCTTGGATGGCACCACTTTTCTCCAAATCTGGGTGTTGTTGATAAATGGATTTTGCTTTGCATGGCAGACTTTTAAGTTACACTTATGGCTGTACCTCCAAACTGCATTTGCTGGCATTCTTTTCTCATCATTTCTGATCCCATCCGGTGATATCCTGTCCATACTTATTGATGTTGATTTTTGATGCCGTGCTGCCTGAGTGATCAAAAGTCACTGACATTAAATTGTGATTTTCGGCTTACAGTGATTTCACCAGATTCTCTGAACCTTTTGATGATATTATCAACTGCAGATGATGAAATCCCTAAATTCATTGCAATTTTACGTTGAGGAACATTGTCCTTAAACGCCATCCATCTACTGATTATCTGAAGTCAATGGAGGAGTAGCTTTATCAAGGATGCCCAGACTTGCCTTTCCTCAACTGTTTCATCCAGCTCTTCTGGGAGATCCCGAGGCATTCTGAGGTCAGCTGAGAGATGTAGTCTCTCCAGCATGTCCTGGATCATCCCCAAGGTCTTTTTCTGGGGTGACGTGCCCGGAACACCTCACCAAGGAGGTGTCCAGGAGGCATCCGAATCAGATGCCCCAGCAACCTCATCATGCAGCGGCTGTACTCTGAGATCCTCCCGGATGACTGAAAGAAAGAGCCCAGACACCATGCAGAGAAATTCATTTTGGCCATTTGTGTCTGGTATCTTGTTCTTATAGTCATGACCCGCAGCTCATGACCATACGTAAGGGTAGCAAAGTACATTGATCAGTTGAGAGCTTTGCTTTTAGGCTTAGCTCCTCCTTTACTACAATGGACGATACAAAGTCCAGATCACTCCAGACGCTGTACCAATCTTCCTGTTGATTTCCCATTCCATTCTGCCCTCACTCATGAACAAGACCCCAAGAACTCCTTCACTTGAGGCAGGATCTCATCCCCGACCTGGAGAGAGCACACCACCCTTTTCCGACTGAGGACCATGGTCTCAGATTTGGAGGTGCTGATTCTCATCCCAGCCGCTTGAAACTCTGCTGCAAATCGCTTCAGTGAGAGTTGGAGATCACAGCTTGATGAAGCAAACAGAACCAAATTATATGCAAAAAGCAGAGATGCAATCCAGAGGCCACCAAACCGGACCCCCTCTATGCCTCAGCTGTGGCTAGAAATTCTGTGCATAAAAGTTGTGATGAGAATCAGTGACAAAGGGCAGTCTTGGCAGAGTCAAACCCTCTCCGGAAACGAGTCTTGGCCTGGTTCCAGAGGCAGCCCCCGGTGACCAGTGTCCAGACAAGGCAAAATTAAATCCATTTCCATTTTTCGTCATTGGGGTATTTTTGCTGTGCTTTGTCTGGTCCCTCAATTAGCCTTTTCACCTGTGGGATGTTCCAAACAGGTCTTTGATCATCATTTTTTTCTTACACTTGTTCCAACTTTTTGGGAATCTTACAGCCGTAAAATTATAAGCTAATAATTATTTACTATAGTTTTTTTTTATACTTTTCCACATTGAATAAACAGCTGAAAGTGCACAAGTGGCTGTCACTCTTTTTAACTACGTGGCAAGGACATTAACGTACCTGAATTCCTTTTTTGTTTGTACATACATACAGTACATACTGTAAAAGGTGAGCTTTCATCATGGAAATTATAAACCTTTAAACAACTGATACTTAAGGATACACAGAGCAGCAACACATACAAAAAGGAAATACATTACTCGCTGGCCTACAGAATGTTGCCTCTGCTCTGTGGGGATTTTTTTTTTTTTTTTTTTTGGGGGGGGGGAGATTTATTTGGGATCCTTCTCTGCCTCTCATATTTGTGCCTAATGAATACCACAGCTTCTCACAATTGTAAGGGGAAAAAAAAAATCTTTAAGTCATCCACAGTTAAAAAAATGTCCAGTCAGGCTTTATCTAGTGTGACTATGCAGCTGTTATGTAGTCCTCACCATGCAAAAAAGCACTAAGACTTGCTTTCTCAAAGCAACGACGACATCGCTTTTGCTAAGTAAACAGCCTGAGGGTAGACTGAGCCAGAGGACATCAAGAAGAAAAAGAAAATGAGGAGGAGGAGAAGGAAAGGTCATAGTGGATAAAAACAGATCCATGTCGGGGTCATTCTGTTGCTACCTTGAACGCACCATCTGCTGCCTCATACTGATGAATATTGGCACGTTTGTTGTCTGTTCTTTTCTGGCGTCACTCACAGAATGGGATAAAAGCGCATCCTTCCTCTCATCTCTATTGAGAAAAACAAATGTCACCAGACGAGGTGATACACTGACTCAACACTTTTGTCTAATATGCTACCTATGAGTAATGAAAATGTAATTATGCCTCAAAGTATATCCAATATCTGACTGAAATAGTCTGCAATGGTGTCGATGGTTATCGTCAAAAATGTAGAATAAAGTGAAACCTCTGTCAAATATCCCAGGTTGGGGAAAAAAATCTGAATTCAAGTCTCCATTACAGTAAATTAGCTTCAAATGTCACACAAACCATCAGAGAATTATTAGTCGCAGTAGCTTTTTATTAGTATTTATTATTTATGATTGTGTATTGATGTTTATGAATTATTATTATTAGTAGCATTCTGAGTAGTTGTAGTTGGGTTACTTATTCACTTATCTGTTTTTTTCTGTTGCTCTTCAAAATGAAAATCATCTTTTTTTGTAAATTCTACACTGTATTTTGCCCATTTTTCTTGATTTAGATACCTACTTGATTAGTTAGCTGGTTAGCTAATTCATAGGATAGTGTGAGCAAATCCACTTGTGATTTAGATATTTCGCTCTAACTTGTCTGGTCCTTATTAGTCAAAACACATATCAAGATGAAGTTGGTTCGGGATCAAGTTAGTTGGATTGCTAATTGATGAATTAGTAAACTAATAGCTATTCATTCTGTTGCTGTCTGGTTGATCACAGATATGTATGGAGTGAAAGAGCTTCTTAACTAGTTTGTAAACTACTACAGAAGCTAGTTTGCAACTTTTAGATTAGTAATCGTTCGCGGTAGGCTTTGAGGTTGGTTAGGGAGTTGGTCTTTAAGGGATGCGTTTAATAGGTGTAGGGAGTGTTTTTTTTGGGGGGGTGGGTGGGGTTGTCTTTCCTTTAGTCACTGTATGTTGACAAACTGGATTCCCCTGCTAAATTTGTCTGTTATTCAAACCTTGCTTTTGAGGTCTCTCCACAAGAACAACATCCAGGAATGACAATTAAAAATTCAATTCGGCAACACGTTTTAGTTAATTTACGGAACACTATGGAATTGAGAAAGGGCACATGGCATCAATTTCACAGCAGTGTGCAGGTACGATGCGTTTAATTATAACAGCTTCGCTGAGCCGTCACCGTAATTACTGGACCTAAAAATAGGAGCAATATGGGAACTCCGTGAGGAGACCTGGCGACAAAAAGATATCAAATACAAAATCTTTCAGTCCTATTGAAAACCACAATTTATATATTAACTACCAAGGATGAACAACTTGATCCATACATTACATGAGCCGCTTACCCTCACAAGGGTCGTGGGAGTGCTGGAGCCTATACCAGCTATCTTCAGTACACCCATTATTGGTTGCCATCCAATCGCAGGGAAGAATTAACAACTTCATAATGTTTTTTATGAACATGGTGTCTTTGTTATTCTTTGAGATTTTTTCAAGTGTAGCAACAGAACAAGCAGAAAGTCAATACTTTCATATTGTACATAAGCAGTAAATGACATAATGAGGATAATGATGATGATCGTGATGATCTCTTAAATATAACCATAACCCTAAATATAACCACAACGCTAACCAAAGAACTGCTGACAGCTCTGTCTTAACCCTGTAACACTAACCCACCTCTGAAACAAATCCCTTGCCAATTTACCAGTTTAACCCCTAATCCTCAAACCTAACCCAGATTTCAACTATAGTCGAACAAATCTAACCCTGAACAAAAGCCCCAACCTCAACACCATAAACCCAAGACCTATCACCATAATGCCTAAACCAGTGGTTCCCAAAGTGGGGTACACGGACCCCCAGGGGGTGAAAAATGTCTTTCCAGGGGGTCCAGCTCAATCTTTCGCTGCAAGACCCAAGTGTCAACATTATCCAGGGGAAGGAGAAACTTTCATCTTTTCTGGAGAAGTTGGCTTTATGGGAGAAACAAGTGGGAAATGACAACTTTGCTAATTTCCCAGCACTTGACAGCCTCGATCTGAGAGAAGCTGATATCAAAGAAGAAATCCAGCAGCATATGAAAAGAATGCGGGCAAGTTTTGACCACTATTTTAAACCTGATGAATTGTCTGGAAAAGAAGAATCATGGGTTTAAGATCCTTTTGGCTTCAATCTTGACACGATGCACGACGACGACGACAGAAAGGAAGAACTGATCGAACGACGTCATTCAGAAGGCATCCGTCAACAATTTGAGAACAAGTCAAACAGCACCTTTTGGTGTGAGGGGTTGGAACTGATCCTAAAACTCGTCAAATCAGCCGTGGAATACTATGTTCCCTTCATTACTACATACAAGTGTGAGGCGGGGTTTTCAACTCTATTAGATGTGAAGACGAAAAAACGAAATCGTCTGGAAGCTAATCATGATGTGAGAATTGCCATTTCCAGCGTGCAAAAATAAAAAGCAAGAGCACGTGAGCCATTAAAATTGAGTATTTCTTTGTACCGGAATGGCATAGCTCTGTCCAGCACTACATTATTGGCGAAGGTTGAGGTAGGGTGTCCGGGAGCTTTTTGAACGACTCACTGGGGGTCCGGGCCGAGGTTGACTTTGGGAAGCACTGACCTGAACCTAACCCAACTCTAATCCCAATTTGCTAACACTAAACCCCCTTTAGCCCAAACTCTAATAAAACCCTGCAACACACCTAACCCTTACCCTGCCACAACCCTAATCCCCTAAAACCCTAAAGTCCTGTCCCTTTCAAAAATGGTTACATTGACTAGTGTTTATGAAACCAATTACAGCGGGGATACATACATTTTTTACATGCAAAAATTATTCAATAGTAATTTTAAAAATAAATCCTATTTATTCATGCAAAATCTTGTCCGAAGCAGTCAAGATATGGATAATTAAAATGTTGATTCCGATGATGTCAGCACAAAAACTGAAGAGATTAGAGTTATCCAGTGCAAAGCAGGAAATGTAAAGAATTACTTTAGCTCCAAATAGACAATAACTTTGAGTTTGTTGACATCTGTGACATTATAGTCAAAGCGGGAAAGTCACTGTAGTGCTAACAGGCTAATAAAACGCAAATAAAGACCGCATAAAATGGTTAAGACAGTGCCAGTGTACCTGCAGCGTTTAATATTCAGCAAGAGCCAGAGTAAGGATGGTGGAGAGGAAGGGAGGATGCATTGGGAGCCGGTGAGAGGGAATGAATGGGAAAGAGTTGGTGAGATAGCAGGAGCAATGGAGCAAATCAAAGTAAAATTAAGTGCATTTACATATTTAGATGAGCGTTTCTAGTCAGCCTGTCTAATTATTTCATCTTCATTTTTCACACGACATACAATGCAGGAGCAGCGGGCCGTGAGGAACTTTTTCCCGTCCTTGGCGTTATCATTCTCCACCGCCCTGCTTGGTGTCACCCTCCTCCTCTTCGTGGCCGCGTTGCGTTATCCGGGTCATTACCATACTTCTTTTTTTCTATCCACTCCTTATGCCTCTCGCCTCCCTTCCTTCCTTTACCTCCTCTAATTCACGTCGTCTCTCACTATTATGTATGCCAAAGCTGTGTGTGAGCAAAGGTCCATAGCCGAGCCCCTTGCTGCCTCCATTGTTTTAAGGCCCTTTCCCACTGGACTCAGTACTGGATGGTTTGCTGTCCAACAACCCATTTTTTGTGGAGGTACCGCATCATGCAGCACTAAGTCACGTTGTGGGTTCCCAGCACTATGCCATGCTCTGACAACAGTAACGATGTCTTGGCACATCCAATTGGAGAAATGGTGGTGGAGTGATGTCAGATTAAGAACAAGATTTTGACCGAGTTCTATAGTGAAAATAACATGGAAGAGAAAATGTAGGAATTTGTGATTAATATGGTGGCTCCAGTCCCCCGAGCTCTGGAACACAAGACAGATGACGTACCATCATGTGGTAAAAAAGCAACTGCCCCCTGGTCAGCCTGACATACACACTGAAGCAGTCTTCACTGAGTTGTGCAGTGAAGAAAAAAAGTATTTGAATACCCTGCTCTATTGCAAGTTCTCCCTCTTAGAAATCATGGGGGGGTCTGTAATTTTCACCGTAGGTGCATGTTCGCTGTGAGAGAGATAATCTAAAAAGAAAAATCTAGAAATCACAATGTATGATTTTTTTTAACGATTTATTTGTGTGATACAGCTGCAAATATGTATTTGAACACCTGTCTATCAGCAAGAATTCTGACTCTCAAAGATCTGTTAGTCTGCCTTTAAAAATCCACCTCTACTCCATGTATTCTCCTGAATCAGATGCGCCTGTGTGAGGTCGTTAGCTGCATGAAGACACCTTTCCACCCCATACAATCAGGAAGACTCAAACTTGTAACATGGCCAAGACCAAAGAGCTGTCCGAAGACACCAAAAAACAAAACTGTACAACTCTACATGGCTGGAAGAAGGGGCTACAGAGAAATTCCCAAGCAGCTTGGTGAAAAAAGGTCCACTGTTGGAGAAATCATTCGAAAATGGAAGAAGCTAAACAGGACGGTCAGTCTCAATCGGAGTGGAGCCCCATGCAAGATATCACCTCGTGGGGTCTCAATGATCCTTAGAAAGGTGAGGAATCAGCCCAGGACTACACGACAGGACTTGGTCAATGACCTGAAAAGAGCTGGGACCACCGTTTCCAATGTGACTATTGGTAATACACTAAGAGGTCATGGTTTGAAATCATGCATGGCACAGAAGGATCCCCTGCTTAAAGCAGCACATGTCAAGGCCCGTTCTTAAGTTTGCCAATGACCATTTGGATGATACAGAGGAGTCATGGGAGAAAGCTTTGTGGTTACATGAGACCAAAATGGAACTTTTTGGTCATAATTCCACAAACTGTGTTTGGAGGAAGACCATCCCTACTGTGAAGTATGGGGGTGGTAGGATGCACCTACGATGAAAATTTCAGCCCCCCATAATTTCCAAGTGGGAGAACTTGCAATATAGCAGGGTGTTCAAATACTTAGTTTCTGCACTGTAGCTCATGGATGAGCATTAACTCTCCCAGAACTTGTCATACCATTAGAATTAAATCGATCAATACCGTTCTTTTAGTTGGCTTCTCCTTATCCTATATGTACTATAAGTGCAGGTAGAGCTTTTCATTGAAGCGGTGACAAATTCTTTTTGTTCAAATAAGTAAGAGAATACACAAGGCTACTTCCTGTTTAGTTGCTTAACATCCAGTGACAAATATGGACAAGCCTGTTGTGTGTTGGAACTATTGATCACTTCGAATTAGCAAGGAGTGGGTCCTGAGTTATGCATATCCTACATTTTGGGGGGCATGTAGTTGGACCTGAATTAGTTTTGCCCTCTGCCGGTTGATACCAATTTGTGAAATGTACTATACCTGCAAGATTTAGTGCCGGATATATTTGTGAAGTCCGTTCTTAACCACCACATATAAATTTGCATGCAAAACGCTTTCTGTTTATAAATAAACCTTGATAAATCATTTTTTTCTGCATCTCTGCATGTATGTGTGTGCTGTGGCATAAACTGCAGGCATAAAAGGTTGTTACGAGCTTCAGGTGTTAATTGGCTGAGAGGAAGTATGTTAATATTCCCCTTGCAAAGCCTCGAAACAGCAGCAGCAGCAAATTGATGTGTCGTTTCGCTCCAGAGGAAGAGAGAGAGGGAGTGAGAGAGATACAAGAGTGCAAAGGCCCTCTGTAAGGTCACAGCCAGCGAGAAACAGATTAGGGGAAGAATAAAAAAGGGATGGACTGGTATGGGGAGAAGGAAGAAGAGATGCGATAATGAAAAAAAGATGTCTATTGAAGCTCTTGGTGAAAGGAAAGATGATATGGAAAAGAGAAATGACCACTTTTGCTAAACATTTGTGGTAGCAGTGTAGCAAGCTTTCATTTTTACGAGCTTCGCTTTCCATTACACCATCCATATGAACAATGCGTGTCATCACACTAATTTTAAATTAATTAATTAATTAATTGATCTAATAATTACTTTTTTTTGTTGTTTTTTTTTCTCAGGAAACTGGGAAAATTAAATAAAGACCAATTGTACAGATTTCCATCGTAATTGTCCAGCTGTGCCCACACTCGCCGTCTCACTCACCTCATAAAGGGCCACACAATTGCCCAGCACTGAAAAAAATAGAAGTGGACCTGTTGTTGTTTATAAATAGTTTTAGTGGTAGAAATGGCACTTGAACTCTTGGCCTGTGTACTTTTGGCTCAAGGTACTTAAGGGTTTTCAAAGTTCTGTAATGTTGAAAGTCAAGCAAACACAGTGAATGGCAAATTTATTCCACGAGTCATCCTAAAGAATCCATCCATCATAGTTGGAAATGGAGACTATCTCAATTATAGTGAGTGTTCTACTTTTTGTCCTTTTGAACAGGAATAAGGAATTTCAAATAGAATTAACATTTTTTATGTAAATATTTTTGCCTCTGAGAGTTTATCAGGCATCATATTTAAGCACTTAGTCATGTTTTCAGTCATAACATTTTAGCATTAAAATAACATTTCATTTAAAAACAATCTACATGATGGTTTTAAAGGATTCTAGAAACATAAATATTAAGTTTATTGTTGTTTTTAGGACAACTTTGGCACTGTATGATTTTGTTTTAATCATAAATGCATGAATTGTCAAAAAGTCAATTAAAACTTAAATATAGTGCGTCCCTTATTTTACAGAAAGTAGCAACCTAAAATAATACCACCATCATGGCCAACATCCGTGTTAAACCACAGGTATTGTGTTCCTAAAAAAGTACATTTAATTTTTGTTAGATTCTCTAACATAATACAGAGTTTGAACCTTGTTAAATTAAATGGGGTTAAAGATCAACACTTCTTAGTCATGAAATGGAAATGTGTTGAATCGAAAAGCTTAACACAACTGAGCTATACGGTGTTCCGCTGTTATTCGCGGGGATTACGTTCCTTACACCACCTTACACAAATAAAAGAATGAGTAGTCCATAGTGCCGCAAAACATGCTGTTGTTAATTATTTCAATTATTTCTTCAGTCATTATTTGTTATATTATTTGCTAGTTATGCTATTCTGTTTGCTGTGGTGTGATTATATTAGTTTCGATGAGACACTGTGAGCGTGTATCAGATAGTCAGTAATGACCTGCCTACACAGGCAGTGTGTAGGGCAATGGAAGCTTCTTCTGCTTACAGATGTGAAATGCAATTGTTCCTCACTGCCTCGTGAGCGCCTTCATATGGTAGCATACATACACCCTTAGAAGTCCCGGCGTGCATGCTAACAGTGTCTTTCAGTGTACTTTGTTGGAAAAGTCACACAACGTTTGCAAATGTTGGAACTAACTGTGCACGTAAGGTGCACCACATTGTGAGGCGCCGTGTCTAATGTGGCCACTCATCTTTTTAGAAGAGTATTTAAGACTGCTACAATCATCAAAATCCGTGAATATGCAGGATCGCGCACGGTGAACTACGACTGGGCAAGGGTTCACTGTACTTAAGCAGTGATTACAAAACATACCCATAGAGGGAGTCCGCTTACCACGATGAAAATGGCTAATTTAACCAAACCCGATTAATGACATAAGCCCTGTGAATCTTGTTAGCTCAAATCAAACTTGAAAGTATAATCTTATAATTGCACTTTGTTGAAAATACCATTACTCTGTATGTGTCTGTGTAGTACACTGATGGAAAATAAATGACAAAATTCAATTAAGACCGTTTACGTTCCCCATGTGTTGATTTGTTCACTTCAATGTATTTGACTTGAAAAGAAAAGGATTTATGTTGCTTGTTCCCAAAAGGTGGGACGCTGAATGAGTAAATGAGGGTCGCTCCCGGCACGCGGCGGTACGATGCGGGAAATGACAGTGCGCGTCTAAAACTGTGCGTTAGCCGAGACCATGAGCGATGCAGCCCAGCAGGTAACACTGTTTGCTTTCATCTTTCGTGAACAAGCAAGAACCGAGCTTTGCTTTCTCTCACCTCCCAAGAGCGGCTGTCTTATGCATAAAATATGGCGCTACCTCACGTTTTAACCTGTGTATGCTTTTATTATAGCGGGTTTTAACGCAGCCAGATCCCGTACTGGAGTGTGTTTAAGTGTGTAGTGCGTCCGCCTGCGGCTTTCTTCATTTGAGCAAACAAGGAAACCTGAGGCAGCCTTTAATGCATTTGCACTCATTTATATTGTTCACACGGATTACTGGTCTGAACACACACACGCATACCATTGCTGAACCCCACCACAAGCGCAGGGCTAATAATTAAAAGTGTTTTCTCTTCAAGGTTCAACAAAGAGCCATGAATTGCTCAGCAGGAATCTGCATGGAGGTGCTCTGTTAAGCATTACAGGTCAATTTATGGTCTGTAGTCTGTCGGCCAGCCTCTCAGGGGGAGATTCTAACAAGAACTCCTGTATTATGGATTTTTTTTTTTCATTATTTTAAAAATTTCCCAACCTTAATTCATTTACCTCCAGTTGGTTTCAGGGATGAGTTTTCCATATTTCCAGCCATTTCAAGGCATTTTAAGTGATCTTTCAAGACAGAATATTGTGTTCTAACTATGCCTATATGAAATCCACTAATATAGAAAGAATGGGTTTTTTTTCACCCCCCCTCATTTTTTTTTTTTTTTTTTTTGCCTGAAAGTAGTCAGTAGTAGAGCAGCGGTCATTTTTATCCCCCACAATAAAATGTTCTGACCAGAAGGCGGAGAACATTAGCTTTTTGTGAAAAGAAATGTCAAGAATGTCATTTCATCATATTTTTTTAACTTTTGTGACAACTATTGACTCCGGAAACAAGTGTGAGAGGGCATTTGATGGTAAAATAACTATTGCAGCCCTGCAGATATCGGGTATTTGTAGAATGAATATTTTACTGTTTATCCAATTTATGAATCGAGTAATTGGACAAAAAATGTGGTGGCTCCTATTTTTGTCCCCTTTGTTCCATTGAATTGTAGTATCTGTGGCTTTGGTATGCCTTTACAAGGTGGAGCCTGGTCCCGCATTCGTGGAGCTATCTTTTCCAGTGGCAGTTCTAGAGGAGGTTGTTCCCCCTGTGGCCACACCAACGTTAGGTGATACCAGGACAGATTATTGTTTGGTAAAATTGACAAGGAGCACCCCCCAAAATCTCCCATTGATAACTATAATGGTGTAGTACCCCCACCCACACATATTACAAACTAACAGCCAGGAAGTAAACAAATGAAAAAAATCCCATTATGCTTCTGAAAGCTTGACTGACATAGCAACAAGCAACAGTAATGGGAGGGGCAGAAGTTGCAAGAGTTAGCTCATTAAATCAGTATGTGTTTTGACATTGCAGCAGGAGATCTCATCTTTCAGGAAGGAAGAGAACATCAAATACATCTAGATTAGGCTATTGGTTCTTTGTGAATGACGGATATTAAATACTATATGAAATTCCAAAATAGATTCTGAGAGTTGATGTCATACCAGGAGATGCTCACTGGCTCAGTGGTACTAGGATGAATATCAATCTGTGTTTGGATGCAAACAAGCTGCTTTGGGCCAATTAGTTTGATTTTCTCCAACACTCCTGATATACTGTAAACAAGTGGCGGGAGTCCTCATTTTTGCTGTTTTAGAGTCGTCAGATGCCAGCTATCTGCGTTGAGTGCGAGGATGTGTTGCAAGAAATCCGTTTGTAAAGAGTCTTGGGTGATGGATTTGATTGATTTTGCTTTAAAAGAATACACTCTGGAATAGAAGAACAGTATTTCAATTCATCCAGCCATCCATTTTCTGAGCCACTTATCCTCACGACGGTCGCGGCAGTGCTGGAGCCTATCCCGGCTATCATCAGGCAGGAGGCAGGGTACACCCTGAACTGATTGCCAGTCAATCACAGGGCACATAGGAACAAGCAAGCAATCACACTCAGTCGGACCTACGGGCAATTTAGTCTCCAATGAATGAAAGTTCACTGTGCCTTTAGAAATTCAGCAACAAAATATTTAATGTTAACATGACCAGACCCACAAAAAAGTCCCAAACCCCAGGCCTGGGCTGGGCTGGGGGGGGGGGGGGGGGTGTAAGTGCTGTCATTTTCATTTGAACTGTTACAAACTGTTTTTTTTTTCAATGGACCTTTCTGACGGGCAATCTTCAGCTCCGCCTCCCTTAGCTACAGTTGCCATGCCCCACAATCTTCCAAAATGGCGACTGAACATAACAGGTTTGAACTGGATTCTCTATAACATATTCCAGATACTATTGGAGTCTGTTTTTTGCCAAATGCGTCAGACTTGTCCAAGAGAGTTCTACAGAAAGTTCTCAACTGTTTCACGCAAGGATATGTACATGGAATTAAGATTTTGGATGGAGCAGAACGCAATGTCAGAGTTACACCGAAACGTTGGGGATCGATGCAAAAAGGTTTGACGCCTCACAAACTTCATATTAAAATCCAACAGGATAAAATAGTGGAATCGTACTGAGCATGTAAGCAGGGTGAGTGCTTTTTACCTGGAAAGATCACGAGTAATATCATTGTAGTCTTTATAAGTGAGTGGGTGTATTAATTTCACTTGGCTCATAGTGGAACCCAGTGCTCTCTCTTAAAAGTCTTAGGTGATACAAATGGGCAAATAGATATTTCTCTTGCATGACGTGGCGCATTTACGTATCCCTAACCCGACTCTTCGGCATAAAACATGACACACTTCATTCAGCAGGTCAGTGATACACTAACAAAGTGAAAGTTCTTCTCCTGCAATGTATAAAGCACTGATAATAATGAAATCAAACTCAAAGAATATACTTCTCCCTCACTTACTTTCAAACATACAGCCTTGCGTTTGTTGATATTGTCCACACTTAGTTTCACACGCGCTCTTCTGCGAGCCTTAATCCTTCATAGACACGTCCTCAACTGTGTTTTAGGCTTTGGAAAATTAATCAACCGGGCCCCTTGTAACCTTTAGCAGGATATCTTTCATCAGAATTCCACGTTCCCCAAGCGCATCTGAAGACCATTTTGTTCGTAGCATTAACTTTTCCAAGTGCACCCGACCGATAACCAGCATTTCTTGTGGGACATGACGACAAGAGGGGCGTGTCAAGTCAGGGATTAAGACAATGCAGCTATCTGATTGGTTATTATTGTACAAGTGATTGACAGGTCGGAACAGTCCATTGCTACATAATGGCTGAATGGATGACCACCCGTTTTACACCCCCCACATTGTGTAAAAATCTTTCTGTTTTAGGGGTCACAAATACGACTTCCTAAAACTCGCTAAGCCATGCCCCCTAGAAAGTTTTGAAAAAGTTACTCCCTTACGCCAGATGTACCAATCATCGTGGAATTGGTTGGAAATGTGCCATGTTGGCACTGACGAAGATTGTGTTGGATGAGTAGATAACTCACACTTTAGATCTAGCTCTTGTTGGAGTCTTATGGCACCAAGACAGAAAGAAAGCTTGTATTTTTATGAAAGTTCTTCATCCCTGTGTTTGTTTAATAGCTGCTGTTAAATGAACTGAACAAAAGACGATCATTTCAGTTGCAATAATAAGTCTCAAGTGACAGAATCCTTCAAGCTCCAGGCCTTGTCATCAGAGCATGTTTAGTTCCAAAATGGAGTGCCTGGCTTCATGCCAGCCTTGGGAAGAATAATTTAAAATTGTCGCCCCCTCTTCTGTAATCTTTAAGATTGATGTACTGTATAATGGGATGGGACTAATAATAGGATGTCCACAATGGCTACCGACAATTCTTTATGCCTTTCCTTCCGCTTTGCAAAACCTGTGCAAAGCCAGCGCAAAGCCTGCCGAATTCCAAAGACTGAGTTTAATCTCCTGCTTTATTGTAGACACACAAAAGAAGGTGAATAAGAGCTCGATGAAGATGAGGATAATCACTCATACGCTCAAGTTTAAATTCCAATATCAGGTCAGGAAAAGTCGTAAGCTAAAAGGAAAGCCCAAATGGCATGAAATGTCCACCCAAATGTGCCCAAACGTATCGATCACTGTGACCGTGAATTAGACCTCACCGCCGAGAAACTGTGACTTTTCTAATTAGTGAGTTCAGAGCAAATCCGCTCGGATTAGCTCGGCTCGAGGGTGGCGATTAACACCGAGTCCGCCGCAAATCCCCCCAAAATGAGCGAGAGATGGGGATGGACGGGCATCGGCTGAGAAGGCCAGCCCTCGTGTGTACCCGCAGGGGGCTCAAAATGTTGACTAAAATGTCTCCTTACTTAACAGTGGCTTAACACGAGGATGAGGCAGTTCTCATGAAGCTTTAGTAGGATTTTGTATGAAAATATAATGTAATTAGTAGAAAGCTGGTGTTATTTTGTTTGAAAAGCTTATATTCTCATTAAAAATAAAAAAGTCTAAATCCTTGATGAGCATTATGTATTATCTCTCTGCTCTACGTAGTGGTGAAGTAGGTGTATTTCAGTTTTTATAAGTAATAATCATCCATCCATCCATTATCTGAGCCGCTTACCATCACAAAGGTCACAGGAGTGCTGGAGCCTATCCCTCAGAATCATCAAGGTAATTATACATTGGTATCATGAAAATAATTTATTCATTTTTCCCATAGGAAATCATGGAAATAGGATTAATTATTGCCAGGTCCAAATTGTCCCCATCACAAATTTTTTCAAGAAAAACTTTAATTAATTGTTGTAAAAACGGAAAAAATACTCGTCATTGACATCATTATGATTTTTAAACATTATCCTAGCACAGTGAGCTCTTGGTGAGGATCTCTGATCCACACTCATGAAGTTCTGGGTTCAAATCTTTGCTTCGACTTTCCTGTGCGGATTTTGCATGCTCATATAAAACATGTCCTACCACATTACCCTTTGAAATAAATGGATAACGATTGATCAGGTTTTGAAAAATGCAAAGTCACTCCTGTGCATAAATGAGACTGCATTTTTTTCCAATAGGCGAATTTGGAAATGGCGAATCCCGGAGGTGACGGTTCACTTGTGTTTCAAAGGTTCCATTTTCATGTTACTGATATGCTCCATCACACCACAAGTAGTACACGGGTTAAATGTACTTTTTAGTAATAAAACTGAAACACACACCCCTTGCCCCCCCTTAATGAACACTTTTCCTACTTTATTGTAGTATGCTAATTTTGGTCATGGTTGTGGTACTTGAAGGACTGAATATTTTGAAGTAGTACTTGCTGTCAAAAAGCTTGAAAACCACTGCTTTAGTATGTACTCTATGTAGCTTGTACGGGTGCAGTTTAAAAAGTAAAAAAAAATGTATACGACGTCATATTTTCAGGAGGCAAACATCTTCACTGTCAATCATTCACTCAGATTATGGAAGGGTGTCAGGGGAGGGGTTGTGTCGGAGGTGCTCCCCATCGCGACAGTACATCAGTTGTAACCGCGCTAATACTAGAAAGCTGCTGAGACGTCCTTGGAGGGGAGTCTTTGATTTATCTCCACCAATCCACAACACATGGCCTCCTTCACAGCTTGCCAGGTAATAAACCCTCAGGAATCTCATACACACGCACACATACGCACACACCCACATACGTCCTCCGGGGAGGGAAAAAGAATTCAACACTGCCCAAGAAGCGCCTTCAGGACAAAAAGAAATTTAATCTTGGATGACCCCCCTCACGCCCCAGATAGAATCTCTACATTAGCGCTCTGCTTCTGCTTCACAGCTATCCCATCATACTTGCACACACACACACACACACACACACACACACACACACCTTGGCCACATTCCCTTGCATCTTTCCCATATCTCCCTCTTTTTCCCTCCCACTCTCTCCCCTTGACTCAGGCCTACCTCCCCTTTTCCTACCATCATCCTCCATCTGTCCCCGCGGTGGCCCGCACTGTAAATATCCATATTCCTGCTCCCTCTCCCTCGTCGAAATGCTTTGATAGCGTTGCTATTAAACGCCGGCACGACCTCCTCAGCATGCTCAAGCAAGCAGGGATCCTCGTAAGGCTGCTCAAGTGCTTCATATTTTGCGCACGCAGCCGACTTAAGCCCCTTAAGTGCTTTGGCAACGCTTATTCCGCCGTGGCACCGAAGGAGCCCATTAAAAGTTTGATTTTGAATGAGGGTGTGCAGGGGAAAAAAAAAGGAGAAGAAAGGGGGCTCCGATTGGGGACACAATTTGTCATTGCCCCCCACAGAGCGACAGGCACAAAAACAGACTCTCCCTCACCAGATGTGGCAAAGTTATTTTCAAGTATTTTCATTTGTTTTAACCTATCCTATGTTATTTGCTGAAATCTCAAGTATTCATTCCGGCAATAAAGCTTTTGCTTTAGTGCCATCTTGTGGCATCTTAGTAGCAAGGTACTACGTTAAAGTGAATTAAGTCGATTCATTTAGAAAAAAAGTGGCCCTTAACCGCCATCTTGTGGCATCTTGCTGGCAGTTGACAATGCAAAAGTTGTGCTTTGCCACCAACTTATGACATCTAAAGACAATTATTTATCTTTTTATTCAATTACTCATCGGTTGCAGCTGCGAATTGCCGGGCAACACTGTACTTACTGTCCTTAATTAGAAGTACTGAGACGTAAATAAAAAAAATACACTATATATTTTTTAGCTCTAATTTTATAGTAAACTACTTCCTCCTAGGCAGTACGTGGCCGACTGGTCATCTGATCGCTTCACAGTTCTGAGGAGCTGCGTTTGAATACGGCCTCGCTTTGTGAAATTTGCATGTTCTCTCCATCACCTTATAAGGCCTTTTTTTTTGGGACCCATGAGCTAAATACTATTGGCTGTGTATTCATGTGTTAAGGGCTTGCAGACAACATCATAAAACAATTCTCTTAAACAAGATCATAGATGGCCAATATCATGTCCAAATTTATCATTTTTCACACTCCCTGTTTCACTTTCCTCCATGCCTCTGCTGTCCTCGTTTTTAAGACCCCAAGATCAACACCACACATAAACACAGTCTCAGTCAGTCGTGCAAGGAGTTTTCATCTGTTCCTTCTATCCTCTGCAATTACCAGCGCTTGCGCCGCTTTATTAAAAGCCACCCGATAAAGACATTCTACTTTATTGGACTTGATTGTAGTGTGTGCGGCAGTGTTTTTAGCCTGATCAGTGAATGAGGAACAATGGTGTCGCAACAGTGGAACTGTGTTGTCTTTGGCTTTTTACGGAACAATGAAAGTCACAGAGCTTGGTGTGGCTCACGTCCATTGCTGGCTTTGTACTACCACTTTCATTGCCAGTTGCTGTAATGACTGTGCACGTGACAACAGGGAGTAGAACCAAGGAACCGCATTATGGATAATGCGATGAAAATTATACCAACAAAACTGAGCAAACTGCATTAAGCCGTCCATTTTTAAATCTGTTACATGAGCACCAACAATGTAATATACTGTATTTACTCATTGAAGGAAACATTTTAATTTCTGAGGGGAAAAAAAATCTATTTGACTTTTTTTTTTTTTTTTTCAAATTTTAGTCATGAATACTTTGTTTGCAGCGACACAGTGGAACAGCTGGAAAGCCTTGGCCTCAGAGTTCTGAGGTCCCGGGTTCAATCCCGGCCCTCCCTGTGTGTAGTTTGCATGTTCTCCCCGTGCCTGTGTGTGTTTTCTCCGGGCACTCTGTTTCCTCCCAACTCCCAAAAACATGCTTCATTAATTGGAGACTAAATTGCCCCGATGTGTGATTTTGAGCGCGATTGTTATTTGTTTCCATGTGACTTGCGAGTGGCTGGCAACCAGTACAGGGTGCACCCCACCTCCTGCCCGATGATAGCTGGGATAGGCTCCAGCACTCCTGCAACCCTTTATGAGGATAACTGATTCAGAAAATGGATGGATGGGTGGTTTATTTGCACATCTAGAAAAGCTAAATACAAAACCCATTTATCTCTCGTACTAGGAGTCGATGTCGTGGATTAAGGGCATCGAACCCATCGGAGATGTGAGTGTTCCGTCCCTCTACTTTTTGACATACACACTTTTTACACCAGCCCCGCCTCTCTGTTTTTAAAAAGTGTTGCAGGCCATGTCAAATGTTATTTTTAGTATATGTGACAGGCTACCATCATCTCTCTCTATTACGGAATTTCACTGACGCCATTGGTCTGGAACTTCCATCTTCCATCTAGGGCAGGGCAGTTAATTGAAATGTAGTCATGATTTCAATTTTGGCTTCCCATGGTCATAAAAACATGATAATTGAAGAAAAAATATTATGCTGAATGGCATGATGTCTGTAGGTTTCTGCGTCGCAAAAGTGCTCTGGCACCACGTGTTGCTTGTAACAAGCATGTTGATGTATGTTATTCTGCCCTCCATGATCATATTTTAAGATGTTTGTTGTCACCCCAGTTTGAGTGATAGCATTAAACTGATGTTTTCAAAATGAATCTAATATTTAAATATGTGTCTGTTTAGTTTTACAATAAACTCCATGAAAACCCGTATTGATGATCGACCATTGCTAATTTGCTTTCGATCACGGAAGGGATTTACAGCACCTGCAAATCACCACTATTTACTCACAACACTTCAGGAATACAGAAAGACAGGTAATATTGCAATATTAATAGGCATATATTCTTCCTAACCTGTAAAAAGAGAAGTAAATAATGTTGCATTGCTAATTTCGTCTACTCTTTTTATTTTCATGCAAGTTATCACCACACCTACCCTAAGAGGCCATGGTGTGCACAGGTATTTCATTGCTATTCTTTTCTTATTTTACATTCTCATTGTATTTTTCTGCTGGTTTTCAAAGTTAAATTAAGACTTTTAGGAGTTGAATGGATGGGTGAGTTATATAATCATTTTTTTTTTGTGTTAATCGTTGCAAAAATCGTGATTATTTTTCAGTGGCCCAATCCGAGTCCCACAAAGAACAGAGCCTCACTGTAATGGTAAACTTTCAGTTTATGAGATATTCCACGCATAAGCCCATTTGTCGTCAGCTGTCCACGGCGCATCCCCGCCGCCATAAAGAGCCGTCGTTTAACATAAAGAGCCACTGTGACGCCTCTGCGGGCGCCTGCCTGGATACATTAACGAAGAGGCGACAGTGAAAGGGCCAAACACTGCCCAATTCGCACTCCGCTTCAGTCAACACTGGACAGTCGGACACATTCACACACACATGCCGCCACTGTTTGCTGACCTGAAAGACAAGCATTGTCACATCAATACACACACACATACACACCACCAACCCTTTAACCTTCACAGACTAGTATGCAAAATATGCAGATGCTGATCCCACACTGGAACATGGATTGAAGCACGGGGATGCTGGCCGGGGTTATATAAACAAGTCGCAAGACACAAAACGGACAGACTGATGTGATTAGCTGTGACACCACGTTGGGATTATTTCTCTTTATAGATTAACTGGCAAAGACACCATCCAAAAGTTTGTGGAGACAAAGCGACAGCCCGAATTGACGGGCTGATTGGAAGGAAGAGTGGATAAACTTTTTGAGGAGATCAATTTGAAGACTCTCTTTTTCTCCTCCTGCGGCAGCATTTTAGAGGGGAGATCCACTTGTGGTATTTTCCATGTTGAGGGTTGTTGGCTGTTAGAGCTGTTGGCTGTTAAAGCTTATTGTGTTTGCGGCAGCAAGCAGAGCAGGAGGGTGTGAGTTGTGTTCAGGGTACTAACGCTTTATCCCCCAACGGATAGTGCTCGGTGAGGTGTGTAGTGGTGGTCACAGAACATAAAATGCTACTGACTCTCGGACATAAAAGTGAGCAGGTTTCTTGATCGATTAGGTTTGACAGCTTGTGTTTATTCTGTCTGCTCTTTAGCCTTCTAGATTTACAAGACAAATTCGCAAAAGGCACCTCCAGAGGCTTCCGTTCTTCCACACCAAATTGGATTTTATTTAACCTCGCGCTCTCTGCAGATGAGCTGCGGCGAGACACGGGCTCTCCGCAGACGCGGCCGTTTGGGTTAGCGCTTCCTCGGAACGCCGACTTGTTCTCACAGACTGGTTCTAGACGATTGGAAAGAGCGGGGCGTGTTCATTGTTGCCCCAGATTCGACAATCCTCGGGGGCACTGCGATGTATCCATCCGCAGTTTCTGAGTTTGCATGCAGGCATCGTCGACGGAGATGAATGCCCGTTTCCGCTGGAATGTTTTGTGATGATTCCCAGTGCACAGAACTAGCTTAGCGGAGGTTGGACTGTATTTTATAGTCAGGGTTACATTTGATGGCGTAGAACTCTGTCCAAGTCACCAGTCTCGTTTGAGAAATAAAATAAAATAAAAATAAGGTAGGCCCAGCTGTGTTGTTGTTGTCTGGCTAAGCATCTATGTGGAGTCTTACAGCTACATTGTTTGGACGTGTACTATGTAGCAAAAACTTGTCATTAAAGCACCTCTGTCTTACTTCCAGGTGACCAACAGTACTTTGACAAGCCTGATTTTGCACGTCCGTGGGGCAGTGTTGTTGAGCTCAAATTAGTGTTTTTTTGTGCGTCGACTTGTTAGTCTGCAGGAGAGCAGGCAGGGTCACAGAGGAGCCATTGATTCTAAAGTGCACATCAATACACAATGAGGCCCGCTTGGAGTTCCGTCTTCAGCCGCCACTGCTTTCCCTTGACCCCCCTCTCGCTCACCCTGTGGAGCCTGGTCCTGGTCCCGCTCCTTCTGGGCTTCGCTCGTAAGTCGTACACGCAGACACACGCACGCACATGCATCCCTATTAAAGGAGACGTGTGGTATCGATTCCAGAGGTGGTCATTATGTGGCAAACAGACCAGAGGAAGCAGGAACATAATGCTAGCACGTCAACGGTCGATCCATATTAAAGCGCAGGCTGTATTCAAGAAAAGAATGTGTAATTACCAACAGCAGAGAACTGTTAGTTCTTTCGCTGTAAATGTTTGTGTGAAACTTGTCACCTGGTCAGTTATTGATACAGCTCATCAATTCTTTTTTTTTTCCAGCTGAGTTGGTATTGTTTCAAATCAATTTTGGTGGCACTTTAAAACACCTAACCCTTAACCTTTATTGATTGTAAAAACATTGAAATTCCAATATCCTTAACCTGTTTTATGATTGACTTTATTCCCTTTATTTAATAATAATAATAATAATAATAATAAATGTCATTTTACAGTACTCTACCCAAATTTTACCAAGTAGCCAGGAAAGAGATAATTTTGAGTGGTAGCCTGTAGCTAGGTAGCAATAATTTCCACTTCTGTTGTGGCATCACACTCAAGAAGAGCCAAAAAAAAGCCAAATACAGTGTCAGATCGAATTGTTTTGAACAGAACTTGTACTTCTGACTGTGGCCCACAGGTGGGACACATCCTAGACTTGCCGCTAGCCAGTCGCAGGGCACGTTGTGACAAACACTCATTTTAACACCAATGAAGAATTTAGAGCCTTTCATCAACCCAACATACATGATTTTGGAATCCGTGAAGAAGCCGGAGTACCCATAGGACGCCTACGCAAGCACTGCAAGTACATGCAAACGGCACACAGAAGTTTCCGAACTGAGATTTGACCCCAGGACCTTTCGTCTGCAGATGTCCTAACCACAAATCCAATGAGTGCAGTACTGAAATATCGCAACGGCATTTGCCTCTGTTCCCCAAGATAAAATTTTATACCCTATTAGCTATTACATCCCTCGGTCACAGCTACTTAGTTATTGATTCTGAAAGTAACAAAGTGTTTAAGCCTTGGTGGAGGTCTTTTTCAAGATACCCTCTCTCTCTCTCTCTCTCCTCTCTCTCTCTCTCTCTCTCTCTCTCTCTCTCTCTCTCTCTCTCTCTCACAGTGATTTCCAACCATAACTTGCTGTGAGAAATGAATAGGAGTGTTGTGGAAAACTATTATGCATTTACTACAAATAATGTATGTTTTTGCATGTCTATCAATGCCAGCAACATTTAGTGACAGCCACATAATGTAAGTGCTTTTCCACTAATTGGAAAAAGGGACAATGAACGTGTGTAGCAATTTATAGAATAATAAAACCGCATTTGACCTTTTTTTCCCCTGAAATAGGCCCAGATTTTACAATGATTAAATTGAGATATTGATAGGTTCAGCATACAGTAGTGTGTTGAGCTACAAGTGTCCTAACATATGGGTTGTATGAGATAAACGCTCTTTCGTATGATTTTTTTTTTCTGCTTTAACATGCCTAAAGAATGTTAAGATATGAGAAAAGGTGGCAGTGAACTCCACTCACCTCACCTTACAGCAAGCAAGAGTTGGGCAAATTGGGGAAAAAAAATCTTCCTAAAAGAGGCTTCCAGGTGTTAAATGCCACATCCAGTTAAAGTGTACTATCAAACTAAGCATGAACCAAAGAGAATCTATTGAGAGAAATTGCTTTGGCTAAAAAATAGACTTTGCTTTAAAATAATAAACAATGCAAAACACTAGATAGAAGATAACGCATAGCATTAGTATCACAGTTTTAGAAACATATAGGCAACTGACATTTGAAAACAAACGGTGGCACAGCGCACTGTAACAAAACTGTTTTCCCCTGAAAGAATGACTAATATGACTGTGGACAACTGAGAAACTGCCACTGCTTTCATTTGCACATATTGATATGTAGGTGTCCGTGGGACACCAGGAGGAGTAGCACAATACCCATTGAAGTGAGGAAAACCTTTTAAAAAAAACTCTTGAATTCTATACATTATATTTTCATTACTATATGTTTGTAAAAATGTACAATATCATGTTATTATTGTTATATCTTGATTAAAAAAAAACTTAACATTTACAAACAGGTTTTTGGGGTTTGGTGGACTTAGACTGATTAATTGCATTTCCATACATTTCAATATGGAAAGATGTCTTGAGATACATGTTTGTCATGACTTACAAGCATGCGCACTGAACATAACAGTCAAATCTCAACCTACTACCATATTAATATTTTTTATGACAGTTTTTGTATAGTGTGACAGCTTTTTTTGCCTTTTTTTCTTTCATGTAAGGTTTAGCAAACAGTCTAACACAAGCTAATGGTGCTGCCAAGGCATGTAAATCCAGGGATCCAGGGAGGAACGCGATAGTGATGAAATATGCGTCTCGTATGAAATGTTCAACCGGGCAGTAATTACGCTTCAGTTGGGATTAAAGAAAAGAGAGAATATTAAGACGCTGGCGTATGGCCTGAGGGGTGAAAGGAGACCGAGCCCCGAGTGAGGTGGACGGAGGAGGGAGGCAGTCAGAAATGAAAACAGAGAAAAAGATGGTATCATTTAGTGACAGAAGACATTTTTCCAGTCACATGAGCATGTTAAACCTGGAAAAAGTCATAGGAACCCTCAGATAGATAAAGAAGGGAGTGGGAGCTGCATGACGAGAAGTTTTGACAGGCATCAGAAGTGAGTGGCGGCTTTGTGAGACGCTATTAATACCTGCTCCCATTATTTAGACCATTTATTGCAGCTCCTCCTCACCGGTAAACAACTGCGGAGCTGTCACCCGCACAAGAGTGTTCCACTGGGTCCAGTGTTTTTTGCAAATACAATCAACAGAAGGATATTGTCGAACGTTGAATGGATGCAGCGACGTCAGGGCTTGGCTGCTACGCCTTGGCAGTCATTTGGTAGAAGTGTTCACTTGTTGCCAAAATGGTAACTTTGTGTTTGCCCTCCAAACATACACACAGAAACAGAACTTTATTTGTTCGAAAGCATTTTTGGAATAGTATCAAACAATGTTCGCGCCATATTCCAAAGCAGGTCAAGTGGAAGTGGAGTTCACACGTCAAATGTCACAAGGTTGTTTAATACTTCTTATCCAGGATACTCATTATTCATTGAAGAGGTCTCTGTGCTTTGGTGCTGTTGTTTTGGTTAGCAACAGTGTTCAAATGGGGTCATTAATTAAATGTGAAATAATTATTCATCCATCACTGATGGTGTAGTCCTACACACATCTGACTTTAGTGCAGGCAGCGTGGGATCGATTCCCTCTCAGTGATGGTGTCGATATGTGCCCTGCAACTGACTGGCGACCTGTTCAAGGTATAGTCCGCCTTTCCCATGAGGTTTTCAAGGATAGGATCAAGCTCTTCCTTGAGCTTTGTGTGGAGCAGCAGCTTGAAAAATGAAATGGAAAAAAAAACTAGTCACCCACCCAGTTTTTCCTCCTTTTGGTAACTCGTAGGATCTGTTTCAGAATGTAGGGAAGTACTCATTAGTTAGTTCTCTCGAGAGATGTGTTCACGTGCTTTGGTCCTGCTGTTTTTGATAGCGGCGGCATTCAAATACTGTACTACTACAAATTGAGATGATTAGCATTACTACTTTTTTCCTGATGGGAGCAAGGAGGTGCAAGATACTCTTTCTCAACCAGTAGCAGTTCATTCATCAGCGATAATTGTTCACGTGCTTTGATGCTATTTATTTTAGGTACGGATCAAGTTCAAATGGGTGGTCAACTCATTTCTCTGTGTGAACAATAACATCTATGAACTGCGGTACTGTTCTTGGAGTTGCTACACTTTGTTTGGTTTTTGTTTTTCCAAATGGTAACTCTTTTGAGGACATTTGTTTTCCATCTCTAACAAAGTGCACAGATCCACATTCACGGGTGAGGTCGCGTCGAGTCCATTGGGCTGTGGTGAATCTCTCGTGCTGTAATCTCCCACCCCCACACCCCCAAATTTCCTTTAAGCCAGTGTCGGGTAGTGTGCAATGCCAGCGGGTCGGCCATTGTTGCTGGCTTGTTGGGAATGTGACTAAGCGGCGGATGGAAGGACAGAGGAAAGGAAAGCTTTGTGAAGGGTGAAGAGAGGTAATGCGGTGGGTGGATGACGGGATGGATGCTGCGATTTAAATGCTGCTGGGATGGAGAGAAAAAAGACTTTAAGGTCAAAATGGAAAGGTGTGAATTAAAAGGATGGAGTTGGAGTATCCAGTCAAATAAAAGAAAATGCTTTTAATGAGAGGTCATGAGTGAGCAGAAACAATTTGATGCTGATTCAGCTGATTAGCTTTTGCCATCCTCAAGGAGTTGGAGAGTTGAGAGGTTGTGTTAGTCACAGATTAAGACGGGGTGGGGGGGTAAAAACAAGCAGAAAGAGAGGGACGGTGTGAGAGACTTAGCTACTGCCAATTAAAATAGGCCAAAGCAGAACAGAAGATGAAAGCAGGATGTGGTGGGGAAAAAAGAAGCAAGATATCCACTCTCCACTCATTTTATTTCGTCCTCTTGTCCTGCTTGGTCCGCTGCGCGCCTTCCTTCCGCTCTCCCGGCTCGCTTTGGAAAGCGGTGCGATTATGCCGCAGACTTGAGCTGCAGAACAAATCACGTTTCGCAGAAGCGTGGTGGGGAGTGCAAGGCAGGGAAGGATTCCCACTTGGTCCCCCACTTTCTAAAAAAACAAAAGGAGGGCTGCATGCGGGAAGGGAGACTTTTGTGAAAACTAAAATGTGGGACGGATAGTGTGGGAATGGTGTGAGGACACCACGGGGGGAGCGTTGCAAACATTCAAACCATGGATGAGACAGAAAGGAATAATGCACAGCGGATGTACAAGATGTATCATGGCAGTATAAGAGATAAGTACATTTTAAAAGCAGAAAATGTGCAGTGTACGCCTTTTGGGTTGGAAACGCATGTAAATGTTCTTCGAAATTTGTCTCAGAAGAATAGAAGCTTTTGTAATGCCAACAGGAGAAACCAAATCTTTATTTTCAATCCATTTTCAATTCCTTCATTGATATCTCAGCCTGGTGTCTTATTTTCTCTATAAACAAAAGCAAGTTGTGATCATTTTCCAGTGACACTTATTCAAAATCTTGAAGTTCTTCCCATGAGATTAGGATCCGTTGGAGCTCCAAAAGGAGGAACCAACGGTTTATCCATTTTTCACTTCCTGCAAAGTTTCACGTCCATTTGTCCAAATACTTTTGTCCAGCTTCAATGAAAAATCTATGATATACATAAAAAAATCTTCAGTCATGCAAGGAAAGTTGAAGCTATTGTAGCCTCAAAAGGAGAAACCATCTCCATGTCGTTTTCATTTTCACTTCCTGTACATGTCATAGAATTGTGTCCCAATACTTTTGTCCATTCACACAGGAAAAAAAATGTCTCCATATTTTTCCTTACTGGATTGATATTTCGCACAACCTTAATCTTATTGAAGGTCTTTCCAAAAGATAGTAAGTAAGCTTTTGTAGCTACTCAAAAGGAGGAACCAACTCCTTATATTCTTGAATTTTCTCTTCCTATCATGTAATTTTCCCACATGGTAGAAATGGAGTGTTACCTCTACGTTTGAACCAACTAGATGACTTTTTGAGTTTTGGGAAATATGTGTACCCATTTCAGACCTAGATAGTTTGTTTAATAACCTTTCACTGCAAGATGTCCAAATACTTTTGTCCATAAGGTGTGGTAAGGCGCTTTTAATGGAGGAAATTGAGACATGAGCGTGATTCATATTGGTGGAACGGGTGGCAGCGAGGTGAGCTGAGAAGAAGAAAAACAAAAGAATGAAAGCTGTGTTAAGGATGTTTTATTTATAGAGGGAGCTTTTTTCTGTTACCTTTCTTTGCTCTGCATTTGATTGGCAGAGTCTCCCCACAGGAATGAAAGAGAGATGGGAGATGGCATGATAATTTTAGATGAGAATTATGGCTGCAGGAGCACCGCCTACATGGAAAAAAAAATACATAAACTGTCATTAACCTGGACCAAGTGTTCATTTTGCACTCGCGCCAGCACACAAAATACATCCTCCATGCATGCTGCAGAGACTGCCTCGCTTCACTGACTCAAGGGATGATGGAAAAATTGAACGTTGGGGATGGGAGGAGACGGAGCGGTCACCGGCGGCTGACCCACCTCCCCCGTGACACCAACGAGGCTCTGTTATTGTTTGAAATTAAAAGCGGTAATAACCGAAAGGGCCATGCGTTGTGGTCCCCTTTGCATCGATTCTCTTGTAAATCCCCGGCCCGCCCGCGGAGGCAACACGAGCTCCTGGCCCGCCTCCAGTGGAAAGATAATAAGAGATAATGAATAGGGAGGTAGTGCCACTCCACCCCCACCCCGCACATCTTCTTCTTGAAGACTCCACAAGGGTTCTTTTGGGGCGCACTGACACAGCACATCTCTTATGTTGACGCATTCTCAAGGATGGAGCGAGGCGGTCACTCGGCAGGTTAACTCAGGAGACCGCCTCTAGAATTTACCAACACTGAGCGGTCCAACTGGCTGCCTCCCAAATCCCCTGCGCCCCACCGCCAGGCCCCTTCCACATCTTAGCCTCATGCCTGCATCATCCAACAACATAAACATTGTGTAACCCACTGATACTGTGACAGTTTTGTGCATTCAAAAAAAGAGATGGGAATCATAATCGAAAACTAAATGTTGATACCACAATGTACTGCATTGTTTTCTGGGATGGTTAAGTATCAATGTTAAATAATATTATGATTGATGTTCCTATATCATTGGTGGTTATTCTTCCTTCGTAATATTTGTCTGCGTATTTACTCTACTTACCAACTGATTGTCCGTGGAGTTTTATTTAGGCATGCTGTCACCGTGTCTAAAAGAAAAGTAGTTCCTTGACACCCTCTTGTGGCAACTAGTTTTTTATCTTAATTATGGGGATATAATTTCCAAATCGTAAAAGGTTTTCTTCCAACATATCAAATATTGGTTTTGGCACAATTGCTGTATTGTGATACTATTGGTTCCCGTTGATGTTGTAAATTTCAACCCTATTGTAATTACAGTAGAACGTTGATAGTCTGGGTTAGGACGAGGGAGTCATCCGACACAATTTTCTTTTTGCAACCTTATGCACTCATATTGCTATACCTTACAAATGTACTGCTTTGTAGTTTTTTTACGTGGCCTAAAACTCTGAGTACAGTACATTATTCTAAATAACTTAAATAACGTGAAAAAATTCCGCATTTTATCCAATCTTACCACACAATGGTGCCATTGTTCACATATAGTACTCATTGTAGGTGAGTCGTTTTCATGAACCACAAGGAGTTTAGTGTGCTTCCTAGTTCCAAACCTTTTGCCAAAGGCAAATGGCTCTACCAAAAATAAAATAAAATGTGCCCCTACTAAAAAACAGCATTTTCCAGATTCAACAGACTTTTGCATTTCTTCGTTAACCCATGTTGCCATGCTACTCTCTCACTCTCTGGGCTATATGTACAATCAAAAATAGACATTACCATCATCACGTGTCTGCCGCATTAATCCGCCATATTCAACATGGCCACCACATAGACATGGGAGACATTTTTTATTTGGAATCGGATATAGTCCTATCTCTGATCTGGAAATAAGTCACTCCCATTCTCTGCCTGCATTGCGCACAACGCCAGTAAACAAAAGTGGCAAATTGAGGAACTAATAGTCTATTAAGAGACAAATGGAAACTATATTTGGACACATTGTTCAGTTCCAACAGTCTGTTTTATGTAATATCCTTTATAATGGGGTTCATTTTATGGAGGTTCCACTTTACTATAGAACTTATACCTTGGTTAACCGACCGGTTTGACAAAATGGCAATATAAAAAAATACTGCAATGTATTCCATCATTTTCTATTATGATACAGTATCTGTAAACAAGTGTCAGATCTCAATATTATGACTGACAGTCGCTGTATGCTGATACTATTGCTATCATTGAAATGTCCGAGGCTCCCGAATGCAACGTTAGCTGAGACTTGTCTCGTGATACCTGCGCACCAATTGTTTATTTCCCCTCTGCACCAGGAAGCCAAATATAATGGATTTGACTTTTCCCTTCAGTGTTGCTGCAATAAATTTGACTGCACACCATGAGGAAATGAAGTTGTTAAGATGCATAGGCTCAAATAAAACAAATTAAATAATATAATAAAAAATAAGCAAGGGTTACATTATGTATACAATATCATACAGAGTTGGTTATAGAGATTCGGCCAAATGGCTGTGCACAAATGCTACCAATATAAAACGTAATATAGCACACTTTTGTAGTGCAAAAATCCTGTTCGGTAGCAATAATGTATAGGTATATGAATTCACCCAGCCAATCAGGAAAAATAAAAACTTGTATGCATATCGTGTCACTTTGAGATACGAGTGACTCAATTGACAAGGTTGTGAGACACAAGCTGCCATTTGGGTTATTGATTGCTTTGACTTGTGAGTCCACTTTTGAACTCAACTCACTTCGCAACAAGCAACAGACTGGAAGATAAGTGAACATTCTTCTTTAAAAAAAAAAAAAAAAAAAGCTGTTTATTGTCACTCCCACTTGAAGTTTACTGTCAAACTAAACAATACAGAAATAATTATGTGTATATTTAAAACACCCACATAGCTTTAAGTCTGCTTTTTAATGCCAATATAGAATGCAAAACATTTTCCACTGGCTAACAACTAACACCAGTATTGAAGTGCTAGAACCCATCCTTAAGCTAAAGGATATTTGGACCCCAAGAGTGGAGCAACATATTTAGACAGATAATATCATTGATATTCGGATGGATATATTCTTTATCCTTTGGGGAAAAAATGACAGCAGCAAATTACAGCAGCTGACTGAATCAATTGTGGAACACTTGCTGCCTCCTGTTGGCAACGGTACGCACACCAGAAGGAGCAGTATCATGTGCATTGAATTGAAGCAGAAATGTTGCCGAAAGATATACAATTAGAAATAGTCATATGTTTGTATGAATTTGGATTTGTGCAAAAACTGCATTTATTGTTAATACTAAAGTTTAGTTAAATGAATATTATGATGGGATATACTCACCAGTTTTAATAAACCATTTTTGGGGGACGTTTATCTTTATCAGGGTGTGAACAATACCTGAATTTTATTTAGGTTCTATTGAGTGCCATCCTAGTTATGACCCGCAGTAAAAGTATTTTGTGTTCTTAAAGGATTGATATGTAATGCGGCCATATATAACGGCCTTTTTTTGGCAGCATTCCAGACAGGAGCTGTGAAATACTGCCCCCACTTGGCTGGTGGTAGACCTTATTGACGGCACACCAGGCTTGGTATATTGATGCCACTCCGCATTCTCCTTTTGTGTTGCTGCTTGTGCAGTATTTTACGAGGGCTGTGCATTTCATCGAAGGTCAGATTAATAGCTCACGTTATACGAGTACCGGAATGTCTCTGGCTTTGCCGCTGATCACAAACTCCTGATCTTTGATTTGGAACTGCTGCCTGTAAAACTAAAGTGCTGCACCAGCTGCTTTTATCCACGCCGCCGTGCGTCATTGCACTTATATTTTATCCCGCCCCCTCCTGACACCACCAGCTGCATTATTGTACACTCAGCGATCACGTCGTAGCTCGCTGATTGCATTTCCTGGTAGGAGCGTAAATGTAGCTCCAGCTCCATGCGCCGTGTGTGATTGCAGGATCCAACCTTTTTCTGTCACTTTTCAGAGATTGTCACCACAACAAATGTTCTTATCACTGCTGACAGCTGTCTATGAATAGAAGATTGCCAACTGCACATTCGGAGCAGGTGGGGCAGTGCCCCATCAGCTGGTATCAATCTTTTGAATATTGCAACTTCATATCGAAGACTTGATATAACTTCTCTTTGGCCACGCAAGATGTGACAGAAAGCTGGAAAATAATTTTTGTCATTCTGTTGCTCATATTTAATTTAGGTTAGTGTTTCAATTCTGTTCGGTGCATTTGATCATATTGCTGTTAGAAAAGAAATTGTGATGAATTTGTGAAAAAAATCACTTCATTTTGTGTTATTTTATTTATAGTTTGTTAGTTGCATGTTTTTATCATTATTATTATTGTTATTATAACGCATCCTAATTTGAATTCCTGTCGTTGTCCAATGAAATGTTTTCACATTGATTTAAATTTAAGATTCACTTTGGTGGAATTGACATTGCGAATGCAAAAGAAATTGGAAAAGCTCATTAGACACACTTATTTTAAACAGTTTTTACTTGTATTTTTAGTATATATTTAGATTTTCAATTTCTTTATATATTTGTTTTATATTATTTCCATTATATAATAATAATTAGTATTAGTATTATATTATATAATTATTATATTATAAAGGGCTGGTTGTGGTCTGTGATTAGGGAGGTATAAAGCTCACGTTAACATGCAGCCCTATGGGGGCACAAACCAGTGCAATCTGTCGGCTGGTCCCAAGCCCGGATAAATGCAGAGGGTTGCGTCAGGAAGGGCATCCGGCGTAAAAACTGTGCCAAACAAATATGAGCGTTCATCTAAAGAATCCCATACCGGATCGGTCGTGGCCCGGGTGTCACGACCCATCGGACCGGGAGTAGGACCCAAATGCAGGACTCGGAAGACGCAAGGTAGTTTGTGGAGAAACGTTTATTATTTCGTGGTCGGGGATCGGGCAGGCAGTCAGGTGCAGCCAGCAGCGGTAGTTGGGACGTCGGGCGAAGCGAGCAGGTGAGCGGGCAGGCAGGAGTCGGTACACAGGAGAACGATCAAAGCAGGCAGAAGTGTCAAAGGAGTCAGGCTTAGGGGGTTGGTTGGAGAACAGGCGAAGGTCGGTACACACGGGTTGTCGATCAGGGATATGGGAGTACTCGAACGGGACATGAAGCTCAACGATCTGGCCGGGACCAGTCGTCCTCAGGGTCAGATAAATACACAGGATAATCAGCCCGCATGAGGCGCAGGTGTGTGCCTCCCAATCAGCGCAACCGCGCGGGCACCCGCACCGCCCGGGCTGAAGCGGCAGGATCATGACACCCGGTTAACAACGCCCGCCCCCGGCACTGCTAACCTGCAGGGCGTTGGTGGAAATTCAGCTACTGTGGGTCGAAGACAAGGAAGAGGAGGAAACTGGATTCGTCGTCAGAAAAAAAAGAGGAATGCACAGATCCTATAACTGAGTGAAGGGACTTTGAATGTTGGGACTATGACAGGAAAAGCCCAGGAGTTGGTTGACATGATGATTAGGAAAAATGTTGATGTCCTGTGTATCCAAGAGAGCAGGTGGAAAGGTAGTAAGGCTAGAAGTTTGGGACCAGGGTTTAAATTATTCTATCACGGAGTAGATGGGAAGTGAAATGGAGTAGGGGTTATTTTAAAGGAAGAGTTGGCTAAGAATGTCTTGGAGGTGGAAAGAGTATCAGATAGAGTGATGAGACTAAAATTTGAAATTGAGGGTGTTATGTATAATTTGGTTAGCAGCTATGCCCCACAGGTAGGATGTGACCTAGAGTTGAAAGAGAAATTCTGGAAGGAACTAGATGAAGTAGTTCTGAGCATGCCAGACAGCGAGAGAGTTGTGATTGGTGCAGATTGTAATGGACATATTGGTAAAGGAAACAAGGGCGATGAAGAAGTGATGGGTAAGTACGGCCTCCAGGAAAGCAACTTTGAGGGACAGATGGTGGTGGACTTTGCAAAAAGGATGGAGATGTCTGTAGTGAACACTTATTTCCAGAAGAGGGAGGAACATATAGTGACCTACAAGAGTGGATGTAGAAGCACGCAGGTGGATTATATTTTGTGCAGACGATGTAATGTGAAGGAGATTACTGACTGTAAAGTAGTGGTAGGGGAGAGTGTAACTCGACAGCATAGGATGGTAGTATGTAGGATGATTCTGGTGGTGGGTAGGGAGATTAAGAAGACAAAGGTAGAGCAGAGAACCATGTGGTGGAAGGTGAGAAAGGAAGAATGTTGTGCGGCCTTTCGGAAAGAGGTGAGACAGGCTCTCGATGGACAGCAGAAGCTCCCAGAAGACTGGACTATGACAGCCAAGGTAATCAGAGAGACAGGCAGGAGAGTACTTGGTGTGTCTTCTGGTAAGAAATGGGCGAAGGAGACTTGGTGGTGGAACCCCAAAATACAGGGAGTCAACAAGAGGCATATGAAGACATGTACACCAGGTTGGAAACGAAAGAAGGAGAAAAGTATCTCTACAGGTTGGCCAGACAGAGGAATAGAGATGGGAAGGATGAAAAATGCAAAGGCAGTTGGTCCTGATGACATACCGGTAGAGGTATGGAAGCAATTTGGAGAGATGGCTGTGGAGTTTTTGACCAACTTACTCAACAGAATACTAGCGGGCGAAAAGATGGCTGAAGAATGGAGGAAAAGTGTTCTAGTTCCCATTTTTAAGAACAAAGGGGATATTCAGAGCTGTGGGAACTATAGAGGAATAATGTTGATGAGCCACAGAATGAAGTTATGGGAAAGAGTAGTGGAGGCTAGACTCAGGACAGAACTAAGTGTCTGCGAGTAACAGTATGGTTTCATGCCTAGAAAGAGTACCACAGATGCATTATTTGCCTTGAGGATGCTAATCGAAAAGCACAGAGAAAGTCAGAAGGAGTTACATTGTGTCTTTGTGGATCTAGAGAAAGCCTATGACAGAGTACCAAGAGAGGAACTGTGGTACTGCATGCGTAAGTCTGGTGTGGCAGAGAAGTATGTTAAAATAGTACAGGATATGTATGATGGTAGCAGAACAATGGTGAGGTGTGCCTTAGGTGTGACAGAAGAATTTAAAGTGGAGGTGGGACTGCATCAGGGATCAGCTCTGAGCCCCTTCCTGTTTGCAGTGGTAATGGATAGGCTGACAGATGAGGTTAGACTGGAATCCCCTTGGCCCATGATGTTCGCAGATGATATTGTGATATGCAGTGAAAGCAGGGAGCATGCAGAGGAACAATTAGAAAGATGGAGACATGCATTGGAAAGGAGAGGAATGAAGATTACCCGGAGTAAAGCAGAATATATGTGCGTGAATGAGAGAGGTGGAGTAGGAGGAGTGAGGCTACAGGGAGAAGAGATAGCCAGGGTGGAGGACTTCAAATATTTAGGGTCAACAATCCAGAGCAATGGTGAGTGTGGTAAGGAAGTGAAGAAACGGGTCCACGCAGGTTGGAACAGCTGGCGGAAGGTGTCTGGTGTGTTCTGTGACAGAAGAGTCTCTGCTAGGACGAAGGGCAAAGTTTACAAAACCGTGGTGAGGCCGGTCATGATGTACGGATTAGAGACGGTGGCACTGAAGAAACAACAGGAACCAGAACTGGAGGTAGAAGAAATGAAGATGTTGAGGTTCTCGCTCGGAGTGAGCAGGTTGGATAAAATTAGAAATGAGCTCATTAGAGGGACAGCCAAAGTTGGATGTTTTGGAGATAAGATTCGAGAGAGCAGACTTCGATGGTTTGGACATGTTCATAGGCGAGAGAGTGAGAGTATATTGGTGGAAGGTTTATGGATGTGGTGAGGGAAGACATGAGGGCAGTTGGGGTTAGAGAGGAAGATGCTGAAGATAGGCTAAGATGACACGTTGTGGCGACCCCTCATGGGACAAGCCGAAATGAAAAGAAGAAAGCTCACGTTAACAGGAAGTGTGCCCTCTCTTGCAATTTAGAGCTGTCTTTGGAATCACATGGTTTGTTTTCCCTTTTTGCTTCATTATTCATGCCCTGTATTTATCCATAGCCGCTCACTTTGCCAGAATCCCTGATTGTCACGTTTTTTCAATTTGTTTTGTATCTTAGATTGTTTACATAAAGATCTCAACTCTTGGTTCTGTATTGATTGCCTTGAGGCAAACTAAACCAACTACGTTAGCTTCTTCATATGGTAGCTATTATTTTTGTCAGCATCATAACACAGGAATCTATTTTTCTATTCATGAAAGAAAAAGATGCATCGTATCCAATAAGGTTGTTTTTTTTCCCCCAACCTTAATTTTGGACTCTTTATTCTTCATTATGTGCACTTGCGCTTCCACTCAAAGCCTTCAGTCTGAGTGGTGACAAGTCATTAATGGAAGAAGAGACGCGTGGCTGTTCGAAACAGTGGTAGCCCAACTTTAAGGTGCCTGGTCGATGAGTAATAACCACCATTAGAAAAATAATTGGAACAGAGATGGCGGATCGCAACGCCGCCCGACATGAATCACAAAATTGATGGATGGAATGGACTCCATCATGGCTATAATTAGTGTCAACTGTCGAGATGGTCTTCATTGTTCGTTTATTTTAGTCGGAGTTTAATATCTGTCTTGGTCTCCCGCGCACGTGAAAACATGTTTTTCATAAAGGATTAAAGAGTACACTGTGTAACAAGCGATATAAATGGATGAAGGCGTTGAATGGTGTCAAACTATCTTCATTGGCGTACGCTCTCTACGTGCGTAGGGACACGCTCACTTGCAAATCAGAATCAGATTGTTTTTTTTTTTGTATAAGTAGAACTCCAGACGTTTTCCCTGATGCAAAGAAATAAATAATAAAAAACAATATCTGATCAAATGCCTGCTTGTAGAAAACCGATAAACAGCTCATGGACAATGTTTATGTCTATTTCCATCCATCCATTTTCTTAGCTGGTTATGCTCACGAGGGTCACGGGTGCGCTGTAGCCTATCCCAGCTGTCAAGAAGCAGGAAGCAGGGTACACCCTGAACTGGTTGCCAGCCAATCGGATGGCAGATGGAGACGAACAGTCGCACTCACAATCGATTCAGATTATCCAATTAATGTTGCATGGTTTTGGGATGTGGGAGGAAACCGGGGTGCCCAGAGGAGACCCACGCAGGCACGGGGAGAACATGCAAACTCCACACAGACTGGTCCGGGGTTGAACCCGGGACCTCAGAACTGTGAGGCCAACGCTTTCCAGCGGAGTTACCGTGTCACCTTGTGACTATTTAATACCACTAAATATATTTCCATATTATCCAATTAAAATCATGCAACTCCATTTTTACATGCAAAAAATATTCACAAAATTTGAGACAAGGCAACATTCTGTTTTTATTGGGGAAAAAAATATTGAAAAACATTTCAACAAACTAATAATAATGAACATTGCGCAACATTGACATCATGCCTTTGAGAAAACCACTATCAGGAAGTTGGGTAATGGAAAACGAATTGCTGGGTGCATCTTTTGAAGTCCAGGACTTGGCGTTCTTTGTGCTGAGTGGTGGTGGTGTGGCTGGGAAGGTGGGGGGTTTGACGTTGGGGTCGGGTGCCATGCGGCCTGAACAACAAACGTGAAGTACATGCTGATCAAACCATAATTAATCAGTGTCCTCGTTACTCGACTTTCAACATCAAAGAGCTGTTCCGCTGGGTCGCGGTCTAAATAGATTTGGACTTTGGAGTTTATTTGGAAACATGGGAACTGTGTGTGTGCGTCGGGGGGTGCATGCGTGTGTGTGTGTCGCTTAAAAATTTCGACGTTGGTAATTAACTGGCATCCTAACAGCTGCTTGGTATGTACATATTCTACGTGCTTGTGTGACAAGATGAATAGTAGTACTTATCTGCAGTTCATGATTCACAAATACCTTTTTGTGCTTAAATGTCGCCTAATTGCTCAAAGCTGCCAAATGATGGCATGGGAGCATGTTGAAGTGATGATGACTGAGACAAAGATTTTTTGATGACAGAGAGGAGCTAAGTTTAACCCGGGTTGTTAGTGAAAGTTACAAAAGAGTCTTCAACGTGTGTACACACACTTATTTTTAAAGGTAATGTTGTACATGGCTTGGAAATGATATTGAAGTGCTTTGGGATCATATATTTATGGATTAAACTGCTAATATGAGCAGTTTTAAACATTTTTGGGGGGGTGGGCTCAATTACTCATGCCTTTTCTCGGCAGCGCACCCTACCTTTTACTGCAATTCTAATCAACATTATGAACCCAAAGACATAACTGATTCTCTTTGGCCACGTCTTTACTTTCCTCTCATGCTTGGGGTCTGTTTGATGATTAGCTTTTGAACATAGGAGGCAGAAATTTTCATTCTTGAAAGTTTCCATTGAGAAAGAATTGGCAAGTTAATCTTCTGTTTTTCTCCATCCTAACAGCATGTTGTCAGGCAGTGCAAGCAGAGAACGTCACTGTGTTGGAGGGCGGCACGGCCCAGATTTCCTGCCGCCTGCAGAACTATGACGGATCCATTGTGGTCATCCAGAACCCTCGCCGGCAGACGCTCTTCTTCAACGGCACGCGTGGTCTGTATCTGCAAATGTGTCACGCAGCACTATACTTTCAAACACAGTGGTCATGACCCGAAATCGCAAATTCACATTCTGTCACGAACCTCCGATGCTGGGCTGCACCCAAATGCAGGACTCCCAAGACGAGGAGATGATGTTAGGTGTAGTTTTATTCAACCTGAGGTGACACAGAAACACAGTGACGAGAGTAGCTCAACACAACACTATTTTCAGTGGTGGAGATTCCTAACTGACAAACTCAGGGCACAACGCACAACGAACTGGCCAATGCCAGTGACAAAAGCTCCAACTCACATACACAGTCTAATTACAGTCCCAATGTGAAACAGTCATGAGCAGTGACAACTGTCACCGCCCAGAGTAGTGGCCACGCCCCTGTTGGCCGTGGTCCAGCCTGGCTCATGACACATTCATACAAACATCTACACACACAAGTAAACTCACACACACAGGCATGGACAAGTCACATTGCATGAATTCAAGTTATGTGAAATCAAGTTACAGTCAGGTAACATTACATAAAGCTAAGGTATTGGTCGCCTTACCTGACGTTACATTATCGGATGTTACGTTACCTGACGTTGCATTAGCGAGCATTCCATTGAGTGATCTCGTAGTACACAAAGTTAGTTACGTGAAGCTGTGTTATGTGAAGTCCTGTAACGTGAAATCGTGTATCATAAATTCGCGTTATGCAAGGTTGCAGTAGGCGAGGTCTCGTTGCATGAATTTTTATTACGAGAAGCCACGTTACGTGAAGTCGCATTACCTGAAGTCGTGTTATGTGAAGCGCAGTATGCAGTTAAATGATGTGGCATTACATTCAAATGCGTTAAGTGAAGTTGCGTTACATGGCATTGTGTTATGTTACGCTAGATTATGTGAACGTTCCTTTTGTGACGTTGTGTAATGTGACTAGAAATAGAGACGTTTTTTTATGACTCCAGCAAGGCGTCACATACGTCGCTGTTGACGTGTTCTCAATCTGAGTATTTTTAGTAGGAAGTTGTGGCAAAAGGATTTGCACATTGTCACATTCCTTCCATTGTGTTCCACTGGCTTACATTCTATCAGGTTATGTTACCCTACATTGTTTTATGTTACGCTGTGTTATGTCACATTCTAGTACGCCACATTATTTTATGTTAGGTGTACTCAAATTCTTTGACACAAAAAAATGAACCATTAGCTCCTCGCGAATTCCAGCAATGTCGCCGTCAAGTAATGTCTAACATCGTTCTCCATGAACTGTAAAGAAGCCTGCAGTTTTGTTTTGTGAGTTTGTTTTCCCTTGATCCTGTATGAGGTGAAGTGTCTTCTGGCCCAGAAATACAATTACCCGAATACAGCACCCTCTGATTTTCTTTCTGTATTTTTTTCCCCCTGTTTTTCCTGTTAACAATTCACAATTGTAGTAGTTCTGCGCTCCTCTCCGTGCACATCGAGATGCAAATGGCTTCACTTTCCCATTTGAGCATTTCCTCATTAAAAAGATAACCAACGAGTTAATTGAGGTGACTGTTTTATTTCTCACCCAAACTATGTGACTGCTTTCCAAAGGACAGTCCCTGCAACGTTAACCTCCAATGATGAGTGGAGGACTCGCTGTGGCTCTTTATTAGAGCACAGCCTTGCTGGTGTGCTGAAATTGTTATGAGACCACTGTTGGATTCAGTCAAGAGCCTTGGGTTAGGTAAACATCACTTTTGACACTTTAATCACTTCTTTTTTTTCTTTTTTTTCCCCCCCTTTTGACTATGACAGAGAAAATGATGAAAACTCAAGGCCATGTAGCGTTAGATGAAATTTTAGATATTGCTTTTATTAAAATAGTCATTCAACTCCAAATGGTCTACATTTGTATAATCATTTGTGTTTTTGGCTTGAGGTCAAGTTTCAGACAAAATTTCTTCATATTGAAAGTCCTTCCTTGAATATCTTAATGTTTCATATAGAGGAGTAATTTCATTAAATGATGAATTAATTTCTGTAGATTGTCTTTAAATTATTGCTAAATTGTCCAAAAAGGGAAAGCAACAGCAATGCGTGGTTTCATGTTAAATTGGACTGAATTACCACGACTACAAAAAGGATTAGTAACAGCTGTAAGGTCTTATGTCTGTGGTACGTTACGTTACTTACATTGCGTTTTTTTTTTTTTTTTATGACAGCAAAAGTATTCTTCTCTCTGTGTTCGAGATTGCTTTTCCTCATTAGGCTTGCGGGTGAGCAGTAAGCCCACCTTATCTGACTTTATGCAAGAGGCAGGCAGGACCATGGACTGCTTGCGTGTCATTTACTGTAACATTGACGTGTGAAAATTGCACAAAATTATCGTTACATTGTATTGCGTTGTGTCGTATTGAATGAAATCTGGAATATTTTCGAGATACATCACTCTGCCTGTGCACAAATAGTAATTACTTATGCAAAACTTACAACGTATGCTGATGACATGAGGAACTTGATATGAAACGAATATCATTTGTCATCATTTTCAAGTGGTTGGGGTTATGGGTATATACAGGAAACTTAAGTAGATGTGACAGAAGAGTCTCCTCTAGGATGAAGGGCAAAGTTTATAAAACAGTGGTGAGGCCCCCATGATGTACAGATTAGAGACGGTGGCACTGGAGAAACAACAGGAAGCAGAACTCGAGGTAGCCGAAATGAAGATGTTGAGGTTCTCGCTCGGAGTGAGCAGGTTGGATAGGGTTAGAAATGAGATCATTAGAAGGACACCCAAAGTTGGATGTTTTGGAGACGAGGTTCGAGAGAGCAGACTTCGATGGTTTGGACGTGTTCAGAGGCGAGAGAGTGAGTATATTGGTAGAAGGATGCTGAGGATGGAGCTCCCAGGCAAAAGAGCGAGAGGAAGACCCAAAGAGAAGGTTGGTTGATGGATGTGGTGAGGGAAGACATGATGTCAGTTGGGATTTGAGAGGAAGATTCAGAAGATGGGCTAAGATGGAAAAAGATGACACGCTGTGGCGACCCCTAACGGGACAAGCCGAAATGAAAAGAAGAAGACGTGAAACTTAAGTAAGAAGTTGTTAGCATTAAAAATACATTTTGTTTTTGATTAATTACATTTCATCACCGTTGAATCTGCTTGGTTACTCATCCTCTCACTCTCTTGCACTCTCTCTTTTATTTTCTTTTTTTTTCAAGTGCTTGTAGTGCGTTCGTTCATCTAAGTAGATGGGCCCCTTCGCCGGTAATACGACGGTTAAGTGAATTAATCGTGAAGACTCTCCACAGAAGAACATGAATGTCAGACGTTAAACCCTATGATGAAGAGGGCTTAAATGGACATTTCTCGCCTCCAGTAATCGTGAGCGATTACACGTGTTGGAAGAGCAGCTTTGACTATTTAATAGTGAGCATGCCACTCATGTGCTACGACATCCACTTATTTGTTCCAAATTGAGGAGGTAAAGCTGCTGATTTGGGCGACAACATCAACTTCACCACTCATCCTTGTGATAGCGTCGCACGAAGTGTTTATAGATAGTTGAGCTGCATACCCATTGTCGGGGAGGCGCATGGAGGATGGAGCCTAATCAGAACGAGGAAGTGTCATAAAGGACTCGGGAAGCGAACGTAAGGTTAGCAAAGGTGAGGCGAGGGAACAGATAACGAGGGAGTGATGGAGGGAAGGTGATCCAGGTATTTGGGTTTAGCATGAGCATGTACGAGTCCCGTAGGGGAAGTCTGTTGGCAACGTGAACGGCATCTGTCCGAGTCAGTCACTCGCTGTAGATCTCTTCCATCCGTCCATCTGCTGCACCACCACACAGCTCTCAAAGCGTGTTTAACTGTCCAAATAAGACCATTAAATTAGACTTCATACTTTACAAGCGAGCACCAGCCAGTGGCCATGACAGGGTTTTTTTTATTTTTTATGTATTTTTATTTTTTTATGAGAAAGGAGGGCCAGTAGCTGACACAGAGTGGTGGAGCTGACCAAATGGATGCTGCTCGGCATGCAAATAGGGGCGGACCATAAAGACGAACTGGCACTTGGGAGGCGGTGTGACATTTAGCTGCCATTTAGTTTAGAAACGGAGGCTGTTCTCTAACAACTGCCGTCAAGTTAAGTCCTCCGTGCTATACGAAAATGTTAACCCCTAATCTGACTCCACTGTGAGGTCCGTAGGCAGGATGCCGAAAGCTGTATCCGCTACATTAATTGGGCTGTCCCGCATTTGGTTTGTTTCTTCTTGGCATAAGGCTAATGAGTTTTATAGGAGAGCACATGCTTTTTTTTTGTTCTTCCTATCGAGTTACCATTGTGTAAGTGAAAATTACTCGATCGAAAAAAAAGTCGTCAAGGAATTCCTTCACCCACATTGTAGTACGGTTGACACCTGAACATAAAAACTGGTATAATATCTCGGAAAGTCACAGCAATGCTGTCTCACAGCATGTCACCTTATGTACATTGTTTGTATGTTGTGTTGTTGTGTACATTTGTTACCTCAGCCACTGATCAATGACAATTGTCACCTCACATAATGGTGAAAAAAATTACTCCAAATAATAGTGTTACCTTTTGATGTTATACTACATCGCATTACTTTTGCCACGAGTGAAAATCAACTCTCACCTTGCATCAAGCGTACCAAGTATAACGATTCGAAATAAGCCAGCAAATGTGTGTGCAAAAGTGACAATAATGCGGCGTCGTATCATAAATGTTGGGTAACGCTACGTTATTGTGTGCAATGTTATTTTACATAATGGTATTTCGTATTACTTTGCATTACCTTACATTGAATTGCCTTACGTTTCGATACTTTATCTTAAATTGCGCTAACTTAAATTGTCTTCTCATTGACTTTATGTTGCCTTGTGTTACGTTACATTATGTTATGTGACTAGAAGTAAGTAAGTTTCTTTCGGCTTGTCCTGTTAGGGATCACCACAGCATAACATCACAGATGAACGCATGCAACCCCTCTTGGGGAGTAGAGGCCCCGGTGAGATAGGAACTCACAACCCCTGGTTTACCAAACCAATGCTCTAACCACTGAGCTTTGGGGCCTCATTATGTTACGTGACTTTTGCTACTTATAAAAGATACACTGCAACTTTGCCTTACAGAAACAAATTTGATGATTCATAATCACTTGCATTGGTGAGTTAGACAAATTTTACATTAGATTATTTTGATACACGTTATTACACGTCCTTATGTATTACATTTCCTGAGTGTGTTTATTTTTTTTGTCAGAAGTTTACAATTCCGTTATCTATCTATCTATCTATCTATCTATCTATCTATCTATCTATCTATCTATCTATCTATCTATCTATCTATCTATCTATCTATCTATCTATCTATCTATCTATCTATCTATCTATCTATCTATCTATCTATCTATCTATCTATCTATCTATCTATCTATCATTATTTTCCGCCGCAACGTTACAGTAATCCAGTCATGTCATTAAGCGATGGGACAGGTTAATGTGCTGTGGAACGGATGAGTTAAGTGCGCTACAACAGGGGACAATTAACCTTTTAATGTGTCTTTTGTGGTTAGGACCTTTCCAGAACATTCTGATAACTTCTGACAATGGAAGCGCATACCTTAGTGAACTCTACTGCTTATTGTAAATGGGCCTAACACAGCCATCCTCTCAACCTCTTTTTTTCCTCCATTTCTGTATTACTTTGCCTGCCACATTACACAGCTTTATTCGTTTATTTTGCTTGCGCTGTCTTCCTCCGCTAGCCTCTCCCACATACAGAAAAAAAAAAAAAAACATCACGGTGTTGTGACGAGTGAGCCTGCGAGAAGGCTTGCCGGCGGTACTTCAGTTGACGCTGTCCCTTTGGGCGACAAAGCCGAAACAAAGGGAGGGCGGCAAAATAGAGGTGTCAATATCGAGTTATTCCCCAAGGTATTTACATGAATCTATAAACATCGAGCCAGTGCCGCATTGTTGGTACCCTTTGTTAGCAGCCTTTCTCATCAACTCGGCTAACAAAAGGAAAATTGTTGCATATTCGCCGTCTCTAATCTTCTTTTGTTACTGTCTCATCTTTCACCCATCAGCTATTGTGCTGCATTCAATGGCAGCATTTAACCATTTCTCTTTGTAAAGGTGTTTATTCTCCTCAAAAAGTTGCCCAATCCTTCACACACGCAAAAACAAAATATTGATTCGAGACGAACAATACGAAAGGGAGATGCTAATTAGGCAGTCTTTGAAAAAGGATGAATGAAAACGTTTTGCGCAGTCAGTTCTCATAAATGGGCTGACTACAAACTTCTCACCCAACTTTTCACATCAATACAAAACTTTGTTGAGAGGTAAAGGAAGAATTTCGCTGAGAATATGGAAAAAGATGCACAGAATGGAGTCAACACACTGGATCAAAAATGGCTCCGCGTTTTTGTTCATCAAAATCTTTTGGATCGTCAAAGATGATAATTATGTTCCTTTGTAACATCTTAATTTGAATATAGTGCACAAAACAAACAAGAAATCCAAATGACCTGATTTAGAGGGAGGAATTAAAAATGTACAGTAATTATTCATAGTAAAATATGCATATATATTATTTTGTAAAATGCACTTAATTTTTTATTGGTCTAAAAGAAAGTCTAATACTATAAATATAAGCCTGCAACCCAAAAAAGTAGCTCTAACACTTTTCAAGGAATAACCAGTTGGCTTTTTTATTATCCCGAGACTATTTGATAAGAACATATTCATACTCACTCATAATATAAGAAATACATGATAATAAACAGTGGGCTTTTTAAATTGTGTAGTCCAATTGCGCACTTTGAATTGTCATTTTCAGTAATAATGAAGTAGTGCTAGTGTAAAGGAATACCACATATTTATAAAAAGGAACATGTCATAATAATAATCATACAAACAATAGTGTTGGCAATTATGTTAACAATGATGATGTCCTCGTTCCCCACCTCCAGCCTTGAAGGACGACCGCTTTCAGATGGTGCTTTTCACGCCGCGGCTCGTGCGCATCACACTCACCAACGTCAGCGTCTCGGACGAGGGAGGCTACTTCTGCCAGCTCTACACAGACGCCACGCACCACCAGGTGGCCACGTTGGCCGTCCTGGTACCCCCGGAGACGCCTGTGGTGGAGGTGAAGCAGGAGGCCGTGGAGGGCGGCGACGTGGAGCTCAGCTGCGTGTCGCAGCGAAGCAAGCCCGCCGCCACACTGCGGTGGATGCGCAATGGCCGAGAGATTCCAGGTACAGCAAAGGCACCATGAATGCTTTAATGGATGGCTGAAGTGTAAATTGGGATCATATTAGGTCTCATTGATATCATCAAAATTCCGATTGACCTTAGTACTTGCATTATATTTTACCATGCTTTATGTTGTGTTGTGTGAGTTTGTGTAACGTTGTGTCACATCTCAAAGACATGCTGGTAGCTAAATTGAAGACTGAGTAGCCCATTGGAGAGTGCAAATAGCCGTTTGTGTATATGTTCCCTGCGATTGGCTGGGGTCCAATTCAGGGTGTACCCGCCCCTCACCCAAAGTTAGCTGGGATAGGCCCCAGCACTCCCTTGTGAGCATAAGCAGCTCAGAAAATGAACAAATGCATGGATTCTGATTAGCAGGATTCAAGTCAAGTTGACAGATTTTCCTTGTCCCCGAACTCAGTGATTCCCAAACAGTGTGCCGTGAGCGCTCCTCGGGTGTGGCGTGGGAAGTTATCCAATTTTATGTACTTGCTAAAAAAATTTTTTCCAAGAAATAATATATCTTTATTCATCTATTTATGCCAGTGAGGCACAATGACACACAGAACAAAAAAATACTCTTCTATTAGTTGGCAGGAAGTACATACAGTAATTACTCGATCAATTTTTGGTGACATTTACTTTTGTTTGTGTGCCGTGGGATTTTTCAATTGTAAAAGATGTGCCTTGGTTCTACAAAGGTTGGAAATCACTGACCTAACTAACCTAACCTCAAGTAATATTGAAACTTTAAATTTGCTTAGTATCAGACTAAGAATCCTGTCAATTGTTAGTGACAAATTTGAGTTAATGGAAGTCAGAGATAAAAATTGATGTTTTTTGTCCACTAACTACTAATAGGAAACTTCCACCAATTTCTCAACCCACCGATTTCTCAGTATTAGTATTATTTCTCAGACTTAGGTCTACAAATTCAAAATCGTAATTGTCCAGACGCATCTAGAAATTTCCAATGGCTTTGTTTGCGGCCCTTTCATTTATGTATCACCTTTTATTCTCCTCATCCTCTCTCCATACACTGTATTTCTTCTGTTGATTTATCATCTGCAAACTGGCATTTATAATCGTCTCAAAATATGAATGTCGGTTCCTTCTTCATCTTCTGTCCACAAGTGCTCCACTGTTGTAATCCTCCACTTGCCATCAAAAACTCATGTCAGTCACCTCTGCTTCTTCTTTTGCCCTTCGTGATCTGATCTCATTTATCTACCTCTATTCCGGTAGGTGTGGTCTCGCAGCAGGACAATGGCAAGACCATCAGCGTATCGAGCACCATCCGCATACCCGTTGAGAGGAAGGACAACGGGGCGGCGTTGAGCTGCGAGGCCCTCCACCCGGCGCTCGGAAACCAGAAGAGGATCCGACACTACCGCCTTGATGTGTTCTGTAAGTATCAGGGCTGTTCTTATGCCAACTCTGATTTGGTTTGTATTTATCACAGCCAGGAAATAGGGGATGAAATTGTACGTGCCGTTGATATCGTAAGAATATTACTGCTTGCTTCGAGTTGGAAAAAAATAGCACCATCTGTTGGCGTAATATAAAAAAATAAATCAAAGCCAGTGCAGCGAACAGGAGTTCATTGCAGACCGAGCTGTGACACAAATCATAATGTAAAGGGATCATATCAAAGGGGAAAATAATATAGTCAACAACTGTTAGACAGACATGCTAACAACTCTACTGTCATCCATCATTGAGGTTTTTTTTAACCTCCTTTTGCCATTTCTTTTTTCCCTTAGAAAGGAACTTGTTGTCCTTTTTTATTCCATTCTTCCTCATTCTTTTCTAGGCCAACTCCAATAATGGGCTTACAAAAAAAATAAATGTTGATGCAAAATGACTGCAAGGGATTTGGCGGATTCCATACGGACAAATGTTGCAGTGAATGCACGTACCACACAGCAGTAATAAGTTCACGCAATGGGGGATGGTGTGTAAAAAAATGAAATTATAGATATTTCACACCTAAAAAAAATACTGTATCAACTGTCTACAGCAAACCAGAATTGCTTTACCCAACAGCACCTCTGTTATCACTCACATGAGGTTACGTGAACAATATTAAACCATTACATACAGCCCAACACCACTTGTAATACTCCCGCAAGTAGTCAAGGAGCTACACAGCCAACGGCACACTTTCAATCACTTTATTGAGAAAAAGAAAGAAATCCGGAGCTCATTTATATAGCTTCTTTAGCCAACGTTTGATAACTTTGTGCGCACACGAGCTCACGGTTGGAGTAAACATGGCTGCTGACCTGATTCGACAGGCAAGTGCACTCTCATTCGCTGATGCACACTTCACACACTAGGCCAGTAAGTACAATGTGAAAATAGTTACAAAAAGATTAAACTGCATCTCCCAATGACTTTTTCTTATTGGATTGTGTTGTATTGGTTGAATAATGCAACATCAGTTTTTATTACTTTTTTCATGACTCCATTGATGAGTGGGATAATCGGTTAAATAATTGGTTTTAAAAATATTAAAAATACATTTTAAACGAAGAACCGGTGTTTGACTCATGATCAAACTGATCCTGTTTTTGTCCCATTTAAGCCTTTACATGCACCCACCTTTATCTATCCTCAAAAACAGTCTTTATCATTATGTTTCTCTGCCTGAATGATTTAAAAACATAGATTATTCCATTTGTATTGCTACGACGGTGCCGCTCGTTGTCGCGTTTTCGCCCCTGCAGTAATTTGTGTCACGAGTTGAAGCCTCGTTTTTCATTGTTACAATGGCGCCTGTTTATTAGCTGTGCAGTATTTGAGCTGACTGATATGCGGTGCTGAAGCCGCTCTCATTAAAAGCAAATACGTACAAATGTTGTCAAGCAGGGAGCCTGAGGCCCAGTCGAGGCGCCCGGTCCTGGCGTTGGTGTGAGCAGTCAGACCCCATTTCCTCTGTAGTTGAAACTCTGAGACAATCAATAATTGGCCTTGAATAATCTGACACTGTCGTTATTAATTATTTCTGTCCTGCTTATCCCCACTACAGTGGCGGGCATGCTGGAGCCTATTCCAGCTATCTTCGAGCGACAGGCGGGGTTGGCCAATTCCAGGGCACATATCAACAACCCATTCTCACTCACATTCACACCTACGTGCAATTTAGCATCTTCAGAGACCCGAGCATACATGTTTTGGGGTGATGTGGGAGGAAACCGGAATACCCGGCGAAAACCCAAGCAGGCACGTGGAGAACATGCAAACTCTACACTGGCGAGGTCGGATTTGGACCCAGTGACTGCCACTCACGCTCATTATAAAAGTTTCTCTGTGTGTCCACAAATGCAAAATGTCAATTCGAGTGTATTTTCATATCTGTGATATGCTCTTTGAGTCCCTCTAATGCAACGCAGCAATTTTCATCTGTTGCCTGACATTTATTTCATATGTTGGATGTCAGGAGACACAATTTGCAAACTGTTTACTTTGTGACTTGTGATGATATTGAACGATCAATAAGCAACCTTTTTGTTTTATTTTTTACCAGAAAAGCAAAGAAACTCATTTATAAAATATCATTGGATCATTGCATGAAACATTGCCATTTTCCTGAAATGGCAGGGGTTTAATTCACTCAACGCTAGGTGGTGGGAGGGAACTTTCAGTGCTTTTCCGGGTGAAGAATGACTTCAACGAGCAACATGCATCAGGCAGAGCATTGATTCTGAACCACTTCTTTGAAATTACACAGTTTTACTTAGTTGGTCTGTAAAAACAATATTTACATTTATTTTGTACAAATAAAGTATCTTTGTTCTTCTATCAATGCCAGCGACATATAGAGACAGGCAGAAAAATGAACAGCTCTTCCAGAAGATGGCAGAATGTACATTTACCGTATTTTCCGCACAATAGGGCGCACCTAAGAGCTTATAATTTTCTCAAAAGCCGACAGTGTGCCTTATAATCCGTTGCACCTTACATATGGATCAATATTGACCCTTTAGTGCAGCTCCGTCTAATCTACTCTCACTCTACTTTAGTGTCTATTCTATGCGCCTTCTAATCCGGTGCGCCTTATATATGAAAAAAAGTTTTAAATGGGCCGTTCATTGAAGGTGCGCCTTATAATGCGGAAAATACGGTACTGTTTCTCTTCTTGTAACACAATCATAGCTTGAGAGGCCCAAATTTGGCATGAGGAAATTCATTTGTCAGTAAATTGAGACAAAAACATAATTAATTCGGTGTGCGCAGCTGTGTGTGTGTGTGTGTGTGTGTGTGTGTATATATCACAACTAGGCATTATCGTCCTTGTCAATGCAGAATAGTTTCCTGTAGTTCTGTTAGTGGAAGTAATTATGTACACTATTGGTTATTTTCATTTCTGAACACTTGATTTAGTCAATGCTAAATCATGTTTGTTGATCATACAAATGTCTCTGCATGTTGTCTGTTGCCTTGGAAACTGATGTCAAATACGCCACAAGACACATTTTGTTTACCTTGTTCTGATTAATATGGATTCCCCCCCCCTCTCTCTCTCTCTCTCTCTCTCTCACTCTTTTTCTCTTGCTTTTTGGTCACAGTTGCACCGACCGTCAGGATCGTGTCTCCCGCTGGGATCTTGCGAGAGGGCGACTCGCTCAGCCTGTCTTGCTCAGTCGTTGCCAACCCACTGTAAGTCCTCCTGATGAATTCCAAAGTGCATCGTGCTGCATGTACCTTGCAAGCTTGGGTTTCACGCTGAATCACTGCCTAACGATTCCATTTTTGAGAATGTGGTGCAACCCCCCCTTGCTTTAAGTATTCCTACACTATAATGCATTAAGAGTTCATGAAAGTGTATATATTATAGGGCACCTGTTTTACACCGTTAAATGAAAATGCATTGCAATGAACCTGAGATTTGTCAAGCCGGATGAGATCATCACAGTATGCCTCTATTTGAGAGTAAACCAGTAAACAAGAAATAAGAGTTAGTATTAAGCCTGAGGGAAATACATTTGTTGGAGGGCCACTGTCATGAAATGCATGATTTTTAGTATGTGTAATGTTAGTATGTAATATGAAAAAACGGCATCTGACACGGACCCATGTGTTGTTTTTTTTTTACCACAAAACATGATTTTGACGTATGTAGCTTTTTGTAACTCCCGCCATGAAAATCCTCTCGAGGTATTTGTTTTCGAGAAGAAGCAGGAAGTGACGTACAGTACAGGCTGCTGCGTCGGGCTCGTGGACGGCAGCGGTTATGAACAATGCTGCTACGACAACGCCATAAAGCGGCCCGGCTCAGCGCCGTGATAAGCCACCTTGGCGCTGAAAATGAGCCACCCCAGGTGACAAGGCAACCTTGCCGACCAGGGTGGCTCGTCGCGGCGCCGGGCCGTGATGGCTCATCTCCGCTGCGGAAGTTTATCGGACAGTGAGGCGGTTTGGCCGTGATCGCATATAATCTCAATATGGCTTGAAACAATAGGGTAATATTGCCCCGATAACGGTTGTGTGATCTTCTCTTCTTCAAAAAGAGCTTCCGTGTCAGAAGGGGCGTGTTCGTCTCCAATAGTTAGGGTTTCATTGGCGAATGTCCGCGTGACATCCTGGACAGTAAATGCAGCCAATATGGCGACCACTTGGATATCGAATGAGACTTCCGCAACTTTGCGCATGGATGACGCGCTCTCCGCTCATAATTATTTTTTCATGTAGACATTGAAGTGAATAATGATATATGTATTTTTCATTTCACTATCTATTTTAGAATGTTCATAGGGATGACACTTGACCCTTAAGCGTGCAGAGTTTGCTTCATAATTAAAATACTAGAATACATATGAATACTTTATTCCACTTGAATACACACCATACCTCCAATATGTGTGTGTGGGGGGGGCTTAATCTTGATTTTTGTGATAGCGCAAAGTTCACTGTTTGTGTTTTCCCTTTTGGCAAAACCGTCTGCGCCGAGCTAGGAGGTGTCAGTACAGCGAGGGTGTGTCCCTGGAGGTCCGGTTGGTAGAGTGAGATTTTGGTCCCAAAAAGTTACACCTTCCACCTACTGGGACCACGTCTAACTTTTAACACAGACACTTCAGTTTGTCTGGTGAGAAATGAAGTTAGCCAGACGTCCTCTCGGGGGTACACAAGATTAAAAGTGTAGGCTGCAGCTAAAACTGAAGAAATTACAGGTGTGGATAGTTGTGGTCACCATGGGAATGATATTATAACAAGCAGATGGATAGAAAAACTTGTATTTGAAGGCTAAATCAAAATTCAACAAATGTGCTCAGGAACTATGAATACATTCTATGAATATTTCAAAAATATATCCATCTATTCATTCATTTACTGTACCGCTTATCCTCACTATTTTCGCAAGTGGGCTGGGTGCTCCCTGGGCTGGTTGCCATTCAATAGCAGGACACAAATAGGGTGAATCCCGTTTCTCATCATTTCTACTCCAATCTACTCGCTCCCCAATGTTTCAACTGAGACCCAGAAGTTGATCTCTGACGGCCATTTTAGGGAGCACTCCAATTCACTTTAAGAAACATTGAGCTGCGAGGATCCAGCATGGATCCACAAATGAGGTAAAATTGAGGGTCCAGTGATGTATCCTTTGTCTTATCGCTCCTCAACAGCGACGCGTATTACATTGGCCGTTTAGCTGTCGGATCAGAACTTCAAATGAAATAGATGAGCTCTTTTTTTTTTTGTAGTTGCTTGATCATTTTAGTTTTGATACACTAATTTTTGCTGAGTAGTTTATCTTTCAGGCCCTTTTTAATACTGGCTAATGGTTACCATGGTAACAGTAGGGTCCCCGCAAGCCTTATCTAGTGGTGTAGAGAATTGAATGAAAGACACATTAATAATATATGTATGTATATATTAGTGCCCTACGATTGGCTGGCAACCAGTTCAGGGTGTACCCCGCCTCCTGCCTTTTGACAGCTGCGATAGACTCCAGCACTCCCCCGCACCACTTGTGAGCCTAAGCAGCAAAGAAAATGGATGGATGGATCTGTATATACTGTATTAGAAACATTCAGAAAGTACTGTAAATGATTTTTATGCAGCTGCCAACCTTTTAACTTCTTTAATTAGCCTAGTGTATAGTTACAACTTTCTATAATGTAAAGATGAATTCATTGTGAGAATACTATTAAAGCACCTCCATATTTCATGCGTCGTAACGGCTCACTAATTACATTGTCACTTGCCTCACGTTAAACCGTTATGTAATAAATGATGTAATTAAATGATCATACGTCGACGCATATGTTGGATATATCTCAAAAATCAGACGTTAGCTTTAATTACTTGTGTACTCATTTATTCCCACTGCCGCAAAATCAACCAAAGAGTACTGACATTTCTTGCGACAGCCGGATCAAAACATCCTGATCCTGATTTTATTACCTTCAGCGAAAGAGCGCCTCAAGCTCTTGTTAATAAGAAAAGTGTAAACAGAGATATAATATGGACCTACTTGGTCTGAGATGAGATGAAAGAAAAAGTGTCGCTTCCAAACAAAGCTCATGTCCTGCTGTGTTGGAAAGTGGGGTTGGTACTATAAGAACTTAAAGCCTAAATGCAAGGGCATCAAAGAAAATTAGTAAATTATGAAAACAAATTCAAAAAAACAAACAAAAGAATCACAAAAATGCACAATATACTCCATTGAAAATGATGAAGAATTGAGGAGTTAAAATCCAGACAGAGCTAGCAAAGCCCACTTGAAAGCAGAGTCCTCATCCAACCTGTGAATTTCTCCCTTTCAGCTATTATTGGTTTTAAATATATAATTATGATCCCGGTATGGATTAGACGTAAACATCCCGCACACCCTGTAGATGATGGCTTTGAGTGACCCCCAAAAGGGGGGAATTATACTGGAGAAAGAACAAATTCTTTCCTCAGTTTCACAAGGTCAAGATGAACCACTTTGGGATGACCGTTACAAGATGTTTCTCTATTGCAGTAAGTGCTCTCCCAGCATGCTTTGGGGTACGAAAGACCTCCTTAGTGCTGCGAAGTATAGTGGGAACATGCTGGGAGGATGTAAATAGCTTTTAAAGTGCACATTTTGTAAAATTTTTTATTCTTGTATTTGTTTTATTTGCTCGTTATGCTTTTTTTAGTTTGCTGTGGTGTGATCATTTGAGTTTTGATGTTACACCTTGAGTGTGTACATCTTGAATCATGATCTGCCTACACAGGCAGTGTGTGGGGCAATGTAAGCTTCTTCTGGTTACAGATGAAATACAATTGTTCCTCACTGCCTCGTGGGCGGCATCATCTGGTATCTTATATACACACTAAAACACGTGCTAGCATACTTGCTAACAATGTAACCAGTGTGTTCATGTGTACTTCATTGGACAAGTCACACAACATTCGCAGATGATGGAACTCGTTATGTACTTAAAATGCGCTCTGCATTTTGGAGAAAATTTAAGATTTTTTAAGTGTGGCTTAGGTCGCAGAAATATGGTACATCATACTTTATTTGCGGATTATTCGAAAACTGTTCTTGGTCCTTCCTGTCAATTTTCCCGTTTTTAGCTAGTTTTGGGCTGTACAATAATTTCCGGCCGATAAGCCATGACTTTTTTCACACGTTTTCAACCCTGCAATTTATGCGGTAATGCGGCTAATTTGTGCATTTTTTTCTAACGGCCGCACTCTAGCAGAAAAGGTAAGAGTGAGACCGGTGGAATATATGTGCTTTTACCAGTCCGGCCCTGTTAGCGATGGGCTAGTGTGTTACTGCTGTGTCTCGATGATTTTTACCAGGATGTTTTTTTAACCGGCCCTGTTAACTTAGTGCTAACGTTAGCATTGCCACTAGCGTTGGCGCGGCACTAGTGTTAGCATTAGCGCTGCGCGACCATGAGTATAGCGGCACTAACATTAAACTCTCTGTTTACCGTTTTTCTTGATAAATATCTCATGTTTGAATTTGGGATTCAATGTGGGCACTTGCGGCTTTTACACAGCTATGGCCTATGTATGTATTAAATGGTATTTCCTTTACAAATGTACTGGTTGAGGCTTATAACCAGGTGTGCTCTCTAGGCTGGGAATTACGGTAATTATATCCTTATTCTACAAGGCCAGCCCACTATGACGTCTTAAATTTGTAGAGAGAATGCTCGCACAGCTCCATGGGTGAACTGCACCACCATTCAGGAATCTTACAGTGGGTGGACTGCCTATGAGAAGCGTATTGACTCAAGCCTCTGCTAAACCTTTGTAACACTTGGTCGGGGACACTTGCTGTGAGTATGTGATGGCCCAGCAGGCTCGTGTGGACCCTTGTCTCACACACTCACACATGCACGCACACGCACACACGCACACACACACACACACACGCAATACAATCCTCATTGACACCCTGTTCAATCCCTGTCAAGCGTTAAAGACCAATTAGTGGTAGAGGAATTAGAAAGAGGATAGTGATGTCATTTTGCTTGACTGGCTTCTTTTTAGCTGGTGCGTGTGTGTGTGCACACGCATGCGTGCGTGTGGTGTGTGTGCATGCACACCCACGCATGTGTGCATGTGTGCGTGTTACAATGCCAGAAAAGGTGCGACAGCTCTCTTTTGGTGACCTGACCAAGACTAAGTGGCTTGACTTAAGTGTCATGAACTAAAAGTTTTGGGTTTTTTTTCGTATGTGTGTTCACGACCCAATCGAAAAAGTTTAATTAAACTTTGTGAGGGACTGGAGCTTTGGATGAGTTGCGGCTGGAATCTGTGCATGCAACCACAAGCCATGACACACAGCCAAGCGCAGCTTTGTTCAGCAGGGTGCCGCTGTAATCCTCATACCTCCTGTGTGCGCACGTGTGTGTATGTGTGCGTCTCTATCCCGAAAAATTGGCGCATCTGAACCGTAACGGAAGACTTTCATCCTCCTGTGCCTTTCACACAGAGCCAAGCCACCTTGTTGCGATCATCACATCACATATAGAGTAATCATCTTCAGTTCTTCACGGGGAACTCAGGGTTGTTTATTCATCCGAGCGACAGTTTAGGTGCAGTTTTTTTCGGGGTTAGCAGTTGAGTTCAAATGGGCTGAACAATTAGCTTTTTGTCTGTTTGTAAAATCTAACTTTCGACTTTCTGTTGCGCTTGTACTCATTAAGGTAGCGGGGGAGCCACAGGCTATGCCAGCTGACTGTGGTCACCAACCAATCGCACGACACATATAAACGAACCACAATTTACCATGCATCTTTTGGGATGTGGGAGGAAACCAGAGCACGCAGAGAAAATCCACACAGACACTGAGAGAACGTGCAAACTCCACACAGGCACGACCACATTTGAATTTCAGAACTGTGGCAGCTGTGCTGTCCACTGTGGCCCATTTTATTTTATTTAGAAATCTATCTATATATATAGATCTATATTTTAACATTTCCTCTCAGCATCAAGCTAAACATTGCTAAACTAAGAAATATTTTTTTGTTGATAAGCCTGTGTGTTGCAGTCACTCACATTTGAAAAATGTACAGGTGTGGTCAGTCATGCCCGCAGATATCAAGTTACGGGTGTGGTCCACCAGTCATGCGCGCAAATATAAAGTTGCGGGTGTGTGTTCTGTTTGTAATTATGAATGTATCCCTTTAAGAGCGGAGGGGGGCAGTGTCAGGTAAACTAGGAAGTAGAAGTAGGCTCAGCAGCAGCTCGTTGTGACCGTGTAAAAAAAACAACAACAAAAAGACGTCAGGCTGTGGTTCACTGCGCTGGATCAGTTTTCATCCGTGCTGAGAGTGCGCGACAAGTGTGGAATTGGGCAGTTGCGCAGCTTAGAGGGAACACGGGTCAAAACTACACAAAATAAGCAACGTCTTTCAATATCTATGTATTTCTAGTCATAACAAATCTTGATGATTCGTGCTCGACTGTGCAGTGTGATGGCGTGTGCGCGTTTCTTGATCATTCTTGATCATAATGTATTTATGACTTGGCTAAGGCAGACATCAACTCCATATTTTATACCAAATAACAAGAAGTGATTTCAGCATTGAAATTGGCCCAAAATATAACAGACAGTCCGCAAAAATAATGACACAGCCCAGCTCAGCGTGGACAATAATGCCAAATGCGCAAACCTCGCACAATCGTGAAGGCTTGACTAAGGGTCTACATTCACTTCCATGACAGCCAATGATAGACACATGAACACAGGCGCTCACATTCACGATTATGGAGTCATTTAGTATATTCAGTCAACTGAATGTATCTTTTTGGTACGTGACAAACAAATTTCATGGTTCCTACTGAGATTTGAACCCGGATCTCTGGTCTAATTTTAAGGTATGTTTCCAAATAAGTGTTTTCTAAACTAAACTGTACTTTTTTTTGGGAAAGGTTGATTTCTAATGTCATTTCTGCAGGCCCAGGGCCATCCAGTGGTCCAAGATCAACGACACATTACCTGAGCGGGCCGAAATCTCAGGGCCCACCTTCCAGATTTCCCGCCTGAGCCAGTCGCACAACGGCACGTACTTGTGTCAGGCGCAAAACAACTACGGGCGAGCCGCCGATCACTACACTCTGCTGGTCTACGGTGAGCCCCCCCTTTTCTCTTGTTTACATGTTCAATCTCATCCTTGTAATTGCTACCCCATCTGTGCAATGTGTGTCCTGTGTTTTGATATTTCTCATCAGTGTGTTTTGATGATGTTTGTATTGATCCCGTCTTGCTGGCATTGTCACATTGTTTCTACTCTCGACACAGAACAACAGATGTATTAAAATCCTGACGCTGTCTTTCTGTTTTATTTGCTTTTCTCAATTTGTTCCACAGTGGGACGCTCCTGCTAAAGCTCCTCTACTTTAGGCTGTTATTGTTTTGGCCTTTTTTTGTGACTTAGTTGTTTCTTTTTATGCATAGAAAAGGTAAGACAAGAAACAATAGACAACAAAAAGTGCCCCAAAAAAATGGGCACGCATTAGCGAATCTGTTACATTTTACATGATGACAACAACAAAACATCTGTTGGAGAGGAGCTCACAGGGAGAGAGGAAGCATATTTTGGCTGCTAAGATATCCAAAGTTTTCACAGATTCACCGCAGACTAAATTTTTCATGAGGGCTGACCTGAATAGACGGCACGGCGGGGGCGCTCAAAGGGGATGATGATGTTGACGCGTGCAACATTGCCTGTCTTTTTTTTTGTTCTTCAGGAAAAGAGAGAAAAGGTGGTGGGTGCCTTTTGACTTTTAATGTGGTTACCTGTGTGTGGGGCTTTTGGGGGTGGGGGGTGGAAACAAATGAGTAAGCTGGTTTGGATATTTTTGAGCGAAAACAGCAGATTCCCCCAGTTTGGGGCTCTTTGCTGTCGCTCAGTGGCAACTAGGCTGGACTTTTTTCTCTTTTTTTTCCTGATAATGTTTACTGCTACTAATGGATATATTCTTCAAGTATGTTTTTCATTGGGTAGGCGTTTCCTAAATGAGATGCATATTTTAAACTTGGAATGCTTTTAAATGAGTCAGTAAATGTGTGGGGAGGTAAATGTGTAAAGTACATTTTAATTAAGGAGTACTCTTAAAGAGTCTGGCACTTAATCATTGTCAAATAAAAAAAATATTGATTTTCTGAACCACTTATCCCCATATGGGATGCATTGTCATGTTGAAAGACCCAGCCACAACCCATCTTCACTGCTCTGACTGATGGAAAGAGGTTGTTCCCCAAAATCTCACAATACATGGCCACAGTCATCCTCTCCTTAATACAGTGCAGTCATCCTGTCCCATGTGCAGAAAAACACCCCAAAGCATGATACTACCACCCCCATGCCTCACAGTAAGGATGGTGTTCTTGGGATGGAACACATCATTCGTCTTCCTTCAAACACGGTTAGTTGAATTATGACCAACCAAAAAGTTCCATTTTGGTCTCATCTGTCCACAAAACTTTCTCCCATGACTCCTCTATATCATCCAAATGGTCATTGACAAACCTAAGACGGGCCTTGACCTGTCCTGGTCTCAGCAGGGGAACCTTCTGTGCAATGCATGATTTCAAACCATGACATCTTCGTGTATTACCAACAGTCACATTGGAAACGGTGGTCGCAGCTTTTCTCAGTTCATCGACCTAGTCCTGTTGTGTAGTCCTGCATAGATGCCTCACCTTTCTAAGGATCATTGAGACCCCACGAGGTGATATCTTGCATGGGGCTCCACTCCGATTGAGACTGACCGTCCTGTTTAGCTTCTTCCATTTTCTAATGATTTCTCCAACAGTGGACCTTTTTTCACCAAGCTGCTTGGCAATTTCTCCAGGTGTCTTTATGCAGCTAACGGCCTCACACAGGTGCATCTGATTCAAGATAATACATGGAGTGGAGGTGGACTTTTAAAGGCGGACTAACAGGTCTTTGAGGGTCAAAATTCTAGCTGATAGACAGGTGTTCAAATACTTATTTGCAGCTGTATCGGACAAATATTTCATTAAAAAAATCGTACATTGTGATTTCTGGATTTTTCTTTTTAGATGATCTCTTTCACAGTGGTCATGCACCTACTCTGAAAATATCAGACCCCTCCATGATTTCTAAGTAGAACTTGCAACATAGCAGGGTGTTCAAATACTCTTTTTTTTTTTTCACTGTAAATACTTGGTGGGTCAGAATTTCAAAACGGAAGCAGTTTGCATGTGGCCCCTGACCCATATGTTGCTCACATCTGCATTAGACAATTAAGAGTGTGGGATGTGCTGTTCTTGGTGTGACGTACGTAGTATTTTCTATTTACAAAGGTCACTGCTGTCACCCTTTTGCCCTTTTGATGTACCCCAGCCCCTTTTGGCTGTGAGTGTCACCACACACACACCTGCAGCACCTGACACACATTTCGAAGTAGTTGAATGTATAGAAGGTATAAATACTTTAGAGCCTGTCAAACATCTTCGTCTTGGCAGCCACTCATCTAACCGTCATACGTACAGACATGTCACGCACACACACACACACACACACACACACACACACACACACGCACACGGGTTCACACAAAATCAGTGCACTCTTGCTCGACATTAAACCCCGCATATAATGGAGGCCTTCTACAGGCATCGGCGGGGGGGCAACAGTGACAAGATGAAAGGTGGCGCTTCAACCCACTTTCACGCCAACCTCCCCCCCTTCGCCCGAGAAGGTTAGACATGTTGAGCTTTGATGTGCATCACCGCCTCTCCATTTTTTTTTCTTTTAAGCTTTACTCTCTTTTTTCGTCTTTCTCCATTTCATCATTTGTCATCTCCATGATGGAGTTCCTTCCAGTTCATTAATTTTATTCCCAATTTCCGGCTCTCGTCATATAGATGACATAACCCCCGGCTCCTCCAGTTTTCCAGCCGTCATCCATGTGCTTTGCTCTTCTTTGGGGGGGACTTACTCAGCCAGTGGGTACTTTGTTTTTATACCTCATCAAAAGACTTTGATTCGGCCATTGCACCAGTACAAGCAAGACTGAAAAGTCATTCTCATTTTTGGAGCATGGCAGAATGGCTAATATGCAAGAAGGATGGAAAAAAAGAGAGAAAATAATTGGAAAAAAATATCTATATAAAAAAAATGAAATTGAATGTGAATTTAGGTAGCCTCTGGTGTCAAGTATTATCACTCTGCCTTGAGAATGAGGCAAATTCTTTTTTTTTTTTTTAGTTCAGAAAATTTTCGATTGCACTATTAAATAAGGGCATACCTATAATGAATAAACATATGTGAAATAATATGTAAAACATTGGTACCACTTTACAATGAGTACTGGTATTAATTATTTGTATGATAAAATATATCATCTGCTACTTAAGTGCAGGAATGGTGGTCTTACACTTGCCAGATAGTGAGACCATATTCATTAGTATCGTTCCCTTAATTGTTGTTTGATATAAATCCTAGTTATTATTTTTTTTTACTCTTAACCTTAGGGCTAATAAACATTGGTGTATTTCTCCCCATCAACATTAATAAAGCAAAGCAAGTAAATTTATTTCTATAGCGCATTTCATACACAAAAAAGTCAAGTGTTTTACATGATTAAAAGCATTTATAACCAAAGAAAAGAAGGTGCTTACTATTATTGTTATTATTATTTACAACAAAGAAAAATAAAAATACAATTGAAACAGCGTGCAGTACAAGAGATATTTAAAAGTGGAAATGCTGTCGTCAGCATGAGGGGGAAAAAAAATGTTTTTCACCTGGACTTAAAAACATTCGCACCAGGAACTGACGTCACTTGTTGGCATCTTATTCCATTTGTGTACCACATAAGACCTAAATGCTCCTTTACCATGTTTGCTTTGTACTCTGCGCTCCAATGTTTGGGCATCGAGAATCGAGAACCGATTGGAACCAGGACTAACGTTCTGGTTTTCCCGGAATCGCGCAAATTTCTAAATTTCAGTTCCCAGTTCCAATACCTACAGTCTGCCAACCCAGAAGAGGACAGGGCGAAAACCAACATAGAAGAACATGAATGAATATGTGCTTTTGCCTAATGGCGGTGGCAAACTCAAAATGTGTCTGAACTTTTCTAAAAGTAATGAGGTGAGGAGTCGCTGCAGCGCAACGCTTGGAATAGGATTATATTGTGCAAAGGAGGCTTTCACAATGTGTGGATGTCTGTCGTGCTGCCTGCCACTCCAAGCCTCAGCCTACACCATGCTGAGCTTCAGTGGAGTCAACTGTCAGTCACTTGAGACAATGAAAGAATAAAATACGTCTGTGCCAACATTGAGGCAGCTCACCAGGTAAACGGTTGCATCTTTGCACTAATAGTTTTTAGTTTTTATTTTAGTCTTCAAACAGACATAAGAGCCCATGCCGGGGGGTCGTAACATGATCCTTAAACATTACCTTTAAATCACAATGGATTGGGAGGAAATTCACAAACATCTCATATCAGAAACACTAACCTTGTGCCTCATTGTGGATAAGGAAAGGAACCAACGTTCTATTACATGTAGTTCCATTCATGATGTCATGATTCAGTGTTGACTGGACACAGAAGCAGGCAGAACATCAGAGGTTGTGATGGAAGATTTTTTTTTAAAGTGCTGGTGGGTAGTAGAGGCAATGGAAACAGGTGGATGGGTTGGCGGCGTGATGCAAGAAGTCGACTCGTTGAGGAATACAGAAGGAGAACTGAGGACAAGGAGAAACATGGAGGTCAGAAATATAACGAGGAATAGCATGGCTTACGTGAATGCGTGAGAGCAGTTTTACCACAGGAGAACATTAAAACGCTGCGAAGTCTTGGAACTGACAGCCTTAAATGCATAGGATGATGAACGCTGATTGGTGATAAGTGCGCGGTCAAGGAACTAGAGAGAAGGAGAAAGCCAGAGCAAGCGCGCCACCCAATTTCCAATAAAAACACTGCACCATACAGCTATTTATTAAAAAAGTTGGAATTGTGTCATAGGTACCTTTCTGGCCTAAATGCTGAGTTCTGGTGTGTACACTTCAAAACAAAAAGCTACAAAGCTTAAAATGGGGAGTTAAGTTAAAACTTGCACATACAAATCATTTGACATGATAAAACAGTTCCAAATATTTTCAACAATGCTGCACATAACGTTTTGCTGAAATATTAATTGATCAATTAAGTTAATTCCACACACATTGCCTTGTAGTTCATAGGTTTGATATTGATACCGGTTATCAAGAAACCCCAATTCAATTGTTCAACTTTGTCCATCCTGCGAGTTGCAAAGAAAATGGCTGTCCATTATTTCAACTACCTTTATTTAAACCATGCAAACGTTTTTGACTCGGACCCCTAAAGAATTGGAATTGTGAACCTTTTGAGGCCAGAATCAAATTGACGAAGCAGAATCAGGAATTCACTAGAATCCCCGGAATTGGTCAAATTCTAACAATGCCCAACCCAATGCAGACCCCCACTGCTGGAGAAGTCCTCACAACATCTAGCCACCATCACATGGGTTTCCTTGCAGTGGAAGGAGCATATCAGTTTGTTTTAGGTTTTTGAGTAGTGTTATGAGGGCATTTGAGTAGTATTGAGAGTAAAACTGCTGTGTAAGAGAGTATCTGTTGAGTATAAATTAATTTGAATAGTGTTGATGTGAATGTTTAAGTAGTGTTTATGAGACCAAAACTCATGCATGTGAGAGGCTTTGAGTAGTGTTTATGAGAGAGCTTAAGTATTGTTTATGAGAGCATTTGAGTATCATTTATGAGTACCTTTCAGTAGTGGTAGTAGGAGTGTGACAGCAGTACATGTGAGAGCTTATCCTGAATAAAGTACCGAACGACCCCTGGTATATTGTGTTTTTATGCGGTAGCCTACAATATTGTTAGCTGCAGTTGTTCTTATCAAAAATGAATGATGTTTTAGGGGGTGGGAACAGATTGATTGCATTTCCATGTATTTCAATGGGGAAACATTATTTCTAGATTTGGGTGTTTCGAAATACAAGCATGGACACAGAATAAATTAAACTCTTATCTTGAGACACTAATGTATTAATTGCATTACCAGTGAAAAGTTTGGACACAGTTTCTTATTCAATAGCACTAGTTGAATGTGTGCCTAAGCCTTCGACTAGTAGTCTTCATGTTGTACTGTATTTTCCAGACTATAAGATATGTTTTTTTCATAGTTCGGCCAGGGGTGCAACTTATTCTTCAGAACGACTTGTATGTGAAATTATTAACACATTATTACATACATACATACATTTTGTGAGTCGCTTATCTGTTATTTTCACATTGACAACCACAAGAGGGCGCTCCAAGCCCATGTATCTGATGACGGATGGAGAGCACAGCTTCCGGGTGAATCAGCCATACAACTTTCCGGGAAATCATTGGATGGCTCGACAAAGTATGGGTTTCCGTGACAACCAAAACCATCCTGTCAGGATTCAGAAAGGCTGGAACAGGCTAGTTGTAATTGTAACCAACGTTGAGTCTGACGTAAGCAACGTAGAAGGGGAAGCAGTGCGTCGTCTCCCTCTGGAGTTGGCGTTGGAGTTTAGAAGTGACACCGAGAATGAAGATTTCATTGAATTGTAGTTACCGGGTATTTGGAATGAAACGGATGGTTTTGCTAAACTTCTTAGTATGTTATTTATCATATAATTATCGGAATAACTCTTAATATAGTATGTTAAAATACTGGACACGTTCTCCATTGTGTCATTTAACGTAAGCATACCGTTCAGCCTGTTGTTGCCCCTATTCTATTTTTATTTTAAATTGTTCGTCATTTAAATTTTAAAGGACATGTCTGTTCTTGAAGTTGGATTTTATTAAATCAATTTCCCCCAAAATTTGACTGATACTCCAGTGCGACTTATATATGTTTTTATCTCTGTTTTTATGGATTTTATTTGCGTTGAGACTTGTACTCCTGAGCGACTTGTGGTCCAGAAAATACGATAATTAGTCACTGAAAAGCATAATGACTGAGAAAATGACCACGGCTAAAGTGTAATGATAACCATATTTTACTAGCATATACTCTTATTAGGATGCTCCACCAATTAAACAACATAAGTTTATAACAAGCCGTTTGAGAATTTATTCAATATCCTGGATAGTTTAAGTTTCATGTACTTCTATGCTCTTTGTCCTCAGTTGTCGGACAATTTTGGTATGCAAGTAAGGGAACTACATCGTACTGGTGAGCCAACAGTGGGAACTGGTGTACACATACTAGTGACAAATATAAAATTGTACTAGTTATCTGGTTCTTCACTGGTAGTACTAGTGGCATGAAAATATTGAGAATATTGAGTTCGGTCTTGTAACAGAAATGATAGATTAAAAATGCTTCAAATAAAGCTGATTTTAAGATGTATTTTGCCAGTTTGTTTTTCTTAAATGTTTTGGGCTTTATTTTAAAAAGCGTCTAAAAAGCGCATTGAGTCCCCTTGTTTTTGCCTCGTCTCGTGATGTAGTTTACTCATGTGCCAAAGTTGGCGGCATGGTGGCACAGCTGTTAAAGAGTTGGCCTTACAGTTTTAAGGTCCCGGGTTCAATCCCGGATCCACCTGTGTGGAGTTTGCATGTTCTCCCCGTGCCTGCGTGGGTTTTCTCCGGGCACTCCGATTTCCTCCCACATCCCAAAAACTTGCAAAATTCATTGGAGACTCTAAATTGCCCCTAGGTGTGATTGTTTGTGTGACTGTTTCTCTCTATGTGCCCTGCAATTGGCTGGCAACTAGTTCAGGGTGTACCCTGCCTCCTGCCCATTGACAGCTGGGATAGGCTCCAGAACTCCTCGCAACCCTCGCGAGGATAAGCGGCTAAGAAAATGGATGGATGGATGGATGGATGTGCCAAAGTTGGCCTGAGTGGACAGAAATATTTTTCTCTGAGAACTCAGTTGGTCTACGAGTGTGTCTGAGTTGTTCCACTTGTGCGTGTGTTATAGCGTACAAGTACATGAACCTTGAATATGAACGATATCGAATAAATGCTCAAACAGCTTTCTGTAGTAGAAGCCATTAAATGGTGTGTAATTCTACTGAGATGATACTGTCTTAGTTGTATGAGAGTTAGAAATGATAACACATTTTTTTTTCAGGCACAATGATCAGAGGGAAATTGAATCCATGTAAGGTGGGGAGAGCATCATTTTTGGCTGAGGCAGCTTCCCATGTTCTAAAAACTCCTTTTAGGTGGGCCGAGGGGAGGTGTTCATTTTACATCTGGCTCGTGAGTCTTTGCCGTTCCTTGTCCTTGGCAGAGGGCGCTGAAGCAAGAATCAAATGGGTTCGAGATGAGCAGTTTTATCCTTCACTTGTAAAGACCGAGACCATCTGCCATTAAAAAACAGAAAGAAAAGAGAAGATGCCTGCAGGTCTCAAAGGAGGGGATAAGGGGGTAAAAAACACGGTAGGTGTTAACAAGGTGCACTGAATGAAGGCTTCTCCTATTGGATGCCGTGCGACGTTACAGCTTTTTGCCCAAATCCCTTGGGTCCTTTTGTGACTAGTCAAGACAGCCCGAGAGGACTCCTGTGTTCGGAAAGTCATAAAAGGGTGAAATAAGATAGCTATAGCCTACGGAGTCCAACGGCTGTAAATTAAAGGGTGAGATTTACACGCAACTAGGAGCCACTGCTCATCATTTATGGGGGCATAAACAAGAAATCAGCCAGAGTGCAGGGGAAAAATAGGTACAAGCTCCCAGTGAGGACTCCGCCTATAGGGCTTTTTTATGTTTTCTAGTATTCCATTTCTGTATAATGCAGACTAATATTAAGAGAGTGGATTAACAAAAAAAAAAAAAAAATCAGCTAGTGAAGGGGAAAAAGATAAAGTAACAGTAGACCTAAAATCGACTCGCAATGGTCTGGTTGAAATGGAATGGCTCTGTTTTAGGGGGAGGTTCTGTCTCATGCAAATGCCAAATATGGCTGTCATTACCATACATGCGTTCAAAAAAAACTGAGTACATAGTATCATTATTAAGAAGAACATAAAGAATTAAACAAAATAAAATGCCCTGGCCACCAGAGGGAAGTATAATCCATACGGTACGTACTCTAGTACTCTGATTTAATAATGAAACGCAGAAGACTGTCACAGAGCAATAATAGTTGTTTTGTTGTTGTTGCAGAGGATGAAGAATGCATGCCTCTTTGTGTTGTTGTATGTGCTCTTTAAGTGTGTTTATCACTTGTCTTCAAATGTAAATTGTTTATTACTGGAGCACTGAATTTTGTTAGCATGTCAATAGCTTTTTTCATTGTTTATCAGCATGAAGTCAGCATTTTTGATGGTAATGGTAAGTAAACAACTCAAATCTATCTTATATTTTTAGTTTGACAGCAAACATCGACTTGGAGTGGCAAAACTCTTCTATTGAGGAAGTGTTCACTATCTGCTTAATTGCTGCTCATTATAAAGTTCACTGGCACGATAGCTAGTGCTCATAAATTTTGCAGATTTGCTTGCAACTCAAGCGCGAAAAAACAGTAAGTAACTTGTAATTCGAGGTACAGTTTCACTGTATACAGTAGCACGTGATTTGTGAGTTTTAAATTAAATTGCACACTGCATCTTGCTAATTTCCCCATATCCCTCATAACAAACATTGGATTCCATTTTCACTCATGGAGGCAGTACTTCATCACTAAGCCCCTTCACATTCCCCTGCAGTAACCACCTCCCACCCCCATGTTGACAATTTAACGGATTATTTGTGTACATGTTGGTTCTAGCTTTGTATTTGTTGGTTGTAGCTTAACTTTTGGCATTGACATGATAGTGCTTCTATTGTGTCTGGTAGCTGGAAAAACACGGGTCTTGAAATTATGGGCAGAGAAAGTCAGTGTGTGCGACGGTAATGCAGTATGTAAATTAGCGGAAATGTTTCGTAGGGGTGTTTGGATGTGCAGAATGACTTCCTCACATGCACGTTTTCAGAAGTAGGCATATACAGTAACAGAAGATTTTCTTGATTGTGTAACCCCACATTTGATGACCAGTTACTCCATAACTGTACATAACTGTATGTACACATATAATTGGAAAGTCACCTTTCTGAGATAGGTTCCCTTTTATCTTGAAAAGTAACTCATCTTGTATTTTTACTGGTAGGTGGCTGGTCTTCCTCCATTTTATTCAAACTAATGAAGTCCTCTGGTAAGCAAGTGTGACAGAAAGACTTCTTCACACCTTCCTAGAAAGCATTAAGGTTGTAAGGATGATCCATTATCACTTTAAACGTCACATCAACCCCTCTGTCTCCATCCCCTCTCATCTTCTCACCTCATTTTCACCTTCCCGTCCACTTCCTCTTCCTCCCGTGTCTCCTCCCACGGCCTTTCAAGCGTTTATCACCTCACCGGCAGTCTGCCCTCCTGTTCTCGGTTCACCTGCAGTTCAATCCCTTTAGCACTGGCTGCAAGCTCTCGAGGAGAAAAGGTGGGGGATACGAGGGGATAAAAAGTGAGGCAGGGAAAGGGACGGCGGAGGTCAAACAGAGGTTAACACGTGTCATTAGAGTTGGATCCCCAGAGGGAACCCTGGGGGATGCTGGAGGACGACGGTGGGTTTGCGCCGAGGGGTGTGGGGGTGGGGATGGGGGGAACATGAAGCGTGGAGGAGCATTCAAGGGAAGGTTGTTCACCAGTGACTTGAAGAAGGAGAAAAAAAAAAGAGACGTTTCTTTGCAGCTGTAAGGTGGGCCTGCAGGTATTCCTATCTCCCTCTGTACTCATTTTTTATTTCAAACTTAAAGGGAACGACAGTGAAAGTGAAATACTGACCTCTGCAGCGAGCGCTTAACTGTAGGCGAAAAACGCTGGCCAATTTATGGGCGGCAGCCTGCTGCTCTGTCACCTTATGAAGGGAAGATGGGGGATTAAATCTTGCAAAAGAAGAAGAAAAGGTGAGCGGTGCCAAATGGGACCTGAGAGAGGAGATGTTGGATGGAAGTGGTGCTTTGCAGGCAAATTTTACTGGAGTGGTCTCCAGCATGGGTGGGAAGCAAGATGTAACGAAGCATCACGATATAATAATTATGTCATAATTAGTATACAGTGTTTCCCTGCTATATCCCGGTTCATTAAATGATCATTTTTATGATCATCAGTTTTTACAGAATAGCTACTGTAATGCCCTTGCATGTGGAAAAGAAGAACCACGGTCATTGATTCACTTTTCAGCTATTTATTGAAAGCGGGGAGGACAGTAAAGCACACAAACATTCAACCTAAAGCTGTCGTCGGCACCCAAATCAGTCACGCTAACGGCACATGCCTCCCAGACCGAACCCCGCTTCCATAATGCAAATGCCATTACACAGACCCTACAATACATACAATCTTTATGGTGCATTTTGTGCTTGCAATTTGGTTTTAGTGTTCAAATATGTCTACAATATGTTCAAAAGTGTTTTCATAAGTTTAAATGTTCTTAAAGCATGTGGGAAGCGTAACACGTGTGACTTTAAATACTTAGCGTTTTTCAGGATACAAGATGTCATTCAGATTAGATTTTTTGTTTTTTGTTTTGATTTGTGGAAAGCATAGTTGAAATAAGAGGGGTTTTTTTTTGGTGGTAGTGAAATCAAGTTTCTTTATAGCAAGCAGCAGTTTGGCAGATGTTGACTATTTCTTCAAAAATGAGGCTTCGGGACGTTCATTGTCTCTCCCAGTTGGAGCTTACTGTCAAGCTAAACAGAAAACAGAAAATTACACCTTATTTAAAACAACCACATCACTTCGCCTTTCAGACAGCTAGCTATAAGCTAACACTAAATACTCATTTCACAGTTCGATAACTGTTTAAGCAATGGATTGACCTCAGACATGCAGACAATATAAAATTGCTCAGTCAAAAATGTTTTATCCTCCATAAGTAAAATTATTAAAATTGCGTTCAATGCAGAATGTTTTGCGGAAAACCGAGCTCAACTAAATTGATACCAACAGTACATCAATTTGAGAGAAAAACATGAAATTGGTCAAATTTGCCAGCGAATTACAGAATTAAATAAATACATAAATAGATATTGTTTTATCCTTCAAACATACAAGATGGCCAAACTAAACACACATGCTAACATTAGCTTACACTACTACTATACTTTAGCTCTGAGTGCTGGAATATTATACTCCCCCAACGCTTGTACCTTTAGTCTCCTCTTCAATCATGTGTGTCTCCTTACCAAAAACTAAATACAGAACCTCATTCTCCATTCTCTCCTCCATTGTTAGTGTTTTTATTAGCGTGTCTCATTTTGAATGTTGTGTTCAATGCGGTGTATTTTTTCAGAGTTTTCCTAGCTGAGCTGGGTCAGGCGAGTCGTGTGCAGTACTGATTATGTGCCGTCGTATCAGTGATGATGAAAATAGAAATAATTGCACTGCTTTTTATTCAGCTAAATATGGTACCCAAACCATTAGAAACACTCTTCCGTGACACAGCACGGTTCTGCACCACTGCAAACTCCAACTGTGATCATAAACATACTGTATTGTTAAATTAATGCAGAAGTCTGAATTTCAGAGAGCTTCTGTGTTTGACCTCATTAGTTTTTGCCCGTGTACCTAATGAAGCTTCCAATGAGCATACACAGACGCACATACACAAACACACACAAGTCCACACAGTAATTTGAACACTTGGTTAAAAAAAAAGAAACATTTCACACATATACATAAATACAAAGCTAGAGGACCCATCTGCAGAGTGCAGTGTGGACCAAGCCTCCAATTGTTATTTTGTTTCAGTGCAACTGTTGTTAAGGATAAAATTGGACTCTTTATGTTAATGTGTTCAGTGCATCGCTGTGTGTGTGTGTGCTGGCCACTGGTTTGAGAATGTGCTGATTGTGTGCCGAAAGGCCAAAGGGCTTCTTTATGTAATTGAACAGAGCTGCTGCACTTAGATGAATCGCCAGGCCAATGAAAACCCATTAGAATTGAATTGAAGAGAAGAGAGAAGGAAGGAGAATGGAAAGATATGAGCCATTATATGGACACACTGTACACAACATGCATTCATCTGCATGTGCACAAGTTTGTGTGTGTATGTGTGTGTGTGTGTGTGTGTGTGTGTGTGTGTGTGTGTGTGTGTGTGTGTGTGTGTGTGTGTGTGTGTGTGTGTGTGTGTGTGTGTGTGTGTGTGTGTGTGTGTGTGTGTGTAAAGACAGAGGTTGTATTTTATTGTTTCAGGCCAGTACATCTTTATTGCATGTACCAATTGGTTTTTCATTTGAGCTTCTTGGAGGAACAAACACTGTTTTTATAAAGACAATTCCCTTATTTTGTGTTATGAGCCAACATCATTAAAATCCCCACAGGCATAAAGCTGAGATTGTGTTGTGCTCGCCAACATGTTTACTGACCTCTCATGCCCTCCGGATTGTGGCGTTGTCATCAAGGGAGTCCCCATGCATGCATTATTATTGTTATTTTAATTTGACAAGGGTCATGGAGACTCCGGTGATTCAGAAAATTCTATTTGGAGAATAGACGGGTGCGACACGACAGAAAACATAAATGGCAAGGAACACGATTTGACCACGGATTAGTTCAGGTCTCATTGGCCTTTGTAATGAGCAAACAGGATAATTGGATTGAAGAAAAATGCAATTTTAAAAAAATACAATTTCATGAAACATCAGGCAGAACAGTGGACAACTTGTTAGCGCGTCTGCCTCACACTTCTGAGGACCAGCGTTCAAATTCTGGCCCCGGGTATATAGAGTTTGCTTATTTTCCCTGTACCTGCTTTTGTTTTCTCCGGGAACTCCGGTTTTCATTCACACCCCAAAAACGTGCATGGTAGATTGAATGAAGACTTTAAATTGGACGTAGGTGTTAATGTGAATGTTTATATGTGCCCTGCGATTGTCTCGCAACTAGTTCAGTGTACCCCGCCTCCTGCCTGAAGATAGATAGGGTTGTCTTCAGCACTCCCTTAACCCTTGTGAGGATAACAGCTCAAAAAATGGATGGTTGGGTGGATGCATGGAATATTACTGACAGCCACGCGCAAACATAATGGCGTCAATGACCGATTACATCAGCATCACACGAAGAGTGTTAACCTTTCAATGCGTCTCATGTAGCCACTGAGAAATGTGATTGGCCTATTTCAGATCTAAAACTGGATAAAACATGCCACATTGAATGCATCAGTCAGAAGGAGACATGAGCGCACGCAATTATAGAGGCCACCCATGAGGTGATTTTGTCCAAAAAGCGACTTTGTGCAACAAAAACGTGCTAACAACAAAAAAAATTGACTGCTGGAGCAAAGAATATAACAGTAGCGTTTTGTTGTTGCTGTTATTTACATTTAAACATACCAGACACCGCCCTTAAAATTTCCGATTCTAAAACTGCCAAAACACTTCACTTTGAGCACATTGGGCATGCGAAGAAACAACAACACGGGTCTCCTATATTGTTCGTGGCATATGACAGAAGACAAATTGAATCCAAGTCGAGAGTGTAGACATAAAAATGAATCGCTACATAAAAATGGAGACTGGGCCCCACAATACTGCAGCACTTTTGTTTCCATTGTTTGTTGTGAACAGGTACTAGATGTTTTTCTTCAAACCCACCATAATATTTCTGCGGCAAATGCTGTGAAAGCCACATCACATTGAACAAGTCAGACATGCTAATAACAACAACGGAGGAAAATGGTGAGCTCCTGTATTTAATTCTATGTACTTAAACAAGGTCTATACAAGAGGATACTGTCGGCAATAACAAAAAAATGGACCAATGTAGCAAAGTGAAGACTGTGGAGTAGCATCATGAAAAATGAACAGACAGCCAATAGCAGAAGATAATGGCGTCAGCAGCTACTTATGTAAATACAGCCCATATAAAGGAAATTTAGACCCCAAGAGATGCAAGGTAGAACAAAAAACAGACTGCTGCAGCAATGTGGAGACTGCGGAGTGTATTATCAAGAAAAATCGCAGTCGATGTCAGAAGCTAATGGTGCCAGCAAATGATTATGTAAATATGCCCATATTTCCAAAGTTTTTCCGAGATAAAACTGTGGGGGGAAAAAAACAGAAAACTTGAGTTACGCATCGAAGTGAAGACAAACCATGATTTTACAATAGCATTTATCTTTATTTATCTGAACCTCAGATGTGCAAAGAACTTCAAAGTTACCAAAAACCAACCAAATAAATCTAAATATCAGACTTAGTGCTATTACCATTTTTTGTGCATTTTTTTTTACTTGTAATGTAGATATAAAAAGCCTTTTTTTTAAATTGTATTGGATTGAAAAACAACAAAAGAATGAGTCACTTGTTCCTTTTTAGAGGAAAGAACGACTGGTACAAGGATAATGGGGAGTCCATGTTGACACAGGATGAGAGGAGACTAAAATAACGAAAATCTAAAAAAACAAAAATGTACTGCCGTAGCAAACAGTTAACTGTGGAGTATAATATAGTGGTCCTTTCAGATCTCAAGTTGTGATTCCCCTTGGAAATGAATGGAAATGCTGTGTTCATAACAATAATTTGCGTCGTGTTTTTGAACAACAAAAATAGCACTCTAGAATAATATACTTTTTAAAAAGATAATAATGAATAATAATGTAATTCCATAGAATGTAAGTAACAAACTTGTTTGGTACATTTTTGCCTCAATTCAATTAAGATTGTGCTGCTCCTTCAGTTGTGCATACCTCGGCCACCAAGGGACACCAAAAGGATGCGGGCATCCAACCATACACGGAGACAGTAAAAAATGCTCTGTAAGTCACAGAAATATTAGTTCTTCATAAAGGATAAAGAATACAGTATATGCCTGTGAGTATTGGCATATCTGTTGCTTAAAGAGTTATGACGTGCTCATTACACTCTCTATGGCATTTTGCATGGTTTGTTAGTATTAAGCTAAGAAGTTCTTTTAAACATTCCTGCATATCAATGTTTTATGTTTCGTTTTGCACTTAACATTAATTGCGAGTGGCATTAAACAGCTCAAAGGCTGTTTTTTCATAGAATTGCTCACTCTCTGCTTAACATTTTTAAATTAATTGTTTGGTGTATTTAAGTGATAGCCGCAATCCAAAGTTCTTCAAGATAGGATCAGTCATTTAGCTGATTGTTTTGCTTTTACCTGCGAGTGAGAATTTGAGACGATGTATGGTGGCGGTGAACGCATACCATGACGCCACACGGAGGGAAGTGCTCGTTCCAAAATGTCAGACCTGGTTTCCGCAGGCACACTTCTGTGAGGAGGCGATACCGAGAGAGACATCATTATCGCGAGTGCCACCAAATCCATCGGTGGAAATATAACATAGGCCATGTGTCTGATTGGCAGCCGTGCAGCATTAACGGATAACAATACGAGGCGGCGTGCTGGCAGCCAAGAGGACGGCAGCTTGCCGAGCATTCTCCTTAATTAAGCCAAAGAGAGGCAGGGAGGGAACGTCAAAGGACGGGGGGGATGGGGGGTTGGGGGGCTGTAAACGGTGAGAAAGAAAAATGATTAGGTCACCGGTGCTAAGAGGAATTAATTCATGTCCAGTTAATTAGCACTACATCCTTGATCATTAATCCCCGGCCTTCACACTGGAGAGTCTAACACACACACACACATTCACGGCAATGTCCTTGTTTACTTATCTATTCTTTACTTCAGGGATTACACTTTCATTTCCTCACAAAACTCTTTTTGCATCCTTATGACAAGTGTACATCTCTTTTTAAGAATGAAATAGTGGAGGAGGAGGACCAGGAGGAAGGACAGGTGGAAGCGTGAGTGCTGACAAGAGAGGAGTGCAGAAAAAGATTGATGATCTCAGGGCCGCTGGGAGAAAGAGAGGAGAGACAGCGGAGTACTTACCAATAAATTAACTCCTGACTAGAAAGCCCGCTAGTGTGTGTTGCTATGCAGCAGAGGTGCGTCGCACGGCACAGTGGAAGCTCAGAGGGTCCACCGCAATCCGTTTGGCTTTGGAAACTGTTCTTCACCTGGTGGAAATACAATCGTTTTAAGAGTCAGTATAGTGATATTTTTATTATTAATGGATCAAACTGGTGAAAAAAAATGTCACCCCTTTATTAAAAAAATAAAATAAACATTTCAAAATGACTGCAGAAAATGGACAAAAATAAATTATGAATCACTTTCTGGTTTGGTCCATAATATGTCGGAAAATGGAAACAAATGTTGAACATTGCTTTCCCAAGTAAAAGCAGATGTTTGTAGATGTCTTGATTCCAAAATAGAATCAGTCTCTAATCTGTTTTAAGGAAGAACTGAAAAATCTGAGAATATTTACTGTGGAAACTGAAGTGATGAAGCTCTAGACAATTTTAAATTAGTCTTTAAAGGATAAATCAGAATATCTCTTGTCAAAATACTTGTGGATTAATTTTAAAATCAATTAGTTGTCAATTAATCAGAATCATCTTGAATGGCCAAGTGTGTAAAGACAAACTAGGAATTTTTCTCCGGCAGTCAGTGCTGCCCTGGTACGAAATTCAGAACAATGAAGAAGGAGCAACATAGCAACAAGAACAAAGAACAAGAGGTATTTCTGTTTATAGGAATTATAAGACGTGCAAGATGTAAGATCTTATTCATTTAGAACAGATAAGAGATAAGTGTGTCAACATCCCACATTGTGTTAAGCTTTTGCAAACTGCCATTACCGTTCACGGTTCTCGCAAATATTGTTTGATGTTTTACACGTTCATCTCAGAATTTTGGGTTAGATTCCAAATTTAAAAATTCCAATTAAAAAGAAAAACATTGTTAGTTGAGTCCTTAAATGCACTGAATGGGAATTGTGACCCAAGCTCTTGCACTATTTGTCAATATCTGGCAGTGTATTTGGACATCTTCTATGCAAAAGCTCAAGAAAAAGCAAAACACGCAGGGCTCATTCATGAATTCTCACTGAACCAAGCAATATTTCTAACGCCTTAGTGTGACTTGCTGACATGTTCCATTGTGTCGTGTATGACCGCGATCTGAAAACCCAAAGCAGAAAAGTTGAACACTCTCGATCAATTTGACAGTCCAAGTTCCTTAACATTACAGTGGTTTTTATGATGAAATTGTTGTACCGTTCTTTTTGTTGAGGCTGTCTCTTCCTTTGGAATTGATAATGCAAAAGGCCAAAGAAAAAGCAAAGCAGGCTATAATGCTCACTGAAGAAGAAAAAGCTTGCAAGAATAGCTTAATTCTAGCAAAATGTTCATAATGGCCCCTGTGTCATAAACCTTTGTGTGACTTTCAAGGTGTATACTTGAACATGTAGTAAATTCTGAAACATAAAACCCAAAGAAAATGCAAGACCATGTGCGGAGTAACTTCTTGGACTACTGTTTTTTTACTGCATATAAAGCCAATGTATTGTCTTAGATTCAGGGGTATCATACCAATGTGGAATGTAGGAGTGTCGGAACAAACACACTACATGCTGCTTTCCTCCCCAACTTTTTTTCTTAATCTTACGAGCCGTGTCAAATTGTATTTTTTAGTATCTGCCATAGATAGCTAAAAAAAAAAAAAATGCATGGCGCGGTGCAAATTTCTCCCCGACTGTAGTTTGGACAAACCCATTTCAGACATATTTTGGTCCAATTCTGAATTGCTCCCCATCAAGCATTTATAAAAACGCAGAGTAGTTGTTTTCTAGTATTTATTCAAACTTTTGTACAAAATCTAAATGCGATGTGGTGTCAGCAACCGGTTTTGTCTTTCAATGAACATCATAGTCTTTCACTCCTTTCTCGCAACCTTGCATTGTGTCACCGGCATCGATTTGCCACGTGTATTGTTGGCCTCGGAATGAGTCTCAGAAAACCGTTGTTTCCATTGGAAGTCCATCTGTCACGAACAATGCCTCCGTCTCTCCTGCCTATCGCAGCGATGTAGCGAGTGTGTCGCGTGATAGAACGTCTTGCTCGCTATGTGCTAGAGATACCTTGTAGATGTTTATCGTTATCGTCAGCCCTGCTTTGATATGTGATCTCCCATTGTGGCATCCCCCATTAGCAGCCCGCCGTCACCTGCAGAGGTCTGTTGAGGCTCAATCTCATTTATGTATTTGGAAAACAAAAGGAATTTTTTTCTAAATCATGAAATGAATGCTGTAATAACATTTTGCAATATTAAAATAAATGAAAATATTCAATATTAATGTAAATCATTTGTTTCTGCTAAGTATATACTGTAATTACATCAGCCATGAAGTTAGAATTTATATCATTTTAGTAAATAATTGACAAAACTGTATCAAACCTTGACATAATGTGTTTTTAAGTAATTTTATATTTATATATATATATATATATATATATACGAAAATAAACATACAAATTATTTCACAGAGTTGTATTTATGAAAATATATTTATTTAAGTAATACAGCTTGCCACTTGCTGTAATATATTGTATAATACACTATATTATATAATAATTTTAGAATGTCTAAATAAATCTACAACTTAATAAAAAAGAATAATCACCAGTATTGAAAATACGTATGGTAATAAAAAAACATAAATAATATCATAAATATATAAGATGTAATTTATTAATAACAACGGATTAATTTTTTTTAAATGATAAAAATAAATAGCAGATGTCACAATCATTTTAAAGCAAAAAACATCAATTATATAATAATACAGGTAAATGAAATAGTAAATAAAGGGTTGTCTAATTTGTTTAACAAATGATAAAGAAATATTCAAATGCAAATCAAATATAATATATAAATATAATATATGAATTAGATAGATAGATAGATAGATAGATAGATAGATAGATATAGATAGATAGATAGATAGATAGATAGATAGATAGATAGATAGATAGATAGATAGATAGATAGATAGATAGATGGAAAATAAACTATACATGAAATATTTTCAAAATTATGAGGAAAATCAATGAAAATAAATAGTGTAATATATTACCTAAATTATGACAAACTAAATACATACAAAATGGAAAAATTAAATGAAAATATACAGTGAATAGTCAAATTACCTCTGTTACAGTGGCCCTGGAATATTCTAGCACGTGTATTCAAAATAATCACCATAATGTCTCTCATTCCCACATCCCACATTGGTGTGGACCCGTTTGACAATATTAGAATCGTCATTATCTTGAAGCAAAATTTGTGATTTAACTCCCTTCCGCCTCTTCCTTTATGTGGAGCCATTAGAGCCGTGCAGATGTGTGTGTGAAAATGTCAGTGCACGTTTTGTCGCATTTTGTCCACCTGTGTGATCCCATCCCTTGTCTGTCTGTGTAGATAATGTGTCACTCCCAAGCATGGCCCCTCTCACTCCCACTTCCCATCCCATCGTCACCCCATCCCTCCCACTGGACATAAAAGGTAACACCCTCAGTTTATTTATTTATTTTTTTAATTGCTGAGCATCTCTATCCTTCTCCTTTGGTGTCTTCCTCCTTTGTCTGAGGTGGACAGAAACATTCGTACGCTCTTTGTTGTGCTGCAACCTTCCTTTGTCGTGTGTTTACACAAGTTCGGCTACCTTCTTGATGCTCTGCTACGCGCTCCACACAATCGCTTGCTCGTGCTTCCTTTCTTATCAGTGCATGCACATTTTACCAACTCAGCATTTCTGCATATACAGCGCGCGCGTGTGGATCGTTCAGTGCCTCATGCACAATCTGCACGAAAGGTATGGCCTAAAAGCCTCCGGTGAGAAAATGGAACACACTAAACACAACGTACAAACGGTGTCACAACCAAACACAAAGACGGATGAGCGTTCCAGGTGGATGTCGACTCGTGATCCCACAAGAATGTGACAAGTGTTGAAAGAGCTCAGCACGCATGTGACTGTTCAGACAGTGGTGCCTTGAGATATGAGTTCGACCTCTTCCATGATACTCTCAGTACTCACAACACTGTTCGCAAGACAGCTTCCCTCATTGAAACAAAAGAAAATACCATTAATTGTTCTCACCACACCCACACAACCCAAATAAAAGTAATCATATAGTAATGTCTCTTAATCATAAAAATAGCACTTTATGGTGTATTTTATCAAAACACACAGTATAACACAATGAAATGGAATGAAAAGAACTAAACAATTTTGCCACATTTAATGCTTCGGGTTAGTAGATGTGCTCTTTCTTCTGCTATGTGTGGCTTGGCCACCTGAGGACCGACGTGCATGTCAAAATTCCTTAGTGAACCACAGTAATATAATCTCATAATATTCTCATTAATAATATTAGCCTGCAATTATTGTTGAATGTCTGGATGTGTTCCTCCCCCATTTGTGGTCAAATATTTGTTACTTACAGGGTTACACCAACGCAACACAATCCATCCGTCCATCCATCCATCTATCCATTTTCTTAGTTACTTATCGTCACAAGGGTCGCAGGGAGTGTTGGAGACCATCCCAGCTGTCAACGGGCAGGAGGCGGGGTACACCCTGAACAGGTTGCCAGCCAATCAGATCGAGATAAATAGCCGCACTCACAATCAGACCAAGGGCAATTCAGAATGTCCAATTATTGTTGCATGTTTTTGAGATGTGGGAGGAAACCGGAGTGCCGAAAGGAAACCCACGCAGGCACGGGGAGAACATGCAAACACCACATAGGGAGGGCTGGGATTGAACCCGGGACCTCAGAACTGTGAGGTCAACCCTTTCCAGCTGCGCCACCTTTCCGTTTTAGTTTGTAATCAAAGCAACAACTACAAAACAATCTCGATGACAGTTCATTTCTGGAAAAACTCCTTGGTTGGTCACTGGCCATGCATTAGAAGAAAAAAATCTCACAGAACAACCGTAAACAAATATGTCAAAGTATGTATATTGACACTCTTGTCTCGGCTTTCACAAAACTATTACAAAATTGATAATCGCAGGAAGCCATGATTTGTTGTGTTCTAAGAATGGCAACAGTCGGATACACAGGTTTCGTGTAAGTTTTGCCATCCAATGGAAGAGAATTTCATTGTTCTGACTGGCAGGAAACATCACAAATTAAGTGAAATTATGTAATATCCCAAGGCCCTATTGATGAGCTCTTGGAGTGCCACCTTAACCTGGTTGAGAATTATTACATACTGTGTATGTGTGTCTTTCATGACACAAAGTCGTCTATTTACTGTTGCTCTTTCATATTGTTGTGCACTTTCTGTTTACTTAAAGAATAAAAACAAAAGGTGTTTCTTATTCTTGAAACGCCGTCACCTTCTCTTGGAGGTAGATACCACTGACCCGCTGTGTGTAAATGTCACAAAGAGTCACGGGAAATGAAGTTGCGACGTGAACGGAACGTTTGATCGATGCTCGCACTTTGAAAAATGAACACGTTTGCTTTATGTCGGTCACTGTTGGCAAAGCTTAGAGCCTGGCAGTAGATTAAAAGGGCTCTCAAATTTAAATCATTAACGCATGATTTATCACTCAAAAATTATCGCATTAATCACGTGTTAATTCCGAGTAATCATAAAATTTATTTTGGCCACACATGCTCATTTACCTTAACCGCGGCTGGACATCTGAAATGTGGTGCGGGTTGTTATAAGGTTATTGATCATGTCAATGCTTAGGCCGATGCTAAGATGAGTGATGAGACAAATTTAGCTTCAAAAGTTACCCTGATGGGACTTTAAGAAGAAAACAAAGAGAATTGTTCTCCCCATGCCTGCTTGAGTTTTCTCCGGGCACCATTCATTGGAGATTAAATTGCCCGTAGGTGTAATTGTGAGTGCGAATGGTTGTTAGTTTCTGTGTGCCCTGCGATTGGCTGGCTACCAGTTCGGGGTGTAGCCCGCCAGCTGCCTTATGTTAGCTGGGATAGGCCCCAGGACTCCCATGACCCTTGTGAGGATAAGTGGGTCATACAGCAACCATTTAGAGTACGAGCCTTCGCTTGGATGATTTTTGCCTTTGTGTTGTGAGTCTAAATGTCAGTAAAGAGCAAGTCTCAACTCCACTGCCACTCAAGTAGAAGGCAAGACACACACACACACACACACACACAAATTAAGGCATTGTTATGCACTCACATGTGGCCCAGAAGAGGCACAATCATCAATCAACTTTCAGCCATTTATTGAATGGTTCGGTTACAATAATATCAAATGAGAAGACTCACAAGGCCACCACTCTTGCCCAGATGCTCACCCACAGACAAAGCAATTTGTCTCTTGCTCCTGACACGTCTTACTAAAAACACAACTTGTTTATTTTTTTGTTTTGTTTTTTTAAGAAACTAGTTTCTCTTTACATTAACTACTGCTTTGTTTTTGTACAATCCAGTGCTATAGTTTTATATGAACAACATGCGACAAAAAAATTTATTTTGGGGACAGTGAAATGGATATTTGGGCTTCAAATAATTTCATTGGGTGAAATTGTTGTAATATACGAATAACTTAATTTATGAGCTTGGTTATGGAACACAAGCTCATAAGTCAAGCCACTACTGTAACAACAAGACTCACATTTTGATACGTTCAATTGTGTACATTTTGTTGTTTCATGTCTGTCACAATTAGCCAAGCTGGAACTTTGTACCGGGAAAGAAATGTGGCATGAAGACGGTGCCATTTTGTTCCACAGTTTGGCCTTGGTAGAGGTCTGAAGTCGTTGCTACTGTATTTTTCTTCTCTGATGATATTAGATTATTTAAGTGTACCTAATGTGGCTTGTGGATTGTTCATATGATCCATATATACTTTTATTTTTAATTCCCCAGCACGATTAATGTGATTAAGAAGGTCAACAGGAGAGATGTAACAAAATTCCACAGGATTCCACTTAGTTTTTTCCTGGCGCTTTCTTCCCTGGCGCTCAGCTGGAATGGCTTTTTAAAGGCCTGGCGTAGCTATCGCTTGATTCACTGTCCTTATTTCTCAGTCATTCTGTCAGTGCAGTTGGGGCGGAGGCATGATGAGAGGTGATAATGTAACTCACATGGATGATATCGCCTTTTTATGTTCCTTCTCTTCAGTCCTGCTGCTTTCCACCTCCCCTTTTCTCCCCACACATCTTCCAATATCTTGATTCTCTCACTTCTTTCTCTTTGTGTGGGCGGCTATGGCTCAGTAGGTCATCCAGTGACCTTAAGGGTAACTGGTTCGAATCCCGGCTATGACTGACCGCGTGTTAAAGTGTCTTTGGGGAGGACACTGAACCCTAATTTGCTCCCACTGGGGCTGACACCACCTCACATGGCAGCATTCACCCATTAGTTTATGAATGTGTGTGTGTGTGTGTGTGTGTGTGTGAGAGGGTGAATATGAGGCTTTTTAAACCACTTTCAGGCAGAGTGATTGTCTATATTGATGGTGTCAAACATACAGCCAGCGGGCCAGAACTAGACCGTCAGAGGGTCCAGTCCAGCCCATGTGGTGGGAGTGTTCAGACTGCATAATGTGCACATACTGGCTTACAATAATATTAAATATAATTGATATAAATTAATTTATTAATTAATATTAATATAAAACATCTGTCCCATTTCTCTTAACTCAATTTTTAAATGTTGTTCAATTTATGGTACAGTAGAACCTCGGAGTTTGAAGATAATTCGTTCTTGTGAGGTGTTCAAAGTCCAATTTGTTCAACCACGAATACCCTTTTTTTCTATTGGAAATAATGTAAATGAGTTTAATCCATTCCCAAGATCTAAATCGTACATTCATATTTTAATTCCTATTCATGTAAAAACATCAAACGACAACTACGACTTATACAACACCCGAGACGTTGGAAGTCCGAGCTTCTACTGTACTTATAGAAAAAATTATACATATTTTTTAGGGTTAGTACTTCAGGGTTGGTACTTGCTAATCACTGGCCTATAGTAATAGGTTACACTATAAATATACCCTAAACTATAATCCTAAAAAAGCTTTATCATTTCAACTTCCAGTTTCATAATTCTTAAAATATAATTATAATAAATAAATTCATCTTTGCGGCACGGTGTAACAAGTGGAAAGCATTGGCTTCACAGTTCGGAAGTCCCGGCTTCAATCCCAGCCCCGCCTGTGTAGAGTTTGCATGTCCTCCCCATGCCTGTGTGGGTTTTCTCCGGGCACTCCGGTTTTCTCACGCATCCCAAATACATGCGCCATTAATTGGACACTCTAAATTGCCTGTAGGTGTTATTGTAAGTGTGTCTCTTTCTCTCGATGTGCCCTGCGATTAGCTGGCAACCATTTCAAGGTGTACCCCGCCTCCTGCCCGATGATAACTGGGATAGGCTCCAGCACTCCTGCGACCCTTGTGAGGATAGGCAGCTAGGAAAATGGATGGATGGATGGATGGAAATTCATCTTACAGATACCCTAATGTAGAAAAAAAATTCACCAGAAGTGCGCATGTACGTGCACAAGCAACAAACACTCTGTCACTTCCACTAACCCAACCCAAACCCAACTTAAATTTAAACCTCGGCATCCACAAAGCATGTCCCTCAGTCAACATCACTTTAATGTACTTCCATGACACCAATTCACATGAAAGAGCATAGGCATAGGTTTGACAGAAGGAAATAAAAAAAAAAAAAAAGAAAAGATATAGGGAATTTTTGAATCCCAAGTGCTTTTCTGCCATTCATGCCTTTTTTGTCTTCCCGTAGATCCCGGTGCAGTGGTGGAGACTCACAGCGCGGTACCGTACGCGGTGATTGGTGGCGTGCTGGCCCTGCTGGTTTTCACCGTGATCTGTGTGCTCATCGTGACCATCTGGTGCTCCGTGCGTCAGAAAGGTGAAACACTCACACACACACGCACACACGTGTTCCTTATGCTAAAACATGTTTGATTTAAATGTTATTAACCAATAAAAAGTGCAACATTCAGTGATGCCTCTAAGAAGGATGGATTTATATTACTAACACGGCATATAAATAATAACAGCAATTTGTCTTGTGTGTCAACACCTTGCATTGGAGTTGTTGCATGGTGCATTTGCCCATTTACAAACACTCACACACACAGCGCAAGCATCTGTGTGTCCACATTAATGATTTAAATCATTGTGCTTCTGTTTACATGATGCAAAAACCAACAACAAGGCGTAGAGTTTTATAGAAGATTTATTGAAATCTACGAGGAATGTACACAGTAAAACACAAGAAGGGTCTAACGACAAAAAGGAAACACAAATAATGGTGAAACAAAAAAAACTGTGCGCACAAAAATGTAAGTAGGACATCGTGTGTTGCCGGGGTAAAAATGAAAATGTGTTTAATGCGTGGAGTGAACGCATTCACAACATGATGGCAACATAACGTGAAAGTTATGTTATTTAAACCCACCTATATCCATGTTTGGATCGAAAAAGAAATTATTCTTTTAAACTGCGGAGACACTCCTGGCAATGTCCTATGATGGATAACCTTGGACAGGATGTGGCGGGGAACATTAATGCGGTCTCCGTGTTTTATGACTATATGCTAGTATATTAAGTCTCATCCATTAAAATAAACCTCCCCATCTTTTTAAGTGCCCTCCCCCTCCTTCGGCCCAACATTGGCAGCCTTTAACTGTGCTTGGGGGCTGCCAAGTAAGAAATGATCGGGCTGCTCGAGAGGCAGATGAGCTGGCAGTGCGCGTTCTGTACATCTTCACTGCCAATCAACACTGAGACCCAACCATTTTGACCAATCAATTTCGCAATGGCGGGGTTAGTGTCATTACGTCTTTTGTACTGACTGTCAGGCCCGTCCGTTAAGACTATCGATACACAGGAAAGTGATGTGTGTGCGTATACGTGTGTGTGTGCATGTTTCCATGGAAACTGGTGTTTTTAAAGATGACGTTAGCGAAAATTGACTTTATCGCCTTTTATAAAAATAACCGTTTGCCTACCGAACGACTGTGAAAATACACAACCAAGTGAAACTTTCTTAGCTCCCTATTTCTGAAAATTTCCGTGAGGCTTTCTGATTTTTTTTTTATTTGTATTTTGTAGTTTTCACAGTAAATCGAATTGAATAACAAATTTTAAAACAAAAACATAATTTATTATATTTGAGCTAAGGTACTGAATTTTGTCTGTGAGCACTGACCATGTTTTTAGCGAAAGACAGAAAAGCAAGTCGAAGTTGTTCCTCCCATTTTATTATGAAAACACTGCTTTAAGTCTCCCATTCTGAATTTGGCTGAAATGTTAATGGTTTAATTTTGCATAATACTATGACTGAGATTCCCATGACTTAGTAGCTTCCTGTATGCTGTGTGGGGGGAAAAAATACATAATTTTTCACGTGACATATTCAAATGTTTACTGACATTTTCAAAGTGGCCAATGTGTTTTTGCATTTGCCGATCTATGTCAGTGGTTCTCAAGCGTTTTTCACCAAGTACCACCTAAAATAATGACTTACATCAGCTCTCTAAGTACCACAGTCACAACAACATTAAAATACAGAGCAGAGAAGTTTGAAGTTGTTTTATTTCTAAAATGTATACATATATTCAAATGTATATTATTAAATTATTAGTAAGTAATGTTACTGTAAGGCACCGTAACATTAACACTGCACTTAAATATAGGATGTTTTTTTTAAATGACTAATAATGATTCAATTAGCATGTTAAGTGTAATATACTGTAAAGTTAAAGCCAGAGTAACATGATTTAATTTTGTGCCGCGTTTGCCGACCGTTAGAGGGAGCCTGTGTACTGCTACCAGTACTTGTACCCCACCCTGAGAAGCTCTGCGCTATACTAATTCAGCACGATATTGTAAAAAATTTACATTGTGATTTTTGCAGTAACGAAACTCACACTCAGGGCAGGCTGAGCAGGTTCCATTTGCATCACAAGTCAACAAATTTACATAAAAATGCCAATTTCTTCAGCTATGACTCTGGCGCTATGCTGGGTGAAGATCCGCCATTTACAAACAACAACCATACTCAATTGTTCAGTGAAGTTTCAATGGGGAGGAGAGCGGTGTATATGGTTTGTAATGTGTCTGCTGCATGCACCACATGCACAGAGCCGCTAATCGGAAAGTATAATATGGCGCCTCTGTGATGAGGCGCTGCTTCCACGAGTGAAAATACAAACAAAGCTCTTACTACTTTCTCTTCAGACTCAGCCATTAGCCCATTGCCTAGTCACAAAGCCCTTACCTCTCCCCTGATCGTCACACTAACTAACGAAAGCCGTACCCAACATTGCCCTTATGGGGGGTTTGAGCAGTAGCTCATTTGCATGTGACAGCATTTTCAACCAAAGTAGTGAGTAAGTGTCTTATTGTTCCTTATCCTTTGTGTATTTTGACTCTCAGGCACTTTTCACAATGCAAAATGAAAAAAGAAATGCATACTCTGTCTCTTTAAAATTGTGCTTGTGGGTGGTGCAGCAACTAACCTTCCCTCCACCCTCTCTTCCCGTTTCCTCTTGCCTTTTGCTTCCCGTCCCATCTCCCACTCACTCCTGACCGCGATTCAACCCTTCACGCACACACACCCTTACTTTTAATTTCGTAGGCTCGTATCGCACCCGAGAGCCCATTCTTGCTTGGTATTGACCCACCGAACTCACAAAAACTAATGACTTAACCCGTTAGGTACGACTTCTTCAGCAGCAAGAGCTCTTGTTTGATTTTGATATAATGCTGATCGTGACGCTTCCCCGCCTAACTGCCCCCACCTGATCTCCCAACCTTCCTTCTCTCTCTCTCTCTCTCTCTCTCTTTCGTTCCGCCTCCCCGACCCTTCCTCCGTTCCCCCTCTCCCAGGCTCCTACCTTACCCACGAGGCCAGCGGCTTGGATGAACACGGCGAAGTGCAGGAGGCATTCCTCAACGGCAACGACGCCAGCCAGGGCAAGAAGGAGTACCTACTGTAGCCTCATTGTTATCCTCTGACCTTATCCCTGTCCCCCTTCCCTTCCCTTTCATTCCGCCCCCAATCCCACAGGCAAACACACAAACATGCACACACCTCGTAAAACCACACAAAAACTCACACACCTCTGCAAAGAAGGAGCGCCTATGGAGCCATATATACGGCCATACAGTCCGCTTTCTGTACAGCCAAGAGGGGAAAAAAGGAAATGAAAAATGGCAAATTAAGGGGCTATACACCAAGATGAAGGCAAGAAATGTAAGAGGGAATCATTTGAGGCAAATAATTGCTGTCATTTTGCAGCACAAAGTGTTAAATGTACTCCCCATTGTGCCATATTTTACATGCAAAGGTCGGTAATCAAGCGCCGACAATGCTGGGGAATGTTCTCAGATATAGAATTCCTGGAAAAAGAAACTCGTCTCCTTGACATTTTCATACTTTATGAAATACTTCACTTATGATGTGCTGCCTCCCTGATTGGTGGTGGTGGTGGTGGTGGGGGGGTTGTCCTTTTTCACACTTTGGGCTCCACTTCTGCAAATAGAACCATCTTGACTCATTGCTACACCAAGGCCGCATCTCTGGTCATCCAGCGGCATATGGGCCAGGGGGAGCAGTGGCTCACTTGCATGAGACAGGGCCACCCCTTCAAAACAGGTTAATTTTAGCAAGATGAGAAATTGGCTATGGGAAAAAAAAAAGAACTGATTTGGATTAAGAAAAAAATTATATAATACTGTGGTGCCTTGAGATACAAGTAACTCATCTGAATAGTGTTTCAAGCCACAAGGCGTTGTTCAGCTAATATTTTGCTTTTGCTGGCAACCAAAAATTCAAGATATTAGTATGTATGAACAGGAAACTCAACTCGCCTCACTCCACAATAAGTAGATGGAGAACAATTAATCAAAAATCAATTAATCAAATTCACAATTCTTCAAAAATAGACTTAGTAATTGTGAAAATCCTCTTTGGCGTCCTCAAACAAGCACTATATTGCCCCCTGGTGGCCAAGTCGCTCACATCAGAAGTAATCCCACTTGATTCATCATGATGCCCAAACTGTTTAATTATTTACATTCTGTTTGATTATGAGGCTAGAAAGGTGAAATGTTGGAAAACTTATTAGAGCATCTGCCTCGCAGTTCTGAGGATGAGGGTTCAAATTCCGGCCAGGCCTGTGTGGAGTTTACGTGTTGTTCCCGTGGCTCCGTCGGTTTTCTCCCTGCACTCCGGTTTCATCCCACATCCCAAAAGCATTAATTGGAGACTCTGCAATTGTCCATAGGTGTGATTGTGAGTGTGGTTGTTTGTTTGTATGCGCCCTGTGGTTGGCTGGCAACCAGTTAAGGGTTTTCTCCACCTCCTGCCTGAAGATAACTGGGATTGGCTCCAGCACTCACATGACCCTTATGAGGATAAGAAGCTCAAAAAATTGATGAATGGATGAGGCTAGAACCTAATAATGGCATTTCCATTCTTTTTAGAGTTTTGACTTGCACGTATCGTCCCAAAACAAATTCAAATTGTATGTCAAGGCACTATTGTATGTCATCTTCACTGTTTCCAGTTTCTCTATTCCAACACTTTTGCTCTGGCGTGTTTGACTCTCCTGCTGGGAGGGTTAAGTGATTTCCTTTCTTCAACACATGAGGGAAAGGCAGTGTCTCCCTTTTGAGCCGCCTCTCTCTCTGTTATTCCGTCCATTCCATCCAGCCTTCTTCTCGTCGCTCTATCGCGTCGCTTTTATTGGCTCCTCACAATGAAAGGATTAGCGTCGGGCTGCGTTCCTGACAGAGACGAAAAGGAATATGACTCGCGCCGACATTAAAGAAAAGCTTAATTATTTTCGAATGTCATTAAGGGGATAAAAAAAAGGTTTAGAAGTCTTAATGGGAAGGGCAAGAAGATAAAGAGGGATGTAAAAACACTGAACGAGACAATAAAACTCCTTTCTGAATCGACCACACACATACACACACACATATCACATTCACTCATATGTAAACATCGACGAAGCGAGTATACATATCTCTGAATTCCTTATTTGTATAAAAAAAGCAACAGATGCGTAATTAAACTTTGAAGAGAGAAGAAACTGTTTACTATTGCATTATGAATCTATACTATACTAACACAGAATATTAGCCTATAGTGGCGCAGAGCCGAACAAACTACTGTCCAGTGATCTTTAAAAAAAAAAGAGAAAGAAAAAGGAAAAGAAAAATAGGACTTCATCAGAAACCTACAATGGTGTATTAGGGCCACGCTGAAAAGAGAAAAAAAAGTCATAAGTCTTAATGTTGTGAGAAAAAAAAATCACAATCAAAGGATAAATTTGTAATTTTGTTTCTGAAAAAATACGTAATAATATACATATGTATAGTTGCTGCTGATCTCAAAATATTTTTTGTCTGAGAAAGACTTTATTCTCAGACATACATGTTGAATTTTTTTTTCTGGAAGTTGTCCAACTTTTTTCTTGTAGCATTTCTCATCATTTCTCAACAATTTAGAACTTTTCATTTAAAAAAATGAAACCAACTTTTTATTATTTTTTGACTTAACTAGCTTTTCTTGGAAGAGAGAGAGTTTTCCACTTACATGAAAAAATTCTCTTAATGATGCAGTTTTACACTTGTGTGTCATGACTTTTCTTCTCCAAAATGACTTTTTCCCCCTGAATGTTACAACTTTACTCTTATACAAAAACTTAAAAGTATGACTTGTAAAATGGCTTTTTTATTTTTTTTATCCCACATCTCCCAGCAATATTATGACTTAATTCTCATGAGCTAAATTTTATTGAGAAAAAGAATGTACTGTTTCAGTATTCTGGCTTTATTCTAAAAAAATAAATAAATACATTAACACCATGATTTTATGATCATATTTATGACTTTTTTTTCAATTATTTTTTCATTTGAGAGTGGCCCTAATACTGCCATGTAGAAACCAGAGGTCTTATTGATTTTTTAAATTAAATACTTGTTTGCAGAAATATGATTGTTGTTACTGTTATTATTATTATTATTATTATTATTATTGACGTTGTTATTATGACAATTGTAAATGTTACAAGAACTGTACACTTCTCATGCTTTGTTTTTAATTCTACTGTAGAGCAGTGGCTGTCTTCTTTTACCCGATGATTTCCCCAGCGCCTTTTCCTCTCCTCTTCCTGGTATTTCTCTCGCTATCTCTCTCTTCTTCTCCTGTGCCCAGTTGTCGCCTCTCCTTCCCTTTCACTGTTTATTTCGGTGTCCATGTGTCATTGTTGATATATGCTGTAGCTAACTATTTCTTTATAGGAGTAAGCTACAAAAGCACGAGAAAATAAAAAAAAAGACTCCAAAAATAACCTGGTGTTTTTCTTTACTTTTTTTTTTTTACACGTTTTTTTTTTGATAGTGCTTACCGTGGAATTAGCAGGTGCTGTTTTTCCACGCCAAGGAAAGACGTGATTAAATCAATGGGGAATAGTCAAGTCTTATGCGCTGAAAGCTGAAGATAAAGATGTAAAAGGCGGTGGAGCTCGCTGAGCGCAGCAAGTAAACAAAGCAGATGGAAGCGTGGAGCTGCTAATGAATCACTAAGCCGAGAAAAGAAGATAAAAACTGAAAATACATCTGTACTGTTAAAGTTGCTCGCGATCGATACCAGATTCTGTCGAGAAGCACTCAACATGTCCATCTGCACGCAGGGCAAAATTTGAAAGCGGCCGGAGGTCGGCAGGGCGACGGATCAATGGCCGTCCTCTGCGCTGGCCTGTCATAAAGAAAGACTGTCAAGCGGCAATCAAAGTAATGGACTCGCACAGACGCCAGCAGCATGACTTGACATCGCAGGGGCAGGCATGTCTGCAGTTTATTGTCATGTTTTTTTGAAGGCAGCCAATCCCATCAGGAATGACGTGATGGATGGCTAATAAAGCAACAAATAGTAAGTTTCTTTCGGCTTGTCCCTTTCGGGGTCGCCACAGCGTGTCATCTCAGGTGAACGCACATGTGTTTGGCACAATTTTTACGCCAGATGCCCTTCCTGACGCAACCCTTCTCAGGGAGTGGAGGCCCCAGTGGGATACGAACCCACAACCCCTGGTTTATCAAACCAGTGCTCTAACCACTGAGCTACAGGGCCTCACTAACAAAGCAACAAATGCTGGCCTTTTATTTTGTCTTCAAACCTCAAGTGTCCCTCATCTTGTTTCCCCAGTGGACTTTACCATAGAATAACTTTGGTTAGCAAATATGTGGGGGTCCAATGTACCCACTTTTGCATGTTTTCACAGGACCCCAAGTACTCATTCTCCTGCATTTTGATTAACAGGCCATCCATGCACCTTTGAAGAGAACAAGCATCAGGCATCTTTTCATGATGAAACAGCACTAAGCACCCCAGACATCGACAAGTTGAATCAATAGACAGGAACAAACCTGACAAGAAGCAAACGCGTATTCCTCTTTCAGTTTATGGCATCCGGTGAAAGGAGTATTTACGACCGATAATGACAACATCAAGTCAATGAACGGCTCATTCGTTCCTGTGACCAATCGTTTCATCCGATTGCGAAAAGTACCCGTTTATGATCGGCGTATTTTATTCCTACGAGTTGTAGGAAACACAACGCTGCATCCAATCCTGATGTCTTTTCATTATCGGTTTGTACCTTTATGTGAATTTAAGTAGGATGCTGTGGAAAGTGAACCTCAACTCGTTTAGGTGGGGTGACCATGGTGAGATGTCATTGACGTCAGTGTCTTGAGGCATAATCAGGCAGCAGGGAGGTTTCAAAACCAGACGGAACAATTGAATGGAGAAGCCGGAACAATCTATATTATTAACCCATTTAACTTTCACAGATTTATCTCAAAACAGTCTTCTTTGGTAGGTTGGAAGCCATGCAGTATGTGGGGGAAAAAAACCTGAACAACCCAATGACAGCCACTTGAGGAGGTTTAGCTGAATCAGGTAACCCAAATGTAAAAGCTGTGTGTTATGCAATACAGTCATAAATACACAGTGTCACCTTGAAGAACAATCCATTGTTTGAGCCTGATCCATTTTTATAAGAAAGTTTCAAATTTGTATAAGTTATACTTGCAATCATGTTCTCCCAACGCTCGTTGGTGTTTTCTCTGGGGTACTCTCATTTGTTCTCGCATCTCTGAAAACATGCATGCTAAATTCATTCTAAATTGTCCATAGGTTCGATGGTGGATGGTTGTTTGTCCATATATTATCTTGTATCATGCCCTGTCAATATCACACCCCCGAGAGCGATATACCCCACCGTGATTGCTATGTTTCATCAGCTCCGCACACAACACTGTGATAGTGCCATTCAAACTTGAAGATCACACTAAGATTCCGATTTTCAAATGAAGGTGGGGGCCACAAAATATTGTCTCGTGGGCAGCAAATGGCCCCTGGGTCGCCAGTTTGAGACCCCTGAGAACATGCAAATGCAACGCAAGACAATCTGCACGAAGATTCAAACCACAGCTTATCGCAACTGAGCAAGTCATGCTAACGAGTTTTAGTTGAGGACATGGCGTCTTTTCTCCTTGAAATGAGTCTCGCAGCCGTCATCGTTTCAAAATAAGTGTTCCAAAAAGTCAAAACACACGCACAAAAGTTAATCATTTGATGCTGGCTGAAAGAAAAACTACTAAGGCACCTTGCCTGTCTCCTGGGATGATGGTTCAAATTGCGAAATGATTTGGATTTTGGATCAGTTTTTGAAACTATTGTTTTTTGAACATTTCTTTGATGATCTCAATCAAAATGGAGGATTATTGTCAGATTTTTGCTAGCAACAGTATGATTTCATGCCTAGAAAGAGTACCACAGATCCATTATTTGCCTTGAGGATGCTCATGGAAAAGTACAGCCGACAGAAGGAGCTACATTGTGTCTTTGTGGCGCAAGAGAAAACCTATGACAGAGTACCTAGAGAGGAACTGTGGTACTGCATGCGCAAGTCTCGTGTGGCGGAAAAATATGTTAGAATAGTACAGGACATGTATGAGGGGCAGCAGAACAGCGGTGAGGTGTGCCGTTGGTGTGTCAGGAGAATTTAAGGTGGAGGTGGGACTGCATCAGGGTTCCGCGCTGAGCCCCTTCCTGTTTGCGGTAGTAATGGATAGGCTGACAGATGAGGTTAGACTGGATTCCCCTTGGACTATGATGTTCGCAGATGATATTGTGATCTGCGGTGAAAGCAGGGAACAGGCGGAGGAACAGTTAGAAAGATCGAGGTACACACTAGAAAGGAGAGGAAGGAAGATTAGCCAAAGTAAAACAGAATATGTGTGCATGAATGTGAGGGGCGGAGGTGGAGGAGTGAAGCTCCAGGGAGAAGAGATAGCGAGGGTGGATGACTTCAAATACTTGGGGTCAACAATACAGAGCAATGGTGAGTGTGGTAAAGAAGTGAAGAAACGGGTCCAAGTGGGGTGGAACAGTTGGCGGAAGGTGTCTGGTGTTCTATGTGACAGAAGAGTCTCCGCTAGGATGAAGGGCAAAGTTTATAAAGCAGTGGTGAGGCCAGCCATGATGTACGGATTAGAGACGGTGGCACTGAAGAGACAACAGGAAGCAGAACCGGAGGTAGCAGAAATGAAGATGTTGAGGTTCTCGCTCGGAGTGAGCAGGTTGGATAGGATTAGAAATGAGTGCATTAAAGGGACAGCCAAAGTTGGATGTTTTGGAGACAAGGTGAGAGACAGCACACTCAGATGGTTTGGACATGTTCAGAGGTGAGAGAGTGAGTATATTGGTAGAAGGGTGCTGAGGCAAAAGAGCGAGAGGAAGAGCAAAGAAAAGGTTTTGGATGTTGTGAGGGAAGACATGATGGCAGTTGGGGTTAGAGAGGAAGATGCAGGATAGACTATGATGGAAAAAGATGACACGCTGAGGCGACCGCTAACGGGACAAGCCAAAAGGAAAAGAAGAAGAATTGTCAGATTTTTGGTCCAGTTGTTATTGGGTCTCAATTCATCTGGGAGGTGTGCCGAATATGGTGGCCAGTAAATGAACACTACTTCACAATACTAATTGAATATCAGCACAAAAAGTGGAATATAACGAGCGGAGGAAAAAAAAACATCACAATCAGCACAAGTGAAGATGAGAATAATATTCTTTTTCATGTTTTCTCCGGCACATCAATGGCGGTTCGAGATGAACAATCCAATTAGCGTGAGCCAGGGCGTCTCTGTTTTTTTCATTACATGAGAGCACTGCATTGTATTTACAAGTAAAATCAAAACAACCATGAAGATCGTGTCAAAACCAGGTTAATTATGTTCCCCCTCTTTACAATGCGGCATACACTTTGGACCGTAATGTTATTAGTGAAAGTTTAATTAAACGCTGTCACTCATATGTATTACGACTGGCTGGCTTGGCGTAAACTTGAAACGGCTTGGAAAAAAAAGCCCCACAGGATGGGCCGTGGCGGCAAAAGCGGCATCTGTGAACATGATTTCCGTCGTCATCGAGAGGATTAATTTTCTTGCTGACATTTGGCGTGAAAGATGATAATGAACTGGCCTTTTCATTTGCGAGCTCCTCCGAGCGTCTGTGCGTGAGGTTAATGATTATTTAAAAAGCCGCAAACTGCGCGAATAGGAAATTACTCTGTTCTTTCTTTGTAAGACCGCAAGCCTTTGGTGTAAAAAAGTAGCTAATAACGCAAACAGGAAAGGAGGATTGTTTCAGCAACATGGCGTTCATTTCAATGCATCTTGATTGACAAAAGTTTACACTGAGGGGATGTACAGTGCTGTGAACAAGTTTTGCCCCCCTTCTCACATTCTTATATTTTTCCAGAGTTTCTCCACTTTGTTAAAGATCATTAAATATATGTAAACATTACAAAAACTTAACCCAACTGAATTTAAAATTCAATTTTAAAATGGTCATTTAGTGACGACAAAAAACCTAAAATCTAATAAAATATCAGTGAAAAGTAGGAGTACTCTAAAATACATTAGAAAAAAGAAAAAAGTTTTTAATCTGGATTGGATCAAAACTCACACTTGGGGGTGACGTCACCTCTGTCAACAACTAATTCCATTTTAGCCAAATACTGCTTCACCTTGCTTGCTATGGACTCTGCACTCCATTATTAGACCTGTACAGAGAAGGTCAGAAGAGGCCCCGTAGCTCAGTGGTTAGAGCACTGGTTTGGTAAACCAGGGGTTGTGGGTTCGTATCCCACTGGGGGCCTCCACTCCCTGAGAAGGGTTGCGTCAGGAAGGGCATCTGGCGATCCCGAAAGGGACAAGCCGAATGAAACACACACACAGAAGTTCAGAAGGAGTTACATTGTGTCTTTGTGGATCTAGAGAAAGCCTATGACAGAGTACCAAGAGAGGAACTGTGGTACTGCATGCGTAGGTCTGGTGTGGCAGAGAAGTATGTTAAAATAGTACAGGATGGGCAGCAGAACAAGGGTGAGGTGTGCCTTAGGTGTGACAGAAGAATTTAAGGTGGAGGTGGGACTGCATCAGGGATCAGCTCTGAGCCCCTTCCTGTTTGCAGTGGTAATGGATAGGCTGACAGATGAGGTTAGACTGGAATCCCCTTGGACCATGATGTTCGCAGATGATTAGAAATTAGAAAGATGGAGGCAAGCACTGGAAAGGAGAGGAATGAAGATTAGCCGAAGTAAAACAGAATATATGTGCGTGAATGAGAAATGTGGAGCGGGAAGAGTGAGGCTACAGGGAGAAGATATAGCGAGGGTGGAGGACTTCAAATATTTAGAGTCAACAATCCAGAACAATGGTGAATGTGGCAAGGAACTGAAAAAACAGGTCCAAGCAGGTTGGAACAGCTGGCGAAAGGTGTCTGGTGTGTTATGTGACAGAAGAGTCTCTGCTAGGCTGAAGGGCAAAGTTTACAAAACAGTGGTGAGGCCAGCCATGATGTACGGCCAATACTTTTGAGAGAATATTATATGGACCGACAAGATTAAACTTTAAGGTTTTTGGAAGGAGTGTGTCTTGTTACATCTGGCGTAAATGTCGCACAGCATTAGAGAAAAAGAACAACAGACCAACAGTCAAACGTGGTGGTGGTAATGTGATGGTGGGGAAAAAAGAAGAAAATGAGGAAAACTTCGCTGGTGCTCATGAGAGCATGCTCATTCAAGGATTGCTTAAGGTGTATTAATGTAATTTTAGCGGGATACTCCTCACAATAATAATTGTTTTTGGCAACATACAAAAGAGGATTGCTATGAGTAATCTATCTTTAAAAAACAAAGACCAAGTCCGAAACCGTGGTATTCTGCTAGATTCAGACCTGACTTTCAACAGTCACATCAAATCAAAAACAGTCTTTTACCATCTGACCATAACATAAATATCTGGAGTTAGAGCTTGTATGTGTGGAGCACATCAGAAAACGCTCATCCATGCTTTTATCTCAAGTAGACTTGACTACTGTAATGGTCTTCTGACTGGACTCCCCAAAAAGAGCATTAAACAGGTGCCGCTCATTCATAATGCTCCAGCTTCGGTTCTAACCAAAGCAAAGAGGTCAGAGCATATGCAATCAATTCAATTCTAAAGTCTTTGCTCTGGCTTCCAGTCATCTTGAGACTAGATTTTAAAGTTTTGCAGCTGGTATATAAATCACTGAATGGTTTGGGTCCTGAATACAAGAAAGAAATGTTAATGGAATACAAACCCAGTAGGACTATGAGATCGACAGACTCAAGTCAAACAGGGGAGCGCAGAGTCCAAGGCAAACATGGTTAAGCAGTGTTTAGCTATTATGCTGCACCCAAATGGAATAAATTGCAGACAGAAAAGGAAACAGCCCCAAATAGGAATTTTTTAAATCGGGGTTAAAAACGTTTTTTTCTCATGCTTTTTAGAGTATTTCCATTTCAAATAATCAACCAAATGTTATGTAACCTAGCAAGCCAGTGCGAGCACTGCATATAAACATGCCAGCGTTCTTTTGTCTCATGCTCTAAAACAGGGGTGGTCAACCAGTCAGAGATCAAGAGCCACGTTTTTTAATGTTACTGCAATGCAACAAGGCACATCAGGCACACAAATACCATTCCCTCCTCACAAACGTACCTTTGCTTTGTTGTAAATATCACACACCATGATAACAACAAAAATTGACTTACAAAGTACCAAGACCACAGGCCAGTAATTTAAAAAAAGAAAAAGAAAATTCAGATTTATTTATTTATTTATTTATTTTACTTTGACTTTAATTAGTGAGACTTTTAACATACCTTACCTTAAACAATCTTCTTCAAATCTGACTTGTATTCCCTTTTTGCCACTTGAAGCCGTTTTTTTTTTTTTTTTTTTTCAGTCAGAACAGATCGATGATTTTTCAAAGTGACCAACTTGTGACTGCGGAGTTCAGACCCTTTCGGAAATTCCAGATCGGCGTTAGCGTGGAATCAGCTGAAGAGTTGAAGCTTTGAAATATAAGCACGATAAAGACGTCTGACACAAAAGGCGGACTGGCTTGCTGTTGCACTCGACAAAGAAATATGAGCTCTCCCACTCTGGTAAAAATGTCCTGTGTTCATCCAGATATTTAATTTTAACTGTGCATTTTTCTCTGCCATTTTGAGAGCAATTTTAACTATTTTCTCGAGGGATCGCGAGCCAACTGGGAAACTTCGAGCTATTTTCATTTAATGTGCATGCTAGTTTTGTGAAAATATCTTAATAAACTCAAGCGAAGCGCACATGCAATTACCGTAATGAACTCAAGCAAAGTAGGCCCGCACATTAAAAAACCTAAACTTCGATAATAAATGTTGACAACAGCAAGTACAGGAGGTGACATGTCGGTCACAATCCACAATCCTATTGTCAACATCAAGGTTCCCTGTCGGAGAGTTATCGTCACACAGATGATATCCCCCAAATAATCAAACATGCAAAACTTTTGATTTTGCCGTCGTAGGTTTATGATAGGGCCAAATCGCTGGTTGTGGATTATGTTACACTACAAGACGTTTTGTTGTTCCTGACAAAATGTGTCAGCCTGATCTGGAAAATCGAGTGCGGTAGCCATCCAGGCTAATATCGGTGCTAAATCCTAGTCAGATCTCCGCATTATTAAAATGGTTCTACATTAACTGATGAGTTGTTGATTAATTGATTAATTGTCACATCCACTTAAAACATTAAGAATTGATCTCTAGGACTGTACCATTGGCACTCAGACATAAATGAAAACTTATGAAACATCACATTTGTCATTTTTTTGTTAATCTGTTTATTAGTTAGCAGGCTACATAACAGAACAATAAATAAATTCATTGAACAAATAGATACAATTATGCAATGCTTGCTTCCGTTTCTGGTGTGAGGGGGAAAGATTTGCATCCATGTTTTTTTCCCCACATTTATCACGTTCTTTTAGGAAACAAAACACATGGGTTGTGCATTTTTTTGGATAATGAGAAAGAACAAACTGGTCAACAAACGACAATCAAAATTACGAACCCAATTCCAATGAATTTGAGAGTTTGTGTTAAACAAATAAAAACAGACTGCAATGATTTTCAAAACACGTTCAACCTATATTTAATTGAATTCACTACAAAGACAAGATATTTAACCTTCAAACTGATGAACTTTGTTTATAGCAAATAATCCTTAACTTTGAATTGTATGGCTGTCATGCATTCCAAAAAAACTGGGACAAGTTGCAAAAAAGACCGAGTAAGCTGTGGAATGTTCATCAACCCACCAGTTTGGAACATCCATTGAATTGGTTATAAAAGGAGGTTCCCCGAGCTGCTCGGTCATTGAAGAGAAAAGATGGGTCAAGGTTCATCTCCTTGTGAACAGGTCTGTGAGAAAATACCCAAGCAGTTTAAGGACAATATTCCTCAACCTACAATTGCAATTTATATATTTCATCATCTGCGTTCCGTAATACTTTGGAAAAAAATCAGTGCATGTAAGCAGCAAGGCCAATGTGTCAAGGATATCATCACATGGGCTCAGGAACACTTCAGAGCACCAATGTCAGTAAATACAGTTTGGCACTACTGTACATCTTTAAGTGCAACCTACAACTACATTATGCAGAGCAAAAGCCATTCATCATAAACCCCGCCAGCTTCTCTGGGCCAAAGCTCATCTAATATGGGCTGATGCAAAGTGGTAAACTGTTCTGTTGTCTGAAGAGTCCACATTTCAAATAGTGTTTGGAAATATTGGACATCGTTTCCAAAGAGGAAAAGAACCATTGAGATTGGTATGGGTGCCAGGTTCCAAAGCCAGCAACAGTGATAGTGACATGGGTAATATACACATCTGTGAAGGCACCATTAATGCTGAAAAGTACATACGGGTTTTGGAGAAACATCTGGTCCAAGCAACACATTTTTCATGGACAGCCCTGCTTATTTCAGCAGGACAATGCCAAACCACATTCTGCACATGTTACACCAGCGTGGCTTTGAAGTAAAAGAGTCAGGTACTAGCCCAGCCTGCCTACAGTCCAGACCTGTCTTCCTTTGAAAATGTGTGACACTTTATGCCAGCGGAGACTCCAGACTGTTGAATAGCTGAAGCTGTACATCAAACAAGAATGGGAAAGAATTCCACCTCCACCACCTAAAGGGGATACAACACAGTGGTAAACATCACCCTGTCCCAGGTTTTGTGGACCGTGCTGCAGCCATAACATTCTAAGGTAATGATTATTTGCGAGTAACAATCAAGTTTACATTACATTAAATGCCTTTGTCTTGAATTCAATTAAATAAAGGCTGTACATGATTTGGAAGTCATTGTAGTCTGTTTTTATTTAGGTTTAACACAATGTCTCAATTTAATTGGAATTGGGTTTGTAATTGGTGTAGATAAGTATTTTTGAAATAGCCATGTTCAAACCTTTGGATTTCAGACCTCTGGGTACACTTTTGCTTTCAGGGTGTTTTTAGCCGAGGCCCACGAAGCAGCATTGGCCACCTCACACAAGGCCTTATGAACAGACTTCCCTGTGGATAGCGACACCTCGGGAAGATGAGCAGAGAGCGCTAATGCCGATTGCTCATCCCGCTCTTGTTTCCCAGGGGGAGTGAAGAGAACCTGGGGCACGAGACCATATAACTGAAAAAAGAACACGGCCATGGCATGAACCCAAGAGGGTATGGTGGCACTGGGGGTGAAGAGCAAGACAGCGTGGCTGATTTGGAGTGGCAGGCATAGCAGAACTAAGAAGGAGACCGAGAGAGCCAGAGAGCGGAGCCTCTGGTAATCATACTTAAGGGGGTCTGACTGACTAAATTGCTTGGTATTCTTGCATTGCAGATTGACGTAAAGAAATAACAGGAAAAGCAAGGGGAGCGTGAATACAGCTGTCCCATGAATGTAAACCAAAAACTGGGGGCTGAGGATTGTGTCTGGGGCACAAACACCCCAGTGGCTGCTATGAATCTCAGCATATGTGAAATTACGCAAGTCCTCCATGTAAAACTTCGACAAGAATCCTCCATACGGCAGGTGCTTCCCAATAACCATCCGCTCATGGGGATGTTTAGGAAGAGGTGTAAGACTGGGTAAAGGTGTGGTCCAGTTGCTGTCCAATCCAAGATCAGCTGTGTCCTGATCTTGGTCCATCCTACTCCACCTGTTGAGAACGTCGGAGCTGAGGAACTGACCGAATGAAGTCAGAACGGAAGCCATCCAGCACAATAGGACCACACACAAGGCACGCTGACGGGTCACCAGACTGGAGTACCTGGTGTTCACAAATCACATAAGATAATATGCTTGATGACATGATGTGGTCCAAATAAACTCTGGATCTAAGACATGAGATTTACAGCAGGACGGTTGTGGCTCCTCTTGTACCAAACGATACCAGCCATTTTCTGAGCAGCTTATTCTCATAAGATTCATAGGGCACATGGAGACAGACAACATATGCACTCACAATCACACCTAGGGGCAATTTAGAGTGTCCAATTAATGCATGTTTTTGTGATATGAGAGAAAACCGCAGTACCCAGAGAAAACCCACACAGGCAGGGGGAGAACACGCAAACTCCACACAGGCAGGGCCAGGAATTGAATCCCAGTCCTCAGAACTGTGAGGTCAACGCTCTTTGGTATTTGATGAGCTAGAGATAGTTTCAAGTGCCTGATTTAGCTTTTTTAAGCTAATTGCTGTGTCGTATCCACCATTACAAGTCCCTGCTGCATCATTGAGAGTTGACACATTTAGAGCGATTCAAGAGGAGGCATAGAAGCATTCTCATGTGGTCAACTGTTATTTCATAGATTGTGTCAGCGTTGTAAATCAAGGATTGCCTAGTCCAGGGTTACCCTGACTTTATTACCTCAAGATCTCTTTTTTAAGCAGCCAGCTTCTTGCATGATCCTCCATAACCGTTTTAAGTTTGTTATATTGCCTCCTATATTTAAAATACAGAATTAGCTGTTTGTGCAGTGTATTGTGCTCTCATCCTGGATCAGGCTGTGCCAAGGTGGAATTTGAAAATGACACATCATCTCATCCTACACTTTCTACTTTGGCTTCAGAAAAAAAAATCTCGTCCAGTTTAACCACTTTTTCGATTTTTCACATACAGTCATTGCATGTTAAAACAACAGCATTTCTTTTTTAACTTTCTCCATTAATGTTGAAAGTAAACATAAGCAGCATGTCTAGCTCGTCTTTTCTCTACATTGCCCAAACTGTGTGGCAAATTAAAGCACCGGTGGTGGACGCTGTCATTACAAAACACATTGCTGCGTAAGTACTGTAACATTTGTAATTATGAGTGTACGGGGCGGCGCGGGTGTAAGGTAAAGTAGGAAACAGAGTGTGTGGCGGAGCAGTGGTCGTTGTTAGAGAAAGTTCCGTGTGCTGCCTAAAACAAACCAGTGGTTTCCTCTTTTCATATTTTTTACATTACGTATGTGAATTGCGCCATTGGATGTAACAACCAGTCATCCCTCACTCATTGAATCACATTGCAAAATGCCAAAAACTGAATAGCTGTATGTTCTACTTTCAATTTGCATTGGATTTTTTTTTTGCGCACAATGCAGAATATCTGCGAAGAGACAGTATCAGGGGTGCACAATTTTGCACACGCGCAGTTTAGAGGGAACGTTGGCTAATGTTTTTTTTTTTTTTTTTTTGGCACGCCGTCCCACGATCGACCAAGACTGGCCTAGTTATTTTCGTTAGCTCAGCTAGAAATGTTCTGACCAAAGATATGCGCACCATACGCCAGCGTGCTGTAGCAGCCCGGCAAACCAATGTCTGTTTGGTGGCCATGTTCAGAAAATCTATGTTCCCTTCTACGGCAATGCATGGACATCAATTCATAACTTATGGATTTTCAACTGGTTTACACAAACTTTACTTTTTTTGTCAATGTGTGCTATAACAAAAAAAAATTCTTTTAAAAAAAATACCCAAATTATTTTGAGGGCAAATTCATAGGACTCAAGCAAGTTTTGAGTGGGCTTCAATCCACCCAAAATAGGGCTGGCCTCAACACTGCTAATGAATCCTTACTCTGTCACTTGATGGCATTACGATACCAACCGCTCATGCTCGATTAGTAGCTTTACATTGCGTTCCTGATGGAGACATGCGTGCTATTTATCTGAAATATAGTGGTCTGTGGGATTTAAGATTTTCGTATTTCCTCTGTATCCACGTATTGCTGAATTTTCTCTCCATGCTCAATGCAGGTACCCATGAAGGGCTGTGGGAGGGTAGGTTCTACCAAGTCCCGCAGGCTCGAAAAACACACTACCGTTCCCCCACCGACTACCACAGATGCTAGTATGTTCCCTGCCGACCTCTCATGTTCTCATCAAGATCTGACATGTTTTTCATGTTCTGTTAAGGTTTTATGCAGATAGTGTGTCTGCTTTTAAGCGCATTAGTACCCACGGCAGACCGACACTTGGATTGGCTTTATGTCTCCTCCCAGATGGTACCTGCTGTGTCAGACTGTCGTAGAACGCAGTATGCTGTGTTGTGCTGTCACACGTGACAACCTAGCTTGCCAAGAAAATGTGAAAAAACTTGAAAGTTTAGTGAGATTCTAGTGGAACACCTTCTTTCTGTCCCACTATGGACTACCTTCAAGTTTCGTTTTCTTGGGTTCACCCCTTTTTCCAGGTGACTGGCTTTCTCATCCACACGGTGAATGCAAAAACATGGGTTCTTTGAAAATCTGGTCTGGCAAAAATGGTAATTGCGATCAGTCGCATTTGCTCATTTCACCCCGCCGCCCCCCGACCCCTATCCCGCATTGTCTTATGTCCATCCTGTTTTGTCCATTCCATGCCCACTGCAAATAAAGTGCAAACTTAGTATACAGTACACAATATGGGGAAGTTGATGCACTGTAGTGACTTGATTGGTTAACAATGTGTCTAGTTCATGTGACAACAGAACAGACAAAGCAGGGTGCAGTATGTCCTCTTCTTGTACCACATATCGGATGTTGCACTGTATTGTCTATTCCATTAATTGTGTCAGCCAGATCGTGAATTAGCATTCATAACCATCAAAATATTGTCCTACTGACATCATAAAAGACTCCAAAAAGCAAACTTTTTTTATTTCAACTTCCACCTTCAAACTTCACTATTCAATTTTGAACAAATCATAGGGAGGAAAAAAACAAGAAGAAAACACATTTCTGTCAATCAAACATTGTTGAACCTCTTCATATTTGCTTACTTTTATGTGTGAAAAGTGTGCAAATTTCATTTTTTTTAAAGTCCCTGTAGTGGTGAGCAGTCTGTTTTGATGCTACACTGTCCCATATGGCCCATCCTGGCGTATTTACAGCCGTTTTCTTTTAAGTTAATATTGATTTTCACCATTTACTGCAGAGAGCAGCTTGAAAGTGTGTGTGTGGACTCCGGCCTCCCACGTTTCCCCTCCATTCTCGCATGTCTACATCTACGAAGGTGGTAATCAGCAGTGTTTACTGCTCAATTAACAGTACGTGTTTGCAAGAAAATTGATTAGAAGGTGCCATAAAGGCCACTTATTGTACTTGTAAACTTGCACTTACCTGCTGGGCCAGTGATGCTGCAGGTAGCGGTCAAACGTGAGCAGCACCAGCAGGCACATGGTGAACTGCCTCACAAGCAAGGGGCAGCACACGAGAATGATACAGGTGTACAAGCACTGCGGGGTTCTTGAGTTCAGGAAGACGATGACCGGGATCTCCAGCGCGCCCCCTATAGCCCCCACCCAGCCCAGGCACAGGCACAAGCAGTAAGACACGCTCCCGTGCTGGGGATTTGTGCCCTGGCTCCTGCTGTGGACCCCGACCGCCATGCATAATCTCACGCTCACCACTATCACGGCCACTGAGACGATGCACTGGCAAAGAGAGTAGAGCCACAAGAATTCCATGCCTGGAGGGAACAAAGCGTAACATTTATTGAGGATGTGGAAAATTTTTAAAAATATATTGATCTATATGTATGTAAATGTGCATTTACAATCCGTAAACATTTTCTCTCTAGGGTTAAAAGAATACAGCTAACTAATACAGAGAAGGATGGAAAGACTGGAAAATTTTGGGGTGAGTGGCTACAGAGTTATGAATTTGTCCAAATTTGGGTTGAAAAATACACAATGCAAACAATGCAAGACCTCAGTTTGGCTTTGGGGTCGGAGGCAGACTTTCTGTTCTCAGGTGGGCTGGATCAGTAAAAGAATGTCAACTCCAAATATTTATCTTTGTTTTTCAGAAAATCGCATTATCATTCTGCCTACATTTGTAGCCTACCCTACATATTATAACCATGGATGACAAGGGATCTTTTCACAGCACAACACATTTATTCACAAACAATGGGGGAAAAATGATTTTCATGTTTGGCGGTGAATAAGTTAACTGGTTTATTTTAACAGTTGAGTGAATCCAGTTTTACACCTGAGCCAACTCACCACACTAAAGTTGAGTTTGGAGTTGAGTTGTAGATGTAGACTACATCTACTTTTCCCCTGTGATTGCCTGGGACCAGGTCACTGTGTTCCCTGCTGCTGGGTTAAAGTCGGCTGGAATAGGCTCCAGCACACAAACCATCTAAAGCCAGGTGCTTTGGTTGCAACTATAGCATAAGTTCCTCAAGTGTTGGTTTTTCTTTGACTTTTTGTCTTGTTACGATGTCACCATTTTAGGGTTTAGGTGTTGGCAAAGAGGCAAAGTGTAATCACACAAGCCTCTCTCTCTCTCTCTCTCTCTCTCTCTCTCTCTCTCTCTCTCTCTCTCTCTTCTCTCTCTCTCTCTCTCTCTCTCTCTCTCTCTCTCTCTCACTCTCTCACTCTCTCACTTCTTGAGTACTTGTCCTCATTATGGATGATCTTGACCCAATCCCAGCTGACTCTAGGTGCGAGGAAGGGTACATACACCCCTGGACTGGTCACCAGACAGGTATGAGGAAAAGCAACCACTCTCACTCACTTTCACAATTTTCTTCTTCTTCTTTTTCTTTCAGGTTGTCCTGTTAGGGGTCGCCACAGTGTGTCATCTTTTTCCATTTAAGACAATCTCATCTCTGGACATGTCCAAACCATTGAAGTCTGCTCTGTCTAATCTCGTCTCCAAAACATCCAACTTTGGCCGTCCCTCTAATGAGCTCATTTCTAATCCAATGCAACCTGCTCACTCCAAGCAAGAACCTCAGTAATCTTCATTTCTGGTACCTCAAGTTCTGCTTCCTGTTGTTTCTTTAATGCCACCATCTCTAATCCGTACATCATGGCTGGCCTCACCACTGTTTTATAAACTTTGCCCTTCATCCTAGTGGAGACTCTTCTGTCGCGTAGAACACCAGACACCTTCCGCCAACTATTCCACCCCGCTTGGACCAGTTTCTTCACTTCTTTACCATACTCTCCAATGCTCTCTACTGTTGACCCCAAGTAGTAGAAGTCATCCACCCTCACTATCTCTTCTCCCTGGAGCTTTACTCTTCCTCCTCCGCCCCTCTCATTCACACACACATATTCTGTTTTACTTTGGCTAATCTTCATTCATTCATTCGAAAGGAGTTTCCTGTGCGTGCCTCCATCTTTCTAACTGTTCCTCTGCCTGCTCCCTGCTTTCACTGCAAATCACAATATCACAATGGGGTCCTCAGTTAACTTTACGTGCATATTTTTGAATGGGAAATGCACACGTAATTTTCAAGGTCCCATTCCATCAGAAATCGAGCTAGTCATCAAGTAGGAATATTAGAAAATGGGGAAGCAGTATAAGCATCAGTGTCCGATCCTAGTACAATATGGCTAAACTAAAAATACTCAAGTAAAAAAAGAAAACCCACATGCACATCAGAAAGGTGGTGTGTTTCATCTCCATCTTCTTCTTCTTCTTTTCCTTTCGGCTTGTCCCATTAGGGATCGCCACAGCGTGTCATCTTTTTTCATCTAAGCCTATCTCATGCATCTTCCTCTAACACCCACTGTCACAACATCCATCAACCTTTTCTTTGGTCTTCCTCTCGCTCTTTTGCCTGGCAGCTCCATCCTCAGCACCCATCTACCATTAAACTCACTCTCTCACCTCGTGTTTTGTCTTCATGTGAAATGGTAATCTCCCATCTTGGCAAAAAAGGGACGTTGAGAATAAATTCTATTCTTACAAGATTGATTATTAATAGCTGTTAACACTTGTAGGACTGTTAAAAAAGTAAAACTGTTACCTAATCCATTACCAACATTGTTAATAAAGCTTTTATGTTAGCAACACTAATCACATTGAACCCATTCCATTGGTGCATTGATTCTGAATCTGAGCAAATCTTGGAATGGTTCAACTTCAGCGGTTTCGATGCAATACATTTTGCACCCAACGGATATAGCAAAACAAGCAAAACAGCAGAAAGTGGGTGCAGATATGCGGAGTTAATGTGATACAGGTTTTGGTCCAGGGGCAGACAAACTTGCAGCGAGCAGAATGATATTTTTGATGGGTCTAGCGAAGAGCCGGAAACAAGGCCAGGGAAAAGGTCACTGGAGCCCACCACTGAAAATGTGAGGGCCATGCAAACGCGCAACAAGCAGCTACACACTTTTGACCAATGTTGTTCAGTTTTCCCATCACATACTCTGCAAAGAGTCTGACCTATTAAGTGCAGATTGCATTAGAATTAGCATTCCTAACACTGGTGCACGCTCCTCTCTATGCCTGCAAAATGTATTAGATGATGATTGGCAGCTAATTTCTGCACATGCTCAAAGAGCAGCCTCACACAAAGCGTGGAGTTGCCTATATGCCACCTGTCCATTCTCATGTAATTACCTGACCTTTCCCTCGTGCTTGGTGTTGCCAGTCACTCTCCCTCAATAATCCAGATGAAATTAGCTCTTCCACTGTGTAACGGCAGTGTTGAATGACCACGAAAGGCTCGAAAGAACTGATGCTGGAGTAGTGGAGTGTCTTCAATTGTAACCTTCAGCTGTTTATGATTAATTGGCTGCGTATGTCAATTAAGATGAATTAACTGGTGTTTTTTCCAAGATGAAGAATTATGATACAAGAAAAAATCTGCACGTTACCTCTCGCGGTGGATAATGGTGGTTAACTGCAATCTAGAAGGAGTCCTGCTATTTATTTTTCCCCCTGCTCTACCTCACACCACGAAAACTGCATGACGGTCTAAACCTGATTTATAAACCTTCAGCTGCCTCGTATCTCTCTCCCTTGTCTGTGCAAACATATCAATTGTGTAAATGTTGTATCATGGCTGCCCTTTCTGTCTAAGATGTGCAAAGGGCAACGCCGCCACCTCTGTCAGGCAGGGAGTATGTAAATAAGACACACAAGCGTGCACACACATGCACACTTCAAAAAAGGACCGTAAAAGCGAACTGTTATTAACGTGCTTTTGGAAATGTGTCTGACTTGGCGCTGATAAAGATGATGAAGAATATCAAAAGGCCATTGTTGTAAATGAGCGTGAGACTGATGCATGGTGCATGGAAGGGAACCAAAAGGAATATGCATGCCTTCGCTCAAAAATATAGGCTACCCCTGGGCTTTCGCTTTACACCATGCACATTATTTCATGCTGTGATCTTAGACGGCTCATTCAATAATACATAACATGCGGCGACACAAAGGCGAGAAATCAAAAACTGACAACCGAGAGCGAAAGCCTGCAGACAAGAAAAATGAAAATGACTTGAGAAGGGAGTTTTGTGCACAGCACTTGAACTGTTACTGTGTTGTTTTACCTTTAATATGCAGATTGTTTTTAATGAATGAGTCTCTGGCAGAGAAATTTGTTTGAAAATCGTGCATGCCCGAAGGGTCGAGCCCCAGGCAGAGCCACATTAAAAAGGCCAATCGTGAATGCGTAATCAGGACTTTATTGACTCGTCCAGGACAGTTCGCTATTCCAAATTAATAAATAAATGTTTAAGAGCCACTTGCCAAACAAGAGAAAAGATAATTAATTCAAGAAAGCATTTTGGTTCCTCATGTACTGTATCTGGCCCGTGGGGTACAGTATGCAGTGGGTCAGGTATGGCAAAGTATGGTCTGCTCCAATTCTTTAGTCCTCCCCACTTAGCCGTTCCATTATGAGTCCTGTAATAGTCCATTTTTGGCATTAATGCATCCACTTTTCTGAAAAAAATATTCTTTTATTTAGCTCATTAAATTATCGCTTGATTTATTATTGTCAATACCAAACCGAAAATTATGAGAGAAATTGTTTTACATACGGTAAGTTTTTAACACTTTAATTTTCCGTCCATGATCTGAGCCGCTTATCCTCAAGGGTCGTGAGGAGTTCTGGAGCCTATCCCAGCTATCATTGGGCAGGAGGCTGGGGACACCCTGAACTGGGTTCCAGCCGATCACATGGCAAATAGAGACAGACAACAACAGCCACACTCACAATCACACCTAGGGGCAATTTAGAGTGTCCAATTAATGTTGCATGTTTTTGGGATATGGGAGGAAACCAGAGTGCCTGGATCAAACCCAACATGCAAACTCCACACAGGTGGGGCCGGACTCGAACGCAGGCCCTCAGAACTGTGAGTCCAATGCTCTAAATCGCAGGTGTCCAACTCAAGGCCCGGGCGCCAGATCTGGCCCACCACATGATTTTATGTGGCTCACAGAGGCAAATCATGTGTAAGAACTTCCACGATTTTTGTTCAAATCTGCACCAAAATTTCCCATTGTCATTACCTCAATGATAATATTGAGATATTACAAGCATTTTTGTGTTGCCAAACATCAACAGTAGTTGAAAAACCCTTCCCTTGATTTATGATTCCAAAACTACTTCATAAATTCCATGTGTAAACATGATTAGGCGGTCAGAGATTTTTATGGTTTCACAGTCATAACGGCCCTCTGAGGGAAGCCATAATTACAATATGGCCCACGACAAAATGAGTTTGACACCTCTGCTCTAAACAGTTACCCCACTGTGCCGGCTAACTTAGATCTGGCTTCACTAATGTTTTTTAAACATGGGGCTACTTCTTGAGATCTTATTAATGTGAAGGCTCCTACCAATTCCTATACACGTATCCAAGGTAACAAATTTGCTCAAATTATCTTTGAGATTTATTATTGATAATTTATGATATTCATTGGACACATTTTTTCCACAAAAATCAGAAGACTGATAGAAATCAATATCAAACCCTTTATTTCAATAAATCTCAGCTACGGTTGACATTTTCAAATGATCTCTTCAACAACATTTCTTGAAAATCACAATGTCTTGTTGCTAATATATATATTTTTTTGAAAAGACCTCCAGGCTAGTCATTGGATACTTGAGGGCAACCGAGTGGCTGCAGTCACCCTCACTTACAGTTTTCAATTAACCTACCCTGCATGTTTTTTTAGAATGTAGGAGGAAACCAGAGTACCTGGAGTACCGGTATGCATTTCACACGCTTGAAGTTTATTAGATAATTGGTTAATTTATCTATTGTGAATAATACTAAAATAAATGTAGAAACGTTCCTGTTCATTTGAATTCATTTTATATTTATATTTCATAATTGGTGCTTTGATTCATTGTAAGTAAACCTTTTGTCAGATAAATGACTTTCGAAACACGAAAAATTTTCATTTTTTTTACAAAAGTGCTTTAAATCTATTTATTTATAACTTTAATTATATTTATCAATTTCTACGATTTAAGGAAAATGATATTTTAGTATTTTATTATTTATTTATTATTATTTTTATTTTACTTTTAAAATAATTTATTTTGCTTGTCCTAAATACACTATCTCATTTTTCCTTTCTCTCTCTCTCTCTCTCTTTCGCTCTCTCTTTTAAATGTTTTTTTTTTTTTTTTACTTCAACTATGAATGACAGCGTGTAGATAATAAGGGTAGTTATTTTTCCCAGGACATATTTTTAAATGCACTTTACTTAATATATTTGATATGTTCTGATTTATATGTGTTGTATAATACTTGGTTGATTTTTATTTAATAAAAAATGGTTTAGAATGTTGCTGGAAAACGTTGTGCAACGATTCATTACTGTATTTGAATCCTCTTCTGTTAATGACAAAGAGCCACCAGTTGTGTTCTCGCGTTACTCTGCGAGATTTGCCCGTGTTAACACGGGTAGGAAACCCCGTTCCACCCTCTTTTCCTTCGCTGTACACTAGCAAGGTAGAGTGCTGCTTTATTTCCTGGCTACTTGGCGTTTATTTCTGTGAAATGTAACGTGCTAAGCTTCGATATGTGCATGTAGTGATTCGACGTAAACCAATTTCTTAAATCTCAGGGTTTTGTATCATAACAGGAGCAGTAGTGACTGAGTTTTATGAGGTTTGTAGTCTGAGCATCGCGCTGCCAGAAATGGCTGCCCCCATGGCGCCTCGTTGTGGCCTTGCTAGCCGGTTCCCCGTTTGAAAATACAGCGTGTCCGCCTACTACTTACATTTTGTGTGTATTTAAGAGCTTCATACTGCCCACTCCCGTGCTGTGGCTCAGCAGCTAGGCTATCGTTTCGCAGTGTTATAAAAACTTGTTTTGCGACGCGTTGCTGAGTGCGAGCTACATAGGATGCTAACGTCAGTTTATTGTATCAAGTGAAAATACGCATGTGTAGCATTAATGGACAATGTAAGTAAACAGTCTCATTCCCTTAAACGAGTGAAACTTAATTTGACCGTAATGTACTTGTTAGCCGGGGCTAGTACATACCCGCCTTACTCACACATGCGCGCTATGATCAGTTGTCCGTGTAGACTTTCTTCTGAAACTGGGGGTTAAATGCAATTATGTTGTGTTTTATCAGATGCCAGGTGTCACGGTGAAAGACGTCAACCAGCAGGAGTTCGTCACTGCACTGGCTGCCTTCTTGAAGAAGTAAGCAACTTGTGTACCCCCTAAAACCATCCATTTTCTTTGCCGCTTATCCTCACGATTGTCGCAGGAGTGCTGGAGCCTATGTCAGCGGTCAACAGGCACGAGGCGGGGTACACCCTGAACTATTTGCCAGCCGATCGCAGGGCAGATCGAGACAAACACTCTCAATCACACCTAGGGGCAATTGAGAGTGTCCAATTAATGTTGCATGTTTTTGGAATGTGGGAGGAAACCCATGCAGTCACGGGGAGACCATGAAAACTCCACACGGTCGGGTCCGGGATTGAACCCGGGACCTCAGAACTGTGAGGCCAACGCTTTTCGAGCTGTTTCACCTTGACCTGTAGGGCAGTGGAATCTCCATTCACAGTCACCACATAAATGTGGAATACTTAGTTGTACTTCCTCTCACAGAGCATAAATGTCATTTGCACAGTACGTCACATAATTCAGGTTCAATATATTTGTGACACGTGCCCCGTTGGGAAAGTCCACTTCCACAGTATTTCCCTTCAAAGTGGTGGAACAAATTAAACTTATTGGTGTTACTCAACGGGAAATTAAACTCATTAAACCCATCTCTGATGTGTACTTTTCATTGTACGAGTTTGTAAAAAGAGGTTTGACTAAAGTGCCCTCCCCATTATAGTTCAACAGAATAGCGATGTATTGCTGAATTTACGTGTACTTTTTTTTTAGGTCAGGAAAGCTGAAGGTGCCTGACTGGGTCGACCTTGTCAAGCTGGGGAAACACAAGGAGTTGGCCCCCTGTGATGAGAACTGGTTTTACATCAGAGCCGGTAGGTGAAGTGCATCACGTGTGAGTTCATTTGCGGTTGCTGGATATGGATGAAATGGTAATTAATTGGTAGGTGGTTACTTAGTTGGATGCAAAGTACACATGCAGTGAACCCTTGGAGGAAAAAACTGACCTATCATCGGCATTGTTTGAATTTAAGCGATTCACTTCATCCATATCCAGCAACCGCTCATTTTAACATATCCAAATTATGAACATCCAATTTCTTAGCAATCCATAACATAGACTAAAATGAACATTTGACTCAGGGTTATTTATAGAGCTCGTGCACCTACGTCATAAAATCATGTGACTTTTGTTAAGTCGCCATATTGCTGGTCTAACAAAGCATTGTTCTATGCTAAGTCGGTTGGAGACGGTACGAAAGGGTCTTATAGGACAACGCCCAGGGTCTTGTCCGATACGGTTAAACATTTATAAGGTGAAGATAAACGAAAGTATGTGGAAAATTTTGATAAACTCAGCATAGAGGACCTGTATTTAATACCGGAGTCGATGTTTTCGCCGATAAAGTGGACTGTTAATTCGCTTCTGCTTGTCTTGGACAACTGGATATACACGTATCTGGTGAGTAAGTTGTCGAGATTTACATGGTTTGAAAGTGTGTAAGCGTATAAAAGTCTGGAGTCGTACAAATACTTCATTGCTGGATCGGTTCTCAATCGGGAATAAATCCCACATAGTGACGGGTTAACTGCTCATGAACACGGAAGAGTTTGGCCACACGTTAACCTTTGCCAAGATCCATCGATCTTTTCAGATAGTATTCAATACAAATATCAATATTTAAATAAATGACCCCCGGTTTTACACAAACTCACATTCAATAACTATGATTGGGGGGGGTACAGACAGTTGTCTCCACAGGACGTACATGGAAGGGATTGCGGCCACACTTAACCTCCATAAACCTCTGCGACAGTTTTTTTTTGTTTTTTTTTTATACGCATTGTTCCCAAATGAGCCAACTTGGCATTATAAATACTTCTTGGTAATTTGAGATTGAAAAGAATAGTTCCTACCTGAAATGAAGCGATCGCTACACAGGCGTGTGTGTATTTTTGTTGGGCACCATTCATCATGTTTAATTGCCGAAATCCATCGATCTTTTCTGGTCTTTTCAGGTGGTATTCCATAGAATGATCTCTTTGAATATCTGTCTCATCTGTTGTGATAACCAACAGCAACACAGGTCTCGGGTATTGTAAATATTTCCCTCCGGTTCAATGCCTCCCACAATGTCGAGCAGCTCTGTTTGACTGGCAATATGGCGCCGTGAAAATGGTGACATCACGTGCACGAGCTCTATGAGCAGTATCAAACCTATGGACTAAAAGGCAATGTAACATCTAACCCAATTGACTTAATATTCACTGTTATTGCCAAAGATATTATTTGCAACTTTTATCACATTGAATTGTTCATATATGCAAGTTTTAACTTCCTGTTTTAGAGCATGAAGCCTTTTATTTTGAAAGGTACGCACCAGAACTCACCATTTTGGCACAAAAAGTAACTATACTCATCACCAAAGAATTTTGAGAAGAAAACTTATATTCCAAGGAAGGATAAGGAATGGAACATACTAATATAACACGTTGATTTCTTTACTGACCCACCAAGCTCAAGTTTAGTGTTGGTGGTACTTGGAAGCATTTAATTTATCTCCCAATTTATTCATAAAGTTGGTAGTTTGACCTTTGAAGTTTAAGCGCAGTGTTGAGCTTTTTTTTTTTTTTTCTCCTGTCATTGGTTCTGAACATTGGGTTGAAGACTGAAAAAGTGCACGTAATACATATGACTGAATTGATTATTGTTGTGGCTGTAGCACATGTATCCAGTCAAATTAGCGTTGACAAGGTAATCATAAAAGACTGGATGTGGTGGTATTGGAATACAAGATTTTGTTACAGTAGTCTGACAGTGAAAGCATAAATTTGTCTTGTAGTTTGATCTGGGCAGTACATGTTGTCTGTTCCACACCGCATATTCAGTAAATAGCTTTATTGGTGGTCAGGTATTTACAGTACTAAATGCAAAGACTCGCGACAAGGCTATAAGTAAACTAGTTTTTGTATTCAAGTATAGTCTACACGGTGACAGGATAAATGTCTTCTACAGTTGATCAATGATGTCATTGATGGACTCCGTGAATTGACATTTCAGCTGATCAGCATGAAGGCTTATTTTCAACCAATACAGATCAGATGGGTTTAAAGTCAAGGTTTCTGCTCCTGGCAGCTCCCACCATTGTGGTTTTCCCTCATATTCAGTGACTTTGTTTTCATAAATCCCACTCCAATGACCTTCACACCCGGTCTTGTCCAATCCCTTGATTGATAGTGAAATACACTCCCATGCCACAGGCCTACCTTGAAAGAATCCTGAAAAATGTCAGCGTCTACCTGATATCCGTTAGTGCTTCAGTGGTTTTAGACCCAAAATTGCTGGACTACTCAGTAAAAACACTAAGTGGTATTCATACATTTTTACCAATCTTCCGATAAACTCTAATGCAAGTCCACTGGTTTTGAGGCTGCGTTTAGTCCGTTTGTCAAAACAGAATACATGGATGTCGCAATTTTGTCTCCCGCTGACTTTAAATCACAAGTCCGCCATGATTAGGGTGAGGCATCGAGAATGAATTTGAACCGGTGCAAATGTTCCGGTTATCTTGGAACCATTCAAATTTTACAATTTTAGATTCCCAGTTTTAATGCCTACTCCTCTGTAACCAACGGAGAAGAATGGGGCGCTCATCGTCGCCAATGGCAGCGACCGAAAGTTTCAAAATGGGCGACCAGCAGCCACAGGGCAACGGTTAGAAAATAAAATTTGCGCAAAAGAGTTTTTCCCCGATGTGCACATTCTGACGTACTCTGAGCCTCAGCCTACAATGCGCAGAGCTTTGTGATAATTGCGCTTGATACATGTTAAGTGCTAGTTAGCCAAACAAAATCCAGAACAGATTTTTTATGATGGGAGTTTTCAGATGTTCTAGTAAAAGGTCTGATGTTCTTTGGTCAAAAAATACACGGACTAAATATCTACAGCACACGTTAAAATCATGCTTTTGTTACCATGAGAACCATTGGCGAGCAGCAGTATTATTGCCATGTGAATGACTTTTCAAAACCCTGTGGTGATTTGTTAAAAATGTAAGTCTAGCAATTTTTTAGGGCTATTGTGAATTGCAAGATTATGGCTTGGGTTTTCACCGCTTTGTGTGAAGACTGTATATGAATAGTGGACATGCTACGCAACCATTGGCTTATTCAGAAATACTGTTTTCCGCATCCACACACACTACAAATATCCATCCATCCATTTTCTTAGCCGGTTATCCTCACAAGGGTCGCAGGGAGTGCTGGAGCCTATCTCAGCTGTCAACGGGCACCACTCGGGGTACACCCTGAACTGGTTGCCAGCCAATCGCAAGGCACATCGAGGCAAACAGCCGCACTCGCAATTTAGAGTGTCCAATTAACGTTGTGTGTTTTGGGGGTGTGGGAGGAAACCAAATTGCCCAGAGAATACCCACCCAGGCACGGGGAGTCCACACAGACGGACCCGGGATTGACCACAGGACCTCAGAACTGTGAGGCAAACGCTTTACAGCTGCCACACTGCAAATAGTTGTCATTAAAACTTTCATGTGAGCTGAAGACCAAAACTCAGTGATAAAATATCTTCAGCGTACCTGTATCTTAAATTGACTTATCTTATTGCGGTTGCATAGATATGCTTTTACTTGAAATATGCTATTGCTCATATTGTTTGTTCAAATAGCCTGTCTTGTATTTAAGTCATCATATATCCATCTGGGATATTCAGTTGGCTCTGTCATGATGACTTTTTTTCCGCGTCTCTCAAATGACAGTTCTGTATCTTATGGGACTGATTCCTTTTGAATGATAGTTTTGCCATTTCAACTAACTCATGAATCAAAATGTTCAGTGTTGAAAAATATCTCTTCTTCTTTTGGGTCTGTACTTTGGAACTGCCTTAAAGGATGTTTTTTCTTTCTTTGCCTCTGCTCACATAGCCTCCACAGTTCGTCACCTGTACCTCCGTGGTAAAGCTGGTGTTGGCTCGATGACCAAGATCTACGGAGGCCGCAATAGGAATGGCGTGTGTCCTGCCCACTACAGCGTCGGATCCAAGAACGTGGCCCGCAAAGTCCTGCAAGCCCTCGAGCTTCTCAAGATGATTGAGAAGGACCCCAATGGGTAAGTGTCGATCTGTTTTAGCCACTGAGTCCTGTTTAGTTTTTTGACTGTGTGTGGGTAGGCTGCAGCGATTATTGCAATTGTCAGGTAATCTGTCTGTAGTTCGACTTTATTGAGCTTAGTGTTTGTCGTTGAGGTATGCAATTTTAATTTGTGCCCCCACTCTATCTTCCTCCAGTGGTCGGAGACTGACTTCCCAGGGAACCAGAGACCTGGATAGAATTGCAGGCCAGGTGAGCAACCGCTACATTTTTCTTTGTGAGCCAAAATAAAAGCATCCCAATGCAGATTCTCTCTTGCATTACTTGTTAGTATCGAACTTATTTCTCCCTGCTTTTGAGTCACCTTACGCTCCAAGCACAAATCAAGGCAACTGAACAAAACAGCCATTAATCCTTGTTGTACTTTGATAATGGCACTAAGTGGCTATAAACGGTAAAGGTTGCTGCAAGGTTATTTTCTGTAAATGCTTCAAATGTTCTGCAGCATCTTCTGTTCATCTTGTTCCACCAGTGTGTCTCTGCGTCCACAATTAGGATCGATTACCCATGCAGATGTGCTGTTATTGCGGACCACAATCTCTTATCAGCCTCCTTGGCTTCTAAATATAACCTCACATGAGTTGAGAAACGCGTCATGCTCAACGTGAGAGGAATCTCATTTTAGATTTAACCTAACACCTTTATTAGAGCCCTTTTCCTTTGGCAAATACAGTATTATCTGAGTGAGTTGTCGCACATCTGACTTGGATTCCCCGAAACGACTCACCCTTGGGTCTTGTCAAGAATCGGGGCGGGGGACCGCAAGTAGCGGTGTAATAATCCAAGGGTAAAGGGGGTAAACATTAGGAGGGAATTTCATGCTTGGCGAGACATCCGTATGGCGGGTTCTCCTTGTTTACCCATGCTAATGAGCAGTAAGCAGACGAGTACCACACGCACACACGCCTCTCATATTGGCAGGAAACATGTTGCCCCCCACCACCACCCCCACCCCATTGAACCACTCCCTATGTGTATTGTACTCTGCGATGCCTTTTCACTTTCCTGTCAGCACACTTAGACACTGTCTGGCAGCAAGTACTGAAGCTCCCGTGGCATTGTTTTCAGACATTTCCCATTTGTAATGCACAATTGCGCTCGTTCATCAAGCGAGATAAATACGTGTAAATAGACAATAAGACTTGGGAGGCTTCATTTGATCCGTTGAATAAAGCCGTTAAGGCACTTCCCCTCGAGCGATTCAATGTATTTTCACTTGCAGACAAGAGATTTAACATGCACAACTACCACCTGCTGCTATAGGAATCAATTTAGCGACGATGTTTGATGCTTTTGTTTTTCTTCCCCACAGGTTGCAGCTGCAAACAAGAAAACAGTTTAAATAAATCTTTTGGTGAAATTTCAATGTTGTCACTTGACTTTGTTTTTCCTCTTGTCTGTAAAACCAAGCCAAACAGCGCTATATTCAAACTGTCGCAACATTTTTCACATGATCAAAATCAACTTTGATTCTCGTGTTCTTTTTGTAGACTTTCTAATTAGTTTGAGGGTCAACATGTAGCTGTCAAGGATAACTCCTGTAAAAATCCAATTGCCCATTGTTTAAACACGATGTCTTGTACTTTGCGACATGACTGCCACCTGTAGAGGGGGTTAAAATACTGCAGCTGTTGCAGTTACTGTGATGTGTGGATTAGAGCGGCATTGACCCAAAGGTTCTTTTTGTTTTTGTCACTGGCATAGGTAAAATCACATGAATACTCTGCATTTATCCAGTTAGGATTCCTGTGTGATTGAGAATGGATAAAGCTTTCATTTCCAATTGCTTGTCCCAGTGATTTCCAGTGGCGATGGGGGGGAATTGTCACAAGTTGAAGTACGTCAGTTGTAATAACAGTAAATTTAAACTTTCCAGAACTTCAAATATGTAATTTATATTTCCCTTGTGCTGTTCATTTTGTCACTTCCGGAAGGTGGGGGTAGTGTCAGTGTTGTGTGAACTGTGTTATTTACAATAATATAGACTTTATATGGATTTACCCACAGGCTCCCCCCAATCACCAATTAGGTGTACGATGCTATTGTTATTTATATTTAGTAATTATGGTTTTACTTGGTAACCCCCAACCCTCGTGGTACTTGGTTGAGAAAGTTTCATAACCACAGGTCTTTACTATTGAGCTCCGTTGCAGTCTCAACAGAAAACCAGTTTCCCTGCAGAGGGCACCAGAGCACCGACTATCGTTCGTAACGACTGGTGGAACTACACTGATTCTGTCGTATCTGCTTCAGGGATGTTCCTGAGAAATATAATGTGCAGCCCTAATTGCCAAAGCTACAAATAGTATGCGCATCCAATCTAGTGATGAATGGTTTTCAACCCTCTGTGAAGAGGGAAAAAATGAGGATGTGAGTGCGTCAAATTGGTTATAGCATTAGGGATGAATGTACCCGGAAGAAGCTTTGTGCACATTTTTACTTGCTCCTGTGGTGTAAAGATAAGCAATTAAATTGTTTTTGGGGAAGCACCCATTTTCCATGCATCTTACCTGTTAACAACCTCTCTTGGGCCTTGACCCCCCCGGCCTGCCTGTCCAGCCACTCCCTCTTATTTACTGGCGACAAGCTGTTTTCTTAAGCCGGAACCATCTTTTTACCCTGACCCTGTAATTTACCAGGTAGAAGGTTAAATGTCCTTTGAGTGTTGAAGAGAAATGTGTGGAATCCCCCACTCAATGTTTGTTTGGTTGTGCTTGTCTGTGCAGGCTTCACGAGAGCGGGTTCCACTTTAAAAAGCGCAGAGGCGAGTCTGTGTGTTTTGCTTGTGTTTTGGTTTTTTTTCTTCTCATCTTGAACAAGCTGTGAAAGGAATGGATGCAGACCTGCCTCGCACCTCCTCCAGGCTGCAAACGGAAGATAGCGAAGAAATTCTTGCACTGCTCAAGTCGCTTGAAAATAGAACCGCTATCAGGGGAGCACCTACTCACACTTTTCATCAACACACAGCTTCATGCCCTGTGGCATATCATCCATTTGCGATGAGGTGTAACTTTCCAAAGTTTTCCCCGCCTCCCCCATTCCAAACTGCTTCCCCTGAATGCAGAATCGACAAAACCGAGATAGTTTCTCTTGCCACGGAGCGCCCCTTTGTTTTGGACACGCTCTGCATGGCAATTATTGTTTCCCGACAAAACATTTCAATGGTTCAAAGGCAAAAGCTAGTTAAAGTAGCAGATGCGTCGCCGCTCGCAATCTGTGCTGGTGCCAACGGGCTGTCAAAAAATGTAAGTCAGATATTGGGTTTTACGTGACCGTGGCATTGCTGGAATTAAAACGTCACATTCTACAGCTCTGCGATTTCATGGCAATTTAACAGAGACATCTGCAAAAGTCATCCAGATAGGAGCCAGAATAAATAACGATGCGACACTCAAGTTTCAGTTGAGTCTCCTTGTGACGAAGTCAGGAAGACTTCATTTCACAAACAAGTGGTTGCCCTTTCGCTCTTGAATTTTCATGTTGGTTCTGTGAAAATGTAGTCCATGTCTCGAAATCCTCAAACTGTGAAGCACGGAGGTGGCAGAATCTTGTTGTGGGGCTCATCTTTCTTTTATGAACCTTTGCCGACATTACTCATAAAAGACGGCAGAAAATATTAAAATTGCAAATACTATTGTCATCATAATCTTGTTTCCTGATCCAACTGTCTGCACATCTTAAGTTTAACTTTCACTTTTACTGATTATCTGGCTTTATCTTTTGACCTTGGCGGAGGTCCTTGAAGCTTGTTTTTGTTGATGTCAAAAGATACGGATTATTCCTGTGGCATATGTAGAAGAATGTCCAGTATTTTCCGTCTGCCGAGCCTGTCCGTCTCCTCTAATCTTCCATCCTGTGTTTGGCCTGGAAGCAGCTGGTGTCGACATACAACATGCGCCGCGGGTCGGCCTGGCACCACAGTGTGCTGCAGCACTGCCACACAGCAGGTGTGTGTGTGCGTTTGGGACATGAACCATGTGTCAGTAACTTTCAGGCTTTATGGACGTGTGTCTCCCTTGATTCCAAATCCACCCCACCTGTCAAGAGGAGGGCAATAGGGCACAAAACAGATGCTGTCCTATACTGCACAGTGTGTATTTACGCACAAATGGCATGATTTCTACAACGCGGCATGCACATACACACTCAGAACAGGGCTTTTAAGTTGTTCCGACTTTGATGTGGCGGCATGAACTTTTCTTCAACGTAAAACAAAAGTGACCAGGACGTTTGATCGCCATTGTGACGGTGGCGGTGGTTGACACAAAGTGAGTGTTTGAAGTGTGTTCGGATCATTTGTTTCCATGGTGGGCCTCTCTGAAGTGGGCTCTAGCCGCTACATTTCCACCGTGAATCCTAGACGGCTTGGGGAAATTGATTGATTTCATATTCAATTTCCAGCATTGTTCCTTGAGTATGGAAGTAAATAAGTGTCTCCAGGATTTGAATTTGAAAAGCCACAGAAAACAGGATTTGAATTGGAAATGTGAAGTGATCAGATTTTCAACGGTTACTACAATTCAGTCTGAAATTCCTCCGGCTACAATTTGCTGTCTAAAATTCACTAGTGCGGGTTACTTCAGGTCAGAACCAAACAGCCAGCTAATCCAGATACACTTTCTTTGTATGTGACGTCACGTGACTAAGAAATTAGTCTGGGTGTTTGGTTCTGACCTGAAGTAGCCCTGCCTAGTGGCACAGATGGAGAATTTTAGACAGGGAATTGTAACCAGTTGAATTGTGAACATTGAAAAGTTACACTGAAATACAACTATTGAAAATGTGATCACGTTACCAAAGCAAACAAATTAAAATCCTGTTTTCTGTGCCATTTCAAATTCTAATCCCGGTGGCACTTATTTACTTCCATACTTGAGACTTTTCCTCATGATCTCCACCTAATTTTGTTATGATAAGTTGAAACAACTTGTCGCTGCAGTCACTGGATGAGATCCAAGTTGCGTTTTGGCTGGTTGTGTTCAGGTCAAAGAAATCATTTTGATCACTTTCCAAAAAAAGCTAAATCTGCCTCGGTTCCAGGCGTGACTTGAAATAAAAATATAATTCAGGGCCCGATGCCAGAGTAACTAACTGTAAGTAGCTGAATTACTTACTGTATGTCTAACATGGGGAGACCCTATTAAAAAATCTCAAGAACCCATGCTCCAAAAGACAGGAAGTCTGCCATTGTCGGCCCATTCTGACAATTTCCAGGTTTCCTTTCAAAACCAACACTTGTCCAACAGGCGCATATCATCCTTGGGCTCTCACCGGTCATTAGCAGAACATCCCTGGCCATCGAGTGGACATTAGAAGGCTTCATGCACGAATTAGCGAGTTAAGTTGCGAAGCGATCCTGCGCTCAACCATTGGCACTCGCAAATGATGATGGACTTTTGCGAGATCCTCACGCTTTCTACTCTTTCCCCAGCTAATCAACTGAAATCATGGCAGCTTTTCATTGTGCTCCGTGCGCCCACTTTTCTGCTTCGTCGTACCAGTATTACCCCTGTTCAGTCTTCAGTCTTTGCAACCGTTAAGCCCTTTATCCCCTCTGCGAGACTGAGCAGCTCATAAACTAAAAGCCCCCGGCTCTCGGCGTTGCGCTCTGCCTCTGCTCCAAAGCTTCCGTGTCATCAATAAAACATCATAGCCAAGTTCAGGTGTTTTATCCTGACTACATTTTTTCCCCCCCTCGTCCTCTCCATGTTATCAAAAGCTTTGCATCAATGTCGTGCGACACTTTGGCTGAATTTGTAGAAAAATGGCCATGATCAGCACAACAGGATTAAATGAAAGTGGAGGGGTCTTTTGATGACTGAGCATTGGCATGTTCTCAGTTTTGGTCGGGTTGATTTTTGTTTTGTTTCCGGTATTGTGTGTCTCGTCCGCTCATTTTGTTAGATGTGTCCTCCTGTTCTTGTTTTCCCTCCTCCCTTGTGTTGACCAATCAGATCCCTCCAGCCACTCCCGTCCTGTCCAGGTGTTTCTCGACGTCTTGTCAAGCTCTGTGTATTTTATTCCCTGTTTTTTTTTCACTTCTTATCGATCAAATGTCCTTGTCACAGGTTGCTAGTTGCTCGTTGCGTTTGTTTTTATTCCCCCCAAGGGCATGTTAAGTTTATAGTTTAGGTTTATTGAAGTTATACTTTGTTTAGTTGCTTTTATTAATTCAATATTTTTGTGATTCCTCTACTCCTGCCCCCCATTTTGGGTCCTCCACACTTAACTCAATTCCCATACTGAGATCTGGGATTGCTTTTTCATCATTTCCATGAACTGACAGACTGCAAAAAAGTTGAAATATAAGACCCCAAGTGAAGAACTGTTAATTTATTGTGAATTTGATTTTATAATTCTGAAAGGAGGGTACTTCAAATGATTTCAAAATCAAGTCACCTTTTAGCCCATTGACTATACAGCCGAGCGCGTGGTTGCTAGCCGACCTCTATTTTGTCCGCTTTCCTATAGAAAATAATTGGTACAGAAATACGGGTACTCGGTCAGGTAAAACACTTGTCACCATCATCAAACATTTATTAAATGTACAGGCCGCGTTTAAGTAAGTTACCGCTGAAAAATGTAATGAAACGCAACTGATATGGCGGCACGGGATTCTGTTACAAAAAAGCAAAACACGCTCTGAACATTATCGAAGTCTTGTGATGTATGCTATGATGATATTTTCTAGAGCAGCTTTCATTTTCTGTTGAGCTTGTGAATGGCTGCGTATTGCTGGAGCTCAACAGGATTTCATATCCTTTTATGCAGCCATTATTTCAATGTTCAAAAACGAAGTTTAGCCCTGTGTCGTTTTAAATGTAGCCTGTGTGTTTATGTTGTGCCCTCATTGCTTATAACGGACACAGAATTTCTGTTGATTAGATCAAATGCCTTGTGGAAGTCGACAACAGATACTACACTCCTTATTCAGTCCATTTATTTCTTCTATGATGCAGTAAAGAGATTGTGGTTATATTTGCTGATTCGCCACATCTGAAGCCATTTTGGTTGTGAGCAACAGGGGGGTCCACTGCGGGCAAAAGGTTGTGAATTTGAGGAGGAATGAGCATGAGTGACATTCCACCCTAACTTAGAGGGAGAGTGTGCTTTCTTGGGAAGTGGTATGATACCAGATTGCTGCCACATTAATGGCAGCGATAACCTTTGAAAGGAAAAAAAAAATTACTAAAGTGTCTTTTCTTTCCATGTTTGGAGACTGTTCAAGCTCTTCTTGTCTGGGTCGGGAGTCTCCATTCAGAGCATCACTCTGTGAGTGTTACAGTTAAGCTTCAGTGTGATTATCTTGTGACCTCCTAACATGCTTCGTAATTGAGTTTCGCTACCGTCGGTAAGGGGGAGGATGGGTGCACTAGATTCAACATTTTCCTCCCTTGCAATGTATTCTATTTGCTGCAGGGAATGTGGGTACCTGACCCAGTTGTGGGGCCCATTGACTCACTCTCTGAAGCTCAGTATTGTCTTATTCAAACAACCATCTACCACAAGACACACCATTGAAAACACGCTGTGCCACCTACTATGCGACACGGAAGCTTTTTTCAAAGAAGAGAACATCTCACAATCGAGTGAAGGGACCGCGGCAGTATGACCTTATCGTTTCGAGCCATATTTAGATGATATGCGGACGACTTTGAATTAACAACAGACTCCCAGACAGTAGCCAGCCTGGCCGAAGCAGTGCCGCCGGAGCCATGCCCCTCGTCCGAAGCCATGCTCGGGGTACATCGACACATTTAGCACCACTCACTTACGTGCACGGATCTTTGGTTAGACTCTGAGACGATTACGTCCCCCCCAAACTATTGTTTTTTTAGTAGCTGTATACCCACCTACCTGTTATTTGGGAACCCATGAAGCTCTCGTACTTTGCATCAATTGCAATCCATTTTTCACGACGAACTGGGTCTTTCGGAAAAGTATGAAAAATGAATCCATTCTCCCAAGTGTTTGAACAATTTCCAGCAATACAACGAGCCAGCATTTTGGCTAACACGAAGGAAGAAAGTGTTACCTTCCAGCAGGTAAAACTGGTATAAACATATGAGACCGCTTGAGTGGGCGTCTGCTACTAACGTCACTTCCTGCTTCTCGAAAACAAATCCCTTGAGAGGATTTTCATGGCGGGAGCGACAAAAAACCATATACGTCAAAATCACGTTTTGTGGTGAAAAAATTGTATTGGTCCATTCCGGCTGCCTTTTTTTTTTCATTAATAACATACTAAAAATCATAGATTTCATGACAGTGGCACAGTGGATTTTGCTTATACAGTAAATGTGTAAATTTATTTATTTTGGGTAAATCACGTCTACAATGCAACCAAATGCCAATTTTGACCAGAATCAAGATGCTTACATAGATGACTTTTGACTATAGGAAAAGCCGCAAAATGATATGTTTGTCCCAAACATGGCTGCCAACAACTTATTCAGTAGAACCTCAGAATTGTCAATAAACACGACATACGGTGGCCATATCTCATAGCGTAAGGTGACCCAAAAGCAGGATACGCGTTTCAAATTTAGAGTTATTGTCATGGAGGACTGTACCACTCAATTTCATACTGCTCTTGAAACCGGGTACATTATTTCAAGTATTTAAACATTTGCTCCTTCGAGATCCCAATGAGTTTCTCAATATCTTGAGTTTTAACATTTAACACTTCTAGTCCCCAGTGATATTCATTCAAACAGGTGACCTTGGACTTTTTCAATGGGCTTTTGTATGTTGCAGATATGCCTTCTGTTATCATTCAGTGTTTCAATAGGTTATGTTTGAGCCGTGTGTGCGTGTGTCAAAGAAAGCAAAGCTGGACGTGTTTGTGTGGGAGTGAAAATGGCGGACATTTCCTGTCGGCGCCTATCTCTGAGCACAATGAGACAGAGGTGAGGCTGCATTGAGGAAATTTAATTAACGGCATCTGTTTTCAAAGCTTCCAGCTTCAAAACAGACATCGCGCCTCTCCTTGGTCGGCGCATTTAAAGAATAAACAGGATGTGGTTTTCAATGCATCTCTCTCAGATGGTGGGGTTTATAGTCTATTTTGATGTTGTCAAGACCACTGTATGATGATATAACATTGGCTCCTGGTTACATAAAGGTGTCTTTTGGTACTCTACTAGGCACAGAAAACCACCTCACCTGAGGGGGAAAAAAACAAACTACCGATGGCCTACATAGCGACATCTCGATAGTTTTTCGTGCACTCGCAGGCCCACCGCTGCGGTCTTCTGAAGGATTCTAACCGATGACATTTAGTGTTATAGTAACATTCCATTACGGGCTTTTCTGGGTTAAGGTTGTAACAAGTCAGTGTGTGGATGCGACCTCAGAGTGTACGACAAATCGACACATTCCACGACATACCTTCTTTCTCTTATTGGTTCTTTTTTTTCCTTGGGCGAAGTTGTTTCTTTATCAAAGCATGAGCTGGGGCTATTACTGGCTTTTTCTTTCTCCACAGATCATATTTGTCTTGTTAAACTGTCAAGTGATAAACCGTTTTAGCAAATATGACAAAGTGTTGTTTTTTTAAATTGCAAACTCTGCTTTAATGATTAGACTTCCAACTTTTGTCAAGCAAGCGTAAGAACACTTTTAATATTGAATCTTTTATGTCATACACCAGACTGAAGAAAAATATCATAGTTGCACAACTTTTTAGATCTTTTTGATTGCAACTTTGAATGGTTTCAGCACAAACGAAGAATATAAAGTGGTTTCAAGAACGTAATGTTCTAGTTGATGCTGTTTCTGTTTATTGCCTCCATGTAACACGTTTAATCAACCACTTTGGAGAAGGGACACCAGTTGCCTTGAAGAAAATGTTCTGTCGCTTCACAGGAATAATTTTCGCGAGGCCTGCTTTGGCAAGCTGGGGCTGAGGTTTGGTTCGCTCCATTAGATCATGTTACACTCTGTCCTCAGGGCCCGGTAGATGCACATGGATCCGCTTGTGTGCTTTCCAGATAGAGAAATTGTTCCCTCTCTATCGCTCTCCCCTTTTCTCTTCTCATTATTTCATATTTCTTATTTTCCGTTGTACAGATTCCATTCAACCTCTGCCTCCCGCCGTTGTCGTCGTTGGCAGCTGTCTGCCGCAGCCGAAGGGTCAACAGCTACTCATCTCCATGCGCACATCTCATGAATAGAAATGTCTCATAATGCCTAGGCAAAATGGACCGCAAAAGTGAAGTTCATTTCAATATTTTGATTGCCATGTATTCAGATCTGGCCTTGTGTATATGTTCAACCCTCTTTTCAGTGGCTACCATGCATGGTATCCATCTTGGATTAGATTTTCCATCATTTTCCTAAATACAGTAAAGTTTACTGTTCAAAAGGTCTAGAAAAGAAATGACACACAAAGTATAAAGTGGATATAAAAATTGTACACATCCCTGTTCAAATGTCACATTTATGTGACAAAAAATGAATGGATATATTTTAATAAAATAACTGAAAAAATGTTGTGAAAATTATTTAATTCATACATAACGTAATTTCCAGACTATAAACCGTGACTTTTGTCACACGCTTTCAACCCTGTGGCTTATGCAATGATGCGGCTAATTTATGCATTTTTCTAACGGCCGCCAGGGGCACTACAGCAGAAAGTGAGTGTGACAGGTAGAATATATGTGTCGAAGAAGACGCAAGTTTAATGTAAATTCGCACTTTGTGCATGAATAAAATTAGCATGAACAGACTCTCATCATGGAAAATGCAAGAAGAAATGCATATTACGCAGCTTTCAAGTTAAAAGCAATCGAGCTGGCTGATAAAGAAGGAAACACAGCTGCTGCACGTAAACCTGGCATAAATGAATTGATGGTGAGACGCTGGAAATGGCAGCAGGAGCAACTGGAGCAATGTAAAAAGATGAAAAAAGCTTTCAGAGGTAGTAAAAGCAAGTGGCCTGACCCGTGACCGCGTCTCTGTGACTTTTCACGGTATGTTTTTTTTTTTCTACCAAGCCCTGTTAGTGCTGTGTTACTACCGTATTGCTTCTGTGTTACTGCTGCGTCACAGGCACTGTTTGGAAAGAAAAGCTAAGGTATATTATTAAAACTTTTTGAACACTCAATGTAGGCACATGTGGCTAATAGACAGGTGCTGCTTATGTATGTACAAAATGGTTTTTCCTTTCAAAATGTGCTCGGTGCAGTTTATAGTCCAGAAATTATGGTAATCTGTGCGAAAAATATATACTAAATTTGAAGGAGAAAAAAATACTCTTTTCAAAGTGAGAGCAAATATGTTGTCTAAATTTAACAAACTGAAGAACAGTGTTTATGGCCCTGACAAATTATATAAAGTATAAAAGAATGAGAGAAAATTTGAGCAAAAATGTATTTGATTTGAGTAGAGCTGCAATTATAGTGACTATAGTTCTGCATAATTTTGGGAGTTTAAAGTCGTCTCAACAAACAATTATTGAAGCCGTTCTCTTTTTGGGTGATGTTCCTAAGTGACAGTCAAATCTGCGGAGAAAAAAACTAATTTGTACAAGAGTCGCGAACTTGCATACATGAAAAACGTAAATTGTGACTCTTCTCGATGCTTCACTGCCAGTGTTGCCAGAGTTGAAACGGATATTGGGCTTCTATAGCTGTCAATGGAGGTGAACAATTTTTAACATTGATTGTGAGTCTGCGACATTTTCAATTTCCTTTGAAATATGACAGCCAAATTAAGCCTGACTTTAAAAGGCAACTTCCCATTTTTTTCTCCTCCTCATTCTTCCTCACTTTGAGTCTCCCCACTCCTCTCTTTGTTGCTTTCTAAATCTGCTTTCTCCCCCCCCCCCCCCCCCCAACCTTTTAGCCCCATCAGCCATGTTGCTTTTTTCCTGCCTCTCTTTCTCCTCGACTGGTGGGCCAGCCAGGAGGCCGTGCACGATTCAGGCGCGTAATCTGTTCTTTCTCCCCCCCTTTTGAATTTCCATTTCAATCACGCGTTCACAGCTGGAACCAAGGCTGGTGCGCATGCAAATGAGCATGGGCCACTTTTTTTTTTTTTTTTTACAAAAGTGACAGGCTGGGGAGTGACAGATTATGCTGTGATGGAAAGCAACTGTTGCTAACGGGCGGAAATCGTTCGATTCCATTTCATTATCCTTCAGCCACACACGGGGACCAAGGAGAACGGCTGAAAATGTTGTTTTGGGTCAGCGCGTTTCACACGAGAAGCAAATCACACTGACAATGAGAGGAAAAAGCAATACAGTAGCTCAAACAAAAACAGTCAAGACAGTGAGATGTAGTAAAATAAGGAAACAAGTGTGGAATTACAATTTGTCTCTGTTTAACTTTAGATGAATTGGACACAGATGGTAAAGTGGTAGACATGCCTGACTTTGATAGGGGCAACGTTGGATCAATTCCCACTCAGTGATGGTGTTGATATGAGCCCTTCGACTGACTGGCGACCAGTTCAGGGTGCAGTCTGCTTTTCGCCTGAAATTAGCTGGGATAGGCTCCGGCACTACCGCCACGCTTTTGAGGATAAGCGGCTCAGCAAATGGATGGATGGATGGATGGATGAATTGGACACTTCATTAGATCCAGATATCTCTTCTCCTTCCTTCAGTTGGCATAAGTTTGTCCAAAAAGTCAGTTTGTTGTTTGATGCTAGCTGAAATGAGGTCTTGCACGATATTAGTTTGAGGTCGGAGGTTTTGTGCAACTTGTTCCTTAACTTCCACCTTATACTGACCAGATACCAGGAATGCTCTGCAATATCTCTTGTAGTAAGTTCTTCACGCTCTGATGCTAGATGAAATACAGTCTTGCCCTGATGTTTCTGAAAAGTCCGAATTGTATGAATGCTGAAGTTTTGTGAGACTCACTATGATTTCCACTGTAAATGGCACTTTTACAGATGCCGCGTCCCGCTCTGTTGGAAATGTGTTGTGGTAAAGACTGAAGAGCTGAAGATTCATTGTTCTACTTGGTTTAGAATCCAGGCGGGTCATAGCCGGTCTCTGTTCTTCTTTGGATGCAGTCCAACACTTCCTCCCATTGTCTCAGGTCCAATATGATGACAAAGCTCGACTTCGTCAGAGACCGTGTGACTTTAGCTGCCCGACTCGTATTTGTGGTGTCCGAGTTCTGCAAAACGGTAGAGTCTGACTCACGTTCTGCCAGTGAATACGCAGGATTGTTTTTCGGGTTTTGGGAAGTCGTATGCTTGAGCGAGCTGCCTCCATTATACGCACCCCACTCACACTAATTGATGTTATTATGGTGGGAGGCCCCCTGATGCACTAAGGCACAAGTTGCAAGTGCATCCCATTTATGGCAAAAAAAAAAAACAAAAAACATCTGCTGCCAATTGATTATAACAACAGATATTGATTTAAATGGACTAGCGCAGCAGCAGAAGTAATTTGCTCACAGTGAGGCAATGAGGTGGGAGAAAATGTGGTGGCCATTTAATCTGCTTATTAAATCTTTAATGCCATTGTCACCGCACAGTCTTGGAGCTCCTTTTGTTTGGGTTTTCAAGATTTTACAGTCATACAGAATGCAATTCACCAACAAACAATAGAGTTACTGATAAAAGATGAGCTCTACAAGGAACTGTAAGTATGCTTTTGTTCACGTTTAATAGGGTTTCATAATTTCTTAGAACTTAAATCACACTCTTTACCAATATTTCAGTTGCAAACTAGCCTCATTTGGACTGGGATCATCAAATTACAGTGAAGCACACCATCTTTACATATAATTTTTTATATGTGTTTGGGGCGGGGGCATCTGGTGGCAAAATATGGTTGAAAAGAGTTGAGCTTCTTTTAGTGCTTTATCGCAATTTATAGCATTTTCGTCTCAAGTGAGTACGTTGAGACGCCACAGTAGCACATGTGGTTAGATCTTTGGCCTCACAATTCTGATTCAAATCCCAGCCTGCCTGAGTGGAGTTTTCTCCGGGCACTCCAGTTTCCTCCCACATCTGAAAAACGTGCGTGTCGGTTAACTAAAGACCCTAAATTGCCCCTAGGTGCGACTGTTGTCTGTCTCCATGTGCCTTGCGATTGGCTGGCAACATGTTCAGGGTGTAACCCGCCTCCTGACCGAAGAGACCACTGAGGGCATCTATAGGGTTTTCTTTTGGGGAAGGTCGATTACTTGCACATTTATCCTATCCCACAGTCACACGTTTTGTTGTTTTGTTCCTTGTTATGGAAAGAAAAAAATGGCTACTGGAAATGACCCAAATGTGCTGAGGAAACTCCGCCCTGTGGCATCCTGGCCAGTACCAACTGTAGTGACACCTCTGACTTGAAGATCTGCTGCACATTTTCAAAACTACAAACTGCACATGGGTTTCGCCAGAGTGGCGAGTATAAAGAGGCCTTTAGTCCATGTTTCTATCCATTCTACCTCCTGCTATGCCCCCTGCAGAGTCACAGATGAGGGTATTGATGGCAGCACTTGAACGTGGCCACATAAGCGTGTGTCACGCTTCCCTGGACCCCCGACTACACAGTCAATGTGGCTCTGATGCTGTAATTACCCTTCCCCATTGTGGCTCCAAAGACCATACCGAAAGAGGCGCGTGCGAGGAGATCCAGCTTGTTGGCCAAGGGAGGAAAGCCAGGAGGACAACGTGACAGAATGAGGGCGAACATCTGCAGACGACTTAGGCCGAGTCAATGTTGTGGGGATGGGGGGTAAACCAGAATAAGAATTAATAAATGCTCCATTCTATTTTGGCAAACCAGATGCCAGGCTTTCACTGGTGCTTATTTAGTAGCAGGGAGCTGTCATTAACGATAACATTTCCACCTGTGCCTTGACGAGTAAAAAGGGCCCATTAGCATATTGCAGCAAGTGTGCATGTGTGTGTCCGGGTGGGCGTTGCGTGCTGGGAGTGGGCGTCTCAGGGGGCGCCCTTCATCGGCCCCCTGTTATGGGCGCCCCCGCATTAGTAAAAACATAATGGTTCAGGCTTCATCAGCCACACACAGATGGGTTCCCTCAATTTATGTACTGTGGACACACACACAGGTGGAGAGAACAGATATGGCGGCAGTCAAGAGAGAGAGAGAAAGAGAAATACATCCATTATGTAGTTGTCAGAAGGTTGAATAGATTGATCCAGTTTATTTTTGCATTGAGCATCACGTTCTCGTCTCCTCTTCTCCATCTTCTAAACATGAGCTTTCAGATCCTACATGTACTACTACTTACACTCTTATGTGGCTTGTTTTAAATGGTGAAGTAAGGATGGTGGATTTTAGTAATACCTTTTTTTTCTTTTTTTAGTTAAATCTCTAAGAAATTGTACTTGTCATTCTCCCATTCAAGGTGTAGGTTAAAGTGCTATGCCAAAAGGATCAATAAAATAATGAAGATAATGATAGTATAAACATTGTTAGAGGAGTAGGTGATTGTACAGTGAAAGACTGATTAGCATATCTGCCTCACGGTACTGAGGAGCCGGGTTTGAATCCAACCTCACTTGTGTGGTGTTTGCACGTTTTCCACATGCCTGTGTGGGTTTTCTCCGGGTACTCCGGTTTCCTCACACATTTCAAAAACATGCACGGTAGGTAAATTGCCCGTAGGTGTGACCGCGAATGACAAGCAGTTCGGAAAAATGGATGGATGGGAAGACTTCTTTATACCCGTGCGGGTGGCGACCGCGCTGACGTCACAGCAGGGTGGAGTTTCCACTGCAATTTATGACCGATTCTGGTAATCATTTTTACTTTCCGTGATAAAGCACAACAAGAACAAGGACCAAGACATTTCTGTTTACAGGAACTATTCCTTATAAGAGTCCTCCAAAGCAAAGAAGGAGCACATCATTTGCTTTTCTGCGGTGGTGCTGTTTTAATCTCTCGTGTGGACATAGAGTAAAAACTTCAAAAGGCTTGCCGAAAATTGATTAATATTCTACCAAACTGTTTATGTATTCTCATTCAAAGCCTGGTGTGTGTGTTGATGCATGAGTGCAGAGACAACTCCAACCTTGAATTTCGTAGATATGATGGAGTACGCACACGCACACATTTACACCCGGCGGGCGACATGAGGCAGTGAGCGAGTTTGTTTGGGAGAAAGTGCTGAGTGCAGGCGTTAAGACTTGGAAGGCAAAGAGCTGACTCCAAATTAATTAGTCTTCGAATGCTGCATTTACACGCGTGACACAAGACATCATTTCTGAACGCCAGCCAAGCGGGCTTCAGTAGGAGTAAAGAAGACTGAAGACTGAAATGAGTAACAGAGAGAAATGTGTATATTTTCACACCCTCAAACAATAGAGTAGGATTACCACCTGACCTCTTGATTATAGCTACATTTCCATTTGCATCCTTATATGAAATGATTACATGCATTTTTGTCAAACTTTGCATTACTGGAAGCTCATTTTGTTCTACTTTGATGGTCCAAAAATTTAAAAACCACATTTAAAATCATTCTTGCTTTGACATTGAACAGTAGTCCGTGAGAGTTTACAAGGTCGCATCACAAGGTCAAACCTCGTGTTCCAGGACATCGGACTGGTATTTTGGATCCATTTTTCCCCCCATGTGAAATAATCAAAATTGTTCTAGAGTCTATTCATGACTCCATGGTGACTCCACAGGGGCAATGGGCTGGGTCCACACGACACCCCCAACCCCCAATCCCATCAATGAAATTAAATTGCCTTAAAAATGAAATGTTTCAGAGAGCAATACCCGCCAATCGGTCCAATCTGGCTACCCCGCTAAAAGTGGGCGAGAACCACCACTGCATGACTATGGTGCAGAAGGAAAAAATAATAATAATAAAAAATTGAGTGATGTGTAGTCAAACTTAATAAATGCGTACTTGCGCTTACCTTGGTGGGGAAAAAAGAAAAACTGTATAGAGATATCACTGTGTTTGCCTGCCAGGCAAATTTCTTCTCGGAGAGACAAAACCCAGCTGACTTGGCAGTGTATAAATACGAGCTCATAGATGCACCTCATGTATCTCTTTGGGGAACAAGAAGAAAGAATTCTAATGTCCAAAAAGCTACTTCAAAAATAGTTCTTGCCCCTGAAAATTGACAAATAGCAGCAACTGAAGTTGTTGAAGAAACTGTTTCCGCTTCACTTCCGTCTTTTTCCGGTGAATCCAGTAATGTGAGATCTTTTTTTTCCGATAATCGAAAAATAAGAATTTACTTTTTTTGCTGCATGGAGAATTTTGCTTCCTATTCATCAATGTCATGGCAGTCCTCCTGGCGAGGAGCCAATGTTGAGCTCAACGTTTGGGAAATCTCTCCCCCTCCCACACACACACCCGACCAAAAGACAAAAACAGCTCATTTTGCCCTCACATAACCAACATCCTGAATTATTTGTCAGCAGCAATCATCCCAGCACATGATGCTGTTGTGGATTTGCGAGGCAGTGAGTGTGGAAAGAGAACAACAAGAAATAAATTCATACTGAGATGAATCACAATGACTGAATCATTTTACCGACACAGTTGGCAGCTCTATTGATCATCTGCCCATGATGAGCGAGGCATTCCCAGAGATTTCACTGCCATGTGACTCATAATAGGCTGGAACAACAGCTGCGTCATTGGGATGGAGAACAGAGCTGGAGAGGAGTTGATAAGAGTAAGAGAGAGCCCGTACACAGAAAAATGATGACCTTACACTTACAGAGGGTATAAAAAGACTGCACTTTTTTTGGTGTGATCTAAAAATGAGACAGAGATGACTCATTAACAAAAATAAAATTTAAAAATCCATCATTGTGAACCAAATTATTATTTTTTTTTCTTTTAGTGAGAGGAAGACAAACTAAAATTGAGAAAACTGTTCAGAATTGATCAAGAACGCTTCTACTCATGTTAAGTGGGAATCAGTCAGCGCAGTCCTGCCACTGATTAACCCAAAAATAGTTTAGTTCAGTGGTTCCCAAATATTTTGCGATCCTGGGGGAGGGTTAGGAGCGAGGGGTGCTGAACCCCCCCCCCTCCCCCCCTCTCCAGTTGCCAACATTTCTTGGGAAGCTACAAAAGCACGCACAACAGCAGGGCATAACTTAATAAGGAAAAATTGTCATGAGTTGATAGTCACCCCTCTCCCCCGTCATCATGCTGCACCCCCCCCCTCCTCCTCCCAGGGGGCGGACATCCCAGTTTGAAAGGCAGTGCTTTAGTTCTTCAAGAACCATTTTGCTGAAATCTTTTTGTTCTTTAGTTTCCGTTACTTCAATACCCAGTTATTTATTTAAGAATTAATCACTCACACATAAACTGGTGTTAAATGAATCATTATGCTTGTCCGTTACTAAGTCCTTACTTAGTTAAGGACTTAGATTCTTGGTCACAGTTATGTAGTTACAAACTGGGGATGTGGCTGTATTCATAATGAACCAATAGCTGTCAGTCATTTTAAATGTGAGCCAGGAGGCACCAGCCACCCTGTTCTAGTAGGCTTTTCCTGAGATTTGATTTGCTTTCTGCACAATTTTGAGCCATTAATAATTCCCTCCACCTTGTCTAAGGCTCCAGGAAGGAGAGTACTGCGACCATCATGGTTAAATACAAGTGTGATCTTTTCGTGATACGCAGCGCTGTGTTCAAGACAAACTACCTTTTGGAATTTTGGCCAAAATGTTCAATCTTGGTTTCATCACTAGAGCAAAACCTCACAAACAGGTGGGAAAAGGTGCTACGGTCTTAGTGTCTATCTCTGATCCTTCCTTACAGAGTAACATCCGACCAGATTTTTTTCTGCTTCACTTTCAATCTTCCCTTCTTTTTACCCCCAATTCCCTTGTAGTTGTTCCTTTGGGCTACATATTACTCATCCCCTTACTTTTGGAATTAAAGTTCCCCCACCTCCTTCCTCCACGTTTAATCTGCTCTCTTCATTATTCTTTCATCACACGTCTACAGCCTTTGTAGTGCCTTTGCGTCTGTTTCTCTGGAACTCTGTGCCGCGGGCTGATCTATTGAATATTCTCTGTACGGTTTGTGATGTAGAGGAAAGGAGGTAGCTGTGGGGGTGAGTGTAGCATAAAACAAATGATTTTAACATGACACCCTATCTTTTTTTTTTTTGCAAGGTCTGACAGTTTTACTTTTGTGTACCTTCTATCAAGTGACACATGACTGCACGCCTGTCACTCTTGAAATGTAAAAAATGCTGACAAGTCTCTTCCGAGGTTCGCTACTTGCATCTGTTTTTGTATGTTATCATTTTACAGTAGCAGATCGATCATAATCTTAATGTGTTCATTCAAGATGGCGCCTAACTCTGCTCCCTTCGGTTACATCCTCTCTTGTACAGACTACGATTTTTTTGTTTTCTGTTTATCATTGGAGATATTACATGGCTCACTTACACAAGGGAACAATCGCTAAACGCTAGTGGGTCTACCCTGGCTGGCTAGTGGCATCTTGCCAAAGCTAGCAAGGCTAACCAACAGGTTTTTTTCTTTCTTTTTTTTTTTTTTAATTTGAGCAGCCTACATACATGTGCTTGGGTGTGAAAAAAACCTGGTGACACATAAAAATAGCGGTTAGCCTTCCAAGCTCTGGCAAATTGCGCCTCGCCAATGAGGAACTGGGCAGCAGCGCTATGTGATACTCCGTCTTTGTTGACAAAATATTAGGTCCCATAAATTGCAGACAACTGTTTGATATTGTAAATGTCATAAATAAAACAACACCCCCCAAAATTACAAAATGGTTTTGGTGTGTGTGTATGTGTGGAAATATTTTACTGAAAATAAGAGTTGTAGCATAGTCAATTGGAAAATATGCAAGTCTTTCATTAAGTAAAAGAAAAGAATTTGAAATAGAATCAGTGAAACTGAGAAATGCTGAGGCTTGGTCAAGTGTCCTGCTTTACAACATGTGGAACACAAGATGAGACAGGCCAACCAGTGTATGACACAAACGTGCTAAATTACTATCCAACAGCTATATTCAGCATAATAGTGAGTTGCATTTTCAATCCTTTATTTTTAGGTTTCCATGCCAGTCCATCAAAGTATGTCTTTGTGAAACCGATCTGTGGCTCAATAACGCTGCGTCTGCTGTACTGTATATTCAGGGATTCTGGTTCATTCAGATTGGACCTTTGAAGGTAGAACATTTCAGGTTTGAATTTGTTCCCTCATTTCATGTTGCTGTGATTAAAATAGAGAAAATGCAGCCTTTCACAGAGTGTGAAAGCCACTAATAGGAACTCAGAAAAGGTAGTTAAAGTAGGCCTCTTGACAGATGGAAGATCATCATCCTTAAAAAGTCCAGGGTGGAGGGGCAGATTGTGAGCGCCAATTACTGGGGTAGCCCATATGCTCATCAGGTATTCTGATGAGGGAAGTGCCTCAGCGTAAAATAAAAAATGTTCAATGTCAGCAGAAGCAGTCAGTTTACATGTTATGTGGATGGGGAGGGCCAAAACCACCTTCGTGATTTTATTTGGCATAAGAGTAGGAACAGGTCTGGCCGAGACTATACGGGAATCGTGCTCATGTTCCATTGTTTTTCGGACATTGTGCTGTGGTTTATTGAGACAAATTATACTTGGCAGCTGATTTGGGAGATGATCTCCAATCATTTTTCAAGAGTTGAAACATCTGGATGGTTCATTTTAAAAGCAGTCTACGGGAATGAGTCGACTCGGCCTGTCTAGGTATTGGAAGCGCATCTGTCTCATTACCGAACCTGAGGCAAGGTGGATTAAATTTCTTACCTTAACTGCAGGTGTTCCCAGGTAAGAGTGAATATTGAAACTGAGCTCAGGCAAGCTTCCTTGCTAAGGCAGGATCCTAAAGGCAAGGTTTGGCTTCTACATTGTTGAGACAATGGAACACGATCTTGAAATATCATTTTGGACATACAAATCTACAGTCAGTGTTCGGCCCCATGAGGTTGTCTCTGGGAAGTTACATTTTTTTCTGCACATTAAAAGTGGGCCATGAGACTGTAATAAATTCTTCACTATTGGATCAGGAATCTGTTAATCCAAATCAGAAACAAAATAGACCCATAATAGAAGATTTGGCATTTTACACAGAACCCAGCAAAGGTGCTATATATCCATAAATCCATGCTTTTACTTGGCATTCCGCGATCAGGTTATTAATCACGTGACAACTTCAGCTCTATCATTTCGTATAACATACGGTATGTCGGACAGGGGCAACCATTTTCAACATAAGAGGCCAAGAGAAGTGGGTGTCATGTGAAACTTCACACCAGTGACCTGGCATTCTGAACATTCTCTGTTTAAAAGTGGAAAAGATAGTTAGCCTATAGCATAATTGACCAAGTAATATTGAACTTACTGTCACAATATGAATACAAAATACCAATGTGCTTGCTAAATATTGTTTTTTTTTTCATCTGTGTAGACTGATATTCAAGCTATATTGGGCCAAGGCACATATTTCATAGTTGGAAAATCTCAGGATACACTTCCAAGGTAAAAAAAAAAAAAAAAAAAATCCCGGTTGAATGACATTAGATCATTTCCCGTGGCACACCTGAAGAGTTCTCACAGCTCAAATTTCCAGGCTTCTGAGGAAGTATCAGATATGTGGGAACTCTCACTGATACACTCATCTTGTGGAAAGTGTGTGAAAAGGGCTACAGGCACTCACGATCAACGATGATTCTGCCTCCATCCATATTCTTCGTCTACTCTGCTTTTCTCATTGCAGACCACCTCCGTTATTCATCCTCTTCCATGCGTCCTTTTACTGCTCTCTTCTGCAGCTCCATTAGGTAATGAACCAATACAGTAAATCACACTGTCTGACAACAGTCCTTACGTAAGAACGCTCTTGCTCATCCACATCAGCAGGTACTGTAAGATGAAGCTATGCGGTATGACGCTGAGCTTATATAAGGAAATACCAAGGTTACACCAAATTGGGTAAGGACTTGGGCTCAACAACCCAGATGCATGACTGTTACATTCAAAACTAGGGATGACTGGACGTATCAATGTTCGGTCTGTGGGACCCAACTCTGGCTGAGAAGTTCTCCAACAGAAAATGCAGACTGAGAAATTCGCAAGGTGAAAAAGTCAACTGCTGGGCTCAGGACTGCGGCTACACTGATGCCAGTGTTCTTATAGCAAGCGGGCTATGTATAGAACAGCTGTGGCTTGATATCAGAGGTCCACACCAAGTGGGTGGGGAGTACAGTGGAGCAGGTTTCAAGTATCGCCTCACCTCTTCCAAAAGGGCCTGAAAAAATATTACCCAGCTGTTTTGGGAGGCAAGCGTGCTTGGAATGTGTGTCAACTGCTGCTGCAAGACGTGCCCATTCTTCGCTGCTGATACACCGTTTCCCCATCTTGATTGAGTCAAGGCCGAGGAAAAATCTTGTCACGTTACCAAGCCCAAGTGTCACAAAGAGTTTTACTTTGACTGATGAGTGACCAGACTCGCCGCTTGGCAATTTTGGAAATGAGTGCTAAATGTTTAAATTTGCACCGTGTATCCTGAGGCAATTAAAAACCTTGTGAGCAAGACTGGGTTGCTATCGCCACGAACAGTGAGGGAACACTATATTTTGACACTTTTATGACATTACAAAATGGCCAGTACTGTTAGTATTTTGCAAAGGCAAGGGTTTAACCCTGCAATGTATTGTTCATATTTCCATTCTAGCATGGCAACATTTATTCAAAATGTAAACACATTTTGGACCTCATTCCAATGAATGTTTCCAACAGTGTCTGATTTCTCAACTCTCAAGGGAATCCAAGAACAAAATATCCACATTGATTATCTGATTCCTCTAGGTTTTAAGTGATTTTCCCAAGTCATGTTCAAAACTAACAGATCACTTTCGTCAAGACATGTTGCCCCGCTCCACGACGACAGTACGCCTGCAGCATAGCCGGCAAATACCCAAACAGATTGTGAGGGGATTTCGTGTCTCGGGAATGAATGGTATGTCTGTTCGTAACGGAGAGCTTAACCCGCTCCCAACAAATTGGTCCCTTTTGCTTTCAAAATGAAAAGCATGTTAGCATGTGAGGGTCTACGACGCGGGGCGGGAACTTCGGCATACGCCATGAGGCAGCTGGAGGATGCTGAACATTGTTTTGAGTGTTCGCACCAAGATGTACATTCCCTACATAGCGACCAATGCTTTGGTGATCCTTCCATTATTCATCTATATCATGTGGCCCATTCCGCCCAATTGGTATAAATACCTAGTGAAGTAAAGAGTCCTCGACATTGATCTGATTCCATATTGAAAAGATTCATTTACAGTACACTAACATCAACATTTACCAAGAAATGTCGTATACATCCTTTAGAAATATTATATCAGTATTTTTTTTACATTTGTGTAACTCCGGATCCAATTCTTTTTTTTTTTTGTCATTTTAAATTCACTCTTCAGTTATGTCCCAGGGTTTTCACTCAGTCCCGTTACACTCTGAAAAAGGCTTGCATGAGCCACAGGAGGTTGCATCATTCCAAACTGCTGCAGGCTGTGGGAAAGCCAAAAATTAAGATTTGGGGAGTTTTAAAAGAATAAAGTGGTAACATTTTTTTGGGTTGTTTTTATAAAGTTTTTTTTTTTCCCCAGGGGAAAAAAGTTTCATTTGTTTGAGAATGCCAGCAAAGTCACTTTATCTTATCATCTAATGGAGTTTTAAAATTGGACTCTTTTGTTCCCCTCCGGCGGTTTGACATCTGCCTCACAGTTCTGAGGACATGAGTTCAAATCCGGCCCTGCCAGTGTGAAGTTTGCATACCTCAATTGCCTGCCTCGGCCTGCTCCGATTTCATCTCACAATGCAAAAAGCATCTATGGTAGGTTAATTGAAGACTCTAAATTGCCCATAGGTGTTAATGACTGTCTTGTGTTAGCTGTGACTGGCTTGCAACCAGTTCAGGGTGTTGCCCATAGTCAGCTGAAATATGCACCAGCATGCCCACAATTCTCATGAGGATAAGTGGAACGGAAAATAGATGGATGCTTATCATCACATGTTGCTTCTTTGCCATCACCGGCATTGTTGCTGTAGATCACCAAATAGTGAAATATATATAAAAAAATAACACAATTGTGACGTAAACATTTTAGATCAATGGTTTGTAAACTGTTTATTTTGGAGTGAGCCGAATTGTACTGAAAAGCCAAGACTGTGCATCACTCTGCAATGAAAAAAAAAAATAATAATATCATTTGAATTTGCTGAATTCAAACAGCTGCATCAGTTACACATAATTAAAATGTAAGAAACGTTAAACATTTTATTTTCAAATAAAAAGAGAAAATGACGCAAGTTTAAAACATTTTAGTCGTGTAAAACCAATGTTTATCAAATGAAATAATTTTCATTCTGCTGTATCGCAAGAACTTCAATTTCCTGCCCTACATGGAACTTTTTGCATTTATTATTATTATTATTATTTTAGCATTTTGCCTTTAAATGGTAACTAAAAGCAAAAACAGATTCGTCCATACATACATAGTTATGTGGTCTTTGATAAAAATCACTCCTATTTACTTCCGTTTTTAGAAAATTCAGTCAACCAGATCTTGAACAGAGAGAGGGGGGGGGGGCGGAGAGATGAGGGTGGGGGGCACCTTTTGTGCAAATATATCAAAAGTACCAACCGCTTGAGATTTCTGCGTGCGCGTGAGCGAGAGAGGGAGGGAGAGAGAGGCAGAGAGAGAGAGAGAGAGCGAGGGAGAGATTTACAGTTCCAAAAAGGAGACCCAAGGCTCACAGAAGCTTCTCGCTTGCTAGAAAGAACCCAACCCGAACGGCGCAAAGTTTTTAAATAAAGGAACAGAAAAGAAAAGGCTGTCTTCATGGACGGGATCAAGTTTGGACGCGCGCGGCTTGTGTGCACCTTGCTGCTCTGCGCTTTGCAACGTAAGTCCTCAGTTTCTCTTTTTGCAGCCTTTTTTCTCTGTGCGTAATTACGATTGGCACTCCCTCAAGCCGGTCCCCCCCCCCCCCCCCCGTTTTGTTTTGTTTTAAGTTTGAAACTAACTTTTTGGTCGTCGAGTGTCACACTTTTTCCAATCACCTTGTGGTGGTCTATTGAAAGAAACCGTGATGGATTGAGCCCGACGCCAGTCCATCCAAAAAGTGCAAACTTGCATGTGAGGTTGTGGTGGTCCGGTCCGGTCGATTTTAAGGTGGTGGCGGTGCTTTGAAGCTGTGCTGGGGACTCCCCTCCACCCCCTCCACCCTTTTATCCACACTTGATTGCACTTGTTGGGGCACACCACCCAGAGACCCCCTTTCACCTCCATTGGGACAGCGGTGCGAGTTCATTCTATCTCAACACAGTTCCATGATGCCAAAAGGGTTGTAATAATTATATAGTTGTAAAAATATAATCAAGAAACAGGAGGAGTGACGAGCTACTCGCATTCATTGTCAGAGTAGCTCATGTTTAGATTGCCCCCATAATGAGCCAAAACAAAGAGCAACTCAATGACTCTCCCTCAATGGGGATGTTAAAAGTCAATCCTATGATGTTCCTGTTAAATGCCAAAAATCTCACTTAAATATAGTACTATCAGAAGTGAGTCTCATAATATTGGCTGGAAGTGGTCCAAAATGGTGGGCAGGGCCCACTCCTCCAATGGAATAGTGTGTGCGTGATTTTGAGCAGCATAAAATACACGGCACATTTGTCATGGACGAGCGTCTGTGTCCATTAACAGCGTGTTTATGTATTGATTGAAGGAGGGTGTGATATTTAGCTACCATAACTTTTTTTTTTTTTTTTTTGGGGGGGGGGGGGATATCTCATTCAAGATACCCATTCTGATCTGGTTAGAGTATCTGTCAGTCAGGAGCGCACCCATTTATGTGCTCTAGCATGTGGGGTGGGGTCGCTCTAAGGTTCCAAATTTTCATGTGTAACATTTCAAAAAAAAAGAAAAATTGAGTTTTAGTAGACATAGTCATTATTGAAAAAAAAAATAGATTTACAATGACCACCTCGCTCCACCTGTAAATAAGCCTCACTTCCCCTTCCAGTACCTGTAAAAGAGTCAGTCTGTCATGCCACTGGCTAGCAAAGTAGTGTCTGGCATAGTGTGAAAGGATTGTGGTTTCCCTAGTGTGCTAAATTTTGGGGTCCTGTATTTTGGCTATTGAAACCTCCACAGAGTGACTCTCAAATATGGACTTAGAATAATGTGATTTCATTAAAAAAATAAAAATAAAAAACACCTTGGTTTTGGCCTGAGTGTCCAGAAATGGCCCCCCTCGGGCAGCCACTTCTCTTTGTCACAGTTTTGTGTCCACTTTATCCATATTTAGCTAAGACTGCTTTCTTCCTCTGATTGTCTGGTATTGAAGATCCACTTGTGAGAGTGCACGGGTTCTATGTGGTCAACGCTGGCTCAGGAGTGGAAAGGGATGGCAAACCACTTCACCAGTGACATACATAAGTTTGAGATTCGAATGACCTGATTGCAAGCCTCTTGGCAGAAAAACGTCTGGAACTCAGGAGTGCATGGATGATTTGAATTCAAATTTCACGTTTACTGACATAAATACAATATTACATCCCAAATGCTAAAAAAAATGTTGCTTTAGCAAAATGTTTGAGAATAGTTATAGCATGAGTTTGGCAAAATGGTGGAACGGTGGAGCAGCTGGTAAAGCCTTGGCCTCACAGTTCTGAGGACCCAGGTTCGATCCCGGCCCCGCCTGAGTGGAGTTTGCATGTTCTCCCCATGTCTGCGTGGGTTTTCTCCGGGCACTGCGGTTTTCTCCCACATCCCAAAAACATGCAACATTAATTGGACACTCTAAATTGCCCCAAGGTGTGATTATGAGTGCGGCTGTTTGTCTCAATGTGGCTCACGATTGGCTGGCAACCAGTTCAGCGTGTACTCCCCCCCCCCCCCCCTTCCTGCCCGTTGACAGCTGGGATAAGCTCCAGCACTCCCCACGACCCTTGTGAGGATAAGCGGCAAAGAAAACAGATGGATGGATGTTTGGCAAAACACAGCATGAGGGAGTCTCTCATTGTGGATTCTCAAGAATTCATGTTTAATGAACGATTGTATATTGCAACAGATTGATTCATTTCACGAATACTTGCTTTGAGCAGCTCCTCTTGTCCCACCCTTTTGTTGTGTACTTTACTGTCTGGTTCCCATCCGCAGAGCATTTTAACAGGTGCCTTAAACCAAAACTAGGTGCCACCTAATTGAAGGATGCAGTGCAGATCACACATCTCGCTGCTCTGTGTCAGTGATTTAAAGACTGAGCACAAGCCTGTCCCTTCCCTCCCTGAAGTTTTTCTGCATGTCTCAGTGGTGGGAAAGAGGGTCATCTGTTCACCTTCTCCATAAAAGATTGTTTACCAAAACCCTTTAGTTTTTTTCCCCATCTGCATCTAACGTGATTCTGAGCTAATAATAGCAACACTCGTAGGGTCTCTGTGGGACCCGCATTCTCAGTTACTGCTCACACACACACACACAAAAACACAACCACTGTCAATGCACTAAACAGCATCATGGGACTCATAACACGACCGCACGGCATACTTGCCATCTCGTGTGCATTTACAGCATGTTCCCATGCTTTGGCCCTATGAACCACTCCACTCATTTTGGTGGAGGTTTCCCATTGCATCCATAACAGGGAGGCTCTTGCACGAAAACACACTCAGACGGAAGGGCCTTGCAGTCTACCATGGGTTAAGACCAAAATGTTGTTCGAGGAAACAGTCACGCAATTTAAGTCAAACTGTAGTTGATTCCAAAGTAGTTGCAACAAGTGGAGAGAATCGTAGTGACAAGCAAGCAAGAAGCAAGAAGTTAAACATGTCACTTCTTTGTCTCTGGTTACTTTTAAACCTGCAGTCATTTCCTCACTTTAATTTCTACACGCCTTGCCTAAACCTGGCAGCAACAACCCCCCGCAGCCATTTGTAATTATTATGGTATTAGGCCAGAAAAAGGGTCATTTAGCCTTAAGGCGATAAAAGCCAGCAGGAGCCCCCACTTTAAAAATGTCTTGGCTTTGACGTGGAGCTGGAATCTTTTGGTTGTATAGCGCTGAATGACAGATACTCTGAGAAGAACAAGTCCATGTTTGCCCCCCTTGTCACTCAGGCATCTGTTGGCCTCGGAACATTGGGGCTGTAATTATTGAGGTGATTCATACCCCTCAGTGGTCTTACGGGGTGGGTGAGTATATGTTTTCCTGACAGGAACAGAGTCCCGAGATGGAATTAGTGGCATTCTCCGGGACGTGTCGTAGCGTGCTGTGTAAAGTTTGTTTGCTTATTTCTTTGCATTCTGCACATAAAGGACTTCCTTTCTTTCTCTTAAACCCCCGTCTCACCAGTCTGTTTACAAACAAGGAGGCAAACAATGCATTGGTAGAGAATTCGCAGAGGTGCAAAGTCACCTCACAATCATGGTCCATTTATTGTTTTGTGACTGGGTCCCGACTTGCCGAGAATCCAGGAGACACTCGGAATCTTAGTCGTTAATGTGAGGAACAGGTTCGAGTTTCTCTGCCAAAGAAGTCCTTAGAGCTCAGAAATGAAATTCCAATTACCCAGTCTTTCACAAACCCACTTGTTCTGTTTACGTTTGCGGCAAACGACACGTGAAACTCAATTACTGCGGCGTGATTCAGGCCTTGATGAGCTGGCAGTCGGTACAACCGGGTCATCTGGGCTCTCATCCATAGTTTACAGTCAGTTTGGAAAGGATATGAATTATTGGTGGGACTTTATTCCTCTTGTATTGTCTTCCTGCATCAGTTTTAACACTCAATATTTAATTTTTTTTTAATCTTGTCTGGATTTGATTGCTCTAACAATGAAATATAATATATGGCCCCCCACACACACCCTCACAGACTGGAAGCCCGTCTGACTGGCAAGCATCTTCTTGGCAGTGCAGAATTACCCTAAAGCAAAATGTAAAGAGTTTTGTCCCATTGGTCCCAAAAAGGACTTCAGTTTAGTCAATTGTGTCCGTCCTTTGCAGGTTAGACATTTCCTATTTCTTGTTGTATAGTGGTAACAATGCTAAATACATAAACCTACCCACGAGTGTAGAAAAGTGCTTTTCATTACATTCTTATTTCAAATACTATTTCTCCCCTTTATTCTTGCCAATTTTCCCTTACTGTCTTTCTTATCCATCACAAATTTCTGTTTGAAACTCCTGCCCCCTCAGACACTAGCATGCATGCTAGCCATGATTTTCCACACTTTCCAGGCTTCTGTGCTTTTGTGTATAATTTCTAGTTAATGACTCCACGTAGCATCAGGAAAATCTTTGTTTTAGCGCAGGCCTGTGTTTGTTCTTCATGCCGATCCTTGAAACCTTACTGATGAAGATTTATGGCAGCTACTCACAACTTTTAAAACTTCCTCACTTGGCATCGATAACTATCCAAAGCACTCATGGCGTCATATCTCCTCCACTGTCTGTTACCCATCCAAGGCACTTTTCTGGCAGCAAGACAGAAGCAAAGTTCCTTATCAGCAATATAGTAATAGCCTACCATGTAGTCTAATCCCGTAGGAAGACTAACGGGAAGAGTGAAGAAGCTGGTTGAATCTTTTGATTTGGTTAACGGTTGTTGCTTTATGGATGAGCTTCCTTGTCATCGGTGGAAGTTGAAACAAGGAAGGAAGGGAGGAAAGATGGAAGGAAGGGTAGGCCAGATGAAGGCACGGGATGAGAGATGATTAAAATTGACTATTGTGTTGCCACTATGGAGTCTTATTTCTGTCCCAGGGGAGGAAGATGATGTGGATTAGCTATCTCAAACGTGGCCTTGAAATGAAAAGAGGTCTGCATGTCCTTGTGTCTCTACATTTGATGCCGGTGGTCGTGGCAATGGAGAGGGGGTTTGCAATTCACAAGATGGAGTGATATAGAAAATTCACAAAGCTTGCTCATGCTGGGAATGGAGGTTAAGTGGAGCCAATCCTTTTAGCCGGAAAGTGCTGCAGCAAGATACGAAGAATAGGCTTTATTTCAAAAATGTATTTGGTGTCGTCATGAGTTTGAAAAGCAAAATTTGTTTTGGCTCTTACAACTTAAGTTTGGGTTCAGATGAAGCGAGCACAGGATATGGTGGCAGTGAAGAAAAGACAGACCGAGTGTGTGTCACCATGAAAGAAATCCAATTAAAATAGGGAATGTCATAAAAAAAAAGTCTGAAACTGTGGATGAGGAGATCATTTTCTTGGCAGAACAGAGGAAACCCTAACCTCTCCAAGCCCCAAACCCACCATCTGACTGTTGGCTGGCAGTGCATCCTCTGGGAGCCCCACAAGCTGTTGCTTTTTCAGACATCAACAGTTGCCTCAGAAGCAGTTGTCTAATGCACCACTTCCAAAGTGACCCCCCCATCCCCTTTCCCCTCACACATTGGGTTCAATTACCATTTCATGGTGATCCACCTCTATGGCTTGGTGGCACAGTGTTGCAGCTTTCATGGCATCCTCATGTCTTTGTGTGGTTCATCCCCAAGAACAATAGCATGATAGAAGCCCGATCAAGAGAAACCAACTGGTCCACTTATGTTGATGTCCAGGATAGTGATAGTTCCGTAATTATTGCATCATAGCAAGAAACAGCGTGCAAATTTCCATTGTTGATCAGTACAGTGCTATTTGATGACATTAGACACAGGCAAGCACCCAAACACTGTAAATTCCTTCCTGCATCATAATCCACTGTTCTGATTTACTTCCCATACTACTGTATGCACCATTAACTGTCTGTGTCAACCATGTCACAAGACAAGTCATATCCCTAATCAGTTTGCTCTAGGTTTTTCATGACCTTACAAAGGTAAAATTGATTATTACTGTTGAACCTGGTTTAAAGACTGCAACACACAAATTGATTGTAGATTTTTAGCCAAGTCTCCATTTAAGAAAGGAAAATCAAAGGTCTTCGACTCATTCATTGATCAAGTGGGATTTCCTCATCCCACACTTCCACATATTTTGAAAATATTTGGGTAACCTGATCAGTTAACAAATATTGTTTACCGCGTCACTTATTTATATTTTTGGTTTTGGACTATGCTTTACCAGAGTTAACAGCCAATCGCAGGGCACATCGAGACAAACAGCCGCACTCACAATCAGACTTAGGGGCAATTTAGAGTGTCCAATTAGTGTTGTACATTTTTTAATTGTGGGAGGAAACTGGAGTGCCCAGAGGAAACCCACGCAGGCACGGGTAGATCATGCAAACTCCACACAAGCGGGTTTGGGATTGGACGTGGGACCTCAGAACTGTTAGGCCAACGCTTTCCAGCTGCGCCACTGTGCCACCGCTAACTGACCAATCAAATTTATTTTGTATTTGGTTGAAATAACTCCCATAAGGGCAAGCTACATGGAGTACATATTTGAAGGAGTTGTCAAAGAATGATGACAATGGGTCTCAGAGGAATTCTTTCTTATGCTTATCTCTGTGCTATATTGATAAGCACAGGGGTGACTGAAAGTTCACTGTAAATCATACGGTTTTGGATTAGCTAGGAGTCAGTACAGTATACTGTATGTGTGCAAAATTACTAAGACCGTGTGACAAAAGCCAAGGCCAAGACCGAAGAAATCCCACTATCGCTTGAGCCACTTCTAATGTCCTATCTCTGTCGGGCATCGCCACAACAGCATTCCTGTGGCCCGGAGAGTTTAATCTAGTTAATGGTTAAGCAGCTGTGTTTAACCTCTTCAGTGAGGCTGGTCACTGTTTGACAATGAGATCCTATTGCTTTAACTGGGCCGTGGGGACTTGTGAGACAGGAGTGGAGACATGAATTGATGGAGGAGCACAAGATTCAGAACCGGTGGAGTTGACCATGGAGGTTGTTGGTGAGAAACAGCCAATGTTGGTGTGAAGTGTCTTATGCACACTTCCACCACTGATTTTGCTGTGGTCTTGTTACGTGTGCCATTTTATTTTTTTTTAATCGCCATGTTTTGGTTCAGAACGGATTTTCATTAATATTTGTGGAACGCTGGGGCAATGGAAGAGTGGGCCAAGAAAGAGGATGAAGGCATTTTGGATAAAATTTGACAGTGGGCGCCAACAAATCAGATCCAAGTTTCTTGACATTTCTTAGCATTGCCATATAGGGATGTCTTGGGCCATTTTCCTTAATTTGTTGGAAAATAAATCAAATTGTGGCAGATGCAAGGCTGGCTATCATTCCTGGTTACGGTTGTTGCTGGTCCAAATCAGTATGGTTCGGACTTTGTGGAGATCCTGTTATGTTATGGTACAGTGTGTGTATGTGTGGGAGGGGAGGGTGGGGGGCAATTTTCACCATGATTTGGAGAGGGATGTGACATGGATTATGGTTGGAGCAATGGTTTAGGACATACTGACAACATTCAGGCAGATTCACATCCAATGTGATCCAAATTAGGGCTAGGGCTTCGCGGAAGTCAGAAATTTGAGTTGCCAACCATGACTTCACATCTTTATGCATGGCAAAGGGGGATGTCACCTGAGTGCTGGGGTAGGAGTGGCGCCACAAAAGACAGGTGTCTGTTTTCATGGCGCTCCTGTCATACAGTCAGGCAGCTGCCTCAAGGACATAGCTTGTAGTTTTATTGAGGTTTCTGCTTACAGGGTGTCCCTGTGAAGAAACTATCATGGGACAACTGAAGTTCTCTTTGCTACTTTCAGCTTGTGTGAACTTGACTTTGTGAGGAAAGAGTACATTTTGCATGCGCTGAATGCTAATCCTACACAAGTCTCATCCTGTCCTTTACCCAAGTTGATTCCCTGCTGGTTACATTTCCCCTTGTAATTTTCCGATTTTCCTGACTCATCAATGGGCAGGAAACCTCTCCAACATATATTTTTCAAGTTTATTATCAATATGTGAAACACGAGAAGCTAACAAGAGCTTTCTCTTGCAGATCTTGTTCATGACTTGCCTGCATATGTTGCGGTAAAGAGGCGGCCTCAAGTTTCATTGTTTTGATTCATCACAGGCAGCAAATGACAATGAGGCGGCCACTGCTTTTGTAAGAATATTTAATTGCAAATCAATAGGGTCCAATTGGGTTATAGCTCGATCAGGCTAAACGATTCCCAATTCTGTGTCTGTACTTTGTGCGTCGCAGCAACAGTGAAGGATCGTTATTGTCGGGTTAATCTCAGACTCACAGAGTGGTTAACCAATTTAGCCTGTTGTTGTTAAAGGGGCTAAAGTAATTACGACCTTGCAGTCTTGCCTCGAGTCTTTCTCTCTCTTGTTTTGAAACTTAGTTGACAATTATTTAAATTGAATGATGTCAGTGTTTTGAAGAGCACAGAGGATATTTGGTCTTTTGCTCCTTACTGTTGTTCAGAGAGCACCGACGTCCGAGACAAGCAGTCTGGAGGAGGCACACCCCACTATACATGCACCCGATGCATGCCCAGCCCCTTTTGATCCCTTTCCCCACTCACATCACACGCTTCAAGATTTGTCTCTGTGGACAATGATGAAAGATGTGCCGGCTCTCCCCACGTCAATTAGTGGTCTAGGAGTGTGCGCTTCGCATGGCGTGTGTGTGTCCATTGAAAGCAGTGTGTATTGGTGGTGTATGAGTTTGGTTAATGGCCGGGGCAGAGACGAACACATGTTCAATAATAAGGCCTGACAAAGGAGAACAGGCGGAGCGTGGCATACAGGGAGGATGATGGGCTATTTGTGTTGCTCCTTTTCATCACTGTATGGCCTTTAAATCCAGAACCAAATAATACCTTATTCTTCTTCTTCTAGTGCGCGTGGCCATTTATGTAACTGCAGAGAGGACCAAGCATCTGTAATGGAAATTATTTTCTCTTTTGGTGGAAGGCATTTTATAATGTTTTAATTATTGGCACTTTTCAGAGTACCAGACAACCTGATGGTTTTTTTTTTTTATTCAAAGCTGAATTTGCGATATATTTTTAATGAAAATCTGAAATACATGTTGAATATTCCCATTTATGGTATTTTGTTCTTGCTTTTAATGTATTTGTCCCCGCACCCCCCACCAGTAACTAATATTTGAATATAAAAATGTACATAAACTAAAATAAAATAACGGGTCTGAACTAATCTCAACGTGGCATCCTAAATCAGGAGCTTACAACATCAACCGATAGGTGCTGTTATTTTGGTGAGCAAAACCATTGGTTTGTCTATGACATGACATAATTAGAGTATTAGACCTTTCCGACTGGCCATCTTAAGCTCCGCCCCCCTTAGCTACATTTGCCATGTCCCACAGGCTTCCATAATGGCGACTGAACAGAATAGGTTTGAAGTCGATTTTCTAACGCGTATTCCAGATAATATTGCGGTATGTTTTTTGCTAAATGCGTCAGACTTGTCCAAGAGAGTTCTACAAAGAGGCCTTAACTATTTCACGCAAGGATATGTACACAGAATTAAGATTTTGGATGGAGCAGGACGCAATATCAGAGTTACAGCGAAATGTTGGTGATCAATGCAAAAAAGTTGGACGCCTCACGAACTTCATATTGAAATGCAACAGGATAAAATAGTGGAATTGTACTGCACTTGTAAAGCAGGGTGTGTATTTTTTACTTAGAAAGATCATGAGTAATATCATTGTTGTCTTTATAAGTGAGTTAGGTTTGATTTTCTGCAAGTACATCTAAACAATGGTGATTAACTCAGTCAGTACCGTAGTCACCAGGTGAAAAAGTTTGACTTGGCTTGCAATCGAACCCAGTGCTCATTCTTAAAAGTCTGATGTGAAACAAATAGCCAAATAGACATTTGTCTTGCATGACATCGCGCATTTACGTATCACTAACCCGACTCTTCAGCATAAAACATGACACTTCATTCAGCAGGTCAGTGATACACTAACAAAGTGAAAGTTGTTCTCCTGCAATGTATAAAGCACTGATAATAATGAAATCAAACTCAGAGAAGATACTTCTCCCTCACTTACCTTCGAACAAACAGCCTTGTGTTTGTTGATATTGTCCACACTGAGTTGTACGTGCGCTCTTTCGCAAGCCTAAATCCATCATAGGAATCAACCAGGCCCCTTGTTACCTAGGAGGATATCTTTCATCAGAATTGTATCTTCCCCAAGCGCATCTGAGGACCATTTTCTTCGTAACATTAACTTTTCCAAGTGCACGCTACTGACAACCACCATTGCTTGTGGGACAATATGGCAAGAGGGGCGTGTCAAGGCCGGGGTTAAGACAATGCGGCTATCTGATTGGCTATTATTGTACGAGTGATTGACAGGTCGGAAAGGTCCATTATATGAAAAGGTAATTATAAGGTAGGGTTAGCTTATAGTTAACTCCTGGGAGGTGGACTGTGGTGACTCTTTGGGGTGAGATGCTGATTTTGAGCAATTGAGTTTGAGCGTCTTTTAGATTGGAGGCCACTCTGACGGTGTGAGTTTATTGACTGTTTTGAGTAGTGTAATTGTACAGATTTTTTTTTACCTTTGCTGATTTATCAGCGTTGTTTTCTCAATAACCTGCTGACACACATGCATCAAACTGAACTAAAGAAGAACTCAAGAGCGGTCCGTTTATGTCCTCAAGAGGACTCACCAAGAAAAGGGAGAGACTTGAGCTTAGAAAACAAAACCCTTGTGCTCAAAACCAAGCTTAGAAGTCACAATATGTGTTACATTACCAGTTATTTGACCTCTTCTTTTTCATAGTCAAGTTCTAGCCAGAGTTACATATGATTTGAAAACAGTCCAGGCCGTGTGCACTGTGTTTTCATACATTTTTTAGTGGGGTACCTGAACAAGGCCACATTGTTAAGACATTCCTTCAGGCTGTCGGAATTCAGGTATTAATAGTGAACGCGCGCACGCGTACATGCGCACGCACGCAGAGCAGACGAGGACAACGGAATGAGAAGGAGGCAGAGGGCGACAATGCATCTGCACTCTCCCGTTGGAAAACATTTCACCTTAAGTCTGAGCCTGTCATGTGCAACAAGTGATTCCATTCAACTGCACTAACACCACTGTGTGTGTTCATGCCTTTGCCGTGTGTGTGGGCATCCATCACTTGGAGTTAATCAGTGCATGTGAAAGTTACTAAGATTTAAGCGAGGTTATGAATAGGTGTGTGCACGTGTGCGAGTACCATTGGCGATTACACTAAGCATGGCGTTGGCCCCACATTTCTTCTACCTTTTTTTTCCCTCTCTTTTCCACCATCATTATCCTCAATACATTGATTAGTTCTCACCCTGGTTGCATTGTGTGGTATATGTCTTGCCAGTTGGGGGAGGTGTGCCATCCAAGCTGTCGCAGTTAGACCTTGTGCCTCCTTGGCAGAGAACTCGGACTCCTGCATCCTCTTCTGAAAAGCCCCGCACCCACACAATACCGAACCGCACGCCTGGGCCCATCTGTTTGTTTACGTATCCGAGGGCGGTTCAGGGTACTTGGCATGAAGGTGCGGTTGTAATCTTCAAATCGTATAGATTTGGCAAAATAAGTCCAATTTTGTGGAACTTGTTTGAAGACTGTAATGCAGGGGTGTGAAACCGTTTTCCCATATGGGTGCATTTGACATTTTTCTAGGACCATATCAAATTTATAAACGTATATGATACGATATGGTTGTATATAAAACTGTTCCTCTCATGTTTGTGAAGGGCTTTGCTGTGCAAAGGCACTCTTAAAATTTATTTATTTCTTTTATTATTCTTTGGTGAAATAAATTTCCATTTGAGGACTTTCCTATCCTAATGGGGTCAACATATTTTGCAGGTATGTTCAGCCTGGTAAATATACATTATATTGGGGTCATGAATGTGTCTGAGTGATGGCCAGTATGGCCTGAAATCCTATCACGGTACGGTGTTTGAAATGCTAAACCAAATCAATATTCTATACTCAATTTATAGTAGCTACCTCATCTATATATTATATATATTACAGCCATTTTCTCCAACTGCTGCAAATATGAAAACGATCACTTTCTGTAGGTCTCTCATCGATCCTTCTTTAAGGGACTTTTGTCCATTTGCCACCAAATTTAAAATACACCTACATGAATGTTGGCAGGTATGGTGGTCAGGAGCAGACCTACAAAGAAGTCTCTCCAACTCATACCCGAAAAAAGATACAGGTAGTCTGCCGTGCTGGTTTGAAGCGGCCAGTTCCGAGTGATTTGTAGGGCTCTCTAAATCTGGGACTTATTCTAGAAACTTGTATTCTTCTGTCAGATTTCTACCAATTTTAAACCACGTATTCCAGACTAAGGGGTAAGGCTCCATTGGAAAGAACATTAGTTTTCATCACAGCATGACAGCCGAGCATAGCGGCGAAGTTTGACAACTCGGAAAACACGAAAGTCAAAAAACTGCACTCCACAAGGTCAAAGCACGACCAGACGTCTTGTGTTATGAAAGTTCTGCCCTTGATTCATATGCAACCCCTTCTGGGACAATGTCTGTGTGCTCACCAAACATGCTGTGTTGTTTGGCAAAACAAGCTGTAGGTTTAGTTGAAGATTGTTAAAGTGATGAAAGCCCACGTAATCAGTAGATTGCCAAGCTGTTGACCTTCAGAGGGGGTGGCCAGTGACTCCTCTACAAATATTAGATGCTTTCCAAATGATAGGCAGATTGTAGAAACAAGCGCCCATATCAGACTAAACCAGGTCGGGCATAAACACACTGAGGAGGCTTGCGTTTGCATGCAAACTGAATTATCAGATAAATACAGAAGTTGCGCTGTCACACGTTTGTTCGAGGATGTTGTAGTCGGTCGTATGAGTTGCTTACAATTCAAATGTGGCTCTGCACATAGTTAAAAATACAAAGTGCGTATTCTTGAGGCATTTGTGACTCTCAAAATACCTCAGAGGGTTAAATTGAACTTTTTTCTTTTTCTTTGATTGTTTATGTTGTCCCTAGCATTGACTGCATTTCTATATCATATTTAATGTGGTCAACTTAATTTTACACTTGCATGTTAATGTTAGATATTGGTGCTGTTTAAGAAATGCCTTAAAATGCCAAAAGATATTCCCAAATTCTAGGGGGGGGCATTACTGTATTCCAATACCCACAAAACCTAATACAACCCTAGAGTTTCCACTGTGTTATAACCGACTGAATCAAACAAGAAATATATTTTATCGTACACAGAGAGTGGCAAATTCACAATGTCAATAAAAAACAATAATATTGGAAACCCCTAAAGGAAGATGAATCAGTATGCCGGACACGAGGTAGTTGGCAAATGCAACAAAGCAGCAGGAATGCGAAGCTGATATCACTCTTTGCTCAGCTGCTCCTGCTCCTATCATCATATGGTGGAGAGCTTTGGAAACTACACCATGCAAGTCAATCATGCCAAAGGGAGAAATGAATGAAAATAAAAATTGTACTTATAAAACTGCGGATAAAAATGGAATATGATCGTGTGGTTTTGTCATGTACTTTTTAAAAAGGGGGGGGCATGTAATAAACAATAACAATGTCCCGACCAATGCACTTTTTGGTTGTGTTGTGTATGGGTCCATATGTGACAGCGTTATGAATGGCCCAAACAGTTGGTGGGATTTAGCCCTCACTGTTTTTGTCTGTGTGATGAAGGGTGATCCCATCTGGGTGCGAGTTCATTAATCGAAGACTCTTTTGTCTCAATCTATCCTCTCTGGTGCGTGGCCCAGTACTCAATCTCATGTAAGCTCACTGATTTTTTTAATCAATGAGGAACTCGTCTGACACATTTCAGAATCTTGTCAAGTGTTTCCAGAAGAGTGGACTATTATGTAGTTTTTGTCCATATCATGTCTGTGTGTGTTTGTGGCGGTATGGCTGCCTTACCAAAAGGCACCACTGCACTTTTGTCTAAAATCTGTATATTGTTAGCCTATTTATTTTTGTAATGCCTGAATACTCTTAAGAGCAACTTCCTATTTTCATTGATTTACATTTCCAATAACTGTCCCAATATTTTTGCCTATATATCCGGTATGTTACAGCCATGCTACCTTGAGAATACCAGATCTCGTCAGATCTGGGAAGCTAAGCGGGTTTGGCCCTGGTTAGTACTTCGATGGGAGACCACCTGGGAATACCAGGTGCTGTAAGCTTCTCTCCCCAGCTAGATGCAGAGGGGTTACGTCAGGAAGGGCATCCGGCGTAAAAAAAACTGTGCCAAACAAATATGCGTTCATCTAAGATGACACGCTGTGGTGACCCCTAACGGGACAAGCCGAAAGGAAAAGAAGATTTTGTATCTGGAGTTCCTCAGGGAACTGGTCAAAGGCCATTTACATTTTATGACTAAATTCACCTTCTATATCCAAACCGCAACCCCACATTTTCTTCCATTTCCACTTTATATAGGGGTCCCCCGACTTCGTATTTGAATCATCTCCCTCCCATCGTCTCTCCATTACAGACGACTACAATCATGAAACATTTCAGAGCATCACTGACTGACAGCCGCCACATCTCCTGTCCGACAACCCTTCGAATACCCTGACCCCTTTAACATTCTTCTGTTCACAGTAGTTCTCAACTCATCGTGCATTCGACAGCATCCCCTTCCTTCGGATGCCCGCCCCACTTCACTAAACAAACCGTCCCTCGCTTTACTTCGCAGACCACTTCCACCAACAATGACAAGCTTTTGTGGCTGCATCTCACCATAAATGTCAAAATGTGCCCCAGGGCACCCAATTTAAAAGTGGAATGTGTGTAATTCTAACCTCTACATTTTCAAACGCGCTGTGTTCTCTGACATTTCCTGGCTTACGCTTTTGTGACATTCATAAGAGAGGAGGGGGGACGAGAACATAGGTGGCTCACATCAACGATATGACAGCAATGTATTAAGAAAAAAGAATAACCCTCTTGCTGTCACTTGTTTTTTAAGCAAACCGCCAATATTTGGAGACTGTTATTCTGAATGAATGCCGCTCAGTTAAGTGCAGATCCAAGCATTATTCCCTGAAAAATTAAACGTTCAAAGAATGACTTGAAAAATTGAAATGAAAATATCCCAGAATCAGTTTTTTTTTTTGTGCTACTTATCACTAAAATCACTAAACATTAATACAACTCTCCCATCCTATTAAACGTCCCATATTTTCTCAAAGTAACTTTAACTAGTATTTGGGACGTAAGGTCTCTATCGTGGCTGCGTAAACGTGAAATATAGATTAAAATTGTCCACGCATTCTTGAGCTCCAGACGTTTTTCTGTCGAGAGACCTGAAATCAGGTTATTAAAAGCTCTCAAGCTTATATATGTCACAAGTAAAGATCTCTGTCAACCTCTCCTCCCCCAAGCCAGCACTGTTAACATGAGAAACACTTGTGCTCTCACAAGTAGATGCTACCAATCAGAGGAAGGGGGGCACTGTGAGCCAAATATGGACGAAGCGAATACAAAACTGTGCCAAACAGAAGTGTTTGTCAGATTTATTTACCGTAATTTCCGGCCTATATGCCACGACTTTTTTCACATGCTTTCAACCCTGCGGTTTATGCGGTGATGCGGCTAATTTGTCCATTTTTTTCTAATAGCCGGAAGGGGCCACCCGAGCGGAAAAAGTAAGAGTGAGACCGGTGGAATATATGTGCCGAGGAAGTGAGTTTTACCGGTCCGGCCCTGTAAGCACTTCGCTAGCGTGTTACTGCCATGTCTCAGTGATTTTTACCGGTATATTATTTTTAAACCGGCCCTGTTAGCGCGGCACTAGCGCTACCGATAACACAACTCTAGCATTAGCCTTAGTGCAGCGGCGCTAGCGTTAGCACGGCGGCACTCGCTGTGATATGACTCTGTGCACCGTCTTTATAAATAGCTCATGTTTCAATGTGGGTTTCAATGTAGGCACTTGCGGCTTTTACACAGCTGCGGCATATGTATGTACCAAATGGTATTTCCTTTACAAATGTACTGAGTGAGGCTTATGACCAGGTGTGCTCTGTAGGCCGGGAGTTACGGTATATTTTTTAAATTGACACTTTTATACTAAGTCCATTTTAGAAAGTCACACTGTGGAAGTCTTAATAGCCAAAATATGGGACCTTCAAAAAATATATATATGTAAAAGTAAGCCCAAGGTGACATCACATCATATAAGCTACCATTGATCCTTGTACTTGTATACACCGCTGTCTACACTAGTTGTTTTTGATTCAAAGTTAAACAGTTGAGTCAGGTGTTGTTTCAGTAGATTCAGCGCAGCGTAGTGTTTGAAGGCAGAAATAATTGCTTCATCTTTCAACATTTTGTAGCCTCTTATCACGTTGTTTGGAATCTTTTTGTAAACAATATAAATCGTCAAATGTATCAACATTTTATAACTCCCTTCTCTGTGGTGCATCACATTTACAGGCCATATTGGTATGTAGGCTTTCATTTGTAAAGTGCTTTTAAACCACCGTCTCCTCATTCACCTATTGATGACACAGCATAAGGAGACACTGGGGGACCACTATCTTGCTGAAGGATACTCAGACCAAGGACTGAACCTGCAACCTACGCTACCGCCTGAGCCAAAATATTCATTTTCACTTTATCAGGATTTTGTTATTCCTGGTTCAGTCCTTCACTCCTCCAAGTTTCTTGGAGTGGAGTTTCTGCTCTTGTACTTTCCACTTAATCCTACTAACGAATAAAACGCTGCTGAAAATAAAGAGTAACCTCCTCGGCGGAGGTAGTGTCGGACGCCAATTTTGAGCTTTTGAGGTTCTGACCTCATTGACGCGAGGTCTCCAAACTTACAACAGCTTTCATCTTTCTCCTTTTCCTTTTCTGTCTCCCACAATCACTTTCTGATGGAACATCACGCACAATATAACACAAGCGGTTATATTTTACCCATATACCTTAAATGTCACGTGCAATATAACACAAGATGTTTTTTATGTCTCTCCTTTTTTTTGTATTTGGGTTTCAAGTTGTCAAGATCATATAGGACTTTTGTTTGAGACATTGGCCACAAAAAAGCTGATGCATCTTTGCGTGATTAAAATGGTTTCTACTCTGCCAGATAACCTCTTTTTGACCCCACCCATCTTTCTTCACCTTCATACCAAAGCCTTCCTCCTTCACCCTCCCTGCTTTCATTTGCTCAAGATGTCTGGCAATGATGGAGAATGAGGGAAAAGGGGGAGGAGGGGGGTGATAGTGCCAGGGTAGTCAAGGCGCTGATGATTCACCGTCAACACCCCTGGCAAACATTTTTAAAGTCGCTTCCTTTCTTTTACCTCTCACCTTATATATATATATATATATATATATATATATATATACATATTTATATAAAAAAACTATTTATACAATTGAAACAACAACCTACACACAAAAAATTCTTCTAAATTTAAAAAAAATATGACATTTCCAAATCTAATAAAACTGTCACACAATTCGATGGACATCAAATTAAGCACATAAGTTTGTCTTATATTTCCTCAATATCTCAATCACCATTATTTTTAAATCTTTCTGCACAAGCCAAACCACTGTCCTATTTAGCAGGGTAATTCTGCTCAAGTCTGTTCTGAACTTCCCGTAATATAGACATCAGCAGTTCCGGTTCAGAGATGATGTACAAATATCAACAATGGGCAAAATTAAATGAAAGAAATGTCCATCTGTCAATTGCTGTTGAAAAAAAAATATCAAACCAACTTTTATCTGATACTGTACATGTTGGGAACTTATTTCCATTCTTTTCCTGACCTGTGTCAAACATCCAAGTGCTCTTTAAAAAAAAAAAAAATAATAAAATTCTGAAATTGGCAAACCTGTAAAGGAGCACCAATGGTTGGAGGATCAAAAGAGGACCAAAGCACACAGAGGGAGGATGTCCGCGTATCACTTGAATAACGGAATGCGAAAAAGGCTTACAAGGGTGAGGGATTTAGCAGGCCTTTATTAGTAGAGTGTCTTGATGTAAAAATACCTACCGTATCTACTTCTTTTTGCTACTTTCCGGCAAGAGCAATGTTGTTCGCCCAGTAATATGTATAGTAAAACTGGATGCATTATTCTGCTCAATACAGAACTAGCTTGGCAACAGGATTTTTGTCCATTCAGAGCAATATTCTCCACTTCTATTAAAAGTACTAAAATCTTTTCGGAGAAAAAAATCAGTTCAATATAGTTTTATAATAGTAATTCATTATTATGGACGGAATGGTGGATGATTGGCTAGAGCGTCTGCCTCACAGTTCTGAGGATCAAGGTTCAAATCCATTGCCAATAATAATCATAATACATTTCAAGTGAACTTAGCCTGTCCTTATTCTGAATAGGTTCATGTCTTTGGTGCGTTCAAAATCTCATTATTAGCTTTGCAGTCCATTATTTCTCATGGAAATGGACAGATCTTAACACTGGAACTAATTTGTTTACTAAACGCCTCATGACAGTGCATGGGTTTTTACTGACAGTTACCGACAAGTCGAGACTTCAGAATGGCACACGTGTCATTCAATATGGGTCACATCTTGTCGAAGATCTCGTGGGAAGCGGAAGCAAATGGAGGAAGTGGTGGGACCAGTTGGTTTCGCCGCCGCCGCTTCTTCTGTTTCCGACGCAGCCGCCATTTATCTATGCAATCTGCATCAGCCATCAACCTAAAGGCGAGGCCGCGTGCAGGTCCAGACTCATCATTGTTTTGTCACGCTTAGCGTCTAAGCATTCCGCGATTTTATCAGCTGGCATCGGCTAGCTTTAGCTGGCAGCCATTTGGGGAGTTATCCGGTGAGACGTGATGGATGGCGTTCAATACATCAGGCTCATCAATTAACCTTTTTTTTTTCCTTCTGTTTGAATAATTTGGACTTTCAGATGTATGGAATCCCACAAAATGTTAATGGATATTTGAAGTCGGAATTCTATTATTGAATCGCTTGAATCCAATTTCATAGCAAAGCACTTCATCTTCCAAGATATGAATATTAAGTTAAAAGCGCAAACTATCTTGGTATAATACTCTTCTTTTTTTATAGATTGGGTTTTGGCTATTGGCTATATTGGTTTAAAAAGTTTTGCACTTTTTTTTTTTTTTTACATTGTGTATTGAGGAGTTTCTTTCCTTGCCCATGCTTGTAACTCATCAACCTTGTATCTCAAATCATTTTCCCCTCTTCACATGAATGGAAATATTTAATCCGTTGTGGTTTCAATTGGATTGAAACACGAACCCTAAATTGAAACTTTAACCCTGACTTCCACCCCTTACTTGAAAACCCTAAACCCTGATTAAAACACTAACTTAGAGTCGGAACCAAAACTTTTGAAACTAGCCTTTGCTTAAAAGCATAATTTCAAACTTTTGTTTGAACCCTTATTATTTAAACCACAATCCTGGGTCCAAGCCCTATTTTGAACTATCGACCTTTGCTTTAAACTCTAATCTTCACTTCAGACTGTAATTTGAAACCCTAACCCTTGTTTGAAAGCCCACGCAGGAACGGACCACATCTCAATTTGAGCCAAGAAAGCTCGTTCCCATAACGCTGATATCATTTTGACCTCTTTGAGTGTTCCTTTCGTCTTATTGTCTTTTCACTTTACATCATCACTTATCATTTAATGGAGGGCAGCGTGTTTGTTTGTGCTCTCTATCCATGCCCACTCTGTAATGCAGCCTTCAGCGTCTCGTGTCCCCCCCAGGCTCCATGTCAGTAGCCTCACTTTGAAGTGTTGCTACAAAATATTCGGCCCGTCTCTGTTTACGCCCCCACTCTCCACCCTCCCGCCGCCATCCACATAATGTCTGCCAATCAATAATCATATGACCTCACCATCCACTCGGGGCCTGCCTGCTGTCTTTCCCTATTCACCCGCCAGCCTGCGTTGCACCGATGTATGACCCCTTGCCTGCTTCTTACCAATAATGCCTGTCTTTCTGTGATAAAACAGTCTGTAAGACTGTTACCATGGCAACATATAGCCCCCTTCAAGCATGAGCAAATCTCCTGTTGAGGAAAGTATCCATCTATGGTGGCAGATAGAAGAAGAGGAATATTAAATGAAAATGGAGTGAATTAAAAAGCGAGGATGGATCAACTGTTTGTTCATGATTATGCTGTATGAAGACCCTCCCCCCTCTTTTGTCAGACCCACAGTATCTCTATTTCGATGATAGGAGAGGACAGGTGGGCTATTATTCTGCAGACTAGCTGGCATTTCTGGAAGGTTAATATGCACACAATGAAGCTAACTTTTATGTGGCCAAAAGTATTGGGACGCGGGGTTGGTATAACTACAGGAAGTGAAAACATGGAATTCAGGATGACCTCCTTTGAGATTTGGGCACTGTTAATGTAAGAATTTGTCTATTCACTCAATGGAGCGATTGCATGGGAGGAGAGTAAGACTGCATGCAGCAAAGTGGAGACTGGTGTGTAATACAGTATGAAATGGTGGTAGATCCGAACGTGGAGCCTAAGGACCCAAGGGACGCAAAAAATGTGGTTCAGGAAGACTTTATTCAAGATTCTGGCTGTGCAAATGTGGCAATTTGTATTTATTCATCCAGGAGAACCTTCATCTGAAAGGAGAGTAAGAGCTAGTGTGTTCCTTTAGTATACATTTGTAAGACCTATATGACCACATTGTAAATCCTGTTGGCCAATTTGAGGAGATGGAGATGAGACTAAAGCCCTGTGGTTGCCATGCCACCAGTCCAGGCTGTACCCCACCTCTTGCCCAAAGTCAGCTGGGATAGGCTCCAGCTCACTCAAGACCCTTACTAGGACAAGTGCTGTAGAAATTGGAGAAATAGCTGGAGACTAAGGACCTGTGAGAATGTAAAATACAGAGTTCAGGAAGGTTTGCTCCAAGGTTTTGGAAGAAATTTGTCTATTCATCCGGTAGAACGTTTATCCAAGAGGACTAAGACTAGACTAATGCAGCAAAGTAAGAGACCTTGGAGTAAAATAATGCCACAACTCAAAATTCACTTTGCTACGATGCAGTTCTGGTTCAGGTCTACCCTACGAGGAAGCACTTTTTCAAATTGACATTTATGTTAATAACAATTTCACTATTACGATAGCCTACATTAGTGAACCAACCATTGTAGCCCATAATTCTATTTGTGGTGCACCTGTCTGTCTGTTACGTTCTCGTCTTTCCTGTTCCCCTACAGCCATGTATACATGTACGAGCTGACATTCGCTATCTCCTCGTCTGCCGGCTTATCTTGCAGCCGGACTTGAAGTAAAATAAAATAGATCAAATAAAATAGAACTTTGCGCCAAGGCCTCGTGTCAAATATGCACTCGAGCAACGGAGACGCACATAAGATAAGGTGGTGCCACGTACGGCGCGACAAAGGACGCGTTTAAGGAAAGGTCTACTTTTATCTCGTTTTAATGAGTATCTGCGTGAGAGCTGGCATCAGTTCGTAGACTGGAAGGAGATGGTTGAGGTGTCGATCTGTGTGCAGTTGTACCGACACGGTTGTTAGTAAGCCTGTCACATTGTCGTCGCACAACAGCCAACCAACAAGCCAGTCAGTCATGCAGCTTCCCTCCTTTCCCACTCTTATTATGCTCACCCTCGCTCCCCAAAGCTCGACGTCGTGTCAGCGACTGCCGTTGTCTGCAGATGCTCACTTTATTTGCTTCTCCTTTAACGCCAACTCTCTGGAGCGTGTGTGGAGAAGCAGGCAAAGAAGTGCAACATATTCCACTGGGTGTGCGGCAAAGCCTTAACAGATTTGCAAATCAACTGGAAGAAAGTGAAGAATGCAGGAGAATAGTAATTAAGTCTGAATTATTATATCTCAGGGGGATTTTCCACTTTGTGGGAAACTGCGATTACCATGCCACAATGAACACATCTTTAGTAGCAGACACTAAGAAAAAACAGAAGGACAGTATTCTGCATGTATAGTAAAAATCCCAATTTCATCTAAGAGGAGACTAAGGGCTGTGGCAGCAAACTGAAGACTGTGGAGTTACCTCAGTTTGGTTTGCGTGGTTTTTTTTTTCTCCCTTCGAGCTGGGTATACGTTTGTGTGACTTGATGGCTATGCTACTGTTGGGAGACTCATTATCCGAGGGGAGTGGAAAGTCTGGAATGTAATACTGCAGTGTTTAGTTTGTATATTTTGGTTTGTACTTTCAAGCTGGGTTTTCTAAACTATATTTTGAGACATTTTGGCTATCGTTAGCAAACTTCATTATATCCAAGAGGAGACACTAAGGCCCGCTGCAGCAAAGTGGAAACTGGAGTAATATTAGGTGATGTTTAATTGTGGAATCATTTTTTCACTTTTTGTTTGTTATATATTTGTGGGAAACCCAAGGCAAATTTATTTATATAGTCCATTTTATACTCAATGTCACTCAATGTGCTGTAAAGTATTTTAAATTAAAGAGACCAAAATAAATTTCATAACCAAGTACAGAAAACTAGAAGACAGTTTAAAAAGTAGATTTGTATTTTGTTCCATTGAACAAAAACAATGGAGGAGCAAAGCAGGACTTTAAAATATTTAAAAATCTGGAAGAAGGGAAAGAATGCAGGAGAAGAATAATTAACTCTGAATTATTCTATCTTGCAGGGATAAAGTAGGATTAATTGGGGGCTTTGGTCAGGATTCTGCACCCCTTGCTCAGATGCATCATGGGAGTCTGCCTTATGTATCTCGCTTCATTTGTCTGCGCCAGCGGGGCTTGTGACCATATCTGCCTGCCAGCCAGCCAGCCAGAGATTGCCAGTGTACTGATGTGTGACTCTGTACCCCCCACTTACTGGAGTTCATCCAAGCATTAGAAAGTTAATCCACCATAATAGGCAAAAAAGGCCAAAAAGTGCGCAAAGGTGGTGGGAGTAGAGGTGGGCTGGTTGGATGGCTTTGAGGGAAGGTGGGGCAAGAATGTTTTCTTTTTTTTTCTGTTAGATATGACATGCCAAAAGGCTTATTATATGGGATAAGATAAAATTAAAGGCTTATGCAATGTTTGGGGACAGCAGGTGTTGATAAAATCGCAGTCCAGTGTAATTCCACGCAAAAGCCATAATTGAGTAACACACAAAGAGAAATGTACTGTACATATTCATGCTCCAAAATCGGTCTTAAGTGAACCACGACTGAAAAATCACTTTGGATAAATTTAGGAATGGTTATTTCAAGCAAACATAATCAGTGTAAACACATGAAACAGGCAAAGTGATTCAAATATATAGATAGATGTTGTGGAAATTCAGACATCCAGTACAGTAGAGTAGTGAAAAGGATCACTGAGAAACTGTCTTGCTAACGGGCTTTTCCGTTGCTCAGAATACTGCTACAGACATTTAACTTCTTCACGCAAAGGTTTTTTTTTTCAAAGTAAAATAAAAAAAATGTTGAGGGGATATACAGTATCTGGTGGTAAATCCCAAAACATGCAAAGTTTTTGTCAGATTTTAATTCAGGTCAGAGGGAGTAACTCATGGTCTTGCCACCCAGTAGTTCCCTGGTGTCTTTTGATTACAAATATACAAAAGAAAATATATTTATTGACATTTTTTTTAAATCATTGCTCTACAAGTTGCATTTGACCTTGATATTATCTGCATTAGTTCTACTAATTGCATTGGTTCTGACGTTTGCACCTCCATTAGACTCAGGATCGAAACAATTCGTTGAAGAGTTCACTTTAATGCTCTGCATCATTTAAAGCTTGAAGTTAGCCAATTTTTGCATCTCTTCCCCCATCAGCAACAGAAAACTTTCAGTTCACTTGCCCTAGGAGAAAAATAACCCGCCGTATGTTGAGCCTTGCTAGCTTGAATTACAGTCAGTCCCTCAAAATGTTGTGGTTCACGTTTTGTGATATCATCGATTTAAATGACTTTGACTCAACTTTCACTACATTACAGTGGAATACTCAAAGATTTTCAGCTGCTCAACCCCTAGACAGTCTTACAATATTCTCTCTGCTGTTGCATGGCGAGGTATGAAAGACAGGTCAGCATGCGGACGACATTGGAGGTCATTTGGAGGTCGTGCATCAGCGAGAGTTTTCCCGGTACAATGCCGGAATTCCTGCTTCAGTGGGGCTTCGGTGCATCTCCCTGCCCACCAGCTGTGCGTTGCCTTTGTCGCGACTGTATAACGGCGTTTGTCCGAGTGGGAGGAGTCGAACAGGAGAGCGGGGGCGCCGGGGTCAGGTGCGAGGCTAATTTGAGCAATGTATGAGGGAGTGTGGAGGGAAGCCAGTGACCCGTATTGTGCGCTCCAGCCTCTCTCTGCTGCTTTTCATTATACCAGGCTCTCCATTTCTCCCTTTTCCCTTTCTCTTTCGCCCTATCAGGCGTGCAGCATGTTTACGCCTCAGTTTCTATATCCCTCTATCACCTCTGCACACTCTGGGGGGAGAGCTTAGCCACTCTACTAAGCATGCTGGATGTATCCTGAGTGGAAGAGTGATGATGAGAAAGGAAAGAAAGGAGGAATAATCTCAAAACGTGCACTCCAATGGTCTGTTATCTCATTACAGCAAGGCTGGCTTGTCATGACCCCAACTCTCCTTCTTCGTCCATATTCGTGTATTTAAAATCCTAACCCTGACAAAAATGTCTTTTGATATTACAGTGGAGCCCAATTATCATGGAGGAAATGTTCCAGACCCATACGCAGGTTAAATATTGCAATATAAAGAAACCATTGAGAACCTTTATAATAAAAAATAATTCCAAAAAGAACCCAAATTACAAGCATAAAATGGATTGAAAATTCTGTATGTATCATACTATGTGAGGCGTGTTTGAAGAGGCGGGGTCTGAGAGGGTGACATCGGAATGTTTGCATGTGAGTGTCTGGTTGAGAGCTGTTGTTGACAGCAGCTTCTGCATGACTCTGTTTACATGGTTTGCAACCAATTCACACGTAAAAATTTCAACATATGCACAAAAGTCATATGTGTTTATTTTCCACATTGTAAAACCCATTAAAAATGATCACATGACACTGTTTTTGAATATCCATGGCGCTATCAGTGACCTTGTGCCAGACGGTGTGACTAAAACACAATTTTCACCACAGTGGAATAATCCGTGCTGACTGATAGAATGAAATCCTTCAGTTTGTAATTTGAAAAAAAAAAAAAAAAAACGAGTGCAACTTTGCTTGCTATAATTAGATTCGCTACATATTGGGTAAAAGTCCAGATTAGGTTTATTAATGGGCATTAACCACACATTACGGCCAATCAGTAACACCACTGTAATGACCCAGCCCCTCTATTTGTTCCACAATTTCCCTCTGCCCCATTTTCGTGTCCCGCGTGGGCATTAGAAGAGGGTTTTGGAGAGGTTCTAGCTTAAGGCTGAAGTGGTGGAGATGTGCCAAAATGAAGGCTCATTAAAGAGTGAAGGCATCGGCCTTTGTGATGAAGAATACTGCTCAGTGCTCCCGCAGGGAGTCAGTGAAGGACGCTGGAGGCATGAGTGCCAGGCCAGAAATAATGGGATATATTTCTTATCCAGTCCATTTGACTTCTAAGTTCAAAGTGATTTTTTTTTCACATTAAAATCAAGGAAGTGTTTATTGACGATTGTCCATTATGTTGAAGCAGTTTTATATTTTTTTATAGGCTATATGCATCCATATCAATGCAGTACAATATTATTGTTTTGTAATTTATTCTTGTCCTAAATGTATTGTAAATAAATAAAAAAGAAAAGGTAGAAAATATTTGAAAGTTTAAAATGTAATGCCTACTGACCACGTCGGTGTGCATTCTGTCTTGACGTGCAGCACTCATAGGCAACTCGCTTTAGTGAGTCAGGGACACTATGTGCGCTTCCTAGTTCCAAATCCGTTGGGAAAGGTGAATGGCTTTACAAAAAAAATTGCTGCTGTACCCAAAATAGCATGTTGCAGACTCTGAAGACTTGTATGTTGTATTCTTCAGTTAACACTGCTGCCATATCTCTCTCTCGCTCTCTCGCTGTCTGTGTGTGTGTGCTGTAAATCTATGGACAATTGGCTGCCACCGTTTAGTCAAATTCCATAGTATCGGGGTCCATTTTATTGAAGTTGTTTTTTGATCAGCATTACTTTTTTCAGATACTGTATATAGAAACCTTGAAGAGACTTTTTTTTTTCCTTCCGTAAAATATACAACTTTTTCACTTTTTTTTTAAACGACTACTACTTATGCGAGAAGCTGCTATTGATGGATTGACAGGTTATTAATTGATGAGAAGGGCCAATGACACTGTCTTCCAAGTGTAAAAAGAAGGTAACCAATGTGTCAAAAGCTAAAACTACAACCAAACTGCTCAGCTTACTTAACAGCTAAGTGCTAAAAACACAATGTATTATACTACTTATTGCACTGAGCAGCCAGGACAGGGATGCTGGAACTACATTTTCCTGTTCTATGGTTCTCTCCCTCTCTGCCATCTCTGGTACCCTTCCGTGGTCATGAAATTGCTGGGATTCACAAAATGACGTAAAAATTCCCAAGCAGTGATACAAGGCAGCGAAATAAGGTAACATTTTTGTGTAATTTACCCTCATTGTTTGTGAATGATGTGTGCATGACCCTTTGTGTTTAGACAACGCAACGCTCGGGTGCTAAAATGTAGTTCCTGGGGCGAGAAACAGAAAACCAAAATAAGAGGAAATGTTTGAAGAATATAGTTGTTGACGAATGAAGGGTTGTAAACATGGACTATGAATTGCGTTTTAAATGCGTTTAACTTGAGCTGGACACCAGGTTACTGTATACAGATTCTGTGTGTACTTTAAATCTCATTACCCCTTTGCCTGGGCTAAACCTGCGTGTGCGTGTGTGTTCCTAACGGCACACACATACATGGGCAGAATTGCATTACAGTAAATGGGCTGAGTATTTATCCGCACACGATGCTTGGAAATGACTTTGAGGATGAATTGATTCAAGGGGAAGTGACAGAGAGCAAGAGACGAAACAGCACAGGCGGCAGCACTTTATCCCGAGCCTTTTAGTGAGATTAGCTGCCGCCTTAATGTCTTTCCCTTTTTATTTATACTGAGTCAGCCTCCATCGTCCCTCCTGTCTCACTTTGACAGAATACAGATAGTTTATTTTTGCTTCTGAAAAGATACATCCAGTGACCACAAGTCACTTTATTCTCTGAAGAAAAATTAAAACAATCCTCGGCGTGACCCAAGGGCCCACCAATGTGAAAAATATTAGTTTGTGATTTGACAAACAAATGACATTCAAAACCGACCAATGGTTGCTTGCATAGCGACTCGACCTGTTGAGAAAATTGTGTCCCGTTTCTTTGTTTGTAAGCAAGCCACCTCCTGGTTCCTGGAGGACGATGAACAAAGGGCTGTACCATTATCAAGGTTGGGGAGGGAGATTCCAGAGTTTATCATAGTTCTGTGTATTAAATTTATACTGTGACGTACAGTACGTACCTAATGATGTCATGCTCCCCGCGCAGGAAAGTGAGACAGCAGCGTGAATCACAGCACAGTAGAAGAATACATGCAAAAAGCGATCATGAAATGCTTGAATGTGTTATTTAAAGATATTTGCAAGAAATGAAATGAACATTTTGAAAACTTCTATCCCCCAAAATGTTTTATTTTATTCAGTGAAAAATTCCTATTCATATGATTTTTTTAAAAAATTCAAAAATGTTTTCCAAGGCAGCATAGTGTATTTCCGAATGGCTATTAAAAAATGAGTTTTCCACTGAATTGTATATTGTCCCCCCCACCTCAGCTTTGACAAAATTTTCCGTGGCTTTTGACTGTGTCTGACCTAGTACATTTTAACCGCATGTCTCTCATGTTTTTACATTGATGAATGAAAGTGTAGGGCCAGACCCGACGTTAAAACCATGAATCCTTACTGCTGCTTTAAGAAACCCTGACTACACGAAATGCATCCTTCTTGTCCGGGTCTATGGCTGTCTTCCCTGAATGCGCCTCATTAGAAGAAGCCATTCCAAACGGCGGCATACGCAGACAGATTGCCTCTCTCAAGCAAGTGCTGCATATCATTCCTATCCATTAAGTAATTTACTCTCATAAATAGGCGGAAAATACACAGGGGACTCCATTATTCTGTCACTTCGTCTTACTTCATGTGCTCACATTTTAACTCCTGCTTGTATATTTTTGCCACCTCATCCCCTATTTCATATTTAGCCAGCGGCTGTAGAGGAGGGAATAGCGAGGCTACAAGGAGACGAAAAGGACAGAATTGTTTTAATTGGAGGCCCTGCAAAGCAGAAAGAGGCCAATATTTTTTTTTCAGGGGATGCTTATGGGGTGGCGCCCCAAAACATTAAATATTAACATCCTCTCTCATCTCTGGCCGCTTGGTGACACCCCACTGATTGCCTATTCTTTCTCTCTCAAAGTCCATCTCTGCCTTCGTTTTAAATTGAGTTTCAAATGAAAAGAGGCCATGAAGGGTAAGGGGGGGGCGGGTGCTAGCCTAGCGCACTAACTAGCAGCTGTACACTTCATTATGTGCAATCTGATTTGAAAAGTCATGAGATTCTACTTCCTATTTTCCTTCATCAGTATTCAGTATCCAAAGGTTTAATTTGAGATGACCAAGAGGTTAAGCTATTGTCATGCGAACCAATCTTAGCAAAAGAATTAACCCATAGTGCTGTGAACCCCCACCTCTTCACAGTTCATGATTTGAGAAATTGGGTATTGCTTTCCAATGTACAGCCATTTGTTTTTCTAATATAGAAACTTTCCACTTTTGTCTTTATTATGAAATCTCTTCAGTTGCCACAAAATGGCGCCCATGTTCTGGCTGATAAGAAAATAGTAATTGGTGTCAAGAAAGTATGTCTAAGTGACGCATCTCGACTGTTTTAAGATCTTCATATGTTGCGGAGGAGCTAAATTTAGTCAGGGTTAATAGTTGTTGGGATTTTACCACATTTGTCAGTTTTTGCTTTTCTGAGTGGGTGTTAAAAAGCTCAAATTAGCAAACGTAATTGCTTGAAAATTGTTAGTTTTACTGGTTGCAAAGGCTTTTTTACAGTTTATACTATTACTATCATGGGCAATTACAAAAATGATGAGGCAGTGTTAATCAGTTTTTCAGTATTTGCTGCATGACTTGGTCCCCACATTAGATCCTGTGAATAGCAGTTTTACTGGACTATGTTGTCGCTTTTCAGGCATGAAACAAAATGTCATTTTTGTCAATTATTACTCAAACATTTTATAGATATCTTAATTACGGGTGGAATGGTGTAAGATAGATTAGCACATCTGCCTCAAAGTTCCGAGAACCAGGATTCAGATCCCGGCCCCGCCTATGTGGCCTTTGCATGTCCGTGGCTGTGTGGTTTTTCCGCCGGGCACTCCAGTTTCTTTTCACATCCCAAAACATGAAGGGTATATTCATTGAAGACTCTAAATTGGCCATAGGTGTGTATTTTAATATAAATTTTCGTTTGTTTCTACTGTATATGCCCTGCAATTGGGTGGCCACCAGTGCAGGGTGTGCCCCACTTTCTCGCTTGAAGATATTTGGAATAGGGTCCAGTATGCTCTGACCCAAATGAGGACCAATAGAACAAAAAATGGATGAATGGATATCATAACATAACTCAGGAAAATGTACATTTTTGAAGAATAATGTATTACTTATTTAAAAAAATAATTTACAAATGCCTTGAAAAAAATTAACATGAATTTATAGATACCGTAACAATCAGTTATTTTTTATTTATTTTTTTATGGGATAGGACATTCTCTGGACATTGTAAACTGCTTTTTTTTCTTCCAGTGTCTTATTTGAACTGAATTAGTTGACCATAGGGGAGATTTGTGTAGTTATATCTCAACTTGCCAAAGCTGACATCATGTTGTTGCCTCCCTCGGCAACAGAGTTGACAGTAACTCAACACAGCCTCTCCTGGTTTGAAGTCAACTACCATTAGTAAGCTTCGAATTGTCCTGTCTTTCTTTTCTTGTATCTCTTCTACTTTTATCCTCAGTGTCCTCTTGTCAGACAAAAATCACTTGTTGACCTCACCGCTTTAAAATCCGCCCTTTGAATAGACTCGACTTTTATCACCCACGACGTTGCCAGGACGACAGGCCCAGCCAGAGGGAATCTCGCATCGCACAAAAGAGTGCATAAGAGATGGACCTTGTCACTGTTTCTACTCTTTAAAAAAAAAAAGGGCCACGTGGGATGACTTAAGACACACACACACACACACACACACACAAGGAAGAGTGTGATTTATTCGTTACAACAGCGCTTGCTGCTACTTTAACGCCATGTGTACGCCACTAAGGAATTTGCACATGCGGCTCACTAGGCAGACAACACCTGCTGAGTTGCTGGAGCGATGACTCGTGTGTCCAATGCTTGTGTACCATGCTGCGTAATATTATGATGCACTTTAAAAGAGGTATATTCTTTTTTTTTTTTTTTTTTTACAATTGGTAAATGTTTTAGTCGTGTGTGTGGAACATGCTTTCATCAAAATATACAAGGAATTATAGCTCAATTTATATTTTTATTGTCGGGGAGCCTGTTTCATGTAAATGAGCAACCATAGTGTTCCTCTGCTACTTGGTTTTTTTTTTATTAGAAGAAAATTTAGGTAAAATATGTCTCACTTCTATTCTTCTTCTTTTCCTTTCAGCTTGTCCTGATAGGGGTCGCCACAGCGTGTCATCTTTTCCCATCTTAGCCTATCTTCTGCATCTTCCTCTCTAACCCCAACTGCCCTCATGTCTTCCCTCACCACATCCATAAACTTTCTCTTTGGGTCTTCCTCTCACTCTTTTGCCTGGCAGCTCCATCCTCACTACCCTTCCACCAATATACTCAATCTCTCATCTCTGAACACGTCCAAACCATCGAAGTCTGCTCTCTCGAATCTTGTCTCCAAAACATCCAACTTTGGCTGTCCCTCTAATGAGCTCATTTCTAATTTTATCCAACCTGCTCACTCCGAGCGAGAACCTCAACATCTTCATTTCTTCTACCTCCAGTTCTGGTTCCTGTTGTTTCTTCAGTGCCACCGTCTCTAATTCGTACATGATCACCACTGTTTTGTAAACTTTGCCCTTCATCCTAGCAGAGACTCTTCTGTCACATAACACACCAGACACCTTTCGCCAGCTGTTCCAACCTGCTTGGACCCGTTTCTTAACTTCTTTACCACACTCACCATTGCTCTGGATTGTTGACCCCAAGTATTTGAAGTCATCCACCCTCGCTATCTCTTCTATTGAACTTTTTAAAAACAGAGTAAAGAGAAAAATAGAATATAAAGCGTTAAACAGTTTGTGTATCATGATTTTCTGTTTCAGCCAGTTCAGTGTGCTGCCCTTTCTGGTGTGTCCAGGTTGGCCACTGCGAGGCACTACTGTGTAATACGGTCATGCAGGCATAAACAAAGCAGAAAAAAGATTTCTTCCATGTAATCTATTACTAATCAGTAACTTGCTGTATTGTTAGTCTTTTTTTGTAGAGGAAGATTATATGCATGTCAATGCTCTTATGTCAACATGCATAACATATGTGCTCAAAAATGTTGCTTGAAGTGTTTGAAAATTGAGACTATAAATGCTAACGTTAGCATCTCAACAGCATTTTTTATTCTCATGAGTATTAAGCTTGTGGCTGGTCTAAAGCTTACGTAGTTTTATATATATATATATATATATATATATATACATATATATATATATATATGTATATATATATATTTTTTTTTATACACTATTTTTGTTTTGTTTGATTGTAAACTTCATCTGGGAGTGGCACTATACAACCTGAAATGTCTTTTTTTTTTGGTCAAATGTTTACTTTAAGTTAATGATGTACGGATTAGAGACGGTGGCTCTGAAGAAACAACAGGAAGCAGAAGAACTGGGGGTAGCAGAAATGAAGATGCTGAGGACATGACGACAGTGGGCGTTAGAGAGGAAGATGCACGAGATAGGCTTGGATGGGAAAAAGATGACACGCTGTGGCGACCTCTAAATTTCTTCAAGCCTTGTTGTGAAGGGATTTGTATCGCGTTTACTGTCACTATAAAGTGCTCATCAAATTTACACACGCAAATCAAAGCAAAAAAAAAAAAAAGTTTAAAAATGGGCCAAATGGCAGCTCATATCACAACCTCCATTTGTGTAGAAAATAAGATCCATGTGTGAATTCACTTTTCCCGCCTTTCGCTTAATGGTGCTGGAACAGTAAAAGACAGAGAGCATACTCAGAGAAGCTGCTGTCAGCTTGCTGTTGTCTTACAAGGAGCTGAACGGCAACGGTTGTGTATTTCATGACAAAACATCAACCAGTTCAGACGATAAATTGTATTCCCCTCACGTGAAGGTATACTCGATGACGTAACTGTAATATCTTAATGTGGTAAAGCAATCAAGCGATGCATGTAAATGTGCTATCATATTTATGGCCTTGTGAGGTGGGGATACAAGCTTAGGTCTCCCTCACGTTCAACTCCACGCTAATTTCGTCAGGATGAAATCCATGGGAACATCAGACAAATGTGTCCTTCGCTGCATCGCCCTGATGTCCTCTGCTTCTTCTTTTCCCGAGTGCAACTGCTGAATCTCAACGAAGGCATATTTCAAATGTTAAAAAAAAAAAAAAGTGTTTTGTAGAGCAGACAAAATAAAATGTGAAATCAAAAGACTGGGAATTCAACGGATCAAAATATCGGACGAAAACAAAGGTTGCAGATCTTTTTGTCCTCTGTATAAAGCCAATAAACAGAGTGAAGATTTTGACCGCCAGCTGTGACTTCAGCATGTGTTTGAGTGCGATTATGTGTAGCCACGGGGGATCCAGGTGTGACTTTTACTAGCTGAAGTTGAGGCCTTTTACAAGCCCAGACACAAGGCACTAAAGGCTCCTCTTCAGAGTAAATCCAGGCCACTGTCTTGGTAATATCAGCGTATCCGCTTTGAGGCCAATCTTGCTTTTAATCAGAATCGTGCTCTGCTGGAGAGCACAGGAAATCACATGTCGCACAACAATAGCGGAAATCTCATAAAATTGTCCGTGCGTGTTTGAATCAAGATATGAAAGATGTGCCTGACAATTAAAGGCTCGGATATCATCTTCACACATTGGAGTAATTCCTCTTAGAAGTTACATTCAAATTGCACTTTTTATGGCCTGATATGAGCTGCTCAGTAGGTGTGCTGAACCATGGAAGGGTACCAGTGATTCCAAAGAAGAAAACATTTAGAAATCCAAAATTGAAGTTATTGCAACATGTCCTGTCCTGGCTCCTCGGTACATTACAGGATTTTCTTTTTTGTCTCGGTTATCATTCAGACAGACCTTAATGCTATCATAATTCGACAACTTGTTTTTTGTCATCATATCCTTCCGTTTCCCGTGGCTGGCCAAGTGACACTGGAGCAGCGTTGAAAAATCGACTAATTTCAGGTTGTCGAAAATCGGAACCTCCCACTCGAAACCTTCGAACAACATGAACTTGGTTGGGTAAAGCTTTATTTCTCTCTGAAGCAGCTGGTAGTTTCAACTCCTGTTGATGCTGAGTGCCAATTCATCCCTCGACAGAGACTGTTCTCTGGCTTTGCTCAAAAACCTGCTATTAGTGTTTCTTCCTTGGTGGTACTGTAGTAGCAGGCCTTCTGCTGCGAAGTTTGTCTAGAGCAGATCCTGTTTTGACAGGGCTCTACTGTGTGTCTACTGTCTCTACAGGTGTGGCAGCACATGATTTAGTCGCAGAATTTTTTTGGAAGGAGGTGCAGCATGATATATGTGGAAAATGGGTTTCTGTAAGAAATAGGTTTGTCCGCAACAAGCAAGAGCTGACAAAATAGGTCGATTTTAAAAAAGTATAAGTCTACTTTGACACAGTTAAGAGTGCAGAGCCATGCACTGAAATGAAGGTCCGCTTCAGAACTATATGCCCGGTCTGCATAAATATGCATAAGCATCTTGCAAGTAAACAAAGATTCCCTGCTTAATTTGTCTTGTTTTCATTGCACTCATTATTACATCCATCCATCCATTTTTGTACCTGTCTTGTGTGCATTTGGACCGAAACTCCTGCAATGAGTGAATTAAAAAGTCAATTTTCCATAATATACCTTTCATGCCAACATTACAACTATCCAGACCACCACGTATTTATTTTTTTCCTTTTTTGCAGTCGGTCCTCCACACTCAACCTCACCCCCCGCCCTCAATCCCAGCTGTGAGACACCACGCTCGCCTTTCACACTCGCCCTCACTTTTGACGGCCATTGTTGGCCTCCGAGTGCTTGTGTGTGTGTGTGTTTCGTGCATGTGTGTGTGGCAGCAGCTGTCCTGCACCTGTTCTGCTTTCATCAGACCACCGTTGAGAGACTTCTGGGCTTTACATGGGGTCCCCCATTCTCAACCCCCCCGAGACTGATCCCACCCCTTCTCCCACACATACATATTTATTGTACTGTACAGTAGACAACTGTACAGCAGACAACTTACAGTAGCTCCACTATTCCATTAATTGGGCTTACGCGAGGGCAGCATGGTGCAGTAGTGGTTAGGACACTTGCCTTGCAGTTCGGAAGATCTGCGTTTGAACCTCTCAATCTTTCTGAGTATGGGGTAGCTTGCTATGCTTGTGGGATTTTTTCCAGGTACTCTGCGTTCATCATCCTATAGCATGCATGTTGGGTCACTGAAGACTCCAAAATGTCCAAAGGTGTAAACGTTAATGATCATTTGCTTTGTGCCATGCTTTTGATTGGTGACTAGTTCAGATTGTGCCTCACTTCTCACCCGAAATCAACTGGCTGAATTTTCCCAGTTATGCAAAAAGCAGGTCTTTGTCTCAAAGTGACAACTGTGGGAAATATTAATTTTCTTATATCTCCTCTCCTGGTGACTTTCAGCGATAGGGTGTTAGTGTTGCAAATTGAAGCGGCTTTATCACAGCTTTTGTCATATCCTTGAGTGACATTAAAAGAAAAAAAGGAGTGGGGCTTCCATTATATTTTTACATTAGTGATCCATTATGCTGTGATCACGACCCTAAAAGTGTCTCATCCTGTGTGTGTGTGTGTGTGTGTGTGTGTATGTGTGTAACTGTACACAAAGATTATGATGCTAATAAAGCAGACATCAGAAGAAGCCAAATGTGCACTCTATGTAAAAGCTTGTGAAGAGAAAAGTTGAGAACACAGCTTTATTAGTCCCGTGATGGGGAAACTCGAGTTTTAAAGTAGCCAAGTGAATCTCTGTGTACATATTTCCAGAATCAGGCAATTAGACAGAGTAGAAAGAGAGTAGGGGTGTCTGTGTCAACTGTACATCCATCCATTCTTTGAGCTGCTTATCCCCACAAGGGTTACGGGAGTGCTGGAGCCTTTCCCAGCCATCTTTGGGGAGGAGGCGGGTACAGTACACCCTGAACTGGTTGCCAGTCAATTGCAGGGCACATAGAAACATTTTGCACTCACAATCACACCTAGGGGCAATCTTGAGTCTCCAATGAATGCATGTTTTGGGAGTGCCCGGAGAAAGCCCGCCCACGCATGCACGGGGAGATCATGCAGACTCCTCACAGGCGAAGCTGGGATTTGAACCCCGGTCCCCAGAGGTGTGAGCCAGATTCTGTAACCAGTCAATCCAACGTGGTGCCTCAACTGTGCATGAATAATAAATATATTTGCAGATGTGGGTGGCAAACTGTACAAACTGTACATAAATAATAAAATACTGTTTGTAGAGAAGTAAATGTGAACAGCAGGAACCGTAGTCAGAAGCATGATACAAAATATAGTGAAGTACCTCTTCCAGGCCAACTAAATGCTATGTAATAGCCAACATTTTTATTATTTATAGGGCAGGGACTGGTTCATGAAACCTCTTAGCCAATGTGGCTTTAAAATCTCCTAGCCACACTGTTTATGTAGCAAAACCTTTAGCCACGTTTAGCCAGTCATCGTCACTGGGAAGCCGATAAGCGATAACTACGTATTCTTGATTAAAATTACATAGCAATATAGAAAAATACTATTAATTGCGAGGTGGTTTGTTTTTTTGTTTCTTTTCAGGCAATATTTCGATTTAGAAGGCAATTTTTCAGGAGGTAGTTAATTTTCAGTATTTTACACTTAACACAACAAATAAATGATACTATTCTATGACCAAAACACAACAGTGGCTATGGCCAACAAATAACTCTTTCCTGTAAGGCCAGGCTTAAATGCTAAGATGAATTAATATGAAGAAAAAAATCATTTTACTGGAGGACTGTAAAACGAAAAAACATCAATAGCACGAGAACATACAGTGTCCATCCATCCATATGATGATGCTCTTGCCAGTAGCAATAGCACTGCTGTCAGTCAGCCTAGTATAGTGATAAAGTGGAGTGAACCATATAAAAGCAGTTGAAGTGGTAAATTTCAATTATTATAAAAGTTTTAAACTGTTTATTTGATAAACCTCAAGACGTGTCTGAAGAACACTTAATTTGATCAAATTCCAAGTTTTTAGTTGAAGATTAACTTTCATATTATGAATAATTAGTGGTAAATGTGAGGCAAATTTGATCCGTCAGAACATTGAAACAGATTTCAAAAGCAGGACAAAGTGGACTTAATTAAGGTGAGGGATGCAGGGCGTGTGACTATGCTTCCTTCAGTTCAGCGCCAAAAAGCATCAGGTCTTTTCTTTCCTGATGCACCACACCCAAGAGCTGAGAAAGCCTGATTGCTTACCCAGCAGCAACTTTTATCAGGTAGGGCTTCTGAGTTTTGATGCAAGGAATTTTTATTCGCCAGCATGGCAAACGTGGCCAATATTCACTCTGCCACATCCTGTTTTAATTGGCCATTAGCGAAGTGGCAAACAGCCACCGCAACCCCTGGTTTCTGACTTGTTAACTTTTGAGGCAGATGTTGATCAGTTTGTAGAATGTGTCAGCCATTAAACAAAGGGTTGTCAGTTTGAATTCCAGTCTGCTGTCGAAATGTTCTTGGGCAAGACTAAAACCCTAAATCGTTCCCAATGGCCCAGGCAGCACTTTGCTTGGCAACAGCTACTCTTTGGTGTGGGAATGCATACAGTACGTGATTGGTTTAATTGTCAAGCAATTTTGTTACAGTGATTAGATACGTCTACTCCATCAAACATTTGTCATTTTTTTGTGTTATCACTGCCTGGTGTTTATGCCTGTGAAGGTATTCTTGTGCTAATTGGCATTGTTTCGCGTGCACCTACATAAAAAAAAAAAAATCACGTGACTTTTGTTTACGTCACCATATTTCCGGTCTAGCAAAGCATTGTTCAATGCTAAGTCGGTTGGAGACGACACGAAAATTTGTCTTATAGCACGGCGCCCAGAGTCTTGTCCGATACCGTTAGACATTTAGAAGGTGAAAATAAACGAAGGTACGTGGAAAAATTACTCGGCCTAGAGGACCCGTATTTAATGCCAAAGTCGATGTTTTTGCCGATAAAAAATTGGACTGTTAATTCGCTTCCGCTTGTCTTGGACAACTGGATAGACATGTATCTGGTGAGTAAGTCGTTGACATTTACATGGAAAAGTTTGAAAGCATATAAAAGTCTAGATGCATACAAATACTTTGTTGCTCCATCTCGATCGATCTTTTCAGCTAGTATTCAATACAAATACTGTCACGTCCCATCGGAATGAGAGTAGGACCCAAATGCAGGACTCGGACAATGCAAGGTAGTTCAAGGAGAAACGTTTATTATATGCCGAGGTCGGGGATCGAGCAGGCAGTCCGGTGCAGCAGCGGTAGTTGGGACGTCGGGCGAAGAGAGCAGGTCAGCGGGCAGGCAGGAGTCGGTACACAGAGGAACGATCAAAGCAGGCAGAAGTATCAAAGGAGTCAGGCTTACAAGAGCGGTCTGAGATGGGCGAAGGTCAGCACACACAGGTTGCCGATCAGGGATACGAGAGTGCTGGAACGGGACACGAAGCTCAACGAACTGGCGCCGGCCAGTCGTCATCGGGGTCATAAATACACAGCATAATCAGGCTGCATGAGGCGCAGGTGTGCACCTCCCAATCAGAGCAACCGCGCGGACACCCGCCCAGCCCGGGCTGGAGCGGCAGGATCATGACAAATACCAGTATATTTAAATAAATGACCCCTGGTTTTACACAAACTGTCATGATCCTGCCGCTTCAGCACGAGCTGTGCGGGTGCCCGTGCGGCTGCGCTAATTGGGAGGCACACACCTGTGCCTCATGCGGGCTGATCATCCCCCGTATATATAGGACCCGGTGACGACTGGTCCTCGGCCAGTTCGTTGTTCTTTATGCCTCGTTCCCGCACTCCTGTTTTCCTGACTTCTGATCTCCGTGCACCGACCCACGCCTGTCCACTGACCACCCTCGTAAGCCCATCCGTACTAGTACTTCGGATTGTTTGGACTGTCTGCCTGATCTCAGACCTCGGACCGAATAAAGGTTTCCTCTGTACTGTCTGCTGTCTCTGGAGTCGTGCATTTGGGTCCACCCTTGAGCCCCGTTTCGTGACACAAACTCGCATTCATTAACTATGATAGGAAAAAAAAAAAAGATGACAGAGTCATCTCTGGAACGTACACGGAAGTGATTGCGGCCACAGTTAACCTCCGTAAACCTCTTTGACGGTATTTGTTTTAAATATACATTGTTCTCAAATGAGCCAACTTGTCATTATGAATACTTGGTAATTTGAGATTGAGAAGAATAATTCCTACCGGAAATGAAGCAATCGCTATACAGGCATGTGTGTATTTTGTTTCATGTTTCATTGCCGAAATCCATCGATATTTTCTAGTCTTTTCAGCTGGTATTCCATAGAATGATCTCTTTGAATATCTGTCTCGTCCCAACAGCTTAACAGGTCTCGGGAATTGTAAATATTCTCCTCCAGTTCAATGTCTCCCACAATGTCGAGCAGCTCTCTTTGACCGGCAATATGGCGCGGTGAAAACTGTGACGTCACATGCATGAGCTCTATAAACACAGCCACATTAGATGTGTCACATAAAATCTACATAGAAATTAGAATAGAAAACAAAAAACAGCCTATAAGATTTACATTGGGAATTAAACCTGCATTGTAAATGTCGACTTGAGTGACCTTCTGCTCGAGGTGACTCAATCCTTTCGTCTCGCTCCTGCACCAGAATGCTGTTTGCTTTGCCAACAGTGCAACGCAAAATAATCCACTTAGTCACCAAGGTTGTTTTGGACCACACACACTCATACAGGTACGCAGACACAGCGGTATGATGATGCATGGCACAGCTCCTTTTTGTAGCCCTACAGTCAGCCTCCCTCATGAGCAATGTTTGGGTTAGTGGAAAGATAAACGGGTGCTGTCTCTCTGTTTTTGTCTTACTTTTTTGGCACTAGTCTTGCCAGTGGCTCTGTGCGCTCTGTATTAAACAATGCTCTTTGAGAGGGGTGCATGAAACAAGTCCTGGTTTTGATGTCCAGAATACAGCAAGAGGTGAAAGAGAGAAGAGAGTATCCAGCTGGTTTCTTTTACTAATGAGGAGTGTGTGTGTGTGTGTGTGTGTGTGTGTGTGTGTGTGTGTGTGTGTGTGTGTGTGCGTGCGTGTGCATGTGTGTGTATGCTCCTGCAAAAAGGAGCTGAAGCAAAGTGCATAAAAGACGAGCGCAAGAGCATTGAAGACTGCTCTATATTAACTTTTCAAGAGACGCGGGACCGATACCGCTTCTGTGGGTCGTCTTCACTCTGCTGCTTTCACGCATTTGACAGTCTCACACACATACGCAAACATGTGCACACACACACACACACACACACGCACCCACACACGTCTTCACACATATTGTACTCAACTGTAGCTTTTTGCCATTTTTCGGCGGCTCATAAATATGAACCTCAATAATAGATGAAATGTGTGTGCATGCGTGTGTGTCTGTGTGTGTCCACGTTAGTCTGACCGTCTCATTCCCATCTGTCTCGCTACGTGGTCATGCACCTCATCACACGCACACGCACGCACACAAACACACACTTTCCCTCTCTTTGGATAAATCGGATTATCTGGCCTGCATCTGCTAATGAGACCCCCATGTAGCAGATACCCCCCTCCCCAAGCCACAAAACCACACCCGTTCTGCACTCTCACTGTCCACCGCACACTCACACACACACACACACACACTTACACTCGCAAACACTTGGCTTCAGTGTCGCACTGGACTAAGGACTCCCTAATTATGCTCTTGCCCAGCTCTGTCTGTCCAGCTCCCTGAAATAATGTATAATATGGAGAGAAGTGGATTGATGACTCTAGGACCAAACATTGGTAATTAATTTATATGCATGGATGTGCGTGTTAGGAGACATAAGGAGTAGAGCGGGTTGACTGTCTGTTTAGAAAATGTCTCCAGAAAGGTTCATACCAGCTACAGTGGGGCCTTTAGATGCACGTTACCAGATTTGCAATTTTTTTTTTTTTTTTTTCAAGATACCATATAAGACATCATTCGGACAATTTTTGGCTTTGGCTTGTGAGGATACATGTAATAAGAGTCCGATATGGTGGCAGTAAATTCAACTCACTTCACAACAAGCAGCAGTTTGGTAGTTGTTACCAATTCTTCCAAAAAAAGAGGCTTCAAGCTGTTTGTCACTCCTGTTTTAAATTAACTCTCAAACTAAACGTAAGACAAAGAATTCCATGGTGTATTTAAAATCAACCAAACGACTTTGATGTAAGAACATCCCCGCAAGGTTATTGCTAACACCTAATGGAAAACACCAATTCCCCTTCAATTTTCATGGTCGCCAAAGCTGTACTTTGCAATAGAACAAAAGCGTGTTACAGGCTTGAAAAAATACCATACAACGTAGACGCTAATTCTTCTTCCTTGATATATTTTGATGGGATGTCAAAAACATGTTTAGACACCTTGAAACTGTTAAAAATTGTTTTTTAAAAAAAAAGTCTCCTTTTAGGCGTCATGGTGGCTCAGCTGGTAAAGCGTTGGCCTCGCAGTTCTAAGGACCTGGGTTTGATCCCGGGCCCACCTGTATGGAGTTTGCATATTCTCCCCGTGACTGCGTGGGTTTTCTCCAGGCACTTCGGTTTCCTCCCACATCCCAAAAACATGCAACATTAATTGGACACTCTAAATTGGCCCTAGGTGTGATTGTTAGTGCGACTGTTGTCTGTTACCATGTGCCCTGTGATTGGCTGGCAACCATTTCAGGGTGTCCTCCACCTCCTGCTCGTTGACAGCTGAGATAGGCTCCAGCACAACCCGCGACCCTCGTGAGGATAAGCGGCAAAAGGAAATGCATGGATGCAAGTCTCCTTCTACAAATGTAAAAAAAAGTTTTTGTGTAGTTTTACAAATTAAAATTTTTCTTGAAACTATATGACATTGGGTGCATTGGTTTTTTCAGCTTCACCTTTAAGTGCAAAAACAATAAATGAACATTCATTTTTTTCTCCATGTATTAGTTTTAACATCATACATCCACACATGCTGTGATATCCCACAGAGTCTCCACGAGCACAACATTGAGTTTGCATGTTTTCCAGAAGATCAAATGCATCGACTAAGTGTGTTAAATCTAAAACTCTTTCTATGTGTGCCAGTGAGTCACTTGATCTAATATGCTGTCAGTGTGTGGGTATATGTGTGTTTTTCCCAAGCACCACTTACAGGATAGCAGTGACTCTCAAATCCTGATGAATGTGCAGCATTTAATTCATTCTTGGATCCTTTCCTCCTTTTTGGCTGACCATTTGCGTTGGGAGCCGGATCGCATGAGGATCCTCCTTTCAAACTCAGAACGTGAGATGGGTGGATGGAGTCAATTAGAGGCCAAGTACAAGCCCAATTCCATAAAATTCAAAGTTGATGATTTTTGGTAAAACGTTTGAGTTTGAACCCATTATCTTGTCTTTGTAGTGTATTCAATTATAGTTTAAACATGATTTCCAAATCATTACATTCTGTTTTTATTTGTTTAACACAAAGTCACAAATTTACTGGAATTGGGTTTGTACATGATCGATACATCCAAAAGTGATTTGCACGAAGGAGCGTCGAGATATAGCAAATATCAGCATCGCACTGACCTTTGACTCCTTCGCGCTTTTAGGGTCATGCTGAATTGTTAAGTCTGACCCGTGTGGAATGTCTCACATTTTTCCCATCACACAACACACTGAGATCATCAGAAGCATTCTTACAATGCAATGCAATCTGTAGCATGCTAACAATGACTTCAGTTAACCCATAATGATAATTTGGGGACATTTCTGACAGATATATACAGTAAATAATATTCCCCAATGAAGCTTGATAACATGCTAACAATCAATATGGTAATGCATAGCAAGATGACTTTCTGAGTATCAAAAGATTGATGAGGATTTTACATCAGTCCAGTGGTTGGCATATTATTTCAAAAGGAAAATAATAAGGCTAATGATAAAATACGAACATGCTAACAGTTGATTATAAAACATGCCACAGCAAATAAATAAGGATTTTACATCATGTCGTGTAGCCAGGTAAATGAGACTGGACAAAATATCATGTTAGAATATGGTGTCTTAACATCTAGATAGCATTGTCACTAAAGAATTTGCCACAATTGACAAACAAGAATTTAGTCAAGTAAATGAGACTTGATAAAATCTCATCATGCATGCAGATGGTATGTTTCTTTATAGATATCATTGTGACTGAAGAATTTGCCACAGCAGAGCAACAACAATGTAGAAGCGTAAATGAGACTGGATAAAGTGCTAACATGCGAGCAGTTAGTATGCTAATATACAGCAAGAAAGCACTGTGATGGCAGAATTTTCCACAGCAGCTCCATAATAATTATATATCGTGTTATGTGGTTTGGCACTATTCCAAAGGTTAATGTCACCAGATCAAAACATGCTAACACATAGCAAGCTTGCTACATAAGTACAGAAAGTGCCACATTTAATTGTGGATTTTACATCCTGCCCTGTAGTCAGGGAATTATTTCTATTGTATGCAGTAATAAGGAAATACTAACAATATGCTAAGCGACTCTATGCTACATGATCTTAAATACAGTACATACACGAGACTTTTAGATACATTGATGCTGATTTTTACATCACATTCTGTTTACCTCTTCCTGGTGAACTCTTTTACCTTTCCTCCTAGTTTCTTTAGATCCTTCCTTCCAGAGAGTCCACTCATCTCCTCTTATCTCACTGCAGACACTAAACACTCTTTCATCTGTCTTTGCCCATCAGGACGAGACCCCCTGCCCTCCCCGGAGGTGGTTTTCCCGCTTTCCTCCTCTTCCCACTCTCTCCAGCTTTCTCACGATTCATCAATAATTCACGTTGATTTTGTAGCGAATAAATTGATGAAATGGTTCATTTATTATTCACGTGGTGTGTTGCTGGGTTAGGGGGGGATACTTGTGTAAACTTACTTGTGCTAAGTATGCTCAACTCTGTGTTTTTGTCTCTGCAGTGTGCCTCGCGTCCGTGACGGTCAACGTGGCTCCAAAAGTGGAAGTGTTGAAGGACGAGACTGCCATGTTGCCCTGTACGTACACCGCGACGTCGTCCAGCAACACCATTGTGGAGTGGCAAATTGTAAGTAACTGTAATTCTAACCATTGTTCTGTAAATTAACATACCAACTTCAAGCATGTTATCATTTCATCCCATCCCAAACGACATACCACACTGTCTGAACAGAGGGCATCACATGAAGTCCTTATTGATTGATTGATTGTGGCAACTTCTGTACACAGGTTGCTATTTGCTATATGTTAGCATATTAACTGTTAGGATGTTAGCATTTGATCTTCTCTCATTAGGCTTTTGAAGCTTTTAAAATAGTACTTGACCACAATAATTCCTTATTGCTTGACTTTGGCGCATTCAGTACTGAAGTTGCAATCTTGCTATATGTTGGCATTTCATCGCTTTCACCCTTTTCCTTGGCTTTTCAGGAGGTGCTGGGAAGCAGGAAGCGCGTGGCTTACCGCACACAGGACGGCAAGGCTAAAAGTGACCAGGGCACCCCCCTGAGCGGACGCATCAGCATCAGCGAGGACTTAACCTTGACCATCACGTCGGTCCAACCCTCTGATGGGGTCAACTTCATCTGCTCCGTCACCGGATCTGCTGGAACCGGAGAAGCTGCCACCATGCTCAAAGTTTTCTGTGAGTCCACCTAAGACGCTTCAATTCTAAAGCGATCGTTGAATGCGAACATGCTAAAGGTTGTTGTGCTAACATTGTGTCACAGAAAGTGCTTCGGTACATTGAAGTGGATTTTTCATTATTTCATGTATTTACAGACTCTTAAATTAGACTCTTGGACTCTTTCCATAGTGGCTAAAAAAATGGTTGGTGAATGTGTCACTCCCTCTCGTATGATAATGCTTAATAGTTCTTTACACAATAATAATCAATTTAACAATAAACAGGAAAAAATATGCAATAAAATTTAATGGATTTGTTTATCCAGGGCGGCACGGTGGCTCACACACAGTTCTGAGGTCCCGGGTTCAATCCCAGCCCCGCCTGTGTGGAGTTTGCATGTTCTTCCCGTGCTTGCGTGGGCTTCCTCCGGGTATTCTGGTTTCATGCAAACATGCAACATTAATTGGACTATCTAAATTGCCCCTAGGTGTGATTTTGAGTGTGGCAGTTTAACAATATCTCAACTTAACGTGTGGCCTCACAGTTCTGAGGTCCCGGGTTCAATCCCGTGCCTGTGTGGAGTTTGCATGTTCTCCCCGTGTCTGCGTGGGTTTGCTCCGGGCACTCCGGTTTCCTTCCACATCCCAAAAACATGCAACATTAATTGGACACTCTAAATTGACCCTAGGTGTGATTGTGAATGCAACTGTTTATCTCAATGTGCCCTGCAATTTGCAGGCAACCAGTTCAGGGTGTACCCCGCCTCCTGCCTGTTGACAGCTGGGATAGGCTCCAGTACTCCCGTGACCCTTGTGAGGATAAGCGCTGAAGAAAATGGAAGGATGGATTTACCTGATTATTTGATTAATCAATGGAACATTGATAGAATAATTGATTCAAGAACTATTCAACATTAATAGTCCCATTACTTTTTCAAAATGCCTGAGACTGGATAAAATGCTAGCAATGCTCACGTGATATGGCCACATACATCGAGATAGCGTGACACTCTTACAATGAAGGTATGCTGACAATGTTGATCAACTTTGATACAGAATACACTTTGGCGGATTAATAGGGATTTTCCATCATGCTGCGTAGTAAGGTAAACGCGAACATGATGGGCCTGAAAACTCAAGCAACCATGTGTCTGACATCTGCTTATTCTGGGGCCATGCATGTAAAAATATGGAGTGTCTCGTCAGTGGGTGGTCCAAGGACACTCATGGAGATTGGGGGGGGGGGGTCTCTGTTATTTGGGTGAGACATATGAGACATGACAGGTGTGATTGAACTTTTCATCAATTATGTCAAGAACGATTAGCTTGAGGTTAATTGACTCTCGAACTTATTAAAGGAAAAAGCTGAGCGATTACTGGTGGACGCCGTTTGCCTCGGAGATATCTGTGGAACGTTGGAAAAATAACTGCCCATGCCATATTTTCTTCAAAATCAAAAAGAACAAAATGGCATGCATCATTTTTCGACAATACCTGACATCAGGGTATTATGTAAAATCCTTATCAGTCTGCCGCAGCACATTTTATATCAGTCACTATCTGCCGGTGTTTAATCTCATTAGCCTTTTACAGTCTTACCCCACAATAGAAATCATAATAATAATATATTCTCTATCAGAGTAGCTTTCTTCATAATACATCCATGGAAATTAGTCCCCTTTTGGCTATATTCACCGTTTTCAACTCAAAATGGGCCATATATGTGACTCGTATACTGTAAATCCAATGATGTGGTAGGCCATTTTGTTCTTCTTTAATGCTGGGAACTAGAGCCATTCCACACATCCACACGGAGGTGTGATTGTGACTATTATGCACGGACTAATATGCCCGAGGTTGCCCGCCTGTGTGCTCGGGACCTGCTTTGGACAAGCCACAGGAGTTGAGGAGACCAGGAAAAACAGTTCTGCCGCTTCTCCTCTTAAGAAATAATGGTACTTTTACTCCATTAGAATTATCTAAAAATCTCTTGCTTATTTTGTCTGTTATTCCTTTTTCACCAACTATTTAGTCAGCGAGACGACTTAACTTTCCGCAATGGGTGCTGTTTGTTCCAATACAATTTAAGCAGTGACGACTTTGAATGTTGTTCACCAATCAGACGAGACAAGAAAGTCACATGACCTCACCGTCTTCTATTGGGCTTCCTAGGGGTAGGCTGATCGTCGTGGACATCATTTCGGGAAGATTGTTGTTACTGTGAAGGCAACGGAGTATGACTCTTGAGTACATTGTATTCCATCTATTGTAGTAATTGTCTGGCACTGTCTGTCCAAACATGGAGATTTCAGGTTGCTTATAAGTTGAGAAAACTTGCAAAAAAGAAAAACAAATTGAGGTCAGGAGCCAAGATTGGATGGTCATGCTGTTTATTTCAATTAAATTTTTCCAATTTTTATTTTTGTGTGCTATTTATTTGGTAAACTGTCATTCAAGCAACATTTTTGCTCATCGGATCACCATGTATCATATTTGTTGCGATGGTCTTTTTTTTATTTTCATGTTGAGGTGCTGCACCCAAAGTACACGTAACATCGGCGACACGAGCTGATCCGCTAGTACTTTTCCAGAATGGTTGCTTCGAGAGGAGGATGCTATTCATATGGCACAGCTTGAAGCAGGCAAGATGGGCCTGGCTCAAGATGGAGGCTAGAACAAAAAGGCAAAAAAATTGGGCGCATTTAGTTTGTCTTCAATTTGTACATCATGCACTTGAGCGGTGTAGATGATTTTTAGTTCAAATTAAAATTTACGTTACCTTATTGAACTCTTAAGGGTCTTTCAGAATGCTTAATATATGTTGAAATAAAAAAATTATCTGTTGGGCCCTGCAGGGTGGCCTCAGACCCCCTCCGCCCCCAAGGTTGTTTTTTTATCACCTTTTCATGGCTGTGGTGTTAGCATGTCTGATAAATATATATGATAGCATAGCAATGTTATAATAGTATTTTAGACAGTCGAATATATGGGAAATTAGAAAGATTATAATTGCATGCCAATGTTACGAATTTAAGTAGTGCACATTTGACAACTTCAACTGCTGTTAAAAATAACAAAAGAAAGGATTTAGTAGCCAAGGTTGTCCTAGAAAATTGTCCTACCATCCAATAACCGTGATGTACTTGTAAAAAGGAAAAAGGTGGGTGAGTGGGAGTGTATTAACAGTGTTGCACTGCACCGCAATGTAGTACTATTTGACCATTTAGTGTCAAGCACTTAGTGGACGAAAACAGCTCGCAGTTATTCGTCGGTCACATTTGGCTGCCGGGATCTACAAGAGGGGGGAATGAATTATGATGTCTGTCGTATTTTTATGGTCTCGTGAAAGCTGAGCTGTGCTGGTTTCTGGCTTTTGCAATAGGAAGCAAATAACTGCTATGAGAAAAACATAATTAAAGCCTGGGTGTAATCCCTATAAATATTCTAAAATAGATATTGTAATGAAAAATACATATAACATTATTCACTTCAATGTCGATACGAAAAAATAAATGTGAGCTGAGAGCGCGTCATCCATGCGCAAAGTTGCAGAAGTGTCATTCTACGATATCGAAGTGGTCGCCATATTGGCTGCGTCCTCTGTCCATGACGTCACCCAAATGAAAACACGCGGTGCACTCTAACTATGGGAGACAAACGCGCCCCATTTGACACGGAAGCTCTTTTCGAAAAGGAGAACACCACACAAACGAGTGAAGTTACCGGGGCAGTCTTACACTATTGTTTCGAGCCATATTCAGATGATATGCGATCACGGCCAAACCTCATCCCCGTCGCGCAGCCTCAGCCGGTGTGGTTGATTTTCTGCTCTGTTGTGGCATATAAGGAGGAGGTGAAGCCGAGCCATGCTGCTTTTAGGAGTATGTTCAAAACCGCCGCAGTAATTGTTGAACACCGTCGAGCCGGGGCGCGTTACTGCCTACCTGTTATTTGGAACCCATGAATCCATTTTTCACAACGAACAGGGTCTCTTTCAAACTTATGAAGGGTAATTCCATTCTCCCAAGTGTTCAAGCAATGTCCAGCAATGCAATGAGCCGACATTTTGGCTAACACGAAGGAACAACGAGCTACCTTCCCAGAGGTAAAACTAATGGAAACAAACGAGTCCACTCGGGGGCGCCTCTGTCCTGTACGTCACTTCCTGCTTCTTCTCAAAAACAAATCCCTCGAGAGGATTTTCATGGCGGGAGTTACAAAAAGCTGTACACGTCAAAATCATGTTTTGTGGTGAAAAAACACATGGGACCATATTGGCTGTGGGTTTTTCATTAATAATATGCAAAAAATCATCCATTTCATGACACTTGACCTTTAAAGACCCTGTTAAGTAAATTCAGAGATTGGCTACTTTAGAGTACCTCATTGTTATGGGAAAAAAATGCTCATCACATTTGAACATTATTTATTACATTTTATGGACCTCTTATTTGATCAGAGTTCATGACGTCTATACTTCTGAGATTTTGTAGGATGACCGTTCATTAACATTATTTCCGTTACATTCGTGGTTATTGGAAATTTTGAAAAAGATAAACTGCAAGAAAGTGTTTTCAACATCAAAAATAACCATTCAAATTTAGAAAGGTTGGTAACAACACTTCCTTTTGTGTCAAGTTTGGAAAACATTTGTTTTCACTTTCTGGAGACTTTTAAGAAGAAGAATGAATGCTGATTTTTTTTTTTTCAAATCGTCCAAGTCTCTACTTTTCAGCAGTGCGCCTTGATTATAATATCCCAAGCATGGCTCAAAAATGTATCTTTTTTGACCCTGTTGCTGTGCCTCAGCTCTGGATTGTGTAGTAACTACACTGTAGTTTTATCAGCAAGTTCTACTGATGCTACTGCGAGTTTTTCCACTTCATACAGTTGTTACATATATACAGTGGCTTGTGAAAGTATTTGGCCCCCTTGAACTTTTCAAACTTTTGCCACATTTCAGGCTTCAAACATAAAGATAGAAAATTTAAGTTTGTTGTCAAGAATCAACAACAAGTGGGACACAATTGTGAATTGGAATGAAATTTGTTTTATATTTTATACTTTTTTAACAAATAAAAAACTGAAAAGTGGGGCGAGCAATATTATTTGGCCCCCTTACTTTCAGTGTAGCAAACTCACTCCAGAAGTGCAGTGAGGATCTCTGAATGATTCAATTCAGCTGCAAGTCACTTGTTGTATGTCTCTATCAGTTTTGCACATCAAGAGACTGAAATTCTTCCCCGTTCATCCATGCAAAACAGCTTGAGCTCAGTGAGGTTGAATGGAGAGCGTTTGTGAACAGCAGTCTTCGGCTCTGCCCACAGATTCTTGATTGGATTCAGGTCTGGACTTTGACTCGGCCAATTCTAACTTCTGGATATTTTTATTTGTGAACCATTCCATTGTAGATTTGGCTTTATGTTTTGGATCAGTGGCCTGTTGGAAGAGGAATCTCCATCCCAGTCTCAGGTCTTTTGCAGAGTCCAACAGGTTTTCTTCCAGAATGGTCGTGAATTTGCCTCCATTCGACTTCCCATCAATTTTAACCATCTTCCCTGTCCGTGCTGTAGAAAAGCGGGCTCAAAGCATGAGGCTGCCACCCCCATGTTTGACAGTGGGGATGGTGTGTTAAGAGTGACGAGCTGTGTTGCTTTTACACCAAACATATCGGTTTGCATTGTGGTCAAAAAGTTTGATTTTGGTTTCATTTGACCAGAGCACCTTCTTCCATGTTTGTTGTGTCTCCTAGGTGGCTTGTGGCAAACTTTAAACTAGACTTTTTTTGGATATCTTTGAGAAATGGCTTTCTTCTTGCCACTCTAGATCTCTGCAGTCCATCCAGAGTGATCATGTGTCTCTTGGCTGCGTCTCTAATCAGTCTTCTCCTTGTTCAAGGTGAAAGTTTAGAGGGGCGGCCGGGTCTTGGTAGATTTGCAGTTGTCTGATACTCCTTCCATTTCAATACGATTGCTTGCACAGTGCTCCTTGAGATGTTTAAAGCTTGGGAAATGTTTTTGTATCCAAATCCAGCTTTAAACTTCTCTACAACAGTATCTCGGACCTGCCTGGTGGGTTCCTTGGTCGGCATGATTCTCTCTGGACTTTAAACAGAACCCTGACACTATCACAGAGCAGATGCATTTATACGGAGACTTGATTACACACAAGTGGATTTGATTTATCATTTATCAGTCAACATTTGACCATTCAGAGATCCTCACTGATCTTCTGGTGTGAGTTTGCTCCACTGAAAGTCAAGAGCCCGAGTAATATTGCACGCCCCACTTTCAGTTTCTTATTTGTTTAAAAAGTAGAAAATTTACAATGAATTTTGTTCCACTTCATGATTGTGTCCCACTTGTTGATTCTTGACAAAAAAATTTATATCTTTGTTTGAAGCCTGAAATGTGGCGAAAGGTTGAAAAGTTCTTTCACAAGACGCTGCATATGTATAGACAGATGGATAGATAGATATTTTTTTTAAGAGAGAGCGTTTGTTTTTCTCAGCAGCGGAATGTTGCTGATGATAAACTGACCTTGCATGTGCACAGGGGAAAGAAGCAGGAAAATACAGGAGGATCCAGCACCTGTGCTATTGTTTTCAAGCTCGGGAGAGTGCTTTTTTTGTGTAAGTGTGCATGCGTGATTCAACCCTTATCAGCTCATGTGTCGGGGGTCATGTTTGGGATAATGCTGAGCAGGATATTTACTACTCAACTGAATTAACAAGGTCAGGAGCCAGCGTGGGATGGTCTTGCTGTTTAATGTTTGTTCCTCGAGGTTAAAAGTGTGGGTGTTGCTTCCTCTGAATGAGAGTGTGATCTTTTGTCATCACACTCATCTTCCTCCCTCTTTTTTTCTTTCCCTCAGTTGCTCCAGAGAAGCCCACCCTCACACAGGCATCAACGCAAGCAATTTCTGTGGGAGAGGCCACAAGCTCAGAGGTGTGTTTACAATCTAGTCGCTATGCTGTGTGCACATTTGTGTGTCTGTGGGTTTTCAGGCAAAAAGTGGAGCCTTCATTAGGTACACCGATACAATGTAATTATACAATTTACAATTCTCCCAAAATACCATTAAAAAGATGCCCGCCTCACAGTTCTGTGGACCCAGGTTCGAACCCGCCCTTGACTGTGTGGAGTGTGCATGTCCTCCCTGCATAGGTTTTCCCCCGGTACTCTGGTTTCCTTCCACATCCCCAAAACATGCATAATAGGTTAATTGAAGACTCTAAATTCCCTGTAGATGTGAATATGAGTAGATGTGAATGGTTGTTTATACAAGGCGTACCCTGGCTCTTGCCTAGAGTCAGCTGGGATAGGTGCCAACGTGCCTGTAACTCTAGTCAGGATAAGCAATTTAGCAAATGGATGGATGGATGGATGTCTTTGGTCACTCCACAAGAAAGTCTCAAGCGCCCATGCCGGAACAGATTCAGAAAGTCTGCCGTTTTGGTTGAATCGTGTGAATTGTTAGATTGTTTGGTTATTTGCACACATTTTTCAAAAAACAACTCGTCCGTGATGTTTTGCAATGGCTACCAAAATTGAGCGTTGAGGCATTTTCTCTATATATGTGTAAGCTTAGAATACACTTCTGCTTGAGTGAATAAAAACAAAACCAAAAAAAAGACACAATTGCTGATACACTTTCACCTGCATATACAAAGTCGGAACACTCATGCCCGGCCAACTCAACTTCAGCTTCTGATGTCTCTCACTTGGCTGCGCCCCTTAAAAGCACTCATCCGACACATAAATTGAGTGAAGCCTCAATATTCGCGGGGGTTAGGCACTAAGCCCTGCCACGAATAGTGAAAGTACATGATTAATTGATCCTAAAAGGTGTTTTGTTATTGTGTATAGGTCCCACAAAATAGCAGCAAAACACTTCAAAAGTAGAGAACCATAAACCACCAACACCATGCATCCATCATGAACACAATTTTGAATCCATGTTGTATTAACAACTGTATTCAGTAGTTCAATTATTCAACAAATACAAGCCACCTTCACAAGAGGCCCATCAATGGTTTTAGTTAGCATAGAAGCCTAAATGACAAGCCAACACAAACTGACATGACATGACAGCAAAACAACTAAGCTCACTTGCACACCAGTCACTAAGCAATTTTTAGCATTTACACACTGTAATGATACTCCGGCAATACAGACAAATTGTGACTGCAAAGTAGCCTATGTGGGCAAAAAGTAAGTTTTTACTTTTGACTGTGCAAGAGGTGACTTCAAGGGAAGCGAACAAAGCTGTAGATCGCAGATGTAAAAAAACTTAATAAAACAATAACACCAAGATTCCACAAGACTGTGCCAAATTAGAACATGTATCACTTTGGGCTGAGCACAATTGTGAATTAACTAAAATTTTAATGAATAATGTTGGACAGGCTCCCCAAAAGAATCTGGAATTTGTGAATGCTGTGCCAGAAATATACTGGGGTTGACTGTTCTATGGGTAGTAATAGCATTTTATAATTCTTTTCTCTTTTGTCATGTTTTTACACCGTGCACGGCTGTTTCTTTATCCGAAACACTAAAAAAAGTGGTGTTTTTTGGCTAGCTGAATGGATGAATAAAATTTCAATTCCTTTCAATAAAGAAAATTAATTTGATGTACAGTATGGGTAATGTGAGTAAGGAGGTTGGTCCTGGAACATATTAATCAAGGTACTGCTTTATTGTAGAAATTTACCAAGAAGCTAATAACAAAATGGTAATTCTTTGGTCCTCTCAATCAGATCGGTACTTGCGTGACAATGAATGGACACCCACAGCCGAGGATCATCTGGTTTAAAGATGGCAAGCCGATTCCCGAGGTTAAGGACAAGAAAGAAAGTATGTTGATTATATATATGATTTAATCATTTTTAAGGTCACTTTGCACGTCGACTAATATTGTCACTCTTGTTCACAAAGAGACCTACATGGTTCCGTCTCAGGTGAAGGAGGCATCGGGCCTGTTCACCATCAAGAGCACCCTGTACATGCAGCCAACCAAGGCCGACAAGGATTCGGTGTTCCACTGCATTGTAGAGTACAGCATGCCGGGAGGCCAGATTATGCAGAAGAAGTCCAACACCATCAACCTCAACCTAAACTGTGAGTCCACGAATTGACAGGCCTTCTTTCTAAAATGTCTGTGATCAGCTCAACTCTTGCTCTGTTTATCATCTTGCTATCTTACGTTTTTTGCCATCCTCGACTAGTGTTATCTAATCAACTGTACATGTCCCCCTTTCCCACCACTGACAGTGAAGGTGAGCCACACCAGAAAAAAGTGGAAGGGAAAACAAAAATAGCTAAAGATAGCAGCAAGATAGTAATGTGCTAGCACGCTAGCTCCAGATGCTATCTAGGTTGCATAGTCTTTTGTAATACCGTATAAAACTATCTTTACTTTCATCCTTTCAAATGACTTCATTTTTTATAAACATAAAATAACTCAAATTTGACTAAAATGGAGTTCTTTAACATTTTGACCCACGTATTAAAGTGTTATCAACTTATCTTCAGCTACTATTCTTAGCATGCATGTGAAATGCTAATAACGACATGTGGGTCATTTAGTGGAGCAAAATTAAATTAACACAAAAAATGAATAAATTATGAAGAAAATATATAATTAATATGTTGACCCAATGATTAAAATAGTTTTGTCACATTAGCTCAGTGCTTCTCAATTATTTTCTGTTACCCCCCCCCAGGAAGAAAACAGTTTGCGCCCCCCCCACTCTCTGCCGCGACTATAAATATCATAAGTCTATAAAATTGTTATAAGTATAACTCTGCTTTACATTGTATCCTTATTAACATTAAAGAAAACAAAAATAAATTAGAAATATAGTTCAACTTACAAGAAAGAATAACTTTATAAACATTGTTTTGTAGTCTGTACCTAAAAAGATTTTTAGCGCATCCATTTGCCAGTTTAAACTAAGTGTTTTTGACTGACTTATTGCACCATTTGACAGTGAAACAAAATTAAATAAAACCAATTAATAACTTCAAATTCAGTTCAGCAACATTAACTCAGGAGCACAATATATAAAACACTTAAACTTGCAAAAATGAATAAAACATCTAAGCAATTTGGTATACTACCTTATATGATGCAAACTGCTCGCTGTTTTTTCTGAAGTAGCTTTCACAAAGAGGGATGATTGTCAGCAATATTCGGCAAGTTTTCGCTGAAATAAATTCAGCATTTTATCAACGTGACTGGGGTGTAATGTCTTAAAGTGGCGCATTAATTTATTTGTCTTCATGCCGTCCGCTGCCAACATTTTTAGACACAGTAAACACAGTCGTCTTTCATCATCTCCCACTGAAGTCACGGTGAAGCCAAGCGCTACATACGCTTTGTCATATTTCCTCGTCTTAGCTTTTGGGGGAATTTGTTTTATCTCATTGTCTTCATCTCTCTCCGCCTTTCTTTTCATCCATGTTAAAAAAATGTTCATGTTGTCTCTTATGGGTTCGTTGACTGTACTTCAGATTGCCTGCTCGGTGCAATAAAAAAAATAAAAACCTACAGCGCTAATACTCCCTGCGCACACTGACAATGAGTGCCTCCAGGGGTGCGTGCCCCACTATTTGAGAATCACTGCATCTTGAGATGCTATGCATAGTATGCTTGTAGAAGCATTAATGGTATTTCCACATAGTTTCTAGGCAGGGACATGCCCCACTACGATGTGACTGTCTCCTGCGTCGCGAAAAGGGCACGTAATTGTGACGAGATCACCGTCTCAAAGATGCATCACGTTTGTAAAAAATAAAAACAATGACGTTTGTTATGGTAAAATTTAGGGCTAGGGTTAGGATTTAAGGTGGTTTAGGATGGGTTCAGATAAGGATTAAGGAGGTTTAGCGTGCAAAACATTAGTTTCAGAATCAAAATTATTACCCTTACAAGTGCAGTGAAAAATAAGGTGCAGGCCATTTAGTGCAAAGACAAAAAAAAATATGCAAGAATCAGTAATAAAGATGTAAAGATTGGAAAAAAAAACGTATTAACGCTGCCGCACTTAGATTAAATTGCCTACTTCCTCACCCATTTTGTAAGTAATAAAGCGTGGGATACAACATCCAATCATAGTACAGCATGCATGTTCCACAGCCATTTACGTTGTAGTAGGGCGTGTCCTGTCTGGAAATAGTGTGGGATTCCTAAAAACACTTTTAAGGATGCTACATAATAGCTTATAGCTCTTTTTGTGGAATTAAATACAAAAATAATAAAAAATAAATATAATGGGAATTAAAAAAAAATACCCTACAACCAAAATAGTCTTATCACGTTATTTCAAGATGCTATGTTTAGCATGTTTTGGAATTGTAGGCTAGCAGCTTGTGAATATTTTTGTGGAATCAAATAGAAGAAACACAAGTAGGTAAAATCTGAATGAAATTATTTCAGTTATTTTCCATCTGGTTATTAGTCTCATGTGACCTGAAAATGCTATGTGTAGCATGTTTGAGGAATACCTACCGAGTAGACAGACATCGAGAATAGAGTATAGAATAACTTTTTAACCTAGTTTTGTACTGCAATATGTTTTTTTTTCAATGTTAGTGATGGCTTTTTTTAAGCCCTGTGTTGTTACTAAGGTTTTGGATTAAAGTTAATTTTCTTCCAGACTCTTTGCTGGTGACATAGTAGTCCTCCACCACAGAAGATGAAAAATGCTGAGCATTAGATGTGGAAAGAGGAGTCACTGGGAAAGTGCTTGTGGAATGCTTTGTACATTTCCCATTGATATACAAAACGGCAGTGGAAACTCACCCAATAGAGGAATTCTCTCCTGTTCCCTCCCGATGTCTGTCCCTGTCCATCTAGACCCTTCGGAGACTGCGACATTTACCCTCCTCAATGCTGGAGCTGTCAAAGAGGGTGACAACGTCACCATGAAGTGTGAGACGGACGGAAACCCTCAGCCAGAGTTTGACTTCACCAAAGATGTATGTTGAAAAAAGCTGTTTAACAAAACCAAATGGGTTTTGGTTTTGCTCAAAACAATTTGCAAATTCCTGCTTTCTCTTTGGGTAGCAACGTAACAGCTCGTGTGTTCTCTTGGTGCTATCCAGAATTTATGTGGCAAAATTATGCCAGTAGTCCAAAATGAAGAAAATTCATATATTGTTGCTTTGTAACAAATAACACATCTTCAAATTTTGAGTTTACTATACTTATTCAGTCTATTAATTTTATAGTAATCTGAAAAAACCAAGACAAGGATTTGTGTTGTTTTTATTTGTGTCCCTAAAAATGTGCTTTTGGTGTGTTTTTAGGTCAAATATTTCCTAAGAAAGTGAAGATACATACTTTTTTTGTCATGTGTTGCCAAGAAGGAATACCAATATATGATGTATAGGATTTTGTTTGAGAGAATTTTTGGGGCACAATTACAGCTGTGTATTGCATTCTTTAAAAAAAATTCCCTTATAGTTGGTGTCCAACAAAAAGCAAATAAGTAAATACTCTATGTACAATATTTCCATTGTTTCATTCTTAATTTTTAATGTTATAATGTTCTATACAATACAGTCCCTTTTTTCTTGTTTAAAAACTGAAAAATTCTATAATGTTTCAATGGGTTACTTTGATTTGGTACACAAGTAAACTGATTTGTAAACTGGATCGTGGAGAAAATTTAATTGATAAGTCAAGATGCACCTGTGTAATTTTTAGATTTGTCATCCACACATGTCGTATAAATTCTCACCCTCCAGGGCAAGGCCATCACTGGCGTGGGCGGCCTCCTAATGTTGAAATCCACCAAGCGCACCGACGCCGGCATGTACACATGCAAGGCCATCGACTTCGACAACCTTGACGCCGACCTGACAGGCGAGATCAACCTCAGCGTACACTGTAAGTGAGCCGCTAAAGCAGGGTACACAGGAAAAAAAAAAACAACCATCACACACTAATCACCATAAGATGATCGCTCAGGATAATCTTCCAGAGGCATTGAATGATACAGTCTTTGCAGACTTTCATTGTATGAAATGTAATCAAATGTATAAAATTTAGTGCAATTGTCTGTTTGTCTTCATCCCACTTGATTGGCTATCTTTGTGTCTTGTGTTACCATCACGGAGTTTGACTTGGCCAAATTCAGTTTTGATCACACTAGGATTTGAAATTGTAAATATTTAATTTGATTAACATTTATTATTATCTACTGCAACTATTTACTGAGAAGATTAGGGAGGAAAAATCCTCATTAACAGACCCCACACTGGAGGATAATCGCTCAGGAGAACCTTACAGGTACATCTGATAATCAAGCCTTGCCTGACTTTGATCGGGAGGAAAAATGCTCAAATTCGGCCAAATTATCAGAATGTGTGTACCCCACTTTATGTATGGAAAGGACAAAAGAGGCTGCTGTCCAATCAGATCGTTCACACTTCAGGCGCCGCTTTAAAGTCATCCCAATTTGAGCCTATCAGACACATTAAAGGGAGATAACCTCCGAATTGTGCGGAACGGCTTGAGCACAAAATGGTCTTAACTTCAGAGGAAAGGCATTAGCTTTGTACTTCTAAATATTCCTCTTTGTGTAACCCTCTTAAGAGCTTATTACATGCTCGCCAAAGCTCTTAATTGACTTTCCCTCTTTCTCCATGTCAGACATTGATCCAATGAGTGTAACGCCAGCGAAGCCTCAGGTTGTCATGCTTGGAGACAGTGTGGAGTGGCAGTGTAAGACCAAAGCCTCGGCGCCACATACAGTGCAATGGAAAAAGGTGAGCTGAGTGTTTTTTTCCTTCCCTCGTCCCTTTACCCTGACTTATTTGAGGAATCTCATTCCCTATTACCAGGGAGGTCATCATTTGACATTTAGAGTACTATTTTATGTGACATTTTATTTTTGAGCCTCAGCACCAGGTGCTAAGCAGGAGTGACACTTGCACTTTGGAAATGTAAGCTACGAACCCAGTAATATATTACATTAAATTTGGTGAAGATGTCTATCACAAGGTGGCACGGTGGAGCAGCTGGAAAATGTTGGCCTCACAGTTCTGAGGTCCCAGGTTCGATCCCGGACCTGCCTGTGTGGAGTTTGCACGTCCTCCCGGTGCCTGCGTGGGTTTTCGTTTTCGTGCGTGGGCACTCCGGTTTCCTCGCACATCCCAAAAACATTCAACATTAATTGGACACTCTAAATTGCCCCTAGGTGTGATTGTGAGTGCAGCTGTTTGTCTCGATGTGCCTTGCGATTGGCTGGTCACCAGTTCGGGGTGTACCCCGCCTCCTACCCGTGGACGGCTGGGATAGGCTCCAGCACGCCCTGAGACCCTTGTGAGGATAATCGACTAAGAAAATGGATGGATGGATGTCTATCACAACTCAGACTAACAAAAACGTCTCCAGAACCCAAGCCCGAAAAGACAAAGAAAGACACTTTGGATTAAGAGACCTGTTGGAAAAAAGGTTCTGACCTAAAAATACAAGACTATTCTCATGGACTGTGATTTGTTTTCATGCTGAAAAACTAAAATTCTTCAAAAAAAAAGTTTTTTCCATTTAAGAAAAATGCAATCACATCATTCACATCTTATCAGTCCCAGTTAAGCACTTACTCACAGTTTTGTTGCAGTAATACAGTAAAGACAACCACTATAAAAAAATATCAAATCATTTTAAAATGTTATAGCTTTAATCAGAGAAAATGAAACTATTTTCCTGTATTACAATTTTTTTTCCCCAAATTTTTTTTAATTTGAAATGAGATTATTCTTATAGTCCAAAAAACTATTATGGAATATATATTTTCTTGGTGGCATGGTGGTGCGACTGGTTAGAGCGTTTGCCTCACGGTTCTGAGGACTCGGGTTCAAATCCCGGTGCGTCTTGTCTGTGTGTCGTTTGCATGCTCTCCCCGTGCCTGCTTGGCTTTTCTTCAGGCTCATTGGTTTCGTCCCACATCACAAAAGCATGCATAATAGGTTAATTGCTGAGTCTAAATTGCCCACAGGTGTGAATGTGACTGTGAATAGTGGTTTCAATGTGCCCTCCGATTGGCTTGCAGCCAGTTCAGGGTGTACCTGCCGACTGCCCAAAGATAGCTGGGATAGGCTCTGGGGCTCCCACGACCCTTGTGAGGATAAGCGAATTAGATTATGGATGTATTTTCTTGAAAAAAAAATTGGTAAAAATTGAAAATCCCCACCCCCCCCAAAAAAAAATTAAATCTAAAATAATCATAGCTCCTTTATTCTTATCCTGTCAATCTCCTCTCAGGTCTTGCACACCATTGGGATTTGCAGTTGACACAAAGCTGCACGATTGTCATTTGATACCTTCTACTTGTCATGCAAAGAATGTTTCCCCGTTGTTGTAGAGCCTTTTGAATCTTCTGTTGTGTCTTCCTGGCATGCGTGACTGCTTTCTAGGAAGAAAACTCTTCCATTGTTGTTTCTTACACGGCGGAATTTCCATGAGAAAACTGTTTGCATCAGCCTAGTCTCATTTGTTATCACTGTTTGTGTGTCTGAAAGCTGCACTTTTGCTTTCCCAGATACTCACGACCCACAACATTAGGTATTCATGCGCAGTCGACTAAGAGTCAATGTACAGTAGGTGCTGTGTGATGACTAACCAAAATATTACAAAGAACCTAATATGATGCAGTGCAAACCACAATGATAAACATATGGCTAATATCCCAATCACACTTTTATTTTACTTTGTAACTTTGTAACCTAGTAGCTGGCATAGAATCCAGCACACCCATGCCCTAAAGCTCTTCAGAAAACAAAAGATGTTTTTTCCCCCTTCAATTATTATTTTTTTAAATATGATTTGTTTTCTTGAGGAAAATATAATTTTATTCAGCTGTCCCTGTACTCAGGACAAATGCCATTGAAAGTGGATGTACTTTATGAAGTGTCCTCCTGAATCCAATCTAGAGCTTACATTATCTGTGTTTTCATTCCTCCAGGGTTCTGAGGTCCTCTCTCAAGACGGGACGCTCTCAATAAATGCCGACTCCTACGAGAAAGACGGAGAGTACGTCTGTGTCGGAGCCGTGCCATCAGTGCCGGGACTGGTGGAGCAGGCGAGCACAGCCCTAACCATTAAAGGTGCACCATTACACTGACACTGGCATGACATCAAAACAAAAAGATGAATACAAAAAAAAAACTATTGGAAGTAGTGTATACTCATCCAGGTTAGGTTAATTGAAATTGTAGTGCACGTGTGCATGTGTGCATGTGCATGTGGTTGCCAGTCCACGTGGCCTACGATTGCCTGCCTCTCCCTGACAGTCAGCTCTATCTAAAAAGCATCAAAGGCTATTTTTCCCAGTAGCTGCCTTCTGCACGGCAACAGGATGCTAACAATGTAGGTTAACTGGTTCTGAAGTTGTTCAGGAAGGACACAGCACAGTTGGAGGAAGCGGCAAAGCTTTCCACCTTGTTGGTTAACGCCCAACGCGGGATGGAATCATTTTGTTTACGCCCGCATCCTCCCTCCACAGGAAAGCCGATGATCGAGACGCCAGTCGGTGGGGAGGTGTCCAAAGAAGGAGATGTGGTATCCCTGAGGTGCTCCGCCTATGGCTCGCCTGCCCCTCAGTTCACATGGAAGCCCTCAGGAAAAGAGGTAAAACTAAGAAATTGGTACCCAGCCAGCTCGTGAAGCAAAGCAAAGCAAATTTGTTTGTAAAGCGCATTGTATACACAAGGTAACTCAATGTGCTTTACATGATTAAAGGCATTTGAAAAATAAAGAAAAAAGACAATTAAAACTGCATACAGTGCAAGTAATATGATCAAAAAGTGGATGTATTCTAAAAAGCATGAGAGAAAAGAAGTGTTTTCAACCTGAATTTAAAAAAATTTACTCTTGGGGCTGACCTCACCTGAATGGTGAATGATAATGGAGCAGTTTACATCTTCATTCATTGTTCCTTCAAGTCAAATCGGATAAACTGATGGAACCAAATTCATGACAGCAGTCACTGAAGCTTCCAATTGAAATAATTTGTTCACACAAAGGTGGTCAATGGCTCATGAGAGCAACACTGCTCCTTTGATCGCGCTCTTCTTTTCCACATACTGTATACACTTCTGACTTCATTCTCAAACCACAGTTTGTTTCTGGAAAACATGGGTTGAAAAAGACATTTTTCTCCCCTAAGATTGTCTGCTGAGCAATTCAGAGTGTAACTCACCCCTTGCTCAAAGTCAGTTGGGATTGGCTCAAGCTCATCCATGGTGTCATTTGCGCTGGACTTCCCGGTTAACATGGATATTTGACTTCTAAAGCTCTCTGCGGCAGTGATTAATGATGACAAGTGCTAAAGAAAATGGATGGATGTTACCCTCTTAAGATTGCATATTTTCTTCTCAAAAATATATTTTGGGGAAAAATACACAGTGGGTAGGGGATTTGTTGATAAAAGGTTTAAAATTTGGAACTGATGAATAGCACATCAGTTCATTTTAATGGGGAAAATGGATTTGGTTAAATTAAGAACTTGGTCAGACAACTATCCATCGATAAGTTATCTGAGCCGGTTATCCTCACAAAGGTCGCAGGAGTGCTGGAGTCGATCTCAGCTGTCTTCGAAGACAGGAGGAAGGGTACACTCTGAACTGGTTGCCAGACAATTGCAGGGCACCTAAAGACAAACACCCAGTCTCGCCAAACGGCAATTGAGAGTCTCCAGTTAATACATGTATTTAAGATGTGAGAGGAAACCGGCGTGCTCGGGGAGAACATGCAAACTCCACACAGGCGGGGCTGAGATTTGAACCCCGCTCCTCAGAACTGTGAGGCAGATGCTCCAACCAGTTGCTCTGCCTGTCAGGAAATTAACAAAACCAAAATGTTCAGACACCTTTGTATTGGTAGGACAAAAAACTGTGCAAGGTTTGAATTTCAAGCTAGCACTGTCAAATTTTGCGAATAATAAACAAAATTATTACAAGCCATTGCAGAAGTAAACCTATTAAAACAGATCCACAGAACATATAAATGTGGGATGTGCTCTCACAGGGAAAGAAAGTTGTTTTACTTGCATTATATGGCTATTAATGCACTGCAGTTAAAAACAAAAGCCCCCATAGGCAGGAGGCAGCATGGCGTGACATCAAGTGAAATAATAAAAAAGGATAAAACGATTATGAATCCTCCTTTAAGCTGCACTGTTTCATCTGCAAATGCTGATGGCTGCACTCTTAAAACATGAAAAGAGTCTTTGGATTAGAGTATTTCATTTAGAAAGAAATGAAAGTACTTTTCATGACACTAGTGCAACAACAGTGTGTCAAAATGTTTGCCATTTGGAGGCGACGTTTGCCTGTACAGTATGTGACACTGTGGTGTGTGTCCTTGCCTCAGTCTGTGATGGTGGAGGGCAACAAGGTGGTGAGCACTGTCTCCCTGCTGGCCACCGCCGCTGTCATGAAGGACGGCGTGACCTGCGAGGTGGCAAACGAGCACGGCACTGACAGCAAGACCTTCGCTGTATCTCTCAAAAGAGGTCGGTCACCATTTTTAAAAAATTCTATAGCAAAAGTGACCACACTTTCTGTCTTGCAGAAGGAATGTCTTCATCACACTCAAAGATTGCAACATTGAGTTTTTTTTTTCTTTTTTTCTTTTTCCAATCTGGACTCGTTTCACACCATTGCGTTTTATTAAATCAACACAAAAGTATGATGGTCCGGCATAAACTTATTTCCCGTTTCGTTCCTGCTTTTGTTTTTACCTTTTTTCTTTACCACAATCCTTCTTTTTTTCCTCCTTTTTTGCATTTATCCATTAAAAAATATCCAAAAGCAAGAATTAGTTAACAATCTAATTTCATGCAAAATGCACCTTTTTTTTTTAAACCAGATCATGTAGTTTTTCATTGTCAGAAATTTGAATCAGAAGATAAATGCACACCTACTAATTTCAGCGCATTACTTTTGTGGGTAAAAATAACCTACATCCTAATGGAGTCACACAATCCTGATGCTTTTTTCCTATATATATTTTTTTTACTAGTCTCTTCTTCTTTTTCCCGCTTTTGCAGCTATTGACAACTCCGCCAACAGAGGTAGAGCCTTCTCCCTCCTCCTCCTCCTCTTGTCCCTCCTGCTCTCAGGACTCTTTGTTGTACAGACCCTGTCGTTTTAGTCCCCCCCTCCAAACTCCTTCCTCCTTCACCCACCTTCCCCCTTCCCTTCATCAGATACGCACACACATTCACACATGCACAGATACCGCTGCAATGCAATCTTGTACATTAGCCCACTTGCTACCAAATCTGTGTATATTGTACATTGTTGTTCTTCTTTTCTTGTCACCTTTGTAATGTCTGTCGGCTATTTTGTGGATACTGCGCGTTTTTTGTGGCCCTCATGGGACAATAAAGGATTCTATTCTATTCTATCCTTTCCTTTCCACTCTGTGTGTCTCCTTTCGGCCTGCAATTGCCCGCTCGGTCTCTTTTCCTCGTCATTTGTGTGCGCGTTGCGGTGCTTGCTTTGCTAAGCGACTGGACTGAGCAACTTTCTTTCTCTCAAAGTGCTGCTCTCTGGAAACCCTGTGCTTAAGTCAGGTCTGTAACCGCTAACTTCTCTCATGGGCTGTTTGTCCTCATGTGTGTGTGTGTGTGTGTGTTTTGAACGTGTCTCTGTGCGCATACGATTTAGTGTAGATGTGTTTTGACAAAAGCTGTTTGTGTACGCATGCTTTTATTACTGGAGCTGTGGAGACAAACGCCTTGCGTAGAGATCCATAACATCCCTGGACTATCACATCATTTATTTATTTTTTTTGTGATGTTACTTCCTGAAAAGGACCATAAAGTCAGTGTGCAATCAAAAATCATTGCCGTACAAAGCGGATATGGTCCGAGACCTGTCAGGAGAAATTGTCCTACTACATTTCCTATACAAATATTAAATAATAACCATTAATATAGCAAAAAATATGATCACAATACAATATCATTTTAAACTTGTCTCAGAACGTTACCCTTAAAAAATAATGCCTTAAAGATGATTGGGTTTTTGGCAAAAAAAAAAAAAAATGCACTGGAAATCCATGTGCATGCGATGTAGACTCTCCGTAACTCCCACTAACAAATCAGGCTAAACTTACCTCCTCCTTTACATTCAAGGATGTTCTTCTCTTAGTCAAGACATATCACTTCAACATACATCTTTAAAACCAATTACCATTTTCATGTCAGCCAGGGTTTTGCCACAATCTTGTGGAAAGAGGACCAAAAAAAATCACATATTGGTGAATTTTTGTATCGTAAACCACAAATATGCACTGTAGCCCCAATTTTATTTTTTTGCCAATGTTATTTTTCAGTTGGAAAAAAAACTGGAGCACAAACTAAAACAAAATGGATAAACAGCATCCTCAGTTTACAACAACCTGACATACTGTATGACTTTTTGTGGTTGCAAACGGTGAGCAAGAAGACGCAGTCACAAGCACAAAAAAATACCCCCATACTTACTGTAATTATGACTCAACTACTGCTGTTAGCTTGAGTTAGGGATTGCCTGCCCCACGTTCTGACTTCTGTACAAGTTTTGTTTTACAAACAGAACCCCATCCTACAAAACTAAACTAAACGAAACCCATACAGTATTTGAGACATATGTTTCAGTGGAAAATAACAATATGATTTTAAACTTTCAGAATCATCATATCAGTATTTACATATTTGTATTCTGCTTATATTTCACAGTTTAATTACTCTGGTACAACCTCAAAAGGTATCTACGTTTAGACAACACCAACCTAGTCAAAATGGGTGACAACAGTGTAAGAATACCTCAATATATATATATTTATGGCCAAAAAGTATTTATCATACAAATATTTTCAATAATTATGACTTTACTACTGCGTTAGTGTAGGTGAGTGATTGGCAGTGGCACATTCTGACTCAAGAACAAGTTCAGGTTACATCACCACCGTAGGAACAGAACACTGTTGTAAAGCAGACTTCTCCAGAATTATTCTCTATCTGCAAATAAAATCCTTTATGACAAAATTTTGTGATGTGGTTGGTAACTTCCTCCAAATATAACACGTTGTAACTGTAACAATATTATAACATCATGTCTCCACAAGCCCAGTCGTAAAAGCATGGGTGGGGTCGGGGTCGGTGATGTCTTCATTGTGTCGTGGCTGGTCAGCAGCTGCTTCATTGTTGTGAATATGCCGGTCCCTCTTATTTGGGTCCCATCACATTTCAGTCTCTTGCATTTAAAAACTAACTCCACATCCCACTCCCCCTTTACCCCGACTCCCTCTCCAACTCTCCCACCTGCCCGTATTTGGATCCCCATCTGTCCTCCATCCCTTCCCTCTTCCCATCCTCATTCTCATCTACCATACCCTGCTAACTGGAAAACAAAATCATCATCCTCCCCCGCTCCTCATGTGACTGTAACACCTAACGATTCCCCCACCTTCCAAAAATCAATAAAACGCTCCCATCCCTTCCAAATTCTTCCTCCACTATGACCAATTTCCACCTCCATCCGTCCCCACAACCTCTTCCTGAACCTCCACCTCTTCCATCCCCATCCTCACCCACCCCGTCATTGCGGCGCTGTAGCTGACCAGCAGCAGGGAGGTTCCAGCGGGGTGGTGATAGCCGTCGTGGTGTGCGTGCTGCTGCTCCTGCTGCTTGTGGCCCTCATCTACTGCCTGAACAAGAAGAGCAAGCTGCCCTGTGGCAAGAAGGACAAGAAGGAAGTGTGAGTATCCGGAAGATTGCTTCTAAAACTCACACGTGATACCTTGGGGGTCTGCCTCTTTTTGAAATATGCCGCTAAACAAAGACCAAACAGAGGCACATAAAACATCCATCTATTTTTTCAACCACTTCTCCTCACGAGGATCGCAGGCGTGCTGAAGCCTAACCCCACTAACTTCGGGCGAAAGGCGGTTATACCCTGAACTGGTCGGCATCCAATCGCAGAGCTCATATAAATAAAACATCTTTCGCACTCACATTCACATCTACAGACAATTTAGAGTTTTCAATCAGCCTACCATGAATGTTTTTGGGAGGAAACCGGAGTACCTGGAGAAAACCCAACATGTAAACTCCACACAGGTGGGGCTGGGGTTTGAATCCCCGGTCTTCAGAAGTGTAAGGCAGATGTGATGGCCCATCGGTTTGTCCGGGAGGTAAATAGTCTCCCATAAATTGAAGTATGAGTATGACGTATCGACGTAAGTGATCTCAACAGACATAACAGCAAATCGCGTTCCAGTGTATCCTAAAATGCGGTCGCTCCACAATGTACACAACTTATTTTCTGCTCAAATTACAGTTCCTCTTGTTTTGTGAGCACGAGTGCTATAGTCATTAGCTTCTGACGAGTCTTCATCCCGAAAAAAATGTTTTTTTCACCACTGCTCATAGTTACGACAGTAACATAGGCGTAAATATCACTCCTCAACTGTAGTAAAGAATTTTTTTATGATTGGATTGATTTTGTCTTCACATTTGAGGATTGTTGTTTTGAGGATGCTTTCTGTATAATTTGGTTTTGTTAATGTCTCGTCTTTTCATGTGTTTTCTCTTCTGCTCCCCCCTACAGGGCAAACACAGAAGTGAACAATGACATCGTCGTGGAGATGAAGACAGACAAGGCCAACGAACAAGCCGGTCTCCTAAACAAGAGACCGCCGGCAGAACAGGTAGGCTAACAGACACGGGCTAAAATGCTAAGAAGCTCCCTAAATTGGTAGCCTAGGTTTAAGTCATTGTTGATATCAGGTGAAACCATCTGGCAAATTTGGGGGGAGTTTGCATTTTTTTTTCCATTTCTGGTGTCAAGCTGTCACTTTAACATTCTTAACTGTCATGCAAGGGCCGTTTCTATTAAAACAAAATCAACAATGACAAAAAGAATTCCTAACCATAAAATGAATTATAAATTATAAATAAATAATAATTATTATAAATTATAAAGCCATGACATTTTGCATTCGATCCTCCTCTTCCTCTTATCCAACGTTGCCCGCCTCCATAAAAATTTGTTGCCGATGTCTTCTATGATTAAGTCCATAGTTTTGGCCAATCTGCATATCTGATTTTGTTTTAATCAACCAACTGACATTTCTGTTGGTGTTGTTGATTTAACCGGTGGCTGTGGCTCAGTTGGTAGTGCGGATTGTTCAGTGACCCAAGACTGTCCACACGTTGAAATGTCCTTGGGCAGGATACTGAACTCTAATTTGTTGCCAGTGGGCCAACCCCCATATTAGTGTATGAATGTATGCCTATTCCTAGATTTTTTTTTTTTTTTTTTTTTTTTGGGGGGGGTATTCCTCAATATTTGACGAAAGCTCCCCTGTTTGCTGTTTCTGTGCTTAACACAAAGCCATGTCTACTTTCAAAATTTTGCTTTAGTGACATTTTTTGACTTCTTGCTGGCAAGGACCTTTATTGAAGCTTCATTTAGTCAAGCCATTACCTTGTGTAATCGGGGAAAAAACATAGGTGTGTCAATTACTCGCCAATAGAACAGGAACACAAATGATTTGTGGTCAGGGCAGAAACATTCACCAATATCATGTCAATCTTGCAAGTTGGCTCCAATTCTAAAGTCTTAACACTGCCTTCCAGTCATCTATAGAATAGATTTTAAAGTTCTGGATTAGTCTATATACATGAAAGAAATGCTTACGGGATACAAACCCAGTACGGCTCTGAGATCGACAGACTCAGGTCAAATAATGGAGCGCAGAGCCCATAGCAGACAAGGTGAAGCACATTTTGCAATTATGCTGCACACAAATGGAATACTGTAAGTTGCCAACAGAGGTGACGTCACCCCAAGTGGGAATGGTTGAAAACTTTTTTGTTTTTTCTCGGGCAGTTTAGAGTATTTCCACTTTTTAATGTTTCTTCCACTGTAGGCTGTTTTAGTTGTACTTTTGTTTTAATTTTGTCTTTTTTTCCCCCATTTTAAATGTTTGCTTTTTGTATTCTAATGCTTTTAATCATGTAAAGTTACCTTGTATCAAATGCGCTACACAAACAAATCTGCTTTGCTTTTGTCAGTTAAGTCACTGAGACAGATTGAGAACGTCGTCCCCACAGTTTAGCGGTTGCGACAACTCGCACCCGAAATGCCATCGCCCGCGTAAGAAGTCTTGTCAAACCCTTGCTAGCTGGTCTTTTGTGATTGGCAGCCAACTGTCGTGCTCCCATCAGTGATCTTGTCTTGAAGCAGCTAGTGTTTTTCAAGATAAAATAAAAATAATATGGCTTTACCACGTCCACATCGATACTGTCATGCTGTCAGCTTGGAGACATTTGTGTTGCTTTTTGACATTGATGCCAGGCGCTCTCTTTCTTCTGTGTTCTCCTACAGTGATGAATGTGGACCGACAGAGGGACCAAGGGAAGAAGCTCGACGGTTATGAAGAAAGAACTGGACCGATTTGTATTCGCTACACTTTTTTTTTTTTTTTTTGAGGGGGTGATAAGGTCTCCTTTGACCCTCCCTCCCTCCAAAAAATGCTAAGCTATGGCATCACTGAATGACGCTTTATTGAATCAATCACAGCTTTTGTGTGCTCCCTGGCAGAGTAGTACTAGAGTGTACTTTCAGAAATATTTGAAATCGCCAAAAAGAAGAAAACCAAAACCTCATGACAAAACTGTTATCGTGCCACAATGCCCCTGTGCATTTGTAATGTTTCACACTCCGACTACTCTGCCTTGGGTTCTGCACTTGAATCATTGTAGCGCTTGTTTGTGAAATTTGGCGACGTTCTGTCTGCTTCTAAATCAAGCACACCATGTTAAATATCTGATGTGCTTTAGCATTGTTTGACAGCATCATACATGTAAGTACACACTTGTTCAAAAGTATTGGGACACCCTACTAAGGCTGGATTCACACTACACGTCCAAGTATGCAGTTTTGATTTAATGTATATATTCACTGTTTTTCCTGTTTATTTCCATGTTCATTTCAAACAGGTGACCCCATTTCATGGAAATAACCCTACAAATGACATGGAAGAATAAAATATAAAATATACAAATATCAGTCAGTATTTAGTTGCTAACGTTCTCACCATTGATTTACTGAAAATGAAGCTAACCTTAAACCCACTCGCCATCATCTCTAATCTTCCTAATTTAATGATGAACGCATTTCTAATGTCGCATATTTGGACCATGTTTTGTTGTCTTGGATTTTCCAGTAGTTTCGAGTTTCTGGTTTTTTTTTTTCTGTCGTTTGGGCAGACGCGAGTGTGTATACAGTGTAGTTTTAAAATAATAGCGGTCCAATGGGATTTACCAGATTAATCAATGTTTTCAGGATAGTTTTTATTGCTACATGTCAAACACATTACTAGTAGGTGCACTAGATTCTCAGAAAACCAACAAGACCCAGCATTCGTGATAAACAAGGTTGTGCAATTGCTTGAAAAGGGTGTGTTAAAAAAATGGCAGTGCTGAATTCAATCAGTGAGATAAATTTCGCAAAAAAGGTGTGAATTAAGTGGGCCCTGTCTGAAGGATGAAGCCAGCACCTGTTAAACATGCATTTCTCTTTGAAAGCCTGAGGAAAATGGGTTGTTCAACACATTGTTCAGAAGAACAGCGTACTTTGATTAAAGTTTGATTGGAGAGGGGAAACTTTGTAAAGAGGTGGAAAAAAAACCATCAGTAGTTCAGCTAAAATGATTTCTTATTCCTTAAAATGGAGAGAAAAAACAGAGACGTGGCAGAAAATGGAAGTCAACCATCAAAACGGATCACAGAATAACCAGAATGGCAAAGGCTCAGCCAATGATCAGCTCCAGGATGATCAAAGACAGTCTGGAGTTACATGTAAGTATTGTGACAGTGAGAAGACATCTGTGTGAAACTAATCAATTTACAAGAATCTCCTGCAAAGTCCTTCTGTTTAAAAAAGAAAAAGAAAAAAGGCAACTGGCCAAAAGAGAAATGGAGGAACATTTTGGGGACTGATGAATATAAAATGGTTCTTTTTCGGTCCAGGGGCGACAGACAGTTTTGTTGCTTTTCTGAGAATCTACTGCACCTACTGGTAACTTGTTTGACATGTAGCAATAAAAAATATACTAGGCCTACAGAGCGCACCTGGTTACAAGGCTCACCAAGTACATTTGTAAAGGAAGTACCATTTGGTACATACATACATAGAGCTGTGTAAAAGCCGCAAGGGCCCACATTGAAACATGAGATATTTACAAAGACGGTACACAGAGTTTAACGCTAGCAAGGTGCTAGCAGTAGCACCACGCTAACGCTAACAGAGCCAGTTAAAATAAAACTTACCGGTAAATATCACTGAGACACGCCAGTAACGCAGCAGTATAACGCTAGCACAGTGCTAACGCTAGCACAGTGCTAATGCTAGCGCAGCACTAACAGGGCCGGTAGAAGTCACTTTCTTGGCACATATATTCCACCGGTCTCATTCTTACCTTTTCCGCTCGAGTGCCCCCTTACTGCCGTTAGAAAAAAATGCACAAATTACCCGCATCACCGCACAAACCGCAGGGTTGAAAGCGTGTGAAAAAAGTACCGGCTTGTAGGGCAACAAGACAACAAGGATCAATGTGGTTAGTCACATTGGACTACTATTATTTTGAACACTACTGCACATCAACAATGTTTATTTTGATGTCAAGCTCGTATTGACGTAGTATCCATCTACACACACACAGGGAGATATTAATACGTACTGATATTTGGTTCCAAATTGAAGATATCTGATTCTATTGCTTTATATATATATATATATTAACGCTGCCAAATCCCAAGTCCGCCACTTAAAAAATTCTTCATGAAATTCTGTCACTTGAACTGTTCAGTGTAAGTCCAGCCTACAAGGAAGTGACAAGTCGAAGAAATTTTTGTCTTTCTAGTCAGGCTTTCTGGGTTGGAGAACCTCGGCCCCGTGTGCTGACACAACAGACACATTTGATCTGGCCCCCATGAAATTCTAAAATCTAACTAGATGTTGGTGACCAAACTTTGCTGCCTTGGTTTACCCCAAACTAGGACAGAAAAACTATTTTGGCATTTTTAGTGCGTGTTCTGTCTGGTATACGTATTATAAGACTTCAAAATGATTTGGCCAAATATGGCGCTTGTTTAGATTTTTTATTTTTTAGGGCCAGTCAAGCCATTTCCAGGATACACATTTATAGATATACTGTATAATTTTGGTACGTCCCTTTTTACAGCAATTAGATGAAGGGAAAGACGTGAATTGTGTTTTTGTCTGGGACTTTCTTGCCGGATTTGTTATGTTTTAATCATTTGGTTATGTCACAGCAGAAAGTCAGGGAGGTGGAGATTTTTTCAGGGGGGAGGGGGGGGCGGATGATTCTAGTGTGCTCGCCTATAGCAGCTTGACATGGCCTTTGACTTTTGTTGTACACTGGAACTAATGGCCTTGAATTACCGTAAAAAAATGTAAAGGGTCACCTCAAACCACTATCTTTGTATTTCAATGTGTCTCTACTGATCTTGACTGTTAGCAAACCTGTCACCGCAGGCTTAAACTTGGAGCACCTGTTGTTTTGTTTTTGTCACTGTTTTATATAAAATGATGTGCTTGTTGCTTTTTTTTATTCGTGAAATTTGGGACTACTGAGTTGTCTTTTTTTTCCTCTTCAAGGATTATTATTTGGATGAAATTATGCAGGCTTTACTTCTCTATTCTGTAAACTGTATATTTTGTGGTATGCTCTTGTGGGGTGTTGATGTATCTTTTTATGTATTTTGTTACAGCTGTTTAGAATTGATAATGGAAAAAACAACACATCCGTTTTCTGTTTTTATTCAAAACGAAGGAGGGGGGGGGGGCGTCACATGTTAATCTCTTTCACTGAGTTTCTGAATGTGGCCTGGATACTAACCTTGGTTTATCACAGGAGATACATTTTAAAACAACCGATATAGAGATCATTAAAAAAAAAAAGTCTCCTCCACACATTTTAATTGATTTAAAACTTGTTAAAAATAAAAAACAAGTATTCCTTCTTGCTTGCTCTCAATCGCGTGGTTTTCCTAATGAGAGCAAAGCGTACTTGCTTCATATGGTTAATTTTCACTTATAAACTTGACCTATCACCTTACTCATGGGCATAAATTCTCTTTGCATTGTTTCGGAGTTAGTCGGGGACTTTTTCTGCCTCTTCTCTTTTGCTGTTTACAACGTATCTCTTCCAGTAGACCTCAGTGTTGCTTGTCATATCGTGTGTCAGCGTTGTTAGAGGACCATAAACTCTATTCATCAACAAGTGTCTGATTTTCAAATAAATCAACACCATTTTCTGACAATCGGTCGTTCATGTGAAATTGTCCAAATAAGAGTGAAGAATAAACATTCTCTTATTTGTGTAGTCTGCTATGGAAACAGACTTTTGATCTGTTTCATCAATCGAAAGAAGATATTTGCAAACATCAGCTTTTACTTTGGAAAAAGAAAAAGATCAAAACTGTTTTTCTGACATTATGGACAAGGGTGGGATGGTGGATATGGCGTTCTGACGACCCTGGGTTCAAATCCAGCCTCACGTGTATGGAGTTTGCATTTTGTCCCCGTGCCGGTGTGAGTTTTCTCCGTGTACTCCGGTTTCTTCCTGCATCCCAAAAACATGCATGCTAGGTTAATTGAAGACTAAATTCCCTGTTGGTGGGAATGTGAATGCGAAAAGCTGCCGTTTTGTTAAAGTGTCCTGCAATTGAACGGCAACTAGTTCACAGTGTCAGAATCAGTTGGCGTGGGCTCCAGCACGCCCTGACCCAAGTGGGGATAAGCGGTACGGAAAATAGATAAATTGCGCTTATGGACCAAAATAGGAATTTAATCATAATCGATATTTATTATACATTTTCTACAGTCTCAATTTTAATTAATTCCCTATTTTAAATGGATGGACTTTTTTTCAAGTGTTTTTTAAAAAGCTTATTAAGCTTAGCTTATTAAAATAAGCATTAGTCGCAGCCCTCACCAAGGTACTACATAAAAGGGACACAACTCTAAACTTGGACTATACGCTATTGTAAAAATCGTCCTCTCTTGATTTGTTATGACACGAAAGAAAATTACTGTATAACCATTTCAGCCAAGCCATCAATCATCACCAGACAGTTGGAGTAAGCAGGTTGACTCATCACACGTTTTTCAATTGATCAAATTGGGATTGAAAAATGGGCATTACTCAAGCACGGTGTCGGTGCTGTTTAAGGCACGCTTGGTGGATTCATCAGCGTCTTCGCACTCACACGCCTTTGGCTAGCTGTCCATTAGCAGATTAAAAATGTCTCCCGTCAAAGCTGGTATCAATCAGAGGCTCCCGCCAATGCAAAAATGCAGCGACACACTTAGAGCAAGCTGTGATTGAATTAATTTGAAATGATTTCTGCAGGCCTCGAAAACAAAAGATTCCTGTGAAATAATATTATCTTAAAAGTGGATTCCATTCGTAGATCAACATGATTCAAGTTGTATCGGTTTGTGTTTGGGTGTTGAACCGAGTCACAAGTTTATTCCTTGTAGTCAAGATTTAATCCCTTGAGGAAAGGGGAAAAAAGCTTCTTGACTGCTTGTACACAAATAGTTTGGTCTGTGTACGACCTGCCCGTCCATCATGTGTGGAATTGCAAAACCAAGTAAATCTTTTGTAGGGTGTACTTCGGAAATTGTATCAGTGAGCAAGCCGTGCTAATTTATCTATGATAATATCCACATCCACGCTAATTTTTTCCACCGATAACATGACAGCTCGGCTGAGTGAAGATCAGTAACTCCACAGAAGCACTGTCAAAGAAAATTTAAATTGCGGGTGTGTGTTCTGTTTGTAATGAGTGTACCCCTTTAAGAGTGGAGGGGGCGGTGTCTGGTAAACTAGGAAGTAGAAGTAGGCTGAGCAGCAGTTTGTTTAAAAAAAAAAAAAGATGTCAGGATGTGGTTCACTGCGCTGGATCAGTTTTCATGTGTGCTGAGAGTGTGAGACAAGTGTGCAGTTGTGGAGTGAACATTGGTCAAAACTACACAAAATTAGCAACATCTTTCAATATCGATGTATTTCTACTTGTAACAAATTTTATGCATGTGATTTTTCGTGATCGACCATGCAAATTTGCGAGTGCGATGGCGCGCCGGCGCATACGCACCTGTCACATCACAGTGACTGTAACTGCAATATCGAGGTTAATCTCTTCATACCAGTGCCCACTCGAATGTTCAGAAAATTTGTCAACGAGGGCGCTATTAGTTTGCTGGAGAGTCCGCTTCATGCACCACATGACCAGATCCGTGATACTGAAGGAATGATTCTCAACCACTGGGCCACGACACATGAGTATCCTATGAGAGAAAATTAGGTGTGCAGCGGGATTCAATTAATTAACCCAATTTCATTTAATAGGTCCAGAACATAATAACTCTTCACGACAAATAATGTATCTTTATTCATCGAGCTATGCCTGCAAAATAATGTGATACTTTTACAGGACATTTTTGGTTGGTAGTTTTTGCTGAGATTTTGCTTCTGTAAAATATGTACAGTGAAGAGAGATAACCTAAAAAGAAAAATCCACAAATCCCAGTGTATGATTTTTTTCAATGATTTATTTGTGTGATACAGCTGCAAATAAGTATTTGAACACCTGAGAAAAACAATGTTAATATTTGGTACAGTAGCCTTTGTTTGCAATTACAGAGGTCAAACTTTTCCTGTAGTTATTCACCAGGTTTGCACACACTGCACGGGGGATTTTGGCCCACTCCTCCACACAGATCTTCTGAGAAACACGGAGTTTCAGCTCCCTCCAAAGATTTTCTATTGGGTTCAGGTCCGGAGGCTGGCTAGGCCACGCCAGCACCTTGATATGCTTTTTCCGGAGCCACTCCTTGGTTTTCCTGGCTGTGTGCTTCGGGTCATTGTCATGTTGAAAGACCCAGCCACGACCCATCTTCAACGCTCTGACTGAGGGAAAGAGGTGGTTCCCCAAAATCTCACAATACACGGCCGCGGTCATCCTCTCCTTAATACAGTGCAGTTGTCCTGACCCATGTGCAGAAAAACACCCCCAAAGCATGATGCTACCAACCCCATGCATGATGGTGTTCTTGGGATGGAACTCATCATTCATCTTCCTCCAAACACGGTTCGTGGAATTATGAGCAAAAAGTTCCATTTTGGTCTCATCTGACCGCAAAACTTTCTCCCATGACTCCTCTGTATCATGCAAATGGTCATTGGCAAACTTAGGACAGCCCTTGACATGTGGTGGTTTAAGCAGGGGAACCTTTCGTGCCATGCATGATTTCAAACCATGACGTCTTAGTGTATTTCCAACAGTCACCTTGGAAATGGTGTTCAGGTCATTGACCAAGTACTGTCATGTAGTCCTGGGTGATTCCTGACCTTTCTAAGGCCCATTGAGACCCCACGAGGTGATATCTTGCATGGGGCTCCACTCCGATTGAGATTGGCCGTCGTGTTTAGCTTCTTCCATTTTCCAATGATTGCTCCATGAGTGGACCTATATTCAACAAGCTGCTTGGCAATTTCTCCGTGGCCCTTCCCACCCGTTTGGAGTTGTACAATTTTGTCTCTGGTGTCTTTGGACTACTCTTTGGTCTTGGCCATGTTACAAGTTTGAGTCTTACTGGTTGTTTCAAATTTCAGACCCCTCCATGATTTCTAAGTGGGAGAACTTGCAATATAGTAGGGTGTTCAAATACTTATTTTCTTCACTGTACCTTGGCTAGGATACACCGCACTCAAGTGTAAGAAAAATCCCCTTTTTCCAAATGTGGTAAATAAGTAAGAAGAATGAGTCCGGTGTCCTTCACTCCCTCAAACATTTACTGCGGGTTCTATTGCAGCCTGCACATGAATGCCTTTTAAAATTATTGCTGTCCATTAAGGTGAGGTATGGCAGCGATTGTCTCTGAAGTGGCGGGCATCCAAGTCAATACCGGCGAGCCAAGTTCACTGTGGTGTTGCAGCTTTTTTGTGTGTGCACGTGCCATCCTTCATCTTAACAAGCATGCGCACAAAAAGAGCAACACAACAAATAAGACCAGGGCAGTGATCAGGAAGCAAAGTGAAGGCTATAATCGACGGACAGATGCACAAACTGCAGAGAGGAAAAGGAGGCCCAGTCACAGTGGGACAAAGGAAGCTTCTCTTTTTATTTTGTCATAAATCTGGATTTTGCCCTCTGATTGATACAAATGTGAGCTCTGAGGAAATAGAAGGAGAGATGGAGAAGGGAGAGCTTGCTTTATCAATGTCCATCAGTTTCATATCCTGTGCATATTGCGTGTGTATTGTTGTGTGTCTTACATCCTGGTGGATTGGTATCGTTGATTGTATAGATGATTGTAACTGTGGCGAGCGGTCATAATAAGCTATAAATGCCATGCACGCCCAACCCCTTCAATAAAATAATTGAAAATATCTGTCAGCGTCATCTATTATACAATAACTTCGGTCTTAAATTCATGTCTAGTTTATCCTGTTTTCCTTGCAAAAAGCTGGAAAGCAGACAACTTGTTTCGCACATGTACAAAGAGGCTTGGTGTGTATTTTGGCAAAAAAAAAAAGCTGTCAGTGAAACAATTTATCTGCCTATGCGCATAGTTGGCTGATTAGAACTGCTTTGCCGGAAACAGTCAACGATTCAGTTTATCGCGGACTCACAGTGAGTGAAATTCATTAAATTCAGTTTTTACATTCAGTGCGGTTTTCTCTGACAACTTTTGAAAAAAAAAAAAAAAAAAAAAACAGTATAATTCCAAGTGGTCGGCCTACTCCCGAAGTAGTCATCCCGAAAACGGGGAAGAATTTCGTCCGTCACTTTCGTGCCAGCATGCGAGAAACATAAATGGCTAGCTGGCTGGCTAAATACACAGGTGAGCAAACAGTTGTGTTAGAAACCCCCCCAACAAAGTCTGAACTACGACAGTTTATGATGATTTAAACAACTTTCACACTGCTTGCACTGGCTTCCAGTCAACTTTAGAATAGATTTTAAAGTTCTGCTATTGGTCTATAAATCACTAAATGATTTAGGTTCTGAATACATGAAACAAATGCTTACGGAATACAAACCCAGTAGGGCTCTGAGATTGACTGGCTCAGGTCAAATAGTGGAGCCAAAGTAGAGTCCAAAGCAAACATGGTGAAGCAGCATTTAGCTCTTATGTAGCACACAAATTGAATAAATTGCCAACAGAGGTGAGGTCAGCCCCAAGTGGGAATGTTTTTAAATCCAGGTTGAAAACTCCTCTTTATTCTCATGCTTTTTAGAATATATCCACTTTTTGATCATATTAGTTGCACTGTATGCGGTTTTGTCTTTTTTCAATATTGTGTTTGTCATTTTTATTGTTTTTATCCGATTTTAAATGTTTTATGTCTTTGTTTTCAAATGCCTTTCATCATGTAAAGTCCTGTGAGTTACCTCTTGGATGAAATGCGCTATACAAATAAATTTGCTTTGCTTTGCTCAGGATTGTGGATTTCCACACATACTTTCTGTGGTAAAACATCTCAGAATTTCCCCGTGTGGAAATTGGAATGGACATTCTCTGGACTAAAATGGAACAAAACCTATTAGTGGAGATTGTCTGGCCTTGCAATGAATTCTTTCGGGCCAAGGGCCTACATAGTACTCATGTGTGAATGCAATGCATGTCTCCAAAATCTGTATTTTCTGTTTAATTATAATGAGCTTGCAAAAAGGACTTACCGCACTGCTAGCTGTTTCATGAGTTGAGTTAAAAATGTAGCAGTGGAAGTAAAGAAAGAGGTGCAGGCTCCGGTCGAACCTCTCTCTCTCCCTCTCGGTAACAAAAACGAAAATTGTAACGTACACCTCTTTCATCGGTATAATCCACATAATTTAACACAACACTGACTGTAATCATGCGGTACATATTTAAATTGCATTGTGCGGTACATTAACCTTAGCATTGTGGAGACACAGGTTGCTTACAATGGATACTCTCAGACAAAAGAAAGTTTGCATGACGAACCCAGCCATTGATGAAGGGGTTGTAGGCCTCCAGACCTTGGTAATTCTTTAGTTGGCTCATGGTATAAGCGCTTGATGAGAAGAGGAGATAGTTGACAATGTTTGGATAGGTTACCGACAGCCACATTTGTGTGCTCCATTTGTGTTTCTCCATGGCCTATGGGTCGATATTGTCGATGGAAGCACACTTCTTGTCGTAACGGTTTCTTGAAACAATATCTAATGGGAGATGACAGGCCAGATGTTGAGCTGGAGAGGTTTGGAGGAGAGGAATTCAAGGACGCTGATGTCAAAAGTGTGCTGTGTTAGTTCCGAGACGCGGTCCGCATGATAAAGATGAAAGACGGATAGTTTAACGTGCCGTCGGGGACGCGTCATAAGAGGTTTCCCACCCAGCTTTTTCCTGCATCATATCGCACAAGGATTCTCAGCAATTTCTGCTGTCTGCTGTTAAGCCACTTGGCTATCAGCTGATAACCAACACTGCGCTAACATGCCACCTTAGAAGGAACTGAGTACCTGGTATTTAAGGGTACAACAGAAAGATCACAAAAACCAATGCATTGGTGCAAATAGGTGGCATTTTTTTAGCAAAAAGTATACTGTATGTTTTACAGGAAAATAAAAAAGTGTGGTGATTTGCGAATTGGTGGATTTTGCTGCACACCAAAGGTGTTAGAAGATGATTGGCTTCAACAGTCTTCTGTCTGTCTTGGTATAGCTTGAGCACACAACATCCATACAATTTGTATGGTCTCTTGTGTCCACTGCCACTAATTTGGAATTGAATTCATTATCTTATGTGAATGCAGTCATCACATCAGTATTCATGACTCTATAAGTTTCCACATTATCCTTATATCCAGACTCTGGGGCCTCTCCGTCCGCTCTTGTAGCTATTAGACTAGTGTCATAAAAACACTTTAGGCTAATTATCTCCTTCTGATGAGCCGCAGGTCTCGATGGGACAGCGTGGGAGCGACTCAGCGTGATTGACATGGCCTAGGCTGGTCTCGTAGAGCCATTAGCCCACCATTGGCATATGTCCACTAACAATGGCCGCCTTCCTGTGCGCATCACTTTGAAAGGAGCTGTCAGGTGTGATGGAAAATTGGTGTGTTTGTGACTGCATGTTTGATTGCGCGTTAGCAACTCAGGGCTCTTGGGAGTGAAGTGTCACAGGGGAATGCTGGGAATGTGCAGATGGTGACGAGTGATGGAAGCAAGGAAGAATGCAGTCAATCTTTCATCCTCCTGATAAACCAACAAGAGAAACCCATTTTACGAGGCAGGTGTACTGTAGACAAACGAGGATTCACACTCACCGGCGCAAGAACAAAAGAACATAGAAATTAGACACAGGGAGGTGGTAGTCTGATTAAAACTCCCAACCTCAGAATTGTCGAGCAGACATGCTATTAGAAACCCTTTTAGGCCTGCATACCTTAACTTGAAACCTTAATTTGAATCATCAAATTTACTTTGAAACCCCAACTTGAAGCGATAATTTCAACCCTTCCTTGAAACCTTTTCTTGCAAAGTAACACTTCTCATACTATAGTGACATTATTGCGAAAAGCTAAAGTATTGATCCATAATTTGAGACAATGAGACAAAATGGGTTATGATTCTACATTAACATGCAAAATTATCCAGCCGGTGTCCAAACATTCAAATTATAATCATTACGAGATATCAACAACTGTAGAGTGGGACATTTTGTTTTAAGATATGATTGTAAGTGTGAAGAACAGAAAGAAAGGTTGTGGTGAGTATGAGTTGGACTTGAATTCTACTGAGGCCTTGGAATCCCTCTGGCCACCAAGGTCGTCTTATCTTTGCGACTTGTGATTACGGCGCGCCATTAAAATGTGAGTGGGAGCTCTGGAGGGTCATCAGCTGCCGAGCCAAATCGGAGGAAAGTTCCGCCGCATCCGCCCACGATGGTCCTTTCCTTTTTCCTATTGAAATAAATCACCTCCTTATTTGGTGATAAGGAGGGGTACCAACAATAAATCCTTCCAAGAAGAATCATCTCTTGGGAAGGCAAAACTTGGTTTTGCCTCGAAATGGCTCTGCACAAAAACCTCATACTGAGGTTGAGACTTGGTTCCAGCCATGTGTCGATTTATTATAATATAAAGGAAAATCCTGTCTGTGGCACTGTTGCCTTCTAATCTACCCAGGCACATGCACGGACATTTTTGGGGAGAGGTGCTCTAGCTAAAAAAGATATTCATCCCTTTGCATCAGGATCTATGTTTTTCTACTGTTTTTCAATAACATAGGTTAAAATGAATCTGTGACACGTTTAAGGTTGGCATCGATGCGGTTTGTCATTTGAAAGCAAAAGCCTTTGAACATCAAAACGGCTTGCAAATGACAGGATTTGAAATTGCAGACAGTGTGATATAGTTTTGATTATTTTATATAGATATTGATTCATACAGTATACTATAAGTGACCACGTTGTGGCTGATACCTGCCCAAACGGCAATTCAACTGGACGTCAAAACGTCATTTACGTACCGGTGGTGTATGAAATAGCGTAGCCTGTATTCACTCTCGCCAACGACGGTCATTACGGTTACTTCCATGCACATGAAAGAGAGCGTTGGATGATTTCAAAATTGCACACTCTCTTTTGTCACCCACACGTCCAATCTCCTTCAATTGTACTTTAGATACACACTGTGTGGTGCAAATGAAGCAAATGCTGAGAGAGTGCTCCACCTCTCTTGCCGTGATTTGAGAAGCAGCCTTACCATGGCTACTCAGAGCGATTACTCATGGGTGTGGGCAAGCCAAAAACCTGCTGGAATCGAAGGTGGAAGCATATCTTGCCTTTTTTTTTAGTTTTTTTTTCTAGAAGAGGAAGCATTTTGGCACAAAAAAGAGAGAATTCACTCAAAATCCTGCAAAATGCCAAATTATCCGCTATAGACTGTTTTTGACCACATGACTACATCCGGGGCACCTGGCCATGCTGGATGGGTTCATTCTACTGACACGCTGTTCACTCTAATGCTTTTGCATATAGACCAGAGTTACACAAATGTTCGTACGACTGTTAAAAGTGACGCATGATAGCTAAAAAGACTTTGGGAAGTTATCGGTGCGCATTAGATGTTGTTTCAAGAAACCGTTACGACAGGAAGAGTGCTTTGATCGACAACATCGACCCATATGCCTTGAAGAAACACAAATGGACCACACAACTGTGGGCGTCGGTAACCTATCCAGACATCGTCCACTATCTCCTCTTCTCGACAAGCGCTTATACCGTGGACTAACTAAAGACTTGCAAAGGTCTGGAGGCCTACAACCCCTTCATCAATGGCTGGGTTCGTCATGCGGCGGTATCCATTGTAAGTATACTGCTAAGGTTAGTGTACCGCACAATGCAATTTAAGTATGTACCGCGTGATTAAAGCCAGCGTGTTAAATTATGTTGATTATACCAATGAAAGAGGTGCAAATTATTATTTTCGTTTTTGTTATCGAGAGGGAGAGAGAGAGAGGTTCAACTGGGATGAGTCCCAAGTGGGTCCACGGCTACATTTTTAACTCAACTCACAAAACAGCTAGCGGTGCGGTAACTCGTTTTTGCAAACTTATTATAATAAAAGAGAAAATACAAATTTTGGAGACCTGCATTGCATTCACACACGAGTATTGTGCTTGGCTGCTAGATCTAATCTGCTAATACGAGACAGACGCAGTTGTCGCCGTTTGATTGCTAACTGCTCCGTTTTCTTGCACTGGTTCTTGATCACAGCTGCCAGTCGAAAAAAAGACACTTTACATCGCCCGTTTGAGCAACCGATAATGTACCAGTGCTCCCCCATTCCTATGCCTTTCTGAAATGATTCCTGTTTACTTACGTGTGTTTACGTGAATTAACCAAACCAAAATGGCGCCGGCGTTCTATATCGGAAGGTGTGTGACATCAGTCGAAAACAGCCTATAGGTGCACCGTGATAAAGCGAGGGCGCACTACATGAAATAAGGTTTTAAAATCATGAGGAATCGGGATGTTGTGTCCTTCATCTAGCATTTCTCCTATGCCTTGGCGTCTCTATACTGCAAAACACTGTATTTACGGTTAAAGGCTCTGGCACTTTACACACTGCATCGAGAGGCGCTAGCCACCAGCTAGATCATTTGCAAACAGCAGCTACTGCGTAAAATTAGTGTCTGTCAAAAATGATCGATGGCGCCTGAGAGACGGTCAAACACAGGCGGTGCTTGTGACAACACGGCAATTAACATCTCGCTGCTTTTCTAAAGTGCCCTGCAACGTCGCCGCGGTTCAGTTTGCTTTTGGGCCTCCCGCCGTGGCGAAGGAACGCGGGAGGGTGGCGGTGCTGACAACAGATGGCACGGTGGCCTCCTCCATCCACAGTCTTGGCTGATTATGGGCACAGCTGTTACTCACTCTGCACGAGTGTGCACACCCTTGTATACACGTCTTTGTTCTCAATATTGTCATAGGATAGCCATGTCTTTATGGCACGAGTGTATTTCTGTCAATGCACAAAGCTCTGATCTCACATCTGTGACGTATTTAAGCATCGTGCCACTTGCTGACAAAGACCAAGATTTCAGGCTTTCATTTTTTGAAACTTCATACAGGATTAGGGTACCCTCTAGTGGCGCTCATGATCAACGCGCGTTTTTCATCCCTCCATCCATCCTTCCATTTTCTAAGTGGCTTGTCCCACCTGACTCTAGGAAAGACCCTTCACACTTCCATTCACAAACCTATGAGCAATTTAGTTCTCAAATAACCTTTCATCCATGTTCTGGGGGGGTGGAAGGAAAACAGAGTTCCCGGAGAAAACCCACGCAGGCAGGGGAGACCGAACTTGAACCCGGTTACACGGAACTATGAGCAACCAGTCCTCCACTGTGCTGCCCTCATTTTTCATAAAGACATGAAATGATCCAGTCACACCCCCCCCCCCTAAAAAAAAAAACAAAACTGAAAAACTACTCTGTGTTAGCAAAGTTGGTAATCTCAGGGCATTTGTGGAGGTCAATTTCGGGTTCCCTCTTGAAGAAGTAGGTAACCACCTAAAACACATTTGTCAAAGTCAAGGCCTGTGGGCCCCGCGAGAAGGTTTACTCTGGCCCCTGGGATGATGTTCATAATCACAAGAACCGACCCGCAGCAAACCAGCAGCACGTGGATCTTTTATACGCACTACGACTACATTTCTCACAATGCAACGGTGACGCACTGGGCAGTAGGCCGCTTCATTTCAATATTTATTAGTTATAGTAATGTTAACTTTCAGATACCCATCAGAAATGGCAAAACGGAAGGGGGATATTGAGAACGGGGGTTTCAAACAGAGCGGGAGTCGGTGTACATGGTCATGGAGGTAGATGTAAAATCTCCGTGGGGAAAGTGTGGAGAAAGGAGGAAACAATCCCTAAAAAGAAAACAATTAACATACGGATTTGAATCAAACAGAAATGGTGCAACTGTACACAGTAAGGTGCAAGTATAAAAAGAAGACATTTAATTTGAAAGGTTCTGCGCAATTAAACTTAACATTCTTGGGTTTTTTTTTTTTTTTTTTTACAAGGAGAACACCATGCTTTCTTTTGCTATTTATAATGGTAAAATATTTAGTTCCACCTTGATCACTCAAAATTATAAATTTTTATGTTAATTTAGCTGGGACACATGAATGAATGCTCTCTGAGCTGCAGTGTGAGGTCTGTTAAAATTGCTGACGTGGTCACGTGCCACAAGCAGCTGTTGTTGTAAACGAGCAGTAACAATGTTTTGTTTTTTCATGTGTTTCCCATCCCCTCAGACCCCCTTTGCGGAAGTCATCGCACGCGCGGTGGTGGTGGTCGGCGTGTAGTTGTCCATCACACTGCGCATCCAGTTGTCGTACATGCACAGCTTGGTATAGACGCTAGGGTGCTCCTCGTTCTGACAGCCGTGACTGAACCATTGCACGCCCTGCAGCTGCCCGCCACAAACCAGGACTGCCCCTTTGTCGTTCTACACAGGTGCCATAGGATTCCATTAAGAAATTAATAATCATTGTTAAATTAAAGATAAAGGGACTGTACAGAGTTTTATTTACCCCGCCAAATTTGAATGACGAAAACAATCAAGTATACTGTATATACTGAGGCTCCAAAATCATGTAAAAAAGACACTTCGTCCTAGTTTTCGCACACTGTCGGTAGACCCGCTCAGTGTGCTTGAATCACACCCTGCGGGTTTTTTCGCACAGTGCAGTATGTGTTGTTGTGTGCGTGTCATCAGGTAAGGCCTGAAAAATGTGTCCCACTGTGTTTAATCAGCAGTGAACTTTCCCTTAAATAGCTCCGGTGTTTGGGTACACCCTCAACACTGGGTGCTAATGAATTGAACAACCCCGTTGTTAGCTTGTTATCTCACAGGCCAGTGAACTTAATACACAATTAACCTTTTCTAAAGTGTTGTCAATCTACGCGCCGCGCATGGAGCGAGGCTTTGGAGTACTTGTCAACCCAATGCCGCTCCACGACCCCTCTCCTATGTACTAGAAGTGACTAACTAACCACTTGTAGTTAGTAGTGTGCTAGCTAGTAGCTACTTACTACTAGCTGCAAGTAGCCAGCCAACTTACAGTGGAGCCATCCCTATTGTCATTGGGTCGCGCTGTGCGCTGCATGTGCCATAATGTGAAAAACAGTTTAAAACTATATTGTATCTCAGTATTTGTATGTTTTCGGCACTCATCTTCCGTTATATAGAATGCATTTAGAAACAAAACGGGTAAATAAATGACTTTACAGTCCCTTTTAAATAAACTAAGGTAGTTTAGTGAAGAAACCGTAGGAGATTTGGGCTCACCAAGCAGTTGGTCTTGTTGGCCCCACCAGCGCACACCATGCCTATGCTCCAGAACAGGTAGTCGGGGAAGGTATTGATACAAGTTTGATCTTCCACAACAGGCACAGTCAAACACTTCAGCTGCTTCAGAGACTCATCTGTTTAAAGAAAGAGAGTGATTTTCCCTTCAATATGAGTATTTATTCAAGAGGAAGCATTTACATTATTGAAACAATTAGTCGGTCCTTGGGACAATTATTATGGCACCTGAAGCCGCTTTTATCGTCTGCAATGAAACAATATTACTGTATCTTACAGAGGAGATGACTGTCTTCATGTACATTCATGTATCTGTAGGTCTGCAACCAACCGGTGACCATGTGGTTCATTAAAACATATATTCCAAGGAATAAGATACTTTTATATAGTAAACAGTGCAGTACTATATTATGCTATGTTGTGCGGAGCGATGAGGTTTATTTTTCTTTCCTTTGAAGGCATTGCTTTGTGTGGTGACGCGAGAGTTGACTGGTTTGTTTGGCATCATTTATAGCCGCGTTTTCCATTAATGTGATGTATTGGAAATAGTTGTCGAGTTTCATTGGAATACTTTGTTAAATCCTGCGAGCCTGTGTGCAGGTATGCACTTCACGGCAGAGGAAGGTGGTAGCAGTTAACTATCTGAACAGATGCAACTTCTTGACATATTAAAGGAAGGGAGATGGTTTAATGGTGTCGGCAGCCATTGAGGCATAAATGGATTTTTGGTCTGGTGTTTTAAAAAAAAAAAAAAAAGAGTGATACTGGCAAAATTACCATCATCTTCTACTTCAATTGTGTATTGCATTTACTCTGTTTTAAATCCTATGTATCCTGTATGACCTTTGTTGGCATTCAGGTGATATAAAATCAAGAAACTATAAAACGTGTGTGAAATACTGGAACCCCTTGTACAATCATACTAAAACCTCAAGCGTGCCAATGAATAACATCTGCTTACATTGACTGGGAACGGTGGAGCCCCAACCGCTGACACTGCAGCTCTCTCCTGGCTGAGGGCAGCGATCCGGGAGGCCAATGGGTCGAACGTGCTGGGTCAGGCGGGCTGGCTCGGCCAGACGCACCATGGCCAAGCTGTGGAGGGGCGAGCGGTACGGGCTGTGGCGGATCACCTCCGCCACGGGGATGTGCTGCTCGGTGCCTTCGTCCACCGTCACGTCGTGTTCCCCGAGCGACGCGATGACGCTAGTTGATCTAAAGCGGTTGGAAGGGGAGTGAGCAGTTTTATTTAGGTTGGAATAAAACGACCACAAGCTGTCATTATTTAGGAGTCCCGTCCCTGCCCTAGATTCACACCAGAGTACCTCAAATAATTTCATCAACCCCTGTTGAATGGGACATACTGTGGTAAACTGACCAAGTCAAGTTTGTTCCAGGACCAGATATGTGACTTCGATTATTTTTTTTTTATATTTCAAACCAATATTCTCCATTGAAATTAATTTAAAATCTTAATCATTTCAATCACCACCACGCCACACAAATTAACAGCCTTTTTGTTTGTTTTAAGAAAACACATTGAATAAAAATATATAAATGTAAATAAACTGGCTTTAAAACATGTCATTACACAGATGTAGTATTGGATTTGTGCCTTTAACCATCTCTGGACCAAATAAAATTCCCATCGCACTCGCAAATCTGCACAGTCGAGCATGATAAATCACGCGTGTAAAATTTGTTACGAGTAGAAAAAATAGATATTGAAAACAGGCGCTTGTTTTGTGTGGCCTTGACATTAATTTATGTGTTTATTTCATAATCAGTGGTAACAAAACAAGCCTGCTCCTAAACAATCAGTATTCACCCGGAAACTTGAAAAGCAATTTAACCGTACTGAGCATGTTCGGAAGTGATGCCAAAAGCACATGTTCCAAGCTGTTTCACGGACTGCGAGTGCATTTACAACAAAAGTCATCAACATAATGAGCCATGTCAAAGCCTCGATTGGAAGGCAGTTTTTGGTTGATCGTGTGAGGGCGTGCCCAACCCCAAAAAGACGTTGGACTATTATCCACCTCATCGTTTGATTCAGGTGTGACCACTGATCAAAAAAAAAAAAAAAAGACTGGATAGCGCATACATATCGAGCGGTATGCCACCATCTTGGTACTCCCAAAACGTGTGGAGGACATGGTTTACAGGTTTCATTATGACTGAGTTTTTCTCAAAGCTTGGCATGTAGAATTAAAAGTGGACATGTGAGCTTGATATTTGATCAGTTCTGGTAACATGAAGGATTTTTAATTCGACTTGGTAAGCCTAAAAAGGCTAAGTGCAAAGGAAAGACATATAACACCCTGACTACCAAGAAACCTTGCATATTACCTAGGGCCCAATTTCCGTGACATGTTAACTTTTCCCAAAATAGGCTGTGAAGCACTGTCATCATAACATACAAAAAACTCAAGTATTTTTTGTCATAAAAACATTAAATTTCAAGTCAATCAGTTGGATATATTTTTGGAAATCAGGACTTAATGGGAAATTAAATGCTAAACGCAATGCTCATTTGTTATATCTGCAGCGTCCTATTTCAGACAGAAAATTTAAACTTGTTTCCTCGCATTTGAAAATCAAATTCAATTTGCAGAGTTTTGTATTATGAAATTCATCAAAGATTTCTGTCATGATCCTGCCGCTCCAGCACGAGCTGTGCGGGTGCCTGCGCGGGTGCGCTGATTGGGGCGCACACCTGCGTCTCATGCGGGCTGATTAGTCTCTGTATTTATATCACCCCGATGACAACTGGCCGGCGCCAGTTCGCTGATCTTCATGTCCCGTTCGTGTGCTCCGGTATCCCTGATTGAACCTGTGTGTACCGACCTTCGCCCGTTCTCCGACCAACCTTGTAAGCCTGACTCCTTCGTTACTTCTGCCTGCTTTCATTGTTCCCCTGTGTACCGACTCCTGCCTGGCCGCTCACCTGCTCTCTTCGCCCGACGTCCCAACTACCGCTGCTGCACCGGACTGCCTGCTCGATCCCCTACCTCTGCATATAATAAACGTTTCTCCTTGAACGACCTTGCTTCTTCGGAGCCCTGCATTTGGGTCCTACTCTCGTTCCGATGGGACGTGACAATTTCACAGAAAATGTGTTTTCTTGCTTATCCACTCATGAAATTTGGGAAAATATTTATATCGCTTTTTTGTGAAAAACGTCGGCCTATAAAAGGGAAGCAGAGTGTGAACAACAACAACCGTAGACTAAACTTTGTTCAAGTGAATTAAGCTCATCAGAAAAAAAAAATTTTTGCAAACAAACTTTAACAGTATCAAATTAAATCTTTCTAACTTACCTGTGGAATGTTTTCTCACAGCCACGTAATTGGCGAGTGACGCAGTTAATTGCTGTTGCTGCATAGGCCGGCATGGTTGTTTTGGGAGTATCAAGATGGCGGATATCTGCTTTCGGGGACTTCACTTTAGTTTTGTTGGCCAATGAGTCGTCCAGTCTTTTTTTTTTTTTTCTTTTTAAATATTCGTGGTCGTGTCAGCTTTACATGATGATAAATGATAAATGATGATACATGATGATTACTGTAGCCCTTTGCTGGCCTTCTCTGGTAATTTGTATGTTTGGTTGTATCATTAAAATTAAAATAAATACATTAGATGACCCTGACCCAGAGTTTCTCTCCCCATGACCATTTTCAAAGGTAGTCCAACCACAAAGCAGCACTCTCATGTCAAAACCAAAAAGTAATCACGTCTGCAAGTTAAACACAAATTAGCTGTAAATTTGAGCCGTGATAATCGCGATTGCTTCTGACAAGCATCAGATGTAGGAATGTTCAGCAATGGTTTCACTTTGGGGTGGGGATTTCTGTTTGCCGACGGATCAACTATTCGCGACCTTTTCACGGTTCCTTATGCTAACGGGCAAGTGTACTGTAATTTGGCATTTTAGAGATTAATTGCTGCCTCGACGAGTCACACTTCAAATGTTTATTATACCTTCATTCATTATTCCTACCAGGTCAATTTTCTCTTCTCACTGTCCTGTTTGAGGACAGGTCACTGCTTGCCTTATCACAGCGGCCGAGCCCTGCCCTTGATGTTAATATTATCAAACGCAAATTTTACTTTGGTCCCACAATACAGGAAAACAAGGTGGGAAGTGGCTCATTTGCTTCAGACAAAACTAAAAATAAATAATTGGTGGAAAAAAGTCCGGTTTTGTTGATAGTGAAGTGGGGGGGAAGGGGGTGAGGAATTTTAGTCCAGATTTTCTGCTAAAATCCAAATTTAAGTTTTTCTGAATTATGAATGAATTATTATTAAATACATGAAGTAGATGCTAATTTATTTGCTTTAGTAAGTCGCACAATGATGTTGTTGGCCGGATCTGTCACCAGAGTCTTGAGTTTGATATCTGTAGTGCTGTCTTTTTGTGTCACATATGAAATTTTTTTTGTCACAAATGACAAAAAAGATGAGGCACACTCTTACAAAACAGCTGCAATCGAAAGAGCTAGTTTGTTTTCATTTCTCTCTTACCTGGGCGCACAAGCGGCGGACGTCACCACCCACCACTTGTTTATGAGGGCGCCGCTGCACCTCGTCCCTCGGTCGTGAAGAGACACCTGCCAAGGTCTGGAGTGAGGTCGACACACGTTGTGGTCCTCCAGCGGTGATGCTCCTGTTCAAAATATTTATTATACAATCATTAAAGCCCAATGAGGTGAAACTTCACAAGCAATCATGTGTACCTGTTAGGCCCAAAGCAAACAGCAGAACGAGAAGTTCCATGTTGTTGTTCTTTACGAGTACTATTTCTGAGGTCACACCGTCTCCTCCTTAAATAAGGAGTGAAGAAGGGAACCATATTTCCCATCACGTCATGTCCCAATATGACCTTTGTAATTAGAGGGTCACGCCTTGTTTCCCGTCATGTTCTGTCCTTCGTAAAACAAGGACACATTCTTTGTACTCCAGTATTTCCCAACTTTTATTAGGCCAAGGCGCCCATTTTACATCATAAAAATCTCACCAAACATGTCACACAAAGTCTGAATGCCCAAATAATGATGATTGCGTCTCTATCTACTCACAAATTTCCTGCCGCAGGGTCAACCTTGGGGCCATTTAGTTTAACAGTGATATTTGCAGGAAGCCATTACTTATCCTGATGTATGAATGCATGAATGATACACAGGTGTATTGTGCTTTCTGCCATTTAGTGCCTGTCACTATACACCACAGCCATAGACAGACAAGCAAACGTACATCCTTGTGATTAATAAAGTATTTCTGAACAGATTAAATCAAATTGGGCACTTTCCCAAACCACTCTTTATGATCACTCACGTCATACTAATGTGCTACGGCACTGATTGGGAAGTGTTTCTTTGTACAGCACATAGAACACTGTATCAGCGAAATTACTTTCTAATTTTGGAATCATCTCATACATGGGTGGGCATGCTTTTGTGCTCAAAGGTAATCAATCCATCCATCCATCCATCCATTATCTACTGCTTTTCCAGGTCGGGTCGTGGAGAAGTAGATGCCCAGACTTCCCTTTCCCCAGCCACTTCTTCAAGCTCTTCCGGAGGGATCCCAAGGTGTTACCAAGGCAGCCGAGAGACACAGTCTCTTCAGAGTGTCCTGGGTCGTCCTCGGGGTCTCTTTCCAGTTGGACATGCCCGGAACACCTCACCAGGGAGCCGTCCGGGAGGCATCTGAATCAGATGTCCCAGCCACCTCATCTGCCTCCTCTTAATGATGAGGAGTCGCTGCTCGACACTGAGCCCCTCCCGGATGACCGAGCTTCTCACCCTATCCCTAAGGGAGAGCCCAGACACTCTGCAGATGAAACTCATTTCTCCTGCTTGTATCTGGGATCTTGTCCTTTGGGTCACGACCCACAGCTCATAACTATAGGTGAGGGTAGGAACGTAGATCGACTGGTAAATTGAGAGCTTCGCCTTTCGACTTTGCTCCCTCTTTACCACAACGGACCTGTACAAAGTTCGCATCACTGGAGATGCTGGACCAATCCGTCTGTAGATCTCCCACTCCATTCTTCCCTCACTCGTGAACAACACCCCAAGATACTTTAACTCCTCTACTTGGGGAAGGAGCTCATCTCTGACCTGGAGAGGGCACGCCACCCTTTTCTGACGGAGGACCATAGTCTTGGATTTGGAAGTGCTGATTCTCATCCCAGCCACTTCACACTCTGCTGCGAATCACTCCAGTGAGAGCTGGAGGTCACGGCTTGATGAAGCCAACAGAACCACATCATCTGCAAAGAGCAGAGATGCGATGCTGAGGCCAACAAAGCGGATACCCTCTACGCCTCGGCTGCGCCTAGAAAATCTGTCCATAAAAGTTATGAACAAATTGGATGACAAAGGGCAGCCTTGGTGGAGTCCAACTCTGACCGGAAACGAGTCCGACTTATTGCCAGCAATGCAGACCAAACTCTGACAGCGGTCATACAGGGACCGAACAGCTTGTATCAAGGGGTTCGGTACCCCATACTCCCAAAGTACCCCCCACAGGACTCCCCGAGGGACACAGTTGAATGCCTTGTCCAAGTCCAAAAAATGCATGGAGACTGGTTGGACGAACTCCCATGCACCCTCAAGGATCCTGACAAGGGTGTAGAGCTGGTCCACTGTTCCACGCTCAGAACGAAAACCGCATTGCTCCTCCTGAATCCGAGACTCGACTTCCTGACGGACCCTCCTCTCCAGTATCCCTGAGTAGATATGACCAGGGAGGCTGAGGATTGTGATCTCTTTATTGTTGTCATGACCCTGCCGCTCCAGCACGAGCTGTGCGGGTGTCCGCGCAGGTGCGCTGATTGGAAGGTGCACACCTGCGCCTCATGCAGCCTGATTATGCTGTGGATTTATATGACCGCGATGACAACTGGCCGGGGCCAGGTCGTTGATCTTCATGTCCCGTTCGTGTGCTCCGGTATCCCTGATCCTAACCTTGCATCTTCCGAGTCCTGCATTTGGGTCCTACTATCGTTCTGATGGGACGTGACAATTGTTGGAACAAACCCTTCGGTCGAAAAGGGGGACCACCACTCCAGTCTGCCAATCCAGAGGCACTGTCCCTGGTATCCATGCGATGTTGCAGAGGCGTGTCAACCAGGACAGCCCCACAACATCCAGAGCCTTCAGGAACTCTGGGCGAATCTCATCCACCCCTTCAGCCCTGCCACCAAGGAGCTTTTTAACCACCTCGGTGACATCAACACCAGAGATAGAAGAGCCCGCCTCAGAGCACCCAGACTCAGTTTCCTCGTGGAATAGAGTTTTTCTGGAATTGAGGAGGTCTTCGAAGTATTCTCCCCAACAATTCACAACGTCCTGAGTTGAGGTCAGCAGCGCCAAATCCCCACGATACACAGTGTTGAGGTTGCATTGCTTCCCCCTCCTGAGACGCCAGACGGTGGACCAGAATTTCCTCGAAGCCGTCCTGAAGTCATTCTTCATGGCCTCACGGAACTCGTCCCACACCCGGGGTTTTGCCTCAGTGACCACTGAAGCTGCATTCTGCTTGGCCAGCCAGTATTTATCAGCTGCAAAAAGGCCCGATAGGCATGTGATTTGTAAATATGGACAGATGGGCCAGGTCGTTCAAAGATGAAGTAAAAATTTAAAAAAGCAAAATGTGTATGTATTTTTTTTTAAAATCAATAACAATTGACACTTTAATATAAAGAAAAGGGAAAACATGCAAACGACACAGAATCAAGGGTGAATTTTAACCCGAGTCCATAAAACTGTCAGGCTGATATGCAAACTAGTTGGTCAACATGCTGCCGTAAAATTTATTAACAATAAGTCTTCCAGATTGGCTGGCAACCACTTCAGGGTGTACGCCGCCTACTGCCCGAAGATAGCTGAGATGGGCTCCAGGACTCCCGCCACCCTTGTGAGGTTAAGCAGTTTGGGAAATGAATGAATTGATAAGTCATCCATCTATCCATTTATTTTCCAAGCCACTTATCCTCCCAAATAAAATGAAAAACTGAAAATGTCCAAACTCATTTTAAATAACATATTTTAGGAAAAGCTAAAAATGCTTCAAATACTACAGGACTGCTGTTAATTTTTAAATGCTTGGATGAAGGAATTGGGCGAGGCGTATGTGGTCCCCAGGTGCTGTGCAGTACTTTGCCCACCCCAACCCAGGGAGGCTTTTGGTTGGAGTGCACCACTGACATTCTGAACAAAGCACCTGTTACATAAGAACAAATTGAGGAAATAAGTTTAGCTGATTCTGTTAATAAAGTTAATATTTTACCATTGCACCTGTCCTCAATATGTTCTTTCATAAAAGTACCCTTGATTGCACAAGTAGAGTTGGGCTTTAAAAGTCAAAATATTTGCTCGTCTCTATGCTGCATTAAAGTCCTGTTGATAAGACTTTTGACTGGCCCACAGAATTTATTGACTGGAAATCAAATCAGGGCACTCGGGGAACAGCAAGGACATGTTTGCGCCAGAGTAATGTTGATCAAAGTGAACATGGGAAGTCAGTTTCTCCTCGCGAAAGTCCTGAAGTCTCTCCATTGACTGGATGGTACTGATCAGACTTGCAACTGGACCCGGTAGATCGCTCAGAATTCTGAGAGAACAGGAAAAGCCAATGAAAGCAATAATCTGAGGATTGTAATGGTGATTCATATTACGTATATTAAAGCCTGTAATAGAGATCACCAAGTACCATGAAATACAATGACAAGCAGCTCATTTTTCTTCATCTGGTCTAAATCCGTCATAAGATGATTCCATTAACTAATGGAGCTTCCTAGAATACAAACAGACATTCTCAACATTCGCACAAATGGCTTCAATAGACAGCATATATGAAGGAATATGGCCACGCTTTCTCAGCTATTTTAATAACTGATTAACTGTTTATAAAGACCGCATTTAGCCTGAAAATCATCTAAATCCTCAGAATTTCAGCTTCTCAGCGGTCTGATTTCTGTAGTCCTCCATAAACGGAGACTTATTATATTTGTGTTCAATCAAAATTGGACATTTTCAAACATCTTTGTTGACTTTGGAAAACACTGATCTTGCATATTTTCTGATATTAGAGCCCAAACCAGTAACTGAGCCATAATAGGTTTCAGAATCAGAATTTGCTTTATTGGCCAAGTATGTAAACAACACAGAAGGAATTTATCTACGATAATTGGAGCTGCCCTCGTACGACATACATGTTGACTACAACAGCAGAAAGAGTCAATTAACAGAATGTTTTTTTTATTTGTGCATTTTCTGTCCCGTCAATTTGAACTAATGTTCTGGTGTTGAATAAAGGGATGGACTGTTTGTTTAATCCGATTTAATGATTAATCGAAAAGAAATCAGCAGAATAATCCATCCATTTTCTTTTCCATGCTGGCATGCTGGAGCCTATCCCAGCTGTTGCCAGCCTACCGCAGGGCACATGGAGACAAACAGTCGCACTCACAATCACACCTGGGGGCAATTTAGAGTGTCCAATTATTGTTGCATGTTTTTGCGATGTGGGAGGAAACTGGAGTGCCTGGAGAAAACCCACGCAGGCACGGGGAGAACATGCAAACTCCACAAAGGTGGGCCCGGGATCGAACCCGGGTCCTCAGAACTGTGAGGCCAACGCTTTACCAGCTGATAAATAATTTTGTTGCAGCCAAGTCAGTACTAGTGTCATTTATCTGCAGCAACTTATAAAATCATTAGTTACACATTTTCTGCATATTAAAAGTTTTTTTTTTTTTACAAGCCTCAGTATGAACTAATTTTCACTCAAAAAATGTTTTTCAAGAGCCAAATGGTGTGTACAGTATGTAGACATTTTCAAAAATATAATAACTAAAAAAAATGGAATTAAGTTTCAGTGGTTATAAAAGGAGTACACACCCCTGTTCAAATGCCAGGTTTTTCTGGTACCAAAGAATGAGACCTAGACCATTAATTTCAAAACTTTTTTCCACTATTAATGCGATCTATAACCATTACAACTCCAAGTTTAAAAAATGACATGGTCTATCCCCCCCCCCCACAAAAACTTGGTACTTGAACAGAGGTGTGTAAACTTATCATATCCATTGTAGTTTTAAATCTGATTCTGATTTTTTATTATTACAAGTACTAGTAGTACTCCATGACACAGGCTTACTCCGTGGAAAAACAGCAGTTTTATTGTATTTACAATTATTTGTGCTCAGAACTTTTAGTTTGGTAGGCTCGTTGCCAACTTCATAAGGGCCGTAAGACGTACATACCAAACATCAGTTTCATTGTTTTTTTTCATTTATTATTGAATAATTAAACACCAGAATATTTTTTAAACACTTGGCAGCTTTACATAAATACATTTAATATTTCAAGACATGAAATAGTTGAGGTCAGTACTTTTGGTGGCCACAAATGTGGTGAGATTTCACCTGACGATTTGCCTGCATATCTCATTTTAAGCCACTCTAAGGAACGTTTTCTCTGCTCTTTCTGTCCTGTTTGTCCGCTTTTTTTCTTGCAGTTTAGTCCATTTTCGTTATGGCAATTGCTGTTTGCGGTGGATGTTGAGTCACATTAGTCCTTCTTGTTTACTGCGGCGCATAAACCACATGATAGAGCTGGTCCTGTAAGATGCCGTTGTAGGTGACGAAAATGGTGCTGGTTTCCGTATAAAGATTCCTGCAGAAACATCAAAAGATCGGCTTTTTTTTTTTTTTTTTTTTTTTGGGGGGGATTCCACTTGAAATGTTTTAACACCATCAACACATCTTACTTAATTTTTTCGTCTATCTTCAGGCCCTTGATGGTGTCCATGCAGTCGTTGATCTTGTCGACCATGTTACTGTAGTAGGACTTGATTGTGTTGGTGAACATGCTGAACGGGCCCGGCTCCTCCTCCTTGACCTGCCGTGGCATTCGGAAGCCTTCAGCTCCTGCATGACAAGGAAAGATTTAGTAGGGAGTGGTCCCAAGTACAAGTAGAACAGTTGCCACTGCAGTAGCACAGTTTCAGAAAAATATGGCTACTAAAACTTCAGAGATCAAACCGTCATGCGTCGCCTCATCTATAATGTCAGTTCAGTGACTAGCAACGTATCGTCGTGATTGGTTTTGTTTTGCTTTTTCTGTTTTGTTTCACAAGACCAATTCCTAAACATGTAGTAATGTTAAGGGTTTGGGTTTTTTTTTCATGAAAAATGGGAGTACAAAACAAGCAGAAGAATCTAGACAGGGCACCTTACTCTTCAGCATTGGTCATCAAATTTCAGTCTACAAGTGCAACAGATAATTGGCTAATTGACTTAAACATTTATCAAATCAATCGACTGTTTTGATAGTCAATTAATCATTTAAAGCCATTGCTTAACACCAAATTGCCCAAATCCGCTTTCAGCTTCTCAGCCTTTGATCTCTGTAATTCCCCATGAAAGCAGTTGTATTATCTTTGCATTTAATAAAAACAAGACATTGACAGATGTGTGTTTTCACGTTGAAAAATCATGATCAACACTTTCCCCTATTTTCTGCCATATTTCCATGATGTTCTATCGGGAAAAATTGTTGCAAAATCAAATAGCATATTAATCATCCTTGTGGAACAAAGTGTTCAACTTTACAGGTTCCACTGTACATTTACTGGCTTTTTTTTCTTCTTATTTTCATTGCTAAAGTGTGGCCACTTACTGAGAGCAAGGAGTCCAAACAGCACAGTAACTGCCAACAGCCTCATCATTGATGGTGGCTCTGCAAAAAACAGTTTCAACATTTATTCATTCTATCCACTAGGGTGCAACATTGTCCTTATTGTGTTGCGTTTGCACTTAGGCATCCACAATCTCACCAGTTAATCTCGCACATATCATTCACTTGAGCAAATGTATAATTACTCACTGTATTTCCTTCCAGAAGTGTGATTTAAAAAATAACGGCTCGGTTCCCCGGCCGGCCTGCTGCCTTTATATAGCGGCGGCAATGTGTTGACTTGTCGCTCCGGGAGCCAAAGTGCACCCTGTGTTGTTCACGTCCCCATCCAATGGTGTGTTTGTAAGTCCATGTGCTCTGTGGCATTGTATGTTGATTGAAACACTCTGTCAACACGTGCAAGAGGGTGATGATGAGGACTTTTGGAATGTTATCAGTTGTGAATTTGGTGAGATGATTACCTTTTTGTATTCTTATCACTGAGCGCTTCAAGGCATCGGTCACACGTATGTGTGATTCCATACCAACTACTTCCATAATGTGTTACACTCAGCGGCCTGATAAAAACTAACTCACGACTTACATAAAGTGTGTGATGCATTCACGACGTGTCATGAAAAGTCCCTTGAACCTGGACCCTAGTCCAGAGGAAGTTGAACATGTCATCCATGCTACTTAGGTTTTTGAAATAATGTTAGCTACATTACATTCATTTGTCTCTCTCAATCTGCCGTCCTCCCTCTGTGTGTGTGTGGGGGGGGGGGGGTTTCAAGGTCTGTAGGGAGGGGGGAAATTAGCAATTGTCCTTTTTTTAACAAGCCAATTGAAATTCATATGTCCAGCCCTGAATCACAGAAGAGTTTCAAAGGGCTTCAAAAAGCACGCGGTTGCCAAAGATCAGCAACATTTCAGTTATGTGAAGTCCCCGGCCGCGCAAGGAAACACTCAAAACCCCATTTGGGGATAGCAGACAGCCTGTCGAAATGCTGAGTCTGAATCGAACGGACAATCTGAGTACAACCAAGTGTTAGAAATACAGATGATGTGTTCTGTAGATATTGAGGCTTTTTTTTTTTTTGTGGAGAAAAAAAAATATTTTGGGGGAATGTTGATGTATAATATCACCTATAGAAAATCTTGTTGATAGCTCCTCCAAATTTGCATAAAACTGTATGGGTAAAGTAAAAATTTACTAAACAGTTTGTCAAAATGCTGAGGATGTTTGGAAGGATCACTTCAACTTGTGTACAAAGCACCAAGTATTTTGAAAATCAGATGGTGCGCTCCATAGAAATTGAGTTTTTGGGGGATTCCCTTTTTGGAGAAGGTTTCTGTGTGATATAAATCTGTTCAAACGTCACCTTCAGATTAGAGTAAAACTGTATGACTTCATTATTTCTCAACATTATCTGCTCAGTTCTTTTTGATTTTATCTGCTACTCTGGGTGCCGATTGGCTGAAGTTTCAGTTAAAAATCCATATACGCACCAATTAGCTTGCGCTGGCTGGTCTGGCATGAACGAGTCATTGGGCACATACGACCTGACTCGGAGAGTGGACTCCACCCTTTTCTGAATGATGACAATGGTCTGAGATCTGGAGGTGCTAACTTTCATCCCAGCTGCTTCACACTCAGTGCTCCCAGTGAGACCTGAAGATCACTGTTTGATGAAGCCATATCAGAACCACATCATCTGCAAAAAGCAGGGATGTAATATTGACGTCACCATACCGGACTCCCTGCATCTGGAAATTCTCGAAACCTGGAAATAAAGAGACTAATCCACTCCTGTTGCCCTGCCACCGAGGACCTTTTTTTTTAAACCACCGTGGTGACCTCAACCCCTAAAATAAGCCTTTTTTTTTCTTTCTATGATGAAGGGCAAGATTTATAAAACAGTGGTGAGGCCGGCATTGATCTACAAATTAGAGATAGTGGCACTGAAGAGACAACAGGAAGCAGAGCTGGAAGTAGCAGAAATGAAGATCTTGAGGTTTGCTGACCAAGTCAAATAAAATTAGAAATCAGGAAATGCAAAAGTTAGATATTTTGGAGAGCAGACTTCGGCGGTTTCCTTTGATGGTTTGGACACGTCCCGAGGAGAGTGAGTGAGTATATTGGTACAACGATGATGAGGATGGAGCTGCCTAGAAAGAGAATGAGAGGAAGACCAAACATGAGATTGATAGATGTTGCGGGGGAAGACATGAGGGCAGGTGGTGTTATAAAGAGATGGGCTTACCTGAAAAAAGATAACACGCTGTGGGGATGCTATGCTAACGGGCTGAACCAAAAAGGATAAGAACAGCAATCTTTCATTAAGAACTCATACACGGAGCATTAAATTGCTCGTTCACTCACTCTGACATACCGTAATTTCTGGCCTATAAGCCGTGACTTTTTTCACACGCTTTCAACCCTGCGGTTTATGCGGTGATGCGGCTTATTTGTGCATTTTTTTCTAACGGCCGCGAGGGGGCACTCGAGCGGAAAAGGTAAGAGTGAGACCGGTTGAATATATGTGCCGAGGAAGTCCGGCCCTTTTAGCGCGGCGCCACTAGCGTTAAACTCTCTGTACTTATAACCAGTTGCGCTCTGTAGGCCGGGAATTACGGTATTGTCCACTCTGATGTAAAGGTTTTGTGCTTTAGGTGGCACTGATTGTTTTAAATATGGAATATTTGGGAGAACGCTACAACCGCAAAATCAAGTTTGAAGTGATGATACTAGCAGTGTTATTGCAAGATAATGAAACATGACTGAGTTACTGAAAAGAAATATTTTCCTCTGATAATTTTGTAACTTGGGATAGCACCCCTTGAAAACTGCTCTGGGAGAGGCCAACATCAGACCATTTACATTGAAATAAGTGATATAGCGTGACTCTTTTTTTGTGACTGGCTCCAAGTCAATCCTCAGATGAGCAGTGTCAAACTCAAGGCCTGGGGGCCATATCTGGACTTATGTGGCCAGTAAAAGCAAATCACGTGTCTACTTCCATGATTTGTGATCAAATTTGTACCAAAATTTCTAGTTGTCATATGTAATAAATCATCGTGAAATATTGATTTTTTGTAACCAAAACTATCTTTAGAGTGACTTCAACAATAGTTATTAACCTTGAATTTTGATTTCAAAATATGTACCCATGAATTTCTTGTTTATGTTTAAAAAAGAAATCATGAGGACCTCCGGGGGGAATCGGAATGACAGTGTGGCCTTTGACAGAAATTGTTTGATACCCCTGCTTCAGAACATTCGGAATTTTCTAAATTGCATTGCTAAATATCAACAGCATGTCACAATAATTTTTTCTTCTTCTTTTCCTTTCGGCTTGTCCATTTAGGGGTCGCCAAAGCGTGTCTTCTTTTTCCATCTAAGCCCAACTCGTGCATCTTCCTCTCTAACACCCACTCTCCTCAAGTTTTTCCTCACAACATCCATCAACGTTTTCTTTGGTCTTCACAAAAAAATTGTCTGGAATTTAAAAAAATACACGGATGAGCAGAAACGTTCCCTCCTCCCCCATTTTGCCTGTGCCGCCTCCAGAGTGGTGTCATTTGCCTTTCAGATGCAGCATTTACAATATAGCCACAAAAATCAAACATCCAAAGTTTGTTCAAATCACTTTGTGGGTGCTGAATTCATTTTTTTGTCATTCACCAGAATGCACTGAACAGCGCTGTTGCCCATCTGGCAGAAGTATGGTGTCTGTTTTTGCATGCACAAACTTGGAGTAAGTCAAACTTTTTTTTTTTTTAACTTCAGAAGAGTTTGAAATACACTAGTTATTGCTTTCTTCTCTGTTTTTGTTTTTTATGTTGAGGGAAGCACGGTGGTGCAGCTATAGAGTGTTGGCCTCACAGCTCTGTGAGGGATAGTTTCCGCCTTCTCGTGACCCTTATGAGGATAAGCAGCTCTTAAAATGGATGGATGGATGGATGTTGCATAAAGGTTAGCTCAGTAATGTGTGCAGGCACGCACAGACGCACACACATATAATATGTCCAAACACATACACACACAATAAAAATGGTTTAAGTGTCTTGCGCAATATGCTCTCATCCAGAATCCCATCAGGCTGAACCTCGCGTTTGTTGTTTTCGGATAGCACTAATTAATTAACAATGCTCAAGTGAGTCTGTTCATTCGTGATTCTGCTGCACTTTTGTGAGTTTTTTTCTGTATCTTTAAGCTCTTATCCCTCCTCACGAAAGAAATAAAATTACAATTCAGGAGGAAAGAAATCGAAACACGACACTTGTGGACATAATAGTTAACTTCAATTTTTTAATCATGTTTTTGTTACTAAATGTATGATTTGGTTAAAAGATGGTGCTTGTCATTTAAAGCTGCTTATATATATTATATATATATATATATATATATATATATATTTTTTTTTTTTTTTTTATTTTATTTTTTTTTTTGACGACTGCATCGTATGCACAATTGTCATTGGACCAGCATAACCACACTACGGGTAATCTTTTGTTGCTCAGATACTCTTCGTAGCATGTTTATATGTCTCGAACGTGTCCTAGTAGAGCCGCGCCAACTACCGGAGACCAATTCCTTGTTCGATTATTTATTTATTTGTTTGTTTTTAATTATTTCTTTTTAATTACTCAGCAAAAAAAGATGATTCACTTCAAAGAATGGAAAAAGAATAATTGTATCCATGAATGTGTGACCAAATAGAAACCTATGAATTTCACAATGATGGGCGATAAGGGTTAAAAGTTGTTAGAATAATGTTTGAAAAATGTGATTGGTTGCAGTATTTTTGTGGTCTAATTATGAAACGAAATCAAGATTAAGTTTAAACAATCAGCCATTTTTTTTTCCCCCTGTTCATTTTATTGCACACACTCACAGATACAAACGCACACAATCATACAATGACTACTGTTGCTGTGCCAGTCACAAACATGTTTCACACTGAATATATTTGGTGTGGATGGTGTTGGTGAGTTTGTTATGAAACCATGGTCAGTGCTCCTCTGGACTTGGAAGAGCTACGCGGTCTCTTTTTTTTGGCTTCTGGAAAAAGCAGATGTAGCTACTTAGTGGATGGGCAGGAACTTGTCCAAGTGGATCTTGATGTTGTCGATGATGTCGCTCAAAAACTGGCCGAATGTTGGGCGTACGTAGTGTCCGTAGATGCCCAGGGCGGTATTGCGGGCCTTGTCTACCAGGGGCCCAATCTCTTGAACCAAGCCACTGCACAGTAGACAATGCAAATGAGTTTCACGTTGCGGTATAAGGTCAATGGCTTTCACTGTGACTTTTGCAAATGCTCACCTGCCAACCTTGACGATTGCCTGGAGCTCTGGCTTGTCCTTTATATCTTCCAAGAGCTCTTTTGCTGCTGTCCCCTGTGGGCCCTCTCCAAGTTTCTCAATCACGGGGGCAGCAACCTCATGAACCTTGTCGTATGCAGTGAGCAGCCGCTGGTAAAAGGTAGTCTTCATGTTCTTATATTTATCCACAAGATCCTTATCTGGCTCCGGAATATCACACAAGCTCATAGACACTGGCAAAGAGAAAACACAGCAGAATCTATCAGGGAACATTTCAAAGCAAGTGGCATTGAAACTTCAAATCATCTTCATTGTTTGTTAAGAAGCATGTCGCCCCAAATTTTGTGAGATGGTTTTCTAATTCGTGTTTGATCTCAAAAAAGTTTTTGCGATGTGAAGCCATTGGAATGTTTTCGTTGTACTATGTTAACGAGTATAATTATGCCAACATTGTCCAAAGAAGGAGTGCATCTGTTCTGTCTGGTGCATTTTTTCAATTCTCAGGATCGTAAAAATAACAAAGTTTAAGGTTATGAACGTTTAAGCTTACCCTGCAGAGCCAGTATCAGGGCAATGGAATATTTTGCGTTCATGTCTGAAAGGAGAAAAAAAACACAGTAATCAATATTTTTGCAATTATTTAAAATCTGTAAATAGAGATGGCCAATACATCTTAAACTATATGCGGTTTTTGTAGGTTTAATGTCTCGACGCAAAACAGCAATGCTTGTATACGTGAAATGAAAAAATTAATAAAATAAAGGCTTACCTGCTAATACTTGTGTCTGGATCCCAGAAGTGACAGTCTGCTCAAACAGTGAGATCTCTGCAACTGGGAGCTCACATCTGGACCAGATGATATAGGGGGGACAGCGAGCACACGTCATCTGATCAGGACACACACACATGCACACACACACGAAAAAAGGGACACGCGCACACACATCACCTAAACAAAGTCCAGTGTACATGGTATTCACTTGAAAACCCAATTGAGTCTTGCGAAATTTGCCTCGATGTATTGCATGGACTGCACTGTATATTCATAATGCACCCAGAGACCCTCCTGATAGCACTCATATTGCTGCGCATGTACGTCTCGTAAAACTCCCCGTCAATTAGATTATCTCAAGATCGCGGTCCGAGCGAGGGCAGGAGGGCCAGTCTAGACGCCACCTTGCTGACCTTTCACACAGTCAATGTCTCTTTGCAAAAGATCCTTTCTCCGTTTTTAGATGCACCACATGCCTCTTAGCAACATTCTTATTCTGTATATATTTATATAAATGAAATAACCCAACAAGGCAGAGAAGACCAAAATTTCCAGTTTCAATCGTCATCAAATAAGTCATAGACTATAACTGTTTTTGAGATCCCTGCTTTTTTTTCCCCACTGAGAAACATTATCTTGCACCACATTCACAACACCTCCGCAAAGTTTCATGACATTTTGTTCGTGGTAGTAAGCGTTAAACAAATAGCTCAGTAAAAAAAATAATCATTCCATCTTTGATTACTCTTTCCTGAGAATGGCCACCAAGCATTGTTGAAATAAAACTTATTTGGCAGGGGGTCATCCGTTTTCCACTTCTCTGACGTACAACGTTTCGATGTTAAGAACAACATGAACCAGTTTGCACAACACCAAAAACATATATGGTCATGTGCAAGTATGCCAGGAACATGTTACATGTAGTGCGTTACACTCATCATAATAATTGTTATGATAGCAAAGCCCAAAAAAATGTGGTTCTGATTTCCTACATTTCAGAACTAAATGTTTTCACCCCGTCTGCAGTATACGTTGCCGCCATTTTCTTTTCAGTTCTTGTTAATTCATGCTCTCTTGTGCACAATGAGATCACGATAGCGTCTGGCATTGCAAAACACTGGAATGTTAGTAGAGATGATAAATAGTTGATTTTCTCACGAACAAGGTGAAGGGTATGATACGAATGCACAAACCCGAGACGTAAGTGTGAATTTTAAGGTTTATTGCCAAGCAGAGGTCATACATGGGAAGGCAGTCCAGCAGGGCCACGCTACAAAAATCACAAGACAAAAGTTTCAAACGGTTTGGTCCAAAAAACATGAAACAATGTCAAAATTCAGACATGGCACAACATGAAAACGTAACTTGACTTGATATGGCTCAGTAACACTATGACATAGGATGAGGGAGTTACTCCAGCTGACGCTCATGAACACGTATGCAAATATGTACATACAACGATCTGGCAACAAGTGGCATCAAAAACAAGGATTAAATACAGGACGTGATTAGCAAGTGGCAGACTGCCACGCCACAGTGGCACCTGACTTAACTCTTTGCTCCCGCTGCATTGCGCGGAGCGCACTTGTGTGGCTGTGAAGAACCACGCCACTGACATATTTATTAAGTGGTGTAAAAATTTTGGGGTCTGCGGGAATTTTTATTGTCAGTTGGGTAATCGGAACCACAAGCTTTTTTTTATGCCTAATTTAATGCGATACATTTTACAAACTGATAAAAATTAATTTTGATGATGATGAGTTTGATTCACATTAAAGTCACTTGTCCTAGTCACCATGTTTTATACTATTGTGGCGAGTAGCTCCTCCATACACAGTAATCCCTCTCTACTTCGCAGATCACCTATCGCGGATTCAGTGCATCGCAGAATTCCCCCCCCCCCCCCAAAAAAAAAGCCGGATCGCTACGTACTAATCCACCATGCCCGGTGCGATGACATGGACCAATGAAACAAAATAAAACAGTACTGTAGCGGGAAGCCGCATTGATGGGGTATAATGCAGCATCCCCAGCAAGACGACAAGGACCTTTGAAGCAAAAATAAATAAATAAATAACAAAATAACACCATTTACGCCTACTTCACGGTTTTTCCCTTTTTGTGGTGGGTCTGGTACCAATAAACCACAAAAAATGAGGGGTTACAGTATACTTTTTGCCTTTTGGGGCAACTGTAGTTATTGGTTTTGTTCAAACAGCAGAACTAGTTTATGTATTAATATAAAGGGGGAGAGCAAGTTGGCGAAGGAAGGCTGTGACAAACAGGGATTCTTAAACTGGTAAGATTGTGAGCGTTAAATGAATGATGTAGTGGTGGACTCGAAAGTTGAAGTTAGGTTAACATACGTTTATGAAGGCTAGACTGGCATTGTGGGTCTAAGTGGCCAATTTTGTGATCTCGCTAATCCTGTGGAGCTTGTCTGGACTGACTTGTTGCCCCGTCGTGTTTAACTGCATCTCATGTGGCTACCATAACCATTCGTTTTCTCTTTTTAATGTTGTCGTTTACCACATTTAATCAAAGAAAGTCAACGACTATTTTACAAAGAAACCATGCGAAACTCCTGTGTCTTTGCCATAATATTGAGTCTGACACTACCTCAAAAACCTTAAAATTGCCCAAGTCAACTTTTTTCCCCTTCTTCCCATGTTGGTGCTGGAAAAGTCTGAAAAATTGCATTGTTTTTCAGGATGTGGGAAAGGGGCTTTAGCGGTAAAACAAATGATTGTGCTGATACTAACAGGATCCCTCTTGAAATAATACTGTAGTTACACGGTACATGAGATTAGCACTGGACAATAGCATGAACACAGCATGAATTGTGTCCTGGAAGGTCCACCAGTATGACAGTAGATGAAACAATCTTCACATTTTGCAAGCCAGTGGGATTTTAAGATGATTTGGAAGCAGGGACACTGTACATACCGTATTAATTTATGCTTTAATGACACCTATGCGTATTGGTGGTAGAGCATGAACAAAAAGGCAGTCAGCAAGTAATGTTTAAAATGAGTCATTTTTTCACCACATCATCAGTCGCATTTGAGCCAATGAATGGCAAGTAGTTGAGGATCTTCTCCCTTGCCGAGGTCCTAACGCCAGCAGCCCATTGACTGTAGTTGTCAACCACCGGTTGGACGTGTTCATCGTAGTACTCGGCTGTAATGGCTTTCACAAATTCCATCACATTCTGGACATTCTCTTGAGTCGCACTGTGTAGGGACATATACAAGCACACAGACTGAGTCGTAAAGTACACACCGGTAAAGCACCAAAAAGCTTTAAGCAGCGAGGCCATAATGCTGTGTACCTGTGTTAGAGTATATGTGTATGTCTGAGTGTGTTTATGCTCATTACTACTTTATGAATGATTTTTTTTTTTTTTTTGCAGTGTTGGTATATTTGCAGTTGTCTCTATTTGCACCGGTACTTGATTTTACTCATTTATAGAGCACTTGGATTGAAATTGCTCCATAAATATATTAGTTTTTAGTTGTGTGTCTACGTACTTTGGAGTGCTTGTGTGTGTGTTCTCTGTGAATGTTTGTTTATATAGGCTTGTGTCTTTGTTTATGCATGTGTGTCTGTCCCTGTTTTAGTTTTTGGGAGCATATGAATGCAAGTGTTCCTTCCTTTGTTTGTGTTCATATGTTTGTATGGGTGTTTATCTGTGCTTATGTGTGCGTATGTCTATTTTTGTGTGGGTGTATGATTTGGATGTATTCATTTGTGTGTGTGTGTGGTTCTTCCTATGTGATGTTTTTGTGTGCTCGTGTTTGTTTTTGTGTGCCTGTATTTTTTGGTTAATTTGTTTGTGTTTGTGCGTTGTTTTATGTGGCCATGTGTCTTTGCTTGAGTGGGTGTGTGTTCCTTAAATACTTGTTTGTGTGTCACTGTGTTAGTTTTTTGTGTGTGTCCGTGTGTTGCCGTTTGTCTGCATATCCTTTTTGTGTGCGTGGGGCAGGGGCATGATTTAGTTTGCATGTGTCCGGTTATGTGTGCACATTTGTTGTGTGTTTTAAGTGTGTTTATGTTTTTGTGTGTTGTGTATGTTTTTTATGGTTTGTGTGCATATAGTGTCCATACCGAGCACGGTCCATCAGTCTTTTCAGGATACCTGGAGAGTCAAGTGGCTTTGGGGCCATTGTCTGCGCCAAAATCGGCCCACATGCTTAAAATGGGAGGGGAAAGCTTATTACAGTATTTAAAAAAAAATTACAGTACAGTACAGAAAGGTAAACATAAGTGGGGGGGGGGTAGGGGGGGACATACCATGAATGAGTAAAATAAGAGCGATGACGAGAAATCTCATCTGCCATCAGACAAAAACAAAAAAAAATTTTTAAATAACATGTCCATTCATAATAGGTCTATCTCAGATTTGTTGCTTTTTAATCACACAAAGTTGAACCACGCATAGAACAAACTAAAGTAGTAAAAATGAGTAACCATGTACCTTATTTCAGTGTGGGGGTTTTTTTCTCAGCTGCTCCGGGGCACACGAGTTGAATGAAACAGGAGTTATTGAGCTGTATATTTATATAAGGCAACAGGTTGTACATTGGTCCCCATCTCCTGACTTTCTGTTTGCGTTAGATGTAGAAGTGGGGAAAAAAAGGCTTTTAAATATTTTCATGAAAAAGCGTCATATGGCAGCTTGAAGAGTCCGGTCTCATGTGTTCATTTACACTATGGCATTCATTTAAATGTATATTACATACTAATAAACTTTAAGGCTTCTTTCGATCCTGTCGGTACCTACATTTTCAGCCTTCGAAAATCATCCAAGTGCCCTTTGGATCAAGTATCGTGGCCCATTTGGCAGACGCTGATGTGTTTGCCGATCAGTCAAAGTCTCTGATCTAGCAGGACCGATTAGGACTTTTAGAGAAGAGGGTCCATGTGATAACCGTGTTCACCCCCAGCCCGACTTTTCTGTGGGCAGAGTCCATGGAGAAAAAACAAAAATCAATCTGTCTGAAGCAACAACAGTCCTCATCCCACAGCTGTCTAAACACTCGCTGGGGTGAAGATATTTCTTGTCACCCCTGCCCCCCAAAGAAAAAAAAAAATCTTGTGGGTCACCTTTCTCAGGCAAAGGAGCTTAAGTAAAATCATTGCCGCTGCCATTGAGGTTATGTTTTCATTGATGGAAAATTATTAAAATAAAGTGGGGTACACAGACATGGATAAGTGGGCCGAATTTGAACATGTTTTCCCCATTTGGAAGTCGGTAAACAATTGGCCTGAGTGATTGATTATCTTGACGTGTGGTGTGTGTTACGAGATTTTTTTTTCTTTGCCCGATGTTCTCAGAAAACAAAAAGCTGAAAATCGTAAAAGTACACATTGCCATGGCTTCCAATTAGTGAGCAAAGGCCCGATCATCACGTTTGTACAATATCATCCAAAGCATTCTCCTTTGGTGTGAGGTCGGTCAGGGGTTAAATTTGAGCATTTTTCATTCTTATGGTCAAAATGAGCAAACAAGCGATTGTCTCCAATCGCCTTTCCTATGCTCAGGGGCGCATTCATAGGGATTTTTACTCCCAGAAAAGGGACCAACAATCATAAACGTGAGGGTTCACACAAACCAATAACCAGGCCATGTTTGTAGGCTTTCCTCCACTTCCGATCAAAGTTAGCAAAGGTCCAATTATTAGATGTCTGTAAAACATTACCCTGAACCTTTTAGTCTGCAATTTGAGGCATGTCATGAGGGATTCCCCCCCCTCCTCTGTCTGCTCAGAAACACACTACACCAACAATCATAAAAGTGTGTGCTACACATTAAGATAATCGGGTCGAATTTGAGCAGATCTCCCCTTTCCGAAGTCCTAAGGCTCAACTATCGGGTATTAATTAAAAGATTAATATGAGGGATTATCCTGGGTGTGGGTCTCCCAGATCTGATTAGAGAACTGTTGGGGCTGACATTCGTAAATGTTGAACCAGTACAATATTTACAATGCTAAATCGTGACCCTTGCACGGTTGCCAGACACAAATAAAAGATCTACTACACAAGTCAGTCACTCCTGTAAAAATAGCAAACAAAAAAAGATTGTAACCGTATTGTAGTGTCCACTTAAATGAACATTTCGCATAACTGTTTTCATTTCTTCTATTCCCCCCGGGTGCTCTGTGGCACAACGTTGCCTCTCATAGGTCCATCTTGGGACTACAACAGTAAGTTTGGGGGCCGGGGCACACGATTATCGCTGGAGATATTGTTATGCATATGCCACCTAGTGCGTAAACAAACATTGTATGGCACAGCTTGTGCCTAGTGGACGTCATGGCGAGCAACAAGTTTTTGGCGGAACGTCCAACCTGTAAACACATTGGAAGCAGTCAACATGAATAATAGTGTAGGATGGGTTAAGTAATTTCCAGTTGTTTAAGATGGATTCTTACCAATATCAATAGCAAATGTTATTTTTAGTGTTTTTAGAACCAACATTGTTCAAATTTTACAGTTGCATTTCTCTGCATCCTTTGTTTTCTAATAAAAAGACAAAACTATTGATGTTGCACTCTCCTAGAAAGAAACTATTTTACAGTCTGATTTTAAAAATCATGAAATCTGTTCCTGTTTGGAGAAAATCTATGCAGTTTGGTTCACATCTCGTTGTGTGAGTGTACTGAATGTTTGGGGGGAAAAAACTGATTTTAAAAGCAGGCACGATAATGGCAACGCCATCAGCTTCCGAATTGGCTATCATTTATCATATGACGTCACAATCACAGAGTCAGTGGATGATTTGAACTCGGTGTTGATCACAAATTTGAAAACTTGCAATTGAACAGGTTTAATATTTAAAATGGTCAGCGACGGCCGTTTTTCTGAATACTCTTAACACACACCCCACACCACGCGGTAATTACTCCTGGTCAGTCGAGGACTATTTCTTTAAATGAAAAAGGGGGGAAAAAACACAAGTACATACAGTTTCTTGAAATTTAAAAAGTGATATATTTTTTAAAAAGTTGTTTGTTTGTATGAGCGTTACAAGACATCCACCGACCACACTGATGACATCCGTTGCCAGACTCTCTTCCAGGCATCAGCCTTCAGAGAATCACTGCAGCACCTCGTGGATCATTAACCGCTATAAACTTTAGTCCAGCTCTTATGAAACCGGTCGGAATGAGAGCGGCCATGTTGGCACTTCACCTTTGCTCCGACTGGCTGTTGACACAAATGCACACGCACTTAATCAAACAGCTTCACCGCCCCCTCCCAATGCCTTTGGGGACTTTAATAATACAAACTCCATTATTGAGCTGAGAAGAGTAAATGTCAAATTATAGGTTCTGACCATGTTAAAAGAATGCAATTGAATGAAATGAATCATCCAAGAATCCATCACCCTCCAACTTTTCTCTTTTATGGTCACAGATTTTTCTTTTTTCAATGTTGTTTTAGTTCTCGGAAAGCTAATATATATATATATATATATAGAGAGAGATTGAAAATGAAACTTTTTTTCTTTGCCAAAATCATTCCTTTATGATTGTTGGCCACCTCCGTTAAAATTGCCTACATCTTCAGTTGAACAGATCGTGCAATTCTTACCTAATTTAATTATTAATTGTTATACTCAGTATTTGGTTCAGATTGGATGTATTCTAAAATACATAAATAAACATAATTGTGGCATTATTTTTGAAAGGTGTGTGATGTAAACCTACATTCCAACCCAGTATTTTGTATCATGAAGTGTTAAACTCGAGTCATGCCAGTACCCCTGCAATGCATTCTAGGACTTGTGTTGTACTTCTGAGCTCTTTTACTTCTTTTCTGCTGAGTGTTTCATATTTAAGGATTTATTTTTGCATATATTTATTTTTATTTTTCATTTTGCTAGACATAGAGCAATTTTGAAGAAGAAGAAAAATGTCACGTTTTAGGCTCTTTTGCAAATGATGACAAACTTGGTGTCTTGATTCAAAGGATGCTTAAAAGACACATACAATAAAATAAAGCCATCTATTTTCTCCAAATCAGCTTCTAGAACTCTGTCAACTGACAAAATGATGGCGTTGCAACTGAACTGACACAGTTTTTCCCTCCAGATCTGTTCATTTATTCATATTTTCGACAGACATTTCACAAACAGGGTTGAGTGACATTAAATGAACATACAATTTCAAATGGTAACATTGAAGGTGCGTATTTTAACAAAGCCTTTTGAAATGTACTTAATGTAACAATTAAGTCCATAAGCATATCCATAGAGCAGACTAAGAGAAATGAAAAGATTTTAGTAAGTCAGCAGGGTGTACGTATTGGGCAAGAAGATGAGGAGGTTGAGACAAGGGGTGCACACTTGTTGTTGGGTCTAGTCAAAGAGATCCTTTAACCAGTTCCTGTTTGAGCAGAAATGCACAAATCACATTTTTGATGGGCTGTTTGTGATTGTGTGTTTGTGTGTGTGTGTGTGGATGTGTGAAAGTACTTGAACTTGGTGATAGCTTCACTGTTGCCAAATTCATCGAGGGACTGTTTGGTGTTTTCCGCCATGGTTGTGAAGGTCTGTGCCAACTGCGTGCGGTACCTGACCAACTTCTCCTCCATGGTCTCGTCCTGAGCATCTGCATGTTTGCAAAAATAAATATGTAACTATGCGCACACAACTTGAGTAAGTTGGGGATTTAAGAAAAAAAAATCCCACGTTTAGGGGTTGCACGTGAACGCAATATTTACCCGCATAGGCGATCAGAGCCAGCAGGAGCACTGCGACTGCGAGGTAAAGTTTCATCATCTGACTGTGAGGAGAAAATATACATGTAGAAAAAACAAATGAACACAAAAATTTCTAAAGGCAAATTTCTTGAAATGGAGAATCTTTTGTTATGATTGAATAAAAAAAAGGGAAATTAGCACACTAAAATCCTTGAAGACAGATGCCTGTCTGATACCTGTTGATGATCGTGTTGAGGAAACTGCAGTGTTGCGTGTGTGCGTGTTTTTGTGTGCTTGTCCCTCTTTCTCTCTTTATATGTCTGCTGGCTTGCAAAAATGTGACGCATGCTGGATTCAAACAAGAACACGTGGTGCCCCCCCCCCCTTCTTTTTATTGACCATGTCACCACTATCATGTCAGGATCCAAGACACACAAATAATGTTGGCTTCATAAATTTAAGAACTGTGGAGTTGGGGAAAAAAAGAACTACATTTACAAAGATCAAAATGGTCAGTTTCAGAACGTGTTTATTTCATAGTTTTATATGGGCTCAGACACCCCCTTTTGTTGACTTTAATCGACAAAGCACCAGTTTATCCTCTCCATTTACAGCACTTCTCATAATGGAGCTCCCCCATGTCCCATGTTATTTTTCACTTACAGAAAAACCATGTATCCACAAATACACTTACTGTAAAGTATTTCCTGTACATTGAACATAATGAATCAATTATTTGATAACTGATCTATCATCAAAGGCAACAATCAATAAATTTTGCAGTGCCATTGATTAACTTAAAATTGTCCCAACTCCAGTTTAACTCTTGTCCAACTCTGACTTCAGCTTCTCAACGGTACAAGTACTTATAAACAAATAAGTTGCTTTACTTACCATTACTGCTGGGAGGTGGATGGAGAAGAAGAAGGGGAGGCTGTGCTTAGTTATTGCGAAGGGATCAACATAAGTAGCCTCTCCATCTCGACAAGTATCAAAGAACCTTGTTTTGTGATCACTTTATCCGACGAAGGAACAGAATCCTTCACATGCACTAAAATACGGGCTTTGTATCTTATTGTCACCATGATTGACCGACTGAAGCCTAGCTCCTTACTGATGTCTGCCGGTGTCTCGCCTTTCTCTGATCCTTTTATGATCTTGAGCTTCATTTCCGTGGTGATGGATTTTCTTTTGGCTGCAGAAGCATTGCTAAAAGACATGGCTTTTTTCTTTGGGTCTATAATGTCTGAAAAGGAGGGCGAAAAATGCGAAGATACTCCCTGTGCGCAAACGTGGACGAGCATTATGCACATTAGCTAGACAAAATGGCGAACAGGGTACTGGCGTTATAAAGTCGAAACATTTTAAGTCACGATCGTTTTAACCCGAGAACTCTCAGATTTCTGTAGTCTTTTATGAAAGCAGACTGATCATCTTGACGTTTACCATAATGGAAATGCAAACACCTGGTTTTACTTTCAAATACAACAATCAACGATTTTGCTTTTTTTTTTTTCTCCTTATGTTATGGCCTGAAGAAGTTAGTAAATCAAAATCAATTCATGAACAAAATAATCAGTTTAATCTTTGATGAAAATAATGGTAATTTGCAAGCCCATAGCATGAGTGGTATGTAGGTACTTATTTTGCAACACATTGGACTCCCTTGTGCATTTTCATCAGACAGATTTCTGTGCGGTATTTATCATCATGTTTGGTCTTGTATTAGGCGATTCAAATTGTAGTCTTTTAACGCAGCAACCTGTAGACAACAAATTAAGCACACGGCTTTACTTTTGAGGTCTGTAAAGAAGTTATTGAAAACATGGCATTCATTAACATTTCTTTCCTTGCCATGATCTGACATCACTTGTTGCTGCTTATTACACTCTCGTCTCACACTCGCACGTGCGTCCATATGTAAGTCAATACGAAAATAATGCTTTTCAAAATAAAAGCAACATAGTTGTATTACATGCATGTATTTAAAAATATATATTTTCTAATTTATGATTGTCCTTGGCGGCATGGTGGATCAGCTAGAAAGCGTTGGCCTCGCAGTTCTGAGGTCCCGGGTCCAATCCCGTCTCCGCCTGTGTGGAGTTTCATGTTTTCTCCGGGCACTCCGTTTCCTCCCACATCCCAAAGGCATGCAATGTTAATTGAACACTCTAAATTGCCCCAAGGTGTGATTGTGAGCGCGGCTGTTTGTCTCAATGTGCCCTGCAATTGACTGGCAACCAATTCAGGGTGTACCACTGCCTCCTGCCTGTTGACAGCTGGGATAGGCTCCAGCACTCCCTGCGACCCTTGTGAGGATAAGCGGCTAAAAAATCTTTGGCAAGTGCATCAGTGATTTAAATGTTGTCATTGCACCCTCCAGTGGACATAATTAGCAACAAACGTTACTTTTACCGAAGAATAGCTGTGAATGTAGTCTCCATCCCATTGGGCCGAATTGGATCACCTGACGGGTCGGTTTTGGCGCACGGTCCTTACACACACCCTGATTTACGACTGTCCTTTTTTCTTATCCTTTTTTTTTATGCATATAGTACAACATATGGTGAAGAACTCTGTATCTTAAGTGAACTATTTGCTCTACATTTTCTTTGGCAGCAACTCATTATTAGCTGAACAGCTTTTCACTTCCACCACTGCCAGTAACGGTACTGACAGCGAATGGTGAATTGCAAATCAGAGGTGGTGCACTGGGTTTATTTATATCACAACACATTTATTTATTTATGTATTCCTCTGAACAGCGCAAACCAATGCTTTGGCCCGGCCCGGACGCCTGGGATGGCTCTGCCGCTGCTGCTGCTGCTGCTGGTGCAGGGCATTAATGTGCGTCAGCCACTTTTGGTCTTGATCGTCACCACGGGGCTGCCGTTGCTGGGCCAGAAATCATCATGGATCACCCTCCTCCGGTGTTGATCATCATCATGGATGTGCTGCTGTTGCTGCCGCTGCTGCTGGCCCAGAGCATCATAGTGAGTTAGCCACTTGGGGTTTTGATCATCATCATCATCAATCTTCTGCTGTTGTCGCTGCTGCTGTCCAACACGATCGTACTGAGTCACCCACTCCCGGTCTTCATCGCCAGTGTGGATTTGCTGCCGGTCCCGCTGCCGCTGCTGTTGGCCCAGAGCATCATACTGAGTTAGCCACTTGGGGTTTTGAGCATCATCATCGATCTGCTGCTGTTGCCGCCGCCGCTGCTGGCCCACACGATCGTACTGAGTCACCCACTCCCGGTCTTGATCGCCAGTGTGGATTTGCTGCTGGTCCCGCTGCTGGACCAGAGCAGCATCCTGAGCCGGCCACTTCCAGTCTTGATCATTAGTATGGACCTCCTCCTGTTGCTGACTCAGAACATGGTCCCAAATATTGGTTGTCGGTGCGGGTCTTTTGTTGTTTGTCCAAAAATGATGAATTATCCTCTTCTGGTCTTTATTGTCAGCATTACTCTGCTCCTCCTGCCACCGCTGCTGTTGCTGGCCCAGAGCATCATCATTTGTTGGCCACTCCTGGTCTTGATCATCAGTGTAGATCTGCTGCCGCTGATTCAGAACATGGTCCCGGATCATTATCGGCAGGACAGATCTGCTGATGCCGGGCCAGGCATGATGAGTCACCGTTTTCTGACCCTTATCATCGGTGTAGATCTGTTGCTGTCGCCTCTGCTGCGGCTTCTGGCCAGGAGCGTCATCCTGCTGCTGCTGCTGATTCAGACCTTGGTCCCAAATCATTATTGGCGGGGTGGGTCTGCTTTTGCTGGGCCAGAAATTGTGAATTGCCCTCCTCTGGTCTCTATTGTCAGCATGGACCTCCTCCTGCTGCTGCCGCCGCTGCTGCTGCTGACCCAGAGCATCGTCCTTTGTCAACCACTCCTCGTCTCGATCTTCAGTGGGAATCTGCTGATGCTGCTGCCGCTGCTGATTCAGAACTTGGTCCTGAGTCTTGACCGTCGCCGCGGGTCTGCGGCCACTGGGCCAGACATAATGAATCAACCTCTTCTGGTCTTGATTGTCAGCATGGATCTGCTGCTGCCACCATTGCTGTTGCTGACCAAGGACATCATCCTGCTTTTGACTGACAGTGTGAATCTGCTCCTGCTGCCGCTGCTGATTCAGAACTGGGCCTTGTATCTTGATCGTTCGCAATGGTGGGCTGTTACTCGGCTCGAAAATATCAATTACCTTCTTCTGGTCTTTATCGTTAGCATGGATCTCCTCCTGCTGCCGTCTTTGCTGCTGGCCCAGGACATCAACCTGAGTCTGCTCCTGCTGATTCACAACTGGGTCCTGAATCATTATCGGCGGCGTGGGTCTGCTGTTGTTGCCCCAGACAAAATAAATCTCCCTCTTTTGGTCTTTATCATCAGCATGGATCTGCTGCTGCCACCATTGCTGTTGCTGACCAAGGACATCATCCTGCTTTTGATTGACAGTGTCAATCTGCACCTGCTGCCGCTGCTGATTCAGAACTTGGTCCTGAGTCATGATCGTCGCCGCAGGTCTGCGGCCACTGGGCCAGACATAATGAATCACCCTCTTCTGGTCTTGATTGTCAGCATGGATCTGCTGCTGCCACCGTTGCTGTTGCTGACCAAGGACATCATCCTGCTTTTGACTGACAGTGTGAATCTGCTCCTGCTGCCGCTGCTGATTCAGAACTGGGCCTTGAATCTTGATCGTTCGCATTGGTGGGCTGTTACTCGGCCAGAAAATATCAATTACCTGCTTCTGGTCTTTATCGTCAGCGTGGCTCTCCTCCTGCTGCCGTTTTTGCTGCTGGCCCAGGACATCGACCTGAGTCTGCTCCTGCTGATTCACAACTGGGTCCTGAATCATTATCGGCGGCGTGGGTCTGCTGTTGTTGCCCCAGACATAATGAATCACCCTCTTCTGGTCTTGATTGTCAGCATGGATCTGCTGCTGCCACCATTGCTGTTGCTGACCAAGGACATCATCCTGCTTTTGACTGACAGTGTGAATCTGCTCCTGCTGCCGCTGCTGATTCAGAACTGGGCCTTGTATCTTGATCTTGTCGATCGTTTGCGCTGGTGGGCTGTTACTCGGCTCGAAAATATCAATTACCTTCTTCTGGTCTTTATCGTTAGCATGGATCTCCTCCTGCTGCCGTCTTTGCTGCTGGCCCAGGACATCAACCTGAGTCTGCTCCTGCTGATTCACAACTGGGTCCTGAATCATTATCGGCGGCGTGGGTCTGCTGTTGTTGCCCCAGACAAAATAAATCTCCCTCTTTTGGTCTTTATCATCAGCATGGATCTGCTGCTGCCACCATTGCTGTTGCTGACCAAGGACATCATCCTGCTTTTGACTGGCAGTGTGAGTCTGCTCCTGCTGCCGCTGCTGATTCAGAATTGGGCTTTGAATCTCGATCGTTTGCGCTGGTGGGCTGTTACTCGCCCAGGAAAATTGAATGACCTTCTTCTGGTCTTTATCGTCAACGTGGATCTCCTCCTGCTGCCGCCGTTGCTGCTGGCCCAGGACATCAACACGAGTCTGCTCCTGCTGATTCATAACTGGGTCCTGAATCATTTTCGGCAGCGTGGGTCTGCTGTTGTTGCCCCAGACAAAATAAATCTCCCTCTTTTGGTCTTTATCATCAGCATAGATCTGCTTTTGCCACCGCTGCTGTTGCTGGCCAAGGACATCATCCTGAGTCGGCCATTCCTGCTTTTGATTGACAGTGTCAATCTGCACCTGCTGCCGCTGCTGATTCAGAACTTGGTCCTGAGTCATGATCGTCGCCGCAGGTCTGCGGCCACTGGGCCAGACATAATGAATCACCCTCTTCTGGTCTTGATTGTCAGCATGGATCTGCTGCTGCCACCGTTGCTGTTGCTGACCAAGGACATCATCCTGCTTTTGACTGACAGTGTGAATCTGCTCCTGCTGCCGCTGCTGATTCAGAACTGGGCCTTGTATCTTGATCGTTCGCACTGGTGGGCTGTTACTCGGCTCGAAAATATCAATTACCTTCTTCTGGTCTTTATCGTTAGCGTGGATCTCCTCCTGCTGCCGTCTTTGCTGCTGGCCCAGGACATCAACCTGAGTCTGCTCCTGCTGATTCACAACTGGGTCCTGAATCATTATCGGCGGCGTGGGTCTGCTGTTGTTGCCCCAGACATAATGAATCACCCTCTTCTGGTCTTGATTGTCAGCATGGATCTGCTGCTGCCACCGTTGCTGTTGCTGACCAAGGACATCATCCTGCTTTTGACTGACAGTGTGGATCTGTTCCTGCTGCCGCTGCTGATTCAGAATTGGGCTTTGAATCTCGATCGTTTGCGCTGGTGGGCTGTTACTCGCCCAGGAAAATTGAATGACCTTCTTCTGGTCATTATCGTCAACGTGGATCTCCTCCTGCTGCCGCCGTTGCTGCTGGCCCAGGACATCAACACGAGTCTGCTCCTGCTGATTCATAACTGGGTCCTGAATCATTTTCGGCATCGTGGGTCTGCTGTTGTTGCCCCAGACAAAATAAATCTCCCTCTTTTGGTCTTTATCATCAGCATAGATCTGCTTTTGCCACCGCTGCTGTTGGTGGCCAAGGACATCATCCTGAGTCGGCCATTCCTGCTTTTGATTGACAGTGTCAATCTGCACCTGCTGCCGCTGCTGATTCAGAACTTGGTCCTGAGTCATGACCGTCGCCGCAGGTCTGCGGCCACTGGGCCAGACATAATGAATCACCCTCTTCTGGTCTTGATTGTCAGCATGGATCTGCTGCTGCCACCGTTGCTGTTGCTGACCAAGGACATCATCCTGCTTTTGACTGACAGTGTGAATCTGCTCCTGCTGCCGCTGCTGATTCAGAACTGGGCCTTGAATCTTGATCGTTCGCATTTGTGGGCTGTTCCTCGGCCAGAAAATATCAATTATCTTCTTCTGGTCTTTATCGTTAGCGTGGATCTCCTCCTGCTGCCGTCTTTGCTGCTGGCCAAGGACATCAACCTGAGTCTGCTCCTGCTGATTCAAAACTGGGTCCTGAATGATTATCGGGAGCGCGGGTCTGCTGTTGTTGGCCCAGGCATAATGGATCACCCTCTTCTGGACTTTATCATCAGCATGGATCTGCTGCCGCCGCTGACTCGGGACTTGGTCCTGAAGCATCATCGACGGTGCGGGTCTGGTGTTTCTGGACCAGAAATAATGCATCACCCTCTTCTGAACATTATCATCAGCGTGGATCTGCTGCCACCGCTGCTGCTGGCCCAGAGCACCGTCCTGAGTCGGCCACTTCTGGTATTGATCGTCAGTAGGGATCTCCTGCTGCTGCTGACTCAGAACTTGGTCCCGAATCATTATCGGCGGCGGGGGCCTGAAGTTGGAGTGCTGCTGCTGGTGGTAACTGAGAACATGGTCCCAGTTGTTGCTTGGGAGCACAGGTCTGATGTTGGTGGGCCAGACATAATGAATCACCTGCTTCTGGTTTTTATCGTCAGCTTGGACTTGCTGCTGCTGACTCAGGACATTGTCCTGATTTTGTTGCTGATTGCCTGTACCCTGGGAGTCGTTACTGTGCTGGATGTAGGGCACCACATCCTGCCTCGAGGTATCCTGTTCCTGGTCCTTCTTCACCACACGAGCATTGCATCCTGTGTTGGGAGGGAGGGATCAATATCCATATCCACTCAGTTTATACAGATATTTTTTAGAAAGACATACCCGTGAGGAAGGCCAGGCAAAAGATGAGCACTACAGTCTCACTGGTCATTACTGACAGATACACCTGGAATGTGGAACAAAATGAATAAACTGAATCTATCCATTTTCTATTGTACTTGTCCTCATCAGAGTAGTGGTTCAACAGGAGCCTATCTCAGCAAAGTAAAACCAAAACAAATTTGTTTGTATAGCACATTTCAAAAACAAGGTAACTCAATATGCTTTACATAAATCAAAGCATTTCTTCTTCTTCTGCCTATTTTTCTTTCGGCTTGTCCCGTTAGGGGTCGCCACAGCATGTCATCTTTTTCCATCTAAGCCTATCTCATGCATCCTCCTCTCTAACACCCACTGTCCTCATGTCCTCCCTCACAACATCCATCAACCTTTTCTTTGGTCTTCCTCTCCTTCTTTTTTCTAGCAGCTCCATCCTCATTAACCTTCTACCAATGTATTCACTCTCAAACCTCTGAACATGTCCAAACCATCCAAATCTGTACTAACTACCCTTGTCTCCAAAACATCCAACTTTGGCTGTCCCTCTAATGAGCTCATTTCTCATCCTATCCAACCTGTTCACACCAAGTGAGAACCTGAGCATCTTCATTTCTTCTACCTCCAGTTCTGCTTCCTGTTGTTTCTTCAGTGCCACCGTCTCTTGTCCTACATCATGGCCGGCCTCACCACTGTTTTATCAACTTTGCCCTTCATCCTCTTCAACTCTTCTGTCACACAGAACACCAGACACCTTCCGCCAACTATTCCATCCCGCTTGGACCCGTTTCTTCATTTCCTTACTGACCACACTCACCATTGCCTGTCTTGTTGACCCCAAGTATTTGAAGTCATCCAACCTCGCTATCTCTTCTCCCTGGAGCTTTAATCTTCCTCCCCCGCTCCTCTCATTCACGCACATATATTCTGTTTTACTTCAGCTAATCTTCATTCCTCTCCTTTCCAGTGCGTACCTCGACCTTTCTAATTTTTCCTCCACCTGCTCCCTGCTTTCACTGCAGATCACAATACCATCTGCGAACATCATGGTCCAAGGGGATTCCAGTCTAACCTCATCTGTCAGCCTATCCATTACTACCAAAAACAGGAAGGGGCTCAGCGCAGATCCCTGATGCATGATTAAAAGCACTTAAAAACAAATGTTTAAAACTTAGTCACGTGATGATCCCATACTAAGAAAGCGTAACTGGATTGGCTGGCTGTTTGGGTCTGACCTGAAGTAACCCAGTCTGGTGGCACAGACGGTGAATTTTAGACAGCGAATCGTAGCCAGTTGAATTGTTAACATTGAAAAGTTACACTGAAATACAACAATTGAAAATCACTTTACATTTCAAATTCAAATCCTGTTTTCTGTGACATTTCAAATTCAAATACTGGTGGCACATATTTACTTCCATAGTTGTGGTTTACTTGAAGAAATGTTTGGCTCATCCACTTACTTATCTGCTTTAGACAGTGACACAGCACATCAATTGAACTGTAGTCATCTGGAGACACTGCTAAATATGTGTCATCTGCATAGGTGTGACAGTCAAAATTAACATTTTGAAAAATTTGATCCAAAGGTAGCATATATTGTAGAAGCTGAACAAGAGGGGTCCAAGAACTGACCCTGTGGATCATTACCATTTGTTGAAATTGAGCATTTCCAATGGTTAGAAAATAATTCTTCCTCTAAGTAGGACCTGAGCCATTTATTTTGTCTTACCCACATTTCCAACCCATTCAGCAGTAGTATATAATGTCCTACAGTATCAAAGTTGCACTGATATCCAACAAGACCAAGATTGACACCTTTCCAGAGTCAGTATTCAACCTTATATCATCTAGCACTTTAATAAGAGCAGTTTCAGTACTGAAATGATTTTGGAAACCTGACATAAATTTGTCAAAAACACCATTTGAATTGAAGAAATCGCTGAGTTGATTAGAAAAAAATTCTCAGCAATCTATGATAGGGATATTTAATTTTGACAGGAGTGACAGCATTCATGACATTTGTGATTTTCCAGGTGAAATTGTCCAAAAGTTCACCAACTGACTGAGAATTCACATTTTGTCCCACAGCTGCAGTCTCCATAAACTTAGTGGCAGTACTCTCATTTACAGTATGTAGCTTTTCTTTGTAGACATAGAGATTGTCTGAACTTTTAGAAGAATGTATAATTCAAAGAATACCCAAAAATGGTCAGCAATAATCATATCCTGAATGACAAAAGATGGAATTTGAATGTCCTCAGAGATGATCAGGTCTAAGATGTGTGAGTTGAACTCTTAATATGTTAAGTAAGGTCAAATGTGTTGACTATAGCGGAGAGTTGTTTAGATTCTTTGTCCATGTTCTTGTAAACATGAATGTTAAAGTCTCCTGACTGGGCTTGTTGCTAGCACCAGGCTTGTACTAATTCGCAGTCCATGCTCACTTGGTGAGAAGGGTATCACAGAATATTGGAATATGGCTACAACTGTCCCACAGGTTTAAAAGCATCCAGGAGTCACTCCTATTTTTTTTTTTTGGGGGGGGGGGCAAACTTATTAGCAAGAAAAAAATTAAAAAGCGCCAACCCAAGCAGAACAAAGATAAAAGTGTTGGCATGGTACTAGAGCGAGAAGGAAAGCCAAAAACATCCTGGACTAGTCATCAACGAATTTGCACTCACATTCACACCAATGGTCAATATATACTCCAATGACCCCAAAATGCACATATTTGAATGTGGGAAGCTATAACCCACAAACAGGGAAGTTGGAGCCAAGATTCGAATCCCGTTCTATGGAACTGTGAGACAGACATGGTGCCAGGATACCATGCTGCCTCTCAGTTGATCATAAATCATAAAACCATGCCAAGTTGTAAGATTCAAATTGAAATAAATGTTCCATCCCTGACTCACCTGGAGAGATTATTTCTCAGTGTTGTGCCTGTGCTTGCTTGCAGCGTATTTAGCCCCCAACTGATTAGTGTGGGTGGATGTGGAGACTCAAAGTTAAAACAACTCTGTCCTCGGATGAACTGTTGTACTGTGTAAGCCCTGTCAACACTTTATTACCCGCGAATGCCACTGCTGCAAAACTGACTTGAAGCCATTCAGAACTGTCATTGTGGACTCTACCAGGGCTGCCCTCTGATACGGGTTCTGTGCAATTAAATTTATTCATTCATCTTCCATTCCACTTATCGTCACTAGGGTAGCGGGCGTGCTGGAGCCTATCCCAGTTGACTCTGGGTAAGCAGTGGGGTACACTCTGAACCAGTTGCCAGACAATTGTAGGGAACATTTTGGTATAAACAAACAACCACTGACACTCACATTCACAACTCTGGGAAATTTAAGTTTTTACTTCACGAACTATGCATGTTTTTGGACTACCAGGTGAAAACAAACTCCGCACAGGCGAGGCCGGATTTGAACCCCAATCCTCAGAACTGTGAGGCAGATGTGCTAACCAATTGTTCACTGTGCCATCCTGTTCAATATTTTTGAGGACAATATAGACATACTTGATGTTGTCTGAGCGGCACGGTGGATCAGCTGGTAAAGCGTTGGGCCCACACTTCTGAGGTCCCTGGTTCAATCCCGGACCTGCCTGTGTGGAGTTTGCATGTTCTCCCCGTGCCTCGATGGGTTTTATCCGGGCACTCCAGTTTCCTCCCACATGCAACATTAATTAGACACTCTAAATTCCTCCTAGGTGTGATTGTGAGTGCGGCTGTTTGTCTCGATGTACCCTGTGATTGGCTGGCAGCCAGTTCAGGTTGTACCCTGCCTCCTGCCCGTTGACAGCTGGGATAGGCTCCAGCACTCCCCACAACCCTGGTGAGTATAAGCAGAAAAGAAAATCAATGGATGGATGGATGTTGTTGTCTGAGCGGCCACTGTGGGTGGCACCGAATAAACACGTGGTGACCTTGGGACGTGACCGACCCCTTTTGTTGACTTCTTTCATTGGTCATTCACTCTATTGACTTTTCATTATATTTCATTTCGTTATGTTATATTTTTCATTCAGAGTCAAAAAAAGCATCACTAACTATATGATGGAGTGACAATAAGCAAACAAACTCAAATGAAAAATCCCTATTGACGAGATTTTCGGGTTGTCAAGATTATTTTGCTATTGCTAGTCAAGCTTTGAGATACAAGCTTCTTCAAATTTGGTATTGCTCAGGTGAATTGGCGGGAAGGGGAGAGTTGTTTGCAGTTGTTGTAGCTGCAATTCAATGCGTGAGTGTTGTTTGCGATGGTGTGAGTGGTGGCTGGTGTTTATTCTCTACTATTACAGTTAAGAAAATAAGTATTTGAACACCCTGTTATATTGCAAGTTCTCCCACTTAGAAATCATGGAGGGGTCCGAAATTTTCATCGTTGGTGCATGTCCACTGTGAGAGAAATAATTTAAAAAGAAAAATCCAGAAATCACAATGTATGATTTTTTTTTCAATTATTTATTTGTGTGATACTGCTGCAAATAAGTATTTGAACACCTGTCTCTCAGCTAGAATTCTGACCCTCAAATACCTGTTAGTCCACCTTTAAAAGTCCACCTCCACTCCATGTATTATCCTGAATCAGATGCACCTATGTGAGGTCATTAGCTACATAAAGACACCTGTCCACCCCACACAACCAGTAAGACTCAAACTTGTAACATGGCCAAAACCAAAGAGCTGTCCAAAGACACCAGAGACAAATTTCTCAGCGACAGCCCAGAAACCTGTTTGATATAGAGAAGATCTGTGTGGAGGAGTGGGCCAAAATCCCCCGTGCAGTGTGTGCAAACCTGGTGAACAACTACAGGAAAAGTTTGACCTCTGTAATTGCAAACAAAAGCTACTGTACCAAATATTAACTTTCGTTTTCTCAGGTGTTCAAATATCAATTTACAGCTGTATCACATAAATAAATCGGTAAAAATTCATATATTGTGATTTCTGGATTTTTCTTTTTATATTATCTCTCTCACAGTTGACATGCACCTAGGATGAAAATTTCAGACCACTCCATAATTTCTAAGTGGGAGAACTTGCACTATAGCAAGGTGTTCAAATACTTATTTTCTTCATTGGAAATGCCACAGTGCTGTATTTAGTGACCAGGTGCCATTTGTTGCTATACAGCAGCTACCAATTTGAGAGAGCAGCATTGAATGAGTCAAGTCGTTGAACAGATTTATTGCTCGCGTCCAGTGAAATAGTACCTGTTAAATTACCAGGATTTGGGGAAAATGTTGACAGCTTCAGTAAACACAAATAGGGTAATGCACCCACTGAGGTATTTCGAACCTTTGAGTTGACCCAACATCCTGTGAGTAAGCTTTTTAAAACCACCCGTTCATTTGTTTTCTTCTTTTTTTTTTAATCGTTCTGCATTTCATCATGTTCTACAATACAGTGCTTGTCCTTCATTATAAAGGGAACAAAAATGTCTGGAAAAGGTTAATGGCATTTCAATTTAGATAAATTAAGTATCTCTACGTTATACCTTTATTGAAACCCACCCAACAAATATATGGTCCTAATCAATGATGGAAGTTTTGCCGCTGGATAACAACAACAAATAGAAGCATTTTAAGCATCGCTCAGAGTGTTTTCCATTGATGGGTGACGAACCTTTAAACCCTGTGTCAGCCAAGGCCACATTGACGTAAACATGTTTTATTTGTGATTACGCTTTGTATTCAGTGGTCACACATGGCGAATATGTATATTCAGAAATCCTTTTTTTTTAATTATTATTCTTTTATAGACATTAATCGAGAGACTAGCGCAGATCATTCATGGACAACACCCCAAATAATGTTTAGAATTTCTGAAGTTTATTGATTAAACCCAAAAATAAAAAAAATAAAAAATTGAACTTTCTTTCGGCTTACGTAACTGGATTGGCTAGCTGTTTGGTTCTGACCTGACGAAACCCTACCTGGTGGCACAGACGGGGAATTTTAGACAGCAAATTGTAGCCGGTTAAATTGTAAACATTGAAAAGTTACACTGAAATACAACAATTGAAAATCACTTTACATTTCAAATTCAAATCCAGTTTTCTGTGGCATTTCAAATTTAAATCCACTGGCACTTATTTATTTCTATAAATATCTCTTGTAGACATTGATTAATAATTATAATAGTAACAATAATCCATTTAGGCAGTAGTTACCGTACTATACTGTACGTGAAACTGATGCTTTTCATTAGCCCAGTCCTTTGTAAACGTTTTCCAGCGTATACCACCTAAAATAAAATACTTAGCGCTCCAAGTACTGCTGTAATGACGAACATAAATCCAGTGCCATAGTTGCACTAAGTTTAATCAAAAACCGGACAGAGGTTTTATCTCAAAATTTTTTTTTTATATATATTCTAAGTCTCTCTAATAATTTGCTTTTGAACATAAACACTGTGCTTGAATTTGTCACAATTCACTGGGAATATATTGCACATATAATTGTCCCTAAATAGTCTTAAAAACTTACTTTATTCATATCCATACAAAGATTTGTTAGGCAGTAAGACTTAGACATATAAAACACGTTTTAACAACAACCACAACAGTAGATAAACATAACGGGTACTTAAAGTTCCAATAAATACTAATCCCCTAAACCTAAAAGAATAAATGTAAATGAATGTTAAATAAAATCCATGTCTTGCGATTGGCTGGCAAGCAGTTCAGGGTGCACCACCGCCTCCTGCCCGTTGACAACTGGGATAGGTTCCAACACTACCACAACCTTCATGAGGATAAACGGCTATGAAAATTAATGGATGGATGGATTTCCTAACTATGACACCAAAGAAAAAGCTTAAACCGAGTCAATAGAGCTTTGGTTGAATAAAGTCATCACGGTTTTGTCAAGGTGGGAATAACCCACGTTTCCGCAAACAAACACTGTTGCCCCTTTTCGCACAAGACTTCATAATTTGCTTTAAATCTCAATTTTAAGTCAACAATTCGGCTATAGGTATGGTTAAATGTACCAAATTTAAGTTATTTTTTCATTTTACTCTAAATCTCAATTGACAAAAAAGTGGAGGCTGACCCTTTTTTTTTTTAAAGGTCTTTTTGCTGTCTGCCTCTGCACACAACATGCTCAAGAATGCTGGTATAATTTTTTTATATGACAGGCTGGTAAAGTGGTTTCAGATATTGTAATTTTTGAATGTTTTGATAGGTGCAAGTAGTATTGGTACTGGGGCCTTGTGTAGCCTTTTTTATTTGTGCTGCAATATTGTTTGTTTTTGATTGTAGTGTGTTTTTTTTAAATATATTTTTCTGCTGGGGGTAACTTGGTAGTTAGTTTTGCATTTTGTTTAGTTTTCATTGTCCATTTTCTTCATTATTATTTCACCAATGAGCACGTCCTCTAACCTAAATTGCTCTGAATTTTTCCTTTTTCCAATTTGTGCTTCTTTGACCTGTTTTGTTAAAAACAAAAGTACCAACAACAAAAAAAAGCAAGGGAACTGGATTGCCTCACTTTTTGGAACACAGATGTTCCTGTTTTTTTTTTTTTTTTTTTTTGTAGGGGGGAAATAAACCAGACTAACCTTATTGTGCCATCTGAACTTCCTTAACTCCCCTCATGCCTTGGAAGTGTAATTAATGTGAGTGGCATCCAGGACGACTGTCGTCTTTGCTCTTTAACGTTAAGCTTTCACAGAATTGAACATTTGAAAGGGCTTTTTTTCCCTTTTTTTTAACAACCAAACCCAAATATTGGTTGGATGGATTACTATTCTATTTGAGGATACAGTGCATACAACACTTTATACTTTATTTCAAGTTATTTTATTTTCATCAGATTTTTGTTTGTTTGTTGCTATGCTTGCCACACCATTTTAAATAGATTTTATTTTAGCTATTATTTGGTGTCATCCATGCAGCACTTTTATTTTGACTTTAGTTTAGTTTAGTTTAGTTTTGGTTCTTTGGGTGGACAGAGTAACACAGTGAAATGTGTTTTATTTTATTCGGTTCTTGTGTTTGGTGTAATGTGTGACGTTCTACGTTTTCCATTTAGTTTCTCATTTGTTTCTTTTTTTAACTTTATCCATCTGGTTCTTTGTACATGGAGCGAAATATTCACCGGTTTGGTTTTTCTATTTTAACCAACTGTGGTGTAATCCATGCAACACAAAATATATACACGTATTTGCCTTTTGAGGTTCCTAATGAAGTGGTTGGTCAGCATTCGGTAGAGACTTGTGTGTTATCCTAATGTCTTCACTCGAGCAGTGGCGCAGATGTCACAGTTTGTGTGGGTGAGTAAACACAGCTGTCAGTGTCAATGTCAGTCCAGCATGGAGTGTTTGTATTTGTCCTTTTTATGTGGCTTTCTCAGGGCATTGAATCGATCACTATTGTTTGTGTTGGATGAGAGGCAAAACGTGTCCCGTCATCATCAGCGTAGCACGCCAAATGTCACCGTCGGGGCTCGTGAGGAAGGCAAGGTAAATACGTGGAGGGCCCAAGTGCAGGAAAGCAGGGAGGCAAGACAGGAGTCCAGGAATGTCAAAAATATTTAATCCAGAAAAAGGCAAACTGAAAAGAGTCCAACAGCAAATAATCAAACTAACAAAGAAAACTTTAAACAAACCTAAACTTGAAACAAGACGAGACATGCCTGAGAGATACTGTATAATGGCATGGGCACGGACAAACATGGCGTCAACGAAAAACTGGACCGAGAAGAACTGAAAGAAACCAGGCAGTTCAGAGAACAACGAGGACCACCTGGACAAGGGACGAGTGGCTGGAGGGACCTGATTGGTCAACACAAGGGAGGAGATCAAATGCAAACAGATGGTCACAGCGTACACAATGACCACGCATGACATGGAAAACATGGAACACACAAAACATAAAACAAAATCAATCCAACTAAAACATACACCATGACAGTCCCACCACCACCCACCGCCCCAACACCACTCAAGGAACAGATTCCAGACGTTCCAAAACAAAAAAGGTCACCCAGCCAGGGTGAGCAGAAATGGGGCCCTTAGAAAGGCACAGAGTCACCCATCAGTGTTAGTACGGTGGCCATTCAGGCCACTCCAAGTGAGGCGCTCGGCTGGGCACTTCAGGTGGTCGGCAAGGATGCCAAGCGCCAGGGTCTTTACGGGGCCATACGGGCGGACATCCGTGATGACGAGGCAGGAGCCGGGCAATAGGGACAGGTTGGCGGCCACCGGTTGAGTGCCGCCACAGTTGGAAGAGATGGCAATCGCTGGTTGTCCTATCAAAATGAGCTGCCTACACAAAGAACAAAAAAATGTAACGTGAACAAAAAAGTATTTTTTTAACAATCCAGTACTACCTTGGCTTGCAAGCGCCTCAACTTACCAGTTTTTCAAGTTATGAGCTGTTCTATTTTTAAGATATTTGAGTGTGGCACATGCTGTTTGGAGTGGAATGGTTCAGACATTAATAACATTATTATTTTTGGCCCAGTCAATACACAACACAAAACATTTTTAAAATACTTTACCCCTCAAATTCAACTCTTGTGTGACTCTGGACACGTAATAACATACAGTATTTCCTTCATTTCACTGTGTTCATTCTTATAGTAACAACAATACGCCAGCGGAGGACGCTGTGTTGCAGTCGTCAGCCGACGCTGCCCAGCTCATTCGCAGAAGAAACTCAGTAGAGGAAAACGTAGAGAACACGTAATGTGATGTCACACTTTTCACAGCGTCATATTGCCGGTCAAAAAGAGCTGCTCGACAGTGTGGGGGACATTGAACCGGAGCAGAATATTCACAATTCCCGAGACTTGTTCTGCTGTTGGTTGTTCCAACAGACAAGACAAATATTCAAAGAGGTCATTCAATGGAATACCAGCTGAAAAAATGAGAAAAGATCGATGAATTAAACATGATGGATGATGCCCAACCAAAATACACACACTCCTGTGTAGCGACCGCTTCATTTCAGGTAGGAATTATTCTTCTCAATCTCAAATAACCAAGGAGTATTTATAATGCCAAGTTGACTCAATGCATATTTTTAAAAAAAAAAAACAAAAAAACATCTATTGCTGACAGGTTTACAAAGGTTAACGTGTGGCTGCAATATGCTTCCATGTACGAAGGAGACGACTCCCTGTCCTAAAAATTTTTTCCATTCATTTATTTAAATATTGGTATTTGTATTGAAAAAATCTGAGGGGGTCCATCACTATGTGGGATTTATTCCTGATTGAGAACAGATCCAGCAACAAAGTATTTGTATGCGTCCAGAATTGTGTACGCTTTCGAACTTTTCTATGTAAATCTCGACGACTTACTCACCAGATCCATGTGTAGATCCAGTTGTCCGAGACAAGCGGAAGCGAATTAACAGTTCACTTTCTTATCGGCGAAAACATCGACTTTGGTGTTAAATATGGGTCCTCTATGGCAAGTGTCTCATTTTTCCATGTACCTACGTTTATTATCAACTTCTAAATGTTGAACGGAATCGGACAAAACTCTGGGTGTCGTGCTATAAGACGTATTTTCGTTTCGTCTCGACTGACTTAACTTACAGCAATGCTTTGTTTGATCGGCAATATGGCGAGTGACATTATTTTATGATGTTGGTGCACGAGCTCTATAGCATGTGAGAGCTGTTAGCGGATCCTATTTATGTGCTGTGTGCTCAAGGTGTATTCTGTGCTGTTTCCAGGTAAGATACACGGGACCAGGGTGGGGGTGGGAGGTCGTTGTTGTGTTTGAGATGCATTTCTGTTGAACCCATATAGCATTTCAAAGTTTTCACACGTTAATTGAACATGATATAGCTTGGGTGAAAAAGAGCTATGGAACAGGAAGAGAGTGTGCAACTTCCTGCTCCTTCATAATAAGAGCGACAGATCAGAAGGAGTGTTTGATTAAGTGATTTTTATGTTAAATCCGGCTGTATTATTTTTGTTTAACATGTCCTATTTGATTTCTCTATGTTCTTGAACTCCGTAATTAGAATAGAACTCATTTATTTAAAGTATTGTTTCAAGGAGTTTTGTTCAGTACATTTGTTAGTTTATGTTCTGTGTGATTCAATTGACCCCTCCGTGGATATTGCGCAATCCGTGTCACTGACCAATCAGAGGCCAGCGATCTGCATAAACCAAAGCGCGTTTTTGCTCCCGCCATTTTCTCAGACAACATTGCACGGTCCAGTCTAGGTTTAGTTAGCGTTTTATCGCGTATTTGGGTTATTTAACCAAAAATATGGTTAAGAGGTGTAGTCACGGACTTTGTAACAGTGACGACAGGTATCCTGAAAGGCTAGTTGGTGGAGTTCGATTCGTACACTTTCCAAAACCGAAGACTCAGTACGAAAAATGCCTTCGATGGATCAAACTTTGTGGCAGACCGCATCATCAACTAAATCCACGTTCTCCGCTAGCATAACATTGCTCCGTGCGATCGATTGACACACTTATTCTTTGTTGAGCGATATTTAGCGAAGATCGGACTGCACAAACGTATCGATTTCTTGCTGGCTCGCGGCCGAAAGTTAACCAGACTGTGTTTGCACGAAGATATGCCCTAAATTTGATTTTTAATACACGTCTCGTATAAATGAATGAGATGTTCTTCGCAAGCATAACATTGCTACGTGTGAATGATTGAATGAAATCAGAAGCATGTCGTCTCTCTCAGTTATGAATGTATTGTATTGTATTTGCCATTTTTACGAATTGTTTGTCTTATGTCAGCGCACGTGGTGTGACGTCACTTCAGGAGGCGTGGTTAAGTGCCCTGTACGGAGGGGTCAATTCGCAGAAGAAGCTGCAGTACAGGGAAACGTATAGTGTGTGAGAGCTGCTAGCGGATGCTATTTACAGTGAAGAAAATCATTTGAACAGCCTACTATATTGTAAATTGTCCCACTTAGAAATCACTGAGGGGTTTGAAATTTTCATCTTAGGTGCATGTCCACTGTGAGAGAGATCATCTAAAAAGAAAAATCCAAAAATCACAATGTAAGATTTTTTTAAACGATTTATTTTTGTGAAACAGCTGGAAATAAGTATTTGAACACCTGAGAAAACCGATGTTAATGTTTGGTACAGTAGACTTTGTTTGCAATTAGAGAGGTCAATCTACGTTTCCTGTAGTTGTTCACCAGGTTTGCACACACTGCAGGAGGGATTTAGGCCCACTCCTCCACACAGATCTTCTCTAGATCAGACAGATTTCTGGGCTGTCGCTGAGAAACACGGAGTTTACTCTAAATCTCAGGTGCCATTTTTTGCTGTTCAGCTAAATGAGGCGGCACGATGGAGCAGCTGGTACAGTGTTGGCCTCACAGTTCTGAGGTCCCGGGGTCAATCCCAGACCCGCCTGTGTATAGTTTGCATGTTCTCCCCGTGCCTGTATGGGTTTCCTCCGGGCACTCTGGTGTCCTCCCACATTCCAAAAACATGCAACATTAATTGGACACTCTAAATTGCCCCTAGGTGTGATTGTGAGCTGTTTGTCTCCATGTGCCCTGCGATTGGCTGGCAACCAGTTCAAGGTGTACCCCGCCTCCTTCCCGTTGACAGCTGGGATAGGCATGAGCACTCCCTGCAACGCACGTGAGGATCAGTGGCAAAGAAAATGGATGGATGGATAACTAAATGAACTGCTATTGTTTGTGATCTAACAATACAGTGAGCCACAAACTGCTAATATCAGCCCACCCAGAATGGTTCGATTTTCAGAACGATGAAATAAGATTAATTCAAAGGACTTTTTTATTGGACAAGGGTATAGTGAGACAAAGTTTTTCACCTTATTTCAAGGGATTTGCTTGGCCCAAACATACCACAAGATGGTGCCAAAGCAATATTTTTTATTACACATAGCTTTGGTTTGAGCACAACAGTGAATATATCATGACACACAGAGTGGAAATATTTCAGTAATAATATTTATATTAAAATATTTCGTCATCCAGGTGCAGGTGCCGGGCATGGGTCTGCTGCTGTTGCTGGCCCTGAACATCCTGAGTCAGCAACTTAGGCTCCTTATCATCAGTGTGGCTCTAGTACTGCCGCCGTTGCTGCTGGCCCTGAGTATCGTCCTGAGTTGGCCAGCTCTGGTCTTGATCGGCATGGCGGATCTGGTGCTGCTGCCGGCGCTGTTGTTGGCCCTGGGCATCATACTGAGTCAGCCACTTGGGATCCTTATCATCAGTGTGCATCTGCTGCTGCTGCTGCTGCTGGCCCTGAGTATTGTCCTGAGTTGGCCAGCTCTGGTCTTGATCGGCATGGCGGATCTGGTGCTGCTGCCGGCGCTGTTGTTGGCCCTGGGCATCATACTGAGTCAGCCACTTGGGATCCTTATCATCAGTGTGCATCTGCTGCTGCTGCTGCTGGCCCTGAGTATTGTCCTGAGTTGGCCAGCTCTGGTCTTGATCGGCATGGCGGATCTGGTGCTGCTGCCGGCGCTGTTGTTGGCCCTGGGCATCATACTGAGTCAGCCACTTGGGATCCTTATCATCAGTGTGCATCTGCTGCTGCTGCTGCTGGCCCTGAGTATTGTCCTGAGTTGGCCAGCTCTGGTCTTGATCGGCATGGCGGATCTGGTGCTGCTGCCGGCGCTGTTGTTGGCCCTGGGCATCATACTGAGTCAGCCACTTGGGATCCTTATCATCAGTGTGCATCTGCTGCTGCTGCTGCTGGCCCTGAGTATTGTCCTGAGTTGGCCAGCTCTGGTCTTGATCGGCATGGCGGATCTGGTGCTGCTGCCGGCGCTGTTGTTGGCCCTGGGCATCATACTGAGTCAGCCACTTGGGATCCTTATCATCAGTGTGCATCTGCTGCTGCTGCTGCTGCTGGCCCTGAGTATTGTCCTGAGTTGGCCAGCTCTGGTCTTGATCGGCATGGCGGATCTGGTGCTGCTGCCGGCGCTGTTGTTGGCCCTGGGCATCATACTGAGTCAGCCACTTGGGATCCTTATCATCTGTGTGCATCTCCTGCTGCTGCCCCTGCTGCTGGCCCTGACCATCGTCCTGAATTGGCCACCTCTGGGACTCTTGATCGGTATTGTGGATCTGGTGCTGCTGCTGTTGTTGGCCCTGGGCATCAAACTGAGTCAGCCACTTGGGATCCTTATCATCAGTTTGAATCTGCTGCTGCCGCTCCTGCTGCTGGCCCAGATGATCATGATGAGTCAGCAACGTGCTGTCTTGATCGTCATCGTGGATCTGCTGCCACTGCCCCTTCACACGAGCTTTGCATCCTGTGTTGGGAGGGCGGGATCAACACACATCATCCACATCAGCTACAGTGATACCTCTAGTTATGAAATTAATTCATTCCGGAAGTCGTTTTGTCACATGATTTTTTTTTTAATAGGTAGAACTTTATACATGTAAACACCCTAATCTGTTCCAAGCCTGCCTGTGTATTGACCTAGGATCGAATAAAATTTCTCCCCGAACTGCCCCTGGTCTCAAGAATCGCACATCTTGGGTCCAACCCTGTGATTTGTTTATGAAAATTATGTTCATTTACCTTTGGCATTGGGTGACTATACAAAGAGAAGGGTGGGTGAGAGGGGAAAAGCATGGTGGGGGACGGGGGAGGTGGCAAACGTTTGATAGCTGAGAGAAAACACGTGCAAATGTACACACACGCTACTCTATTCCACTAAAGTTTCTTGGTGCCCACGGTGAAGAAAGATGCATAAACTTGCAATAAACACAAAATGAAAAAGTTGTGTGAGACCATTTCACAAAGTGTGTGAAAGCACTCGCGTGTGATTGAGTGACTCGAAGGGAAACAGAACATCACGGTTAAAATTTTAGGTCCCTCCTCGCCAGTGCGATGCCACGAAGATGCTGGGCAATACCCAATGGGAGAGCAGGTCTATCACACCACTTCCAAACCAAGATACAGAATCGTTTGAATACGTTCAGTAGAATTTGGGGGCTGCGAAGAGCAACTCCTATTTTTGCATTTCACATCCTGAATATTTTTCCCAAGTCGCCATTTCATTTTCTGATTTTTTTTGTTACGAGACGTTTGTAAGTAGAGGTGCCACCGTATGTTCAAACAGATATGTATTTACAAACACGTACCAGTGAGGAAGGCCAGGGAAAGGATGAGCGCAACAGTCTTCATGGTGATAGCAGACAGATACACCTGGAAAGTGGAGAAAAATTAATACATTAAATCCATCCATTCTATTGTGCTTGTCCTCATCAGAGTAATGGGTGAACAGGAGCCTGACTCAGTTGAGAATGTGCAAAGCATCCTCGACTAGTTATCAAATAGCCATTCAAGCTCACATTCACACCAATGGTCAATATGTTCTCCAATGAACCAAAATAGCACATTTTTGAAGGCAAGAAGCTAAAACCCACAAACAGGAAACCAGAAGCCAAGATTTAAATCCCGTTCCATGGAAATGTGACACAAACGTACTAACTGCCAGGATACCATGCTACCTCTCAGACAATCATAAATGATAAAACCAAAGTTCTCAAAATTAAAACTGAAATAAATTTTCCATCCCTGTCTCACCTGAAGAGGATATTTTGCCGTGTTGTGCCTGTGCTTGCTCACAGCTTATATAACCTGCAACTGATCAAGGGCTAAACTCTGTCCACCAATGAACTGCTGTACTGTGTAAGCTCTGTCCACACTTTATGAATACCATTGCCAAAAGTGAACAGGTTCTGTACAATGAAATGTATTCATCTTCCATGCCACTTATCCTCACTAGGATCGCAGGTGTGCTATCCCAGCTGTTTCTGGGCGAGAGGCAGGGTACACCCTGAACTGGTCGCCATACAATCACAGGGTGCCATTTTGGTATATAAAAAAAAAAAAATTGTGAGTATTTACTTAACCTACTATGTATGATTTTAGTATGTGGGAGGGTATTGGAGTCCCAGGAGAAAACCCACACAGCCATAGGGAGAACATGCAAACTCCACACAAGCGAGGCTGGATTTGACCCGGGGTCCTCAGAACTGTGAGGCGGAGGTGCTAACCGGTCACCATACCACCCCGGTCAATATTTTTAAGAACAATATAGACATACCCGTTTTTGTCCCCTGTGGGTGATGCACTCTGGACTTAATCAACACGTGGTGACCATGCAATGAAGCAACCCTTTTTGTTGACTCGCATAGGTCAGTCACACTATTTACTTTTTATTACGCCACTATTTCCCAGTTGTAACTTTTTTTTTTCATTCCAACTGAGCCAAATAAAGCATCACAAACTATATGGAGGAGCGATAATAAGCAAAGGGAATGAAATGGAAAAATCCCAATTGATGAGATTTTTCAGTTGTCAAGATTAACTTCCAGTTGTGAGCCAAGCTTTGAGTTGCAGGCTTCTCCAAATTTGGTGTTGCTCAAGTGAATTGGCAGGGAGGGGGAGGGATTTGCAATGGGTTGTTTTCATGTGACTCACCCGTTGAGCTGCCTGAAACAGCGGCCATTTTTTATCCCTGAGCCTCCGTTACTACATAGGCAAGGTGGACGACATTATGTTTCCAACCTCATTTATTGAAGACGCGACTGACAGCACATCAAGCCCAGACTGACTATTAGGATACCTGGCATACACACATCATGCGACTCAGGACTGCGTAACAAAGGCGCAGTATTGTGTTATACTCTATGTGACAGAAATCACGAAGGAAGAGCACTTGCCTGTATGCTAACACGGAAAACGAAAGGCGGTGGAATATCATTTTTTTAATATTGAGGCAAACTCCATTTATTCAATTTTTTTTTTCAAAAAGTACAACCTGTATATTAGTTCACCACAAGCAGAGCTAAATGTTTATTTGTTTAAAATTTTATGACAATGGCAGAAAGACAAAAGAATAAACAAATCCAGTATTTCACAAAGTTCTCAAATCTTTCAAGTGACTAACAAAAAACGATCTTAACTGTAATGTTGGCCTTCTGAAAAGAGTATCGATTAAGTTTGTTAGTTTAGCCCGGCGACAGATGGAGGTTGAGACGGGGCAGCGGGATAGCAGCGTCGGGCAATCATACACAAAGAGAAGCACAAAGCCGCAGAACGTCCAAAGTCTTTCGTCGGAAGCGTTAGACGATGTCCCCGGTTTTGTAGCCGGACTTGTGTGGCGGATCGCGAGGCTTTGAAGAGCGCACCGACTAGCAACTCTGGAAAAAGCGTCAGCGAATCGGTGAGAGTTGTCGATTAAAAGGCAGAAGAAAGTTCTCTGATGGTTAGCAAGTCCTCTCTTGTGTACTTGAGTCCCAAGACACCCGTGAAACTCAAAAACACAAACAGTAACCGAGAGTATTCCGTAGACTTCCACACTGGGTATTCGTTAGGTAGAGAGGGTTAAATGGCGGTGCACTGTGGTTCAGCAAAAAATGTGATGTCAGTGAAAACAACCCATAGTTGTAGCTGCAGTTCAGTGCCCAAGTGTTGTTTGTGATAGTGGTGGCTGGCGTCTATTATCCACTATTAGATTCCACAGCGTTGTATGTAGTGACCCAGTGCCATTTGTTGTACAGTAACTACTAATTTGATGAGAGCGCAGCATTGAATGAGTTAAGTCATTGAACAGATTTATTGATCAAGTCCAGCGGGAGTTAATTGCCACTTGATATTAAATGGGGTTTTTTTGCCGGATTTGAGCTGTGAGCCTGGAGAAGAGCGGCAGCAGCTTGGCGGTTTCACACGCTAGCAGCTTGAGCTAGAGGAGATTCCGTCATAGCATTACATACCAATACAACAAGGAGTGAATCCTTAACTGATCTGCTTCAATGGTAGTCACCTGGAAAATGCGTTCCAGTGAAAAAATACCTGGTCGATTACTGGTATGTAACCAGTAAAACAGTTGATAGCTTCAATAAACATAGCCTCACGATACCCTAGGAGGTTCTTGCTATCAAACAAATATAGAGTCCAAATCAATGTTGGAAGTTTTCCAGCTGGAAAACAACATTAAACAGAATCAGTTGAAGCATCACTCTTTCATAGATGGCTGATGATCCTTTGAACCGAGTGTTGGTCAAGGCCGGATCCACGGAAATGTTTGGTTTATGATTGCACCGTGTGTTCAGTTGTCACACATCATGCGGATATTCATTAATGATCTATATTTTATTTTAATTTATTGACATTAATCAAGTGACCAGCTCCGGTTATTCATGGACAACACCCTGAAAAATGTTTACAATTTCTGCTCTTCACTGATTAAACCACAGGTGTCAAACTCAAGGCCTGTGGGCCAGATCTGGCCCGCCACGTGTTTTTATGTGGCCCGCGAAGCCAAATCTAGAGTGTCAATTTCCAGGATTCTTGTAAAAATTTGTACCAAAATTTCAAATTGTCATATATCATAAATGATAAACTTGAAATATTACAATCATTTTTGTGTTACCAACCGTGAATAGTTGAAAAACACATTACCCTTCATTTCTGATTCCAAAACTAGTTCATAAATTGATGATGTAAATATGATGAGACGATTAAATATTTTTGTTCCACGGTCAACACGGCCCTCTGAGGGAAACCGGAACAACAATGTGGCCCGTGAGAAAAATGAGTTTGACAGCCCTGGATTAGATTGTGGATGAGATTCGCCCAGAGTTCCTACAGGTTGTGGATGTTGTGGAGGTATCCTGGTTGACACGGCCTGCAACATCGCATGGACATTGGTAATAGTGCCGCTGGAGTGATTAACCACCCCAGGTTGGCCCCCTTTTTAAGAACGGGGACGAGAGGGTGCTTTCTAACTACAGGGGGAACACACTCCTCAGCCTCCCTGATAAGGTCTATTTAGGGGTGCTTGAGAGGAGGGTCCGTCAGGGAGGGAGTAGAAAAAGATCACATACTTTTTTGTGGTGTACATCTCATCAGCTGTATTTCTTATCAGATGTGTGGGGTCATCAAGGGAAAAAGGCAAAACAAGAGTTGGGTCTTTTCTGAGTTCTTTATTCATTTGCTACAGGGCGCAGCATCAGTAATTCAGTGACGCGCTGTACGGGTTACAAGCAACAACAAGCGTGGCAGCACTACCTAGCGGCTGATTGTCATTATCGCATCCAATCCTCGTAGAGTTTTGGAGGGGGGAAAAAAGTGTTGATTGAAATGATAAACTTGAAATGAAAGGCATTTTTGGTGCATTAGAGTAAGGCCCACTCGGTGAATGTTTATTTACAAGCACAACAAACACGCTCAACTGAACTGAACACTAGAGGGCAACAAAGTCACGATGGAATCAGTAACTCTCAACTTCCTCCTCCTCCTTCGCAGGTCTGTAAAACCCCCGCATCCAGCTTCCCCTCAAAGTGTTTCTCATTAAGCCGAGGCGCTGTCAGGCGTCTCGATCATGGTTTCGAACTTCTCGCGGATCTGGGCGGCAAGCGGGGCAAAGAGCTCGGTCAGCTCGTCGATCTTCCCTTCCAGAGAGGTGCGCAGCTCCTCGGCGGTGGTCTCAAACTGGGTTCTGAGGGCTTCGGCCTGGCTCTCCAGCTGCTGGCCCAGACCATGAGCTTGGGTTTTCAGCACGGTGGAGAGGTCGCTCATCTTCTGGGAGGCGGTGTCACCGGCCTGCTGGACGAAGGGCTCCACCTGCCCCCTCACGGCGTCCAGGTTCTGGGAGGTGCGGGACTGGAACTCACCCAGGTAGGTGGCCACTGTACTGGTTTTAAGGAAGAGATGTCACATTAAACTTTCACGCTGTTTTTAGGTTTTGTTAAGGACTTTCCACACATACTCATAATTGTGTCTATTTTGTGCAAAATGAGCATCAGCAAAATCCACATTATTTAATATCTCCCAAAGATAAACCCGAGTGGTTTTTTTTTTCTTTTTTTTTGTGGTCTTAGGTGTGGTAAGAGTAAATTCCTCCTGCTTGAGCCCCTCACAAATCGGGCAAGGCTGACAATCATAAATATTAAACCTGTTCAATATTTACAATGGCTAGGTGTTATGTGTGTGGTCAACACCGAGTTGGGGCTAGCCATGTACTCCGGGATTGGGACTTGAAACTGAATGATCGCCCGTTCACTGGTGTACACGCAAACAACCAGACAATGGCGTAATGGACTTCTCCTTATTTCTATCAAAGTGTGCAAAAGTCTGATAATCGTCTTTGTCTCTCCAAGGTTATGCTGAGTTCAAGTGAGAGGTATGTAGTTTAATTACAAAATGGAGAGAATTGTAATCTGTAATCTCGTAATTGTAATGATATTACTGGGAGACAATGCGGTATTCAGTTATTGTAGCATTGGGAAATTTTCATTGTTACAATTTTACAGACATTTGAATTAAAGCCACAAAAGCTGAAGCCGGCACTTATTGGCTCTGTCCTGTTGTGCTATTCCGCCGTCGTCTCAAACGTGACGTGAATTTTCCAAATATAACCTCGGAGCACTACTTTGTGGGACAATCTATGAGTTACACTTTTAAGCATGGAAAAGGACATTGACATTTGAACAGTTTCTTCTTTATAATTTTGGCCTTTTTTGGCGGGGAACAGTCACTTATTTGGGGTGTCATGAAGGGATCTTGTCTAAATTGTCTGCATTTGTCATTAGATCGACGTGCTTTGTTACAGTATGGTTGTTATTCACATGCTGTATACATAGACTGCAACAAATTATGTTATTATGTAATTACAATTTATCGGGGTTTTCAGTACTATTTGTGTAATACTAACTTAAAAAGTAAAAGACATTAGTTAAATAACTTTGAGAAAGTAATTACAATATTTACACGACTATTACATTTTCAACAGGGTAATTTTTAATTGTTTATTTGGAGCCAATTATCCTGTGGTGTGTGTTGGTGTAAGAGTGACCCTCCCCACCCCCAGCCCCACCCCCGCCTTCTAGCAGTCTCGACACGTTCATTCTTGTAACGGGCGTGGCTTTGGTCACATTCAAATCTTGCCCACCTTTCAAACCCATTCATCAACTTACTTGCGGATGTCATCGGCGTCCTTGTTGAGGCGCTTCTTCAGCTTGTTAGTGAAGGTGTTGATGCGGCTTTGGACATCGCCGGAGTTCTGCTCCACCATGGACTTGAGCTCGGCCAGGTAGTTGCCGCTGCGCTCCTTGGCGTCGACCATGTCCTTCAGCAGCCGGTTGGCCAGGAGCTGCAGGTCAGTGGCCAGCTGGCCGGTGGATTCGGCAGCGAAGGGACTCAGTTTTGTCTGGATTTTGTCCTTGTACTCCGTCAGCTCGGCCATGGTGTCCGTGATCAGGGTGCTGTGAGCAGATGCCCCGTCAGAAGGATCTCTACTGATTCTGTTCATCACTTGTAGCTCAAAGCACTTTCCTCATAGAAAAGCTGCTAATCAGTTCCACCCATTAAAAAAAAAACACCAACAATTGTGTAGCTCGCACATAAATAAAATGTAAAGAGTTTAAATTGTTTAAGCTCATAGTTTCCGTGCTTTAATTCCATGGACATTCTGCTGCTTGTTCTGGCCCGAACTACCATGCCTCAGTTTATTAATCGACATATTTGATGGTGAACCACGAATAAGACTCAGGTGCCTGTAAGGAGTTTTACATTACAGTTTGTCTGCATGTAATGCTACGCTGTTGGTGTTCTGTCCGTTGTTTCAATGTTTATTATAACCTCAGTGATATCAATGCTAGTTTTTTTAGCCTCTCTACGGTGTTTTTCATTGTGCGTTAGCATTAAGCTAGAACACTTGTGAGACGAAATTATGCAGTTACAAGCCCTATTGGCCTTTTTTTCTGTTTGCTCGTGTCTTGTTTAAGATAAAAACTAGTTAATACTATTGATGAGCCACATGGGAGGTTCGTTTGATAATTTTTACATATTGATTGTTATTATTAATCATTACTATGATTTATTCCAACTGAATATCGTCATCATTGTGTACATCTCGCACAAAGCATGACAATGCGATCTGTTCGTCTCCATTTTTAAATGCTTTGGCGTCATCTTGTGGTATCTACAAGCAAATACAAATCTCTTTAGCAAAGCGCGCCAGTTTTGCTCTTCACGGCACAGCTCATTCTCAATATGCTGCGAATAATCGACTGGTCACTGTGCTTGTACCATCACTTTTTTACTATTCAGTTGTTATGAGTTCATTAACTAGTTATAATATCATGACTACAGCAACGAATGCCATATCTGCACATTTAACAATAGTTATTGATCAGGAGAACCTTTAGCCCAACCTAGCCCTCCTTCTTCCGTGGTTATATACAACAAAGGACTTACTCAAGCTCTCGGTTGAGCTGCGAGGTCTTGATGGTCTGCACGACTCCATCGGCCTTCTGGTTCAGCTCGGAGATGTGCTGCCAGAAGCGGTCTATGGTCTCCACCCAGCGGTCTGGGGTGGCGTCGGCCTGGCGCACCACACGGGCGTTGCAGCCTGTCATAGACATGGCGGGGGTAAACATCCACATTCATTATATTGTGATTCCTAAACCCATTCATCATGGGAGAGATCATCATGTATGTTGCAGGAAGATTATCCAAATCCTCAGTAAATTATTTGTTTAGTCACTCCTCGGTGGTTTGAGCATTGGTTTGGTAAACCAGGGGTCGTGATTTCGTATCTCACTGGGGGTTCTACTCCCCAAGAGGGGTTGCATCAGGAAGGGCATCCGGCGTAAAAACTGTGCCAAACAAATATGACCGTTCATCTGAGATGACAAGCTGTGGCGACTCCTAACGGCACAAGGCGATAGAAACTTGCCTTACCTTGCAAGGTATTTTATCTTTGGTCATCTAGCTATGCCAGCTACGTGTAGTGGCAGGCAGAACATTTAAATGCTCGTCCACTAGATGGCAAAAGGTGCACGTATCCATTTTCGACAGCTCTTGAACTCTTTTAAGGTGCTGTGAGTTGGAGCCTATCCCAGCTGACTTTGGACTGAGGCACGGGAAGGACACCTAGGACTGGTCCCCAGTTAACAAAATTTCCATCCTTCAATTAACCTAACATGCATGATTTTGGAAGGGGCGGGGGTGGAGCTGTCGTAACCCATGCATGCAATGTGATGACCAGCTGGGAAATTATCCCTTAACTGGTCCGAAAATTGTTTACCACAACACATCTAGCGAAATTTTTTGTAGTTCATCATTATATAAGTATGGAACACAATAATATGCATTTTATCTTCAAAATACACATGCACAATGGGAAGGAAAGATAAATATATATTTATATTAATTCTTTGCAACCAACGATAAATAATATGCAACAAGCTAAACAATTGAATTTTATAGATAAGTATAAACTCTTGAGGGCATTTTTTTTTAGTAGTGTGGTGTCAAATATGTCCCTTGATCTAAAAAAATAAAATGTTGGGAAACACTGTACCAAGTTCATTACTGAAGACCCAAAAAATAAAATCAACAAAATGACAAAAACATACCAGTGAGGACTGCCAGGGCAAGGACGAGAGCTCCAGCCTTCATGGTCAGTTGCAGACAGATACACCTGTGGGGGTGAAACAAAAGCAACAACCAATTGTATCATCAAGAAAAATGTGCAAAATTGTTGCTGTTGTTTTTTCTCGTCTCACCTGAAACGGTCGAGGTTCCTCCGTGTTGAGACCTGCGGTGTCTCGCAGATTTTAAAGGCTGCTGCCGAGCGTGGTGGGGGTGGGCGGGGGACGTCCGTGCGCCTCCCCCGCCCGCCCCCTTCCTTGACACCGTGGGGGTGATCTTCTTCCATCGCGTTCTTTGCAAAACCAGGGGGTCAGCATGGAGGGGGGCGGGGTAAAAAGAAGGTTAAAGGCTTCGAAGGGAGGGAGGGAAAAACTTTTACTTTTTTAAAAAATTATTTTTATTTCTGACATTTATGTCTGGCTTCAACTGCGTAAGTGTAACTATCAAAATGTCACCCATTTACAATAAATGCTAACCTTTGTTTTATATACCAGGACAAACGTTGCGCTTTTCATCGTTTACATGTCAGTAGGTGTGTACATTTGAATTCATTGATTTATATTTGTAAACTTTTCCCATCCCTACAAAGAAATGTTCTGGAAGAAAGTGATTTTTTAGGACATGTAACTGTAATTATATTGGAAAAAGAAGAAGAAGAAGAAAAAGATTAGTGATTATTGGATTTTTTTTTCATATACTCCTGTGAGTCTCATTGAATTGAATTATTTCAATTTACTACCTTATTTTATTTCATCCCTTTTTTGGTGAAGCCCAGCAAAAGTGGCAAAATATGGAGATTGGTTTCATTTAATAGATAAACTGACAGAAATAAATTGAGAACAAAGTGAGCATTACGGTTGGGGGGCATAAACATATCGCTTTTGCAGTATACGGAACCCCCAAAACTTCAAAATTTTTTTCATGTCACAAGATTTTATACCTGCAGATGTGATGTCACAATTTATCATCCCAAAATAAAACTGACCTTTATCATTTCTTTGATATAATGCTGGACCTCATTTATAACACATGACACAGTTTGTTCTGAATGTCTTACCAGGGCGGCACCGAATTCCTTGTGTGTTTTTACACACTCGGACAATTAAGCTGATTCTGATTAATTCATTATCGATTTCATAATACGAATATTTGCTTTAAGTAATTGATAAAACCGCACCTCAGTAAATTAGAATATTGGAGAAGACTTCATGTATTTCAGTCTGAATTAAAAAGTGAAATGGATGTATCATATGGGCGGCACGGTGGATCAGCTGGAAAGCGTTGACCTCACAGTTCTGAGGTCCCGGGTTCAATCCCAGCCCCACCTGTGTGGAGTTTACATGTTCTCCTAGTGTCTGGATGGGTTTTTTCCGGGCACTCAGGTTTCCTCCCACATCCCAAAAAGACAGCTGGGATAGGCTCCAGCACTCCCTGCAACCCTTGTGAGGATAAGTGGCAAAGAAAATTCATGATTGGATATTTGATATAGAGATTTCAGTGAAATATTTCATGATTGCATCATTTATCATATTAATTATGGTTTAAAGCTTTAAAAAAAAACAAATTCAACTTCCCAAATTTAAATACTCCATAAGAAACAATTAAAATGATTTTTAATGTAAAAAAAAAAGGTAACAATTGGCCTACTGAAAGTAATTTATATGGTTTAATTAATCTGTATAGGAGTTTTACTTTTTGATATGGACAGTATATACTTTTCTATAACAGATGTTCGACTGCAAAAGTATACATAAAATTGTTCAACTTTTTCTTTTGCAGTGTTCCTTCACGATATCGTTCTCTTATTGTAGACCCAGTGCATTGTAGATTTTTTTTCCATATTCACATTGCACATAATTCACCATCTCGCAGGATTTTGAGTGTGTGCTGGAATTTTTTTTGTAGTCAAATAAATGCTTCCGGGCCTAAAGCATTAAAGCTGTATTCCAACTGTTTTAAAAAAAAGATGTTAAAAAAGCAACTGTGCATTATTCAATGTTTAAGTGTATAGAAAGTGTTTATAAGACTATGGTAGTCTTTAATAGGAGTGTGGCTAAAGATTAATAACTCTTTGGAGGTTCATACAGCTTAAAATGATTCAGATTTCACTCATTGCGGGTGTCACGCGGAATTTACCTCCCATGATAAACAAGCGATTACTCTATTTCATTTCACCCTTGCTATCAATCATATGATCATACTTTATTTTGCCACTGTAAAATGTAGCTTTCTCCTATTTGTATCCAGTCGATGGCTTTTGTTCTGTCTGCATGCAAAATGACGTCTCCACTACGGTATTATGACATGTGCAGTCTTGCAAATAAAATACAGACATTATAAAATAATAGAGTGTGATTTATGCACGCGGACATTCCAAGTTAATTTGTCCCCCTCACCCCACTCCCCGATCACAAAAGGGCCCATTTTGTCTACCCAGCGGGTGTTTGAGCCTCCACCACATTTGATCAGCATCACCAAGTGGCCTCATATGAATAGAAACAGCAAGTAGCAGCAGGATGTCAACTCAGCCTGTCGTGTGGGCTTTTTCATGCAAATGCAATACTCAACACCGAGGGGGTCTTGCCCGGAAACACACACACACAGACACAACCCCCTCCTGCGATATCATTTTGGGGTCTAAACTTCATGTTCTACAGTGCCGTAAAAAACATTTTTTTTAAAATGTCAATATTAAAGATCATCAAACAAAACTGCAGTTTTCATCAATGCATATAAAGGTTCAAATCATGAACTTACAGTAAAATCTTGATAATTTGGTGTTGGTGTGGGCTCAAAAAAAAAAAAAAGTTGATAATCGCAACGTGCATTTACGTATCCTTACGCGAAGATGACTCGTGTGTCGCGTGTACTTGTGTCGTGGCCCTTGCCCTTTGGGACTTTGAGATACTTCTGTACAGGAACAAAGATTAGTTGAGTTGGCTTGCTCAAGTAATTAGCACCAAGTCGTGATAAGACATGATAGCCTAACGTAAGGGGGTGGGTAGGAGGTTACTGTTGGGAGGGAGAGGGGGGTCAAATACTTCCAAGTGACCAAACAACCACGTCTTTAAGGTCGTAATCACACCACGTTGACATTTGCCGTTGCTTTTTAAACCCCAACGTGCACTGCAGAGATTGTCTGTATTGTTCTGATATTTATTGTTGACCAAACAACTCTGACTCAGTCGTGGCCGCGTGGCAATCTGAAAACATGGATTAGTCGTACAGCGGGCTTTTTTGTGTAGCATTACCTCAAAGAGGAATTGAAAGAAAAGATCTTTCCTAAGACCAAATGCAGGAAGGAGGAAATGAGAGTGATCAGGCGGTACAGTAAAGTGTCTGACCATGCGAAAAACAATCATGTCAGGAGGGAGTGTGTGAACGGTCGTCTGAGCTAACGTCGAATGATGTGGTCGGCCTGTTATTTCGGGCAAGTCGGCGAGGTTATGAGCGGTTGAACGTTTTCTGGGACGTCGCCACTTTCTGCATATGTGCGATGCTCAAAAACATCCGTCTGAATTGAAGAAGACAGAATTGTCAAAATGATCCCAGGCAAAATTTTCTTGTGTGCCAATGGAATTTTTGTACTGTCAAAAAAGTGCATTTATACATCAATATTAGGATACTTTTTATTGTTTGAAAAAAATACCAAATAATTTGATAAATCATGTGCAAAAAATCATACAAAAAGTAAACAAAAAATGAAAAATTTCCAATTTTAGAATAAAATTCTACAAAGGCAACAATTTTTGGATAGCAAACCAGAAACAAATGATGAATATATTTTTAAATATCCAAGCATTACAGACATAAAGATTAAATAAAAAAATCAATGAGAGCACCGTTTTAGATATTATTTATTTATTATGATTATTATTATTTATTATTAAAAATATATCTTTATGTCACCATTTTAGATGTTATTTATCTAAAATGGTAATATAAATATATAATTTTTTCAATATTAGGGGTATGTATGTATGTATGTATAATATAATAATTATTAATAAAATATAAGAAAATAATTTCAGACTTCTTTTTTTCCCTTTGGCTTGTCCTGTGAAAAATGAACAAATTTGGGAAAAATATAGAAAAAAACAAAATATTTGAAAATGATATAAAAACAGATGAATAATGCATACAAGTAATGCAGTAGTGGGGGAACTAAAGTGGTGAGAGAAGTGTAAAAAGTTTTTTGTCTTTTAACTATTGTAATTGTTAGCATTTTCATGCTACAAAATGCTAATAGGCCCAAAAATAATCAAGTGCTGTAAATTAGTTTCTATTTTTGGAAAAAAAAAATTTTGTGTGCTTAGCCTCCGATGGTGTAACGGTACATGCATCGTGATTTTTCAAAACATAACATGCTGAACGCCAGTACGGAACACATTAAACAAGGGAGAGAAGGTTTGCCTCACAATTTTGCGACATCTTGAACGTAAACATTGTGGCTCAGCCTCAGGCTTTTGGCAGCACATCCAACGTGTTTATTTGTTTAAAAAAAGCGCTGCGCCAAGAAAATAAAACTACGTTCGACATCAATGATTCCCAACCACAGTGCCGCAGCACGTCAGTCTGCTCTGAGAAATTAACCAATCTCACTTAATTGGTTCATAAATTCTTACGAATAATGTATGATAATAATAATTATGTATGATATGATGATATCTACATCATAATTATTTCATTACTACTTTACATACTTTTTTGCGCTTTGAGATTTTCCTAATGCAGTATATAAAATATGTGCTTTGGTTCAATAACGGTTGTGAAACTGTTTTTGCCATTCACCTACTTGTTAGTCAAAAAGTGCTGAAAAAACATCGAACAGATGAAATTTTAGTTCATATGTAAAAGTGCATTACAGTGCATTTAAGGTTCAACTTGATATCTCACCCCAAAGCCCAATATCCCGAACATTTTGTCACTATCCACACAAGAACTTGTTTCATGAAATCCACTTCAAAACGACAACGCGGACCTCAGAGAAACCAGCCTGCACACTGGTTTAAGGGTTAACCTAGTCAAGAAACAGCTGGAGGCACAACGGTGGAATGTTGTTTGCCACCGTGTGGCGCAGCGTGGGTGCAATCAGCCAGCAGGGATGGTGGCACGAAACAATAGCGCAAACAGGATGTCTTCGTGAACTTCAGATTACCCAACATGTTCTGTCCAGTCCTTTTGCGGTGTCGCAACGCTGACATGAACAAAGCCTGAACACGCCGGGCTTCACCCGCATGTGAAAGTTTATCTCTAACTCATAAGTAACAGGAGCACTTCAATTTCAATTGTTTTTATTTCACTAAATTCAGTTGAATGAGTGAAAAAGTCACAAGGGAAAATCCTCATCTATCTCCATCATTTTAAATTATGATCAAATAATTTCTCACACTTTAGCCTTTTCATTATTTTGGTAAATCATGAACTTTATGTGATCAGTCCTTTCACCCAGAAGGCTGATCGGTGTACTTTTTGGCAAATTAAAGCCTGCCGTTCAAGTCTTAAAAGACATCTTTCCAACAACCGGTTGCCATTATTACATTTTTGTCCCCACCTGCACACAAATGTGTAATAAAAGCCAAAGATGAGCTATTGCTGCCCAAGATGCGTTTCAGCAAATGATTGAGCAATTGCTCTGATTATTTCCCAATTTGTTTTATCATGAAATTGGCATTTTTTGGGGGGGGTGTAACTAATAGGCAGATGTCTGGTTTTTGCATTGATTACATATCCCAACGTGTGTCCAATCTTACTTTGTTTCCCATTAGGAATGCAGAAACTCATTCATCAATTTTCTATGACTTTTTGTGATTCTAGCAAAACCTTTCTATTTCCATTAAACAAGATCTCAACTCATGAGCAACTGCTAACAAAAGTGGTTCCCAAGATCATCAACTAGGAATAGTTCTACGTTTGTTAGATAGAAGGTCGGGGGTGCGGTGAGTGTGTTCCAAGTAAGATATTACAATGTGGATTATGTGGTAGACTACCACAATTGTCATCTCTATTCAGATTAGAACCAAGAAATAATGAATTAATGTAGATAATGGATTTTTTTTTTTTTTTTTTGCAGTAATCCTGTTTGCAAACCTATAATTGATGATTGCACAAGGTGAAACAAGGTAGTAAGTCACAATTTTTTTTTGTTTTGTTTTGGGGGGGAAGAGCTTTATTTTAATTGTAATGGAAGACTGCGCCAAACAGACCAACACTGAGTACTACTGTAAACCTTGAACATTTGTAGATACTGATGAGCTTGCATATAACCCCTGTGGGAGAACTGTACAACTGTGAGCTCAGTTTTTTTGTTGTCAATGCAGTGGTAGAGTTAGTTGCTTTTGACAAAGGACTCGTAGAGGGCGATCAGACGAGCCTGGAGGTCCTGGGCATAGGGGTTCAGGGTATCCTTGAGCTCTCCAACGTAAGGGGTGGCCATGTCTTTCACCTGCTGGGCTCTCTGGGTCAGCTCAATCTGGACTTTCTCCGCCATTGGGGTCACATTGTCCTTGAAGACCTGAAGGTGCTCCTCCACCTTCTGCCTTAGATCTTCAGTGTGGGGCCCCAGCTGAGCCTGCAGATCAGCCATGCTTTGCTCCAGGTTGGCCTTGATCGCCTCGCTCCTCCTCACGAGTTCCGTCTTGAGGGTCTCCGAATCCATGGTGAGAAGGTGATTGAGCTCTGACTGCAGTAGCTCAATTCTCTCCTGGACCTGGTCTCTCATGGCATTGGTGTAAGGCTCCATCTTCTCACGGACGGCGTTCATCTCCAGAGTCACGCGCTCTTTCAGCATATCTGCCTCAGCGCTCACCAAACCAATCAACTCCTTGGCCGCAGGGGGGAGCTGCTCATGCAGGGTGACGGCATACTGGTTGGCCATGTTAGTGCCATGGTTCAGCCGAGCACTGGAGGAAAGTGGGAGACAGGACCATGAGACAACATCGTTTGCCATAGAAGGTCGAAGAAGGGCCTCAGGGCATACCTGATGTCCTGTCCCAACTGAGACTGCTTGATCATCAGGATAGTGTCATCGGCAGTCTGAGTGGCCTGGGCGACGTAATCCCAAAAGGCGTCAGTTAGCACCTCCAGCTGAGGCTTGGGAGCATCAGCATAGAAGAGGTTGGCATTGCAGCCTGGCGCATGGACAGAGACAAAATAAGGTTAGTTTTGTTAGTTTCTCACAGTTTTGCTAAACTCTTCAATTTTTTTTTAACTAAGGATTTGTAGATTAGCTCAGAGGTTTTCAGATAATCTAGCGTTTAATTGACTGATTTATGTGACTGATGAACTAGGTCTTTGGTCCCATAAAACCAATATAATTTGGAGTTTGCCAAATGTCCCACTTCCTCTTTGTAGTGGTGACAGGCTGACAGATGAGGTTAGACCGGAATTCCTGTGGAGCATGATGTTCGCAGATGGCGTGATCTGCAGTGAAAGTAGGGAGCCGGTGGGCGAAAAGTTAGAAAGGGGGAGGCATTCACCAGAAAGGAGAGGAATGAAGATTACTCAAGTACGACATACGTATGTGCATCATGAATGAGAGAAGAAAGAGTGAGGCTCCAATGAAAAGAGATAGCAAGGGTGGAGGACTTTAAATATTTGGGCTCAACAGTCCAGAGCAATGGGGACTGTGGTAAGGAAGTGAAGAAACACGTCCAAGCAGGTTGGAATGGGTGGAGGAAGATGTTTGGTGTTTTATGGAACAGAAGAGTCTCTGCTAGGATGAAAGGCAAAGGTTATAAAAAAGTGGTGAGGCTGGCCATGATTAGAGACTAGATTAGAGACGGTGGCACTGAAGAGAGCTGGAGGTGGAAGAAATAAAGATATTGAGGTTCTCGCTTGGAGTGAGCAGGTTGGGTAGGATTAGAAATGAGCTCATTAGAGGGTCAGCCAAAGTTTTTTTGGGGGGAGACAAAGTCAGGGACTTCGATGGTTCGGACATGTCCAGAGGCGAGAGCGAGGGAGGATATTGGTGGAAGAATGTTGAGAATGGAGCTGCCAGGCAACAGAGTGAGAAGAAGACCAAAGAGAAGTTTGATAAATGGAGTGAGGGAAGAAATGAGGCCAGTTGGTGTAAGAGAGGAGGATGCAGGAGATAGAACAGTATATATTATTTGTTTTTTTGTTTTTTTTGGGGGGGTTAGTTTCCAACATTTATTTTAAATGATGTACCATCCTTAAGATGTGGTATTGAGAGAAGGAAAAATCCAAGACCAGAAAGTGCAGAGCCAGCACAAGAGAAAGAAACATTCTTCATCTAATAAGATTCAAACTCAGTTTATGCCTCTGGGGTTTCCTTCTCCAAAACATTGTTTTCTGCAAAAGATAATAATCCTCGATGATTGGGTGATCTTATACTCACCAGTGAAAACGGCCAGAACTAGGACAGCAAGGATCTTCATGGTTGTTGGATCTAGAGTGGCAAGATGCACTACTTAAGTTAGCGATGGACATCGTACCCCAATAGAATGATTGAACAGACAAAAAGAAGATTCTTCGAGGGTCTGAGCTTTCTTACCTGTTGAGAGTATCTGCCGGTTTAGTAACTCTGCAGTTCTTCTGCTCAACCGATACTATGCCGCAGCTTTTATAGAGAAACAGATGATAATGATCCCAAAGTCCACGTCGCATGTGCCTTGCTGTCACTTACTATCTGCATTGATGTCCTAAGCAAAAGGCCACATCCTGAGGACGTAGCCCTTTTCAGAAGGTGTCACTAGATTTCATGTTTGTTCTCTTGATTTTCATCCTGAAATAAACTTTTGTCTGTAGGATCTGCTGTTTAGATGGCTGCAAAAAATAAAATAAAATAAATAATCATTGGTTTTACACTTTGGCTGCTCACCTCCCATGCCTTCTGGGTCAAAGTTCCCATGACAGCCGCTATGAGTCAATCTGACCAAGGGTCGGTAGACTGTGCCATCGTCACCCTCCTGAGGTGTTCCTCTGTTAAATGACGTCAAAAGATATGGTATGAGGTCATCGCCACGGTCTTACATCTCCATAGCGAGTGAGAGATCAAAATGTCAAAGTCAAATAATTTAAATTAGTTCTATTCTTCTTCAGCATTGTAACCACTTTGGTCTTTGACCCTAGGCCGGGGAAGTCTGAGAGATCAACTACAGTGTAATGAGCGGGTCCATTAATGGTGTACGCTGCAAAACACAGTAAGGAAATTAGGATGTAATTTTAGCAAAAAAATAATCCACTAGTAGAAAAGGAAAATTGGATTCGCCAATATTTCTTAAAACAAGACTCGGCAAGCCGCCAAATGCGGGTGGCACAACCACTCCGTCAAGCCACTTTTATGTATATATTTAATTGTAGTGTTACAAAAAAGCCACAAGGGAAATTGTTAATCTTTATCATTTGAGCGGTTTAAACATTCATTAATTTTCTGCACAAGTGAATTGATTTGAACATAAGAAAAGTAAGTGGCGCAGGGAGGAGTCGGGATGACGTGTGAGCAGTATTGTGAGTACAGTAGCATCATTATGTTATGTATTACATTAGCCATAGTCTGTTTTTCTGGAATCATTTATTAGCGTTTTTGATGCAAAATTCTTCAGTGAACCTGTTGCCATGATCAGTAAGGAGCGTGAATCTGACTTTCAAAATAAGTGCATCGACCGAAAGTTCTGTGTTGACAGTTTATCAGCGTTTTGATCAACCTGCTTTGCAAAGTTTACCTTTTCATCATCATATGTTGTGTGCAATTTCCCTATATTGGTCCTTGAAAGTCCTTTTTGAGGAAACCACACATGCACCAACACAACTCAACAAACCGATGCGGTCAAGAAGAGAACTGAAAGAGAAATAAAAGTTAAAATTAAATAAAAAGGAAAATCCACCGATTTTTGTTTAGCAACACACTCAAATGTGAAGACACCCCTATTTATCCAGAACCAGTGGAAAAGGAGAATAATTTTACAACAAGTAGCTTTTTCAAGTGCTGTGACCTTTTACCAAAGTTGGTTGTGTTAATCGTAACCCCAGATAGTAAAGGAGGCTGTACGCAAAAAAAAAAAAGAAAAAACGTTAGTCACCCCCTAAAAACAAGTAAACAGAGCAAGCCTCAAAATATGAGAAGATATCTTGAAAGTACCTACATCTAATGTGGTCGTTTTTATTCCAAGCAAAATCACCCAGTAATAAAATGTACATTTAAAAAAAAAAAACATTTTTAACTTGAATGTAACCAAGATTAAAAAGAAAAGAAAAAAAAATCAAATCAAGGTAAAAAAAAAAAAAAAAAACAAAACCTTAAGTAATCAAGGTAAAATATACATTGATTTGAAATATTTTTTCCAATTATACTCTAAATTTGGGATTATGAATTTTGTTGAGACCAATATTTAGGGGTCTGGAAATTTGTTAGGGTTCTTTATCGGGGGTGGGTTTAGGGTTGGCTACAACAATAAACCAAATCAATATACTACAGAATGTTTTTTTGGGGGAGGGGGGGACTTCCCATTTTTTTCGGGGGGCTGAAGCCCCTAAAATAGGTAAAAGTGTAGTGCTTAATAGATGTCAGGGTATCGCAGAAGACCTCAGTATAGCTAAAAATTGTAATCTTTTTGTTCAGGGCTGTTGAGACATTCCAAAAAGGGACTGCTAGATTTGCTAACACGCGTCACGTGTGTACTTTTACAGTGGAGAGCATGATAAGTAATGATAAGTAAGAATATGTGAGGGAGTATTTTCTTCTTTTTTTAACAGTGTACGTTTCTCACTTATTTTAACACTAGTAATTGACTGTACAGTTTCTGAAGGTTTTAGACGGCAACAGTTTGACCCAACAACAACAACAACAAAATCTGTGGCACCAGTCATTTATTGTTTATATTTTTAGAAATGTTTTTTTTCTTGTATACTGACATTTTGCCATCATTAGTTAGTGATGAATAGTAAGATGCCAGGCAAAGTATATCATTTGTTGTCCAAGACGGTAAATAGTGTTGTGGCCTCGTCTTTTCCTGGTTTTGTTTGGTCCAAGGGTTAGCTTAAACCTTGACACATCGCACCCTGACGCACTCATTATCGTTTTCAAGTTGATTAGCACAATAGAGTTGAAATCAAAATGCAAATCAAAATGAAACTATTTCAGTGTACTTTGGTTCATATTTAATGTAGGGTCTGAACACCACTCTGCTGAAAGCTCTTGTTTGAATGTAATTCTTCTTTTAATCGCTTTTATAAAAATTTTCTTACTGTTTTCCTTTGTGACAGGGTTCGACTGGCCTGAAAATTCACTAATTTGTGTGCATCCAGGTGAAGTGTACTGTGTTCACATCAATACCGTCACACCCACCCTTGATAGGCAAAAATCTGAGATATTGTATATAGAAACGCTATTTCTTTTTAGCTTATGCTTCAAACATATAGCGTACTTGATGAAAACATCATTTTTAAACTATTCCTGTTCAGCCATTCCCACTCAAGAGGAGGCAAAGCATGCTTGTTTCAAGCTAATTTCCATCCAAGTTGCCGTTTATCGTTAAACTGACACACCAAACAAAAGAGAGTTGATTACTGTGCTGTACTGTATGTTTAAAAATCAAAAATCCTCACACAAACCATACAATTTTGTCTACGTTAAGTCTGCTAAGGTGAATTCTAACAATGTCAAATGGCATCGCTACTGCTTATAAAAAAATGAACGTATTGTTATGGTAATTATCTTCTTCTTTTCCTTTCGGCTTTTCCCGCCACAGCGTGTCATCGTTTTCCATCTAAATCTGTCTCATGCATCCTCCTCTCTAACACCCACTGTCCTCGTGTCCTCCCTCACCACATCCATCAACCTTTTCTTTGTACTTCCTCTCGCTTTTTTGCCAGGCAGCTCCATCCTCAGCCCCTTTCTCCCAATATACTCCCTCTCTCGCCTCTGGCCATGTCCAAACCATTGAAGTCTGCTCCCTCTAACCTTGTCTCCAAAACATCCAACTTTGGCTGTCCCTTTAATGCACTCATTTCTAATCCTATCCAACCTGCTCACTCCGAGCGAGAACCTCAACATCTTCATTTCTGCCACCTCCAGTTCTGCTCCCTGTTGTTTCTTCAGTGCCACCGTCTCTAATCCGTACATCATGGCCGGCCTCACCACTGTTTTGTAAACTTTGCCCTTCATCCCAACAGAGACTCTTCTGTCACATAGAACACAAGACACTTTCCGCCAACTATTCCATCCTGCTTGTACGCGTTTTCTTCACTTCTTTATCACACTCACCATTGCTCTGTATTGTCGACCCCAAGTTATTGTTATGGTAATTATGAACCTTAAAATAACTGCAACTTTAACGCGTGTAGAGCGGTGACACATACGAGCACAGTGTGCAGCAGTACCTGCACACGTATATTCGCGTATTCTTTACCCTTGTGGAAATATTAAAACAGCAAAATTGGATCTTGTCAAAATCTACACAACTTTGACTAAATTTCGTGGAAATGTCTATTATGATGAACGAAAACGTCTATGTTGAATAGAAAGTTAAAATGAGCAGTTATAAGCTGTCAAGTTATTTTTGCATGGCGTAAAAGTTTCATGATTGTTTTCGCCTCCTTTTTTTTTTCTTATGCTAATGATTAAGTCAAACAATAAAAGCAAGTAAGTAAGGCACACCGGGCGTGACCCTGTTACAAAGTCCAGCAGTGCCACATCCCACGTTTATCTCGTGTTATCTGGATGCCATTGGCGGTGTGATCAGACGTACTACTGTCCTTCCCCGTTATTTTTCAGTGTACAGTTTCACTACTCAGTGAAAGTGCTGCAAAAAAATAAATAAATAAAGCTGCTTCTTCATCTTTCATATCATTTTCACATCCCATTGTTAGCGCCTCTGGCCTAAGTCATGTGACCGGTTTGTGACAGCATGGCAAAGACTCGTGGACTTTGTCTCCTTTGAGTACAACTGTCATCGTTCATCAGTATATATATGCAACGCAATCAGCAGGCAGGCCAGTCACATTTGACAAAGGGACACACAACCGCACAAGAGTAGGTAAGAATTTTGCGGGCCTTCTTTCAGAAGATCCTCGTAAATGTGCTCGCTTGTTGCCGGACTTCAACCCAAATTGTTTTTGATTTTCCAGCAGTCATGAGGATTTCTCTTTTGCTCGCTTTGGCTGTGATTTCTGGTAAGTTTCTGCAACACTTGAAATGCATGACATTTCCATGTGTTTACTTGTTTACTCGGCCAATAAATTCTGAAAATATCATCAATGGGAATCTGTAATCCGTCTTCCCCTAACAGGCTGCAATGGCAACCTCTTCCACGCCGACGCCCCCAAGCCTCCGATGGAGGCTCTGACGGACGCCTTCTGGGACTACATCGCAAAGGCCAGCAAGACCGCCGACGACACCCTGGAGATGGTGATGAAGTCGCAGTTCGGGGCGGAAGTCAAGTAAGTCGCTCCAGAATAGTCACTTCATAAAATGATTGGACCCACTATTTTCAATTGTACAGGAAATTCCCAAAATGATTTTTGTCACAAATCCTGTGATACCATCAATATCGTGGACTAAATATGGTGACACAAAAGAAATTTCTTGATTGTCAACCCTGTGGTGCATATTGATTTTTGGCCATATTACTGTATTGTGATAAAATTTCTGTATCGCGATACCGTAAATATTTTTTAGGTGGCTTTTGAAATGTATTACTGTAGCGATGCCGAATCAAATCAGTGGTTTGATCTTTTGGTTCGCCTTTGTAGCGCTCACCTGGCCAAGACCGCCGACGTGGCCAGCAGGTACGCCAGTACCTTGAAGGAAAATCTTCCCTTGGCCGCCCAGGGCCTGATGGCCAAGATCAGCGCCGAAGCCGACGTCTTGAGGAACGTGGTGAGCCAGGACCTGAGCTCAGTCGGCAAAAAGGTCGAGCAGTACTCCGACACCTTGAAGTTCCAGATCCAGGAGAAGGTGGACCAGCTAAAGCAAGAACTGAACGCTTACGCCGACAACGTGGATTCGGATGCCCTGAAAGCCACAATCGTGCAGAGCAGCGAGGAGCTGATGACCGGACTGCAGCGCAGCATCGCGGATCTGGAGAGCAAGCTGGGGCCCTACACGGAGGACTTAAAGAGGCAGGTTGACGAGCACCTGGTGGCCTTCCAACGCAACATCGGCCCCATGACCTACAGGTTCCAGGATGAGCTGAGCTTCAGGAGCAGAGAGGTCCAACGCATGGTGGCGCCCTATGCCGAAGACCTGAAGGAGAGGTTGGACCATTTTACAACGGACCTCCAGCAACAGCTCAGGGCCCAATACGACTCCTTGATCAACTAAATGAAATGTTTCCCCGATTCAACTGTCGCTCCAATCCCATTTGTATTTATTTCTTAGTTCAATTGTGCAACAAATGCAGTATTTATTGTTTTTAAGTCTGTTGCTGCTGATAATGTTTTTTTTTCTAAAGAAAAATAAACACAATTCTCAACGAACACACTGTCAGTTATATTTCTTTCAAAAGAAGACATTTATTTAAGTATAATTGGACATTGGCGGAAGGGTGGCCTGACTGGTTAGAGCGCCTTCTTCATGGTTTTGAGGACCGGGGTTCAAATCCCCCCCCCTGCGTTGGCTTTTCTTCGGGCAGTCTAGTTTCCTTCCCTTATCGCCAAAACTTAGGTGTGATTGTGAGTGCGAATAAAGGTTCCCTGCGATTGGTTGGCAACCAGTTCAGGGTGTACCCCGCCTCCTGCCGGAAGATAGCTAAGATAAGCTCAACCACTCCAGTGACCCTTGTGAGGATAGGCGGCTCAGAAAATTGATGGAATGGGACACTGTATTTTCTTGACTTCTTCAGTGACAAAAATATATATGGACAGTTGTGGAAAAATATTTTGCCACTTATACAAATATTCATCATAATACTGTTGGTATCATGGTAAAAGCATTAATTGTAGAAATAAATGGAAACCTAGACATTAGCACATGTAAATGGGGAAAATAATTTATCTACATTTACTCTATCATGATACTGTCCCATATACAGATTTTCATGAAATTTCAAAATAATAGAAATGCCATCTTTATCATCATCTAAAATTAGACTTCATGTACAAAAACATTCATTGGAGAAAAAAATGTAAACTGAGATGAAATATGAACGTGCTACCGTCTTTAAAAAAAAAAATCACCAAGTTCTTTTTTCAGTGATGCAAATGTTGACATATGAGTTCTCCGCAGTTGCTTTTTCATCATATTGTTGATGTCGCAAGTAAAACATCAGTCATGTAGGGAAAGAAAAAGAAACTCTGGAAAGCAGACATATTATTAACAGTATTACAAACATCGAAACCAAACCAGAGCCCTTTTCTTTTTATGTTCTTAGTCATTTTTATCCATCTATTATTTTGTTTTGTCAGTCAGTTGTGTGGGTGTGTTGTTCCCAGCAGTTCTTGAAGTCTTACGTAAACTTTCACGGTCCCGTTCTCGTCTCGACATGTTCTGATGACACAGCAGCTCGGTCTGCTGTTTTGGGCCAAAGGCACGACATCCGTGTTCTTATCGGACGTGTCGCTGCAAGCCATCGGCCGGCCTGCTATTCCAAAACTTTGGCATGCAGCACCAAACGGTCTGGCCAGTGCTTTATTTGAAATCCCAAGATTGAGCTTTCCATTTTGAAACTGTAACTTGATTTGTAATAATATAGAACAAACAGATGGGTTTTACGTTTGGGTTTCAAGGTTTATTTTTTCATTGTTGTGTTTTGTGAAAATGGCTGCAAATAGCCACACGTTTGTCCTTTTGTGACTGTCAGCCTCCAACATGGAGGGTCCAGAGTCCACCAACTGAAAACATCTCCACTCCTTCAAGTCGTCATTATTTTATTATTATTGTTGTGCATGACGTTTCATGCTAGCTAATTTGAAACTTGATGAAATCCCAATTTCAGGAAGAAAAAAAAAGAGGTTAAATGATGTTTCAGACTACAAGTCTTCAAGCTTTAGATTTCGAGTATATGCATATTTTGTTTATACACAGCAGTTGGTTACATATATGACAAGTGTCACGCCACACGATATAATAGAACAGCAGCGGTACCTCATGTTGTGGCCAGTTACCGTGAGTCGATCCAATGTTAACAAGTGGCGACATGACTTGTTGTTTTGACAACAATAAAGTGCAAAAGGCCCCAGGCACGGCTTTCTTTGAACAAGTCCGCTCTTGTGGCCGCGTTTTTTTGAGGGGCTCGCATTGCTGGGATGCAGATGATGACAGATACCCTTTTAGTGCCTGTTCTCGTACATATCGGGCCATTTCACTTTCAAGAAAGACCTCCCAGGGCCACGCGGAATGCAGCAAATACAGCACAATTTAAAAAATCATTTTTTTAATTTGAGCTGCATTCCCGGCCTACAGAGCACACCTGGTTGAGTACATTTGTAAACGAAATACCATTTAGTACATACATACAGCTGTGTAAAAGCCACAAGTGCCCACATTGAAACCCACATTAAAACACGAGATATTTACAAAGAAAGACGGTACACAGAAAGAGTTTAATGCTAGTGCTAGCGCCGCGCTAACGCTAGCACCGCGCTAGTGTTAAACTATTTATGTGTACCGCCTAAAACTTACCAGTAAATATCACAGAGACACGCCAGCAACACAGCAGCAAAACGCTAGCACAGCGCTAACGCTAGCACAGCGCTAACAAGGCCGGTAAAAGTCACTTCCTCGGCACCTTTTCCACTTGCTGCTGTGAGAAAAAATGCACAAATTAGCCACATCACTGCATAAACCGCAGGGTTGAAAGCATGTGAAAAAAGTCATGGCTTGTAGGCCGGACATTACGTTACTTTGTCTACCTGGATGCTTATAGACATAGTACATAAGTGCCAGAAAAGTTTTTTGTATAATTGTTGGCATCGTCTGTATGGTTTGCTTATGGGGTTGCCGTAGTTTGTTGTATGTCAGTCATTGTTTGAGTTTTTATGAAATATACATATGTATAGTTTGTTGGTATAGTTGTTGAAATTGCCAATGCAATAGTTGTTGGTAGAGTTATTTGTAGAGCTGTTGGAGTAGGTTTTTTCGTAAAGTTGTTGACGCAGTATTTGTTGGTAGTATTATAGCAATACTTCCCTTTTCCCCAGCCACTTCATTCACCTCTCCCAGGGTTGGGGGATCCCGAGGAGTTCCCAGGCCAGTCGAGAGACGTAATCTCTCCACCATGTCCTGGGTGGTCCCCGGGATCAGATGCCCAGGCCACCTCATCTGGCTCCTCTCAATGCGGAGGAGAAGCTGCTCTACACTGAGCCTATCCTGGATTTATGTGGGTTGCCTGGTCCCTCACCTAGGACCCTCCCAGGGACACGAAGCCCCCAGACAATTTAGCTCCTTGGATCATTGGGACACACAAACCCCTCCACCACGATAGGAGGAGTGAGAAGTTAGTTGCTCGTATTGTCTAACTTTTAGACCCCAGTTGATGATGTTGCTGTTGGTACAGATGTTTGTTTAGCCACTTGTATTGTTGTTATTAGTCCTTTATTTACTTTTGGGTGTGTAATTGTTGCTATAGCTTGAATTGTTTTTCATCATTTTTTTGTTGGTATTACTGTTTTCACAATTATTTATGCAGTGAAGTGGTTTGTATTGTTAATTTCATTGCAGGTGCAATACAAAGCAATTTTTTTCTCTTTACATGTTGTTGTTGATATTATAATTGTTCGTGTAGTTTTCTAGTAAGGTGGTTTTATTTTGAAAGCACCGTATGGCTGGAAGTGGGAAGAGCCATGGCTTTAATTTAATTGAAGAAGCCTATATTGCTATCTAGTGGTACTCTCATGAAAGTGCACAAAGACAATATCGGCAGCATGGTGAATCAGCTGTAAAGCATTGGCCTTACAGTTCTGAGAATCCAGGTTCAATCCCAGCCCTCCATGTGTGGAGTTTGCATGTTCTCCCCGTGCCTGCGTGGGGTTTCTCCAGGCATTCTGGTTTCCTCCCATATCACAGAAACATGTAACATTAATTTGGACACTCTAAATTGCCCCGAAGTGTGATTGTGAGGGCGGCTGATGTCTGTCTCAATGTGCCCTGCGATTGGCTGCCAACCAGTTCAGGGTGTTCAAATTACATGTTGCAATTATAGTTTCAAAATTGGGTTCAAAATTAGCGTCCAATTAGAAATTTTGCGTTTTAATTTAGGCCTAAGGTTTCAAATTAGGTTTTAAATTTTGAATTCAAAATAGGGTTTCAATTTAGGGGTTGCTTTTCATTTTAGGCTTCAAACCAGGGTTAAAGCTAAAGTTTCAAATTGGTGCTTCAGGTTCCAGTTTGGGTTTCAATGTTGGCTTAGGGTTTGAATTCAGGGTGTGGGATTTCAAGTCAATGTTTACAAAGGTAAGGATAAACTGTTCTGTCCTCATAATTTGTTTTTCTCCGATATATTTAAAAAAAAAAAATAAAATAAATAAATAAAAAACAGCCTCAAGCATCATTAGAAAAAGTCATGACATTTATTTGCCTCCATCACAGACGATCACCATATATTAACGTCTAAACACAGACTCGGTTTGATTTTCACGTGACATCCACGTGACTCCTCCCTCTGGTCGGCGTTCCTTCCAAAGTAAAAGACAAGAGAGTGCTACACCATGCAGGCAGACAGACGGACACGGCTCGGCCAGTCCCAGCGTGTCGCTGATCTTCTCCGTCCGTCTCGTCTGTGGCGCCTTCCCCCAAAAATCACTGTGGTAAAAAGAGCGTCTCTGAATGTAATGGTGGGAGAAACTCAATCCGGGTTCCTGTGTGTGCGCGTCTCTGTGCCGGTCCGAGCTGAGGCCCGTGAGCTGGTTTCCGAGGGGGCGGCGGCGCCGCCGGCTCCGGCTCCGGGTTGGGGCCCGTCTAGCCGATGACGACGCTGAAGCCGCACTGGAATTTGTTCTTGCGGTGATTGAGGAAGGCTCCAAGCGCCATGGTGAGGGGCAGCGGCGGCAGCTTCTTCTCCAACGTGGCGCCTACAACCCAGTTGCTGTCCACAGTGCCTTGAGGACAGCAGCAGAAGATTGTTGATATTAATTATGCAATATCCGCTTCGTACAAAACGAAGGCGAAGCAGGCTCACCTTTAAAGAGCAAGTTGGCTTTGGGCACATCTAGCTGGTAACCCAAAGATGCGGTGGTCTCTTTCATCCGCGTGCTGGCTTCAAACTCAACACCTACCTGCAACTGTGGCAGTAAAATAAATAACTTTAAAAAAAATAATAAATCACACTGCTAGTTTCAATATATGCAGCAGTAACTTTGAACAAAATTGACCTTTAGTGCCTCTCTCTGGAGCCAAACATTCGCTACTGTTATTTCTGTCCTTGTATATTTGTTGTCACGATGGAACGTATTGTATGGCATTTGGTGGCTCAGGTTTACGTGATAGGGGGGAAAAATTTGACGGGAAAAATACATTGACTTAAAGCAACTTATTTAGCTTTTTGGTGGGGGTGCGATGGTAGGGAAGGAGGAAGTGTGTGAAGTGATTTGACTCCATAATTCTAAAGGAGCTTCTCCATTTCTTCTATGATCTGTGGCCTTTACTTAGTAATGCTAGTCACTCCTTCGGCAACACTAACTGCCTTTTTTATTCCATATTTATTCTTTAGGATAGTCAAAATAGTCGATTTAGCCATACGATGCTAGCTAGCAAGAGCAGTAATAAATAAATAAAAAACACGCATTTCTGTAGTTAGATCAACTTTCCTTCAGCGCTGTCTTGCTTTGTGCCCAAGGCAAAGAAAATACTGGAAAAATAAAACAATTTTGAGAAGCACAACTCCAAGTGAGCAGTGGCTCGTCTCAGCACGTGTGGTGTGCATTTGTCATCACCTCAATGGAGCCGGATTTCGCTTTGGACGGATGTTCAGACATCGAGAATCAGGCCGAAAACTGAGCGATTTTTTGTGCAGATTTTTTGGTCGAAAACTCGACATGTTTGAATTCCAAGGTTCCAATGTACAGTCATGCTCAATAATATTGCCATCGCAGGGGTGCGGCTATTTCAAGCCATGACGTGCTTTTGACATACTATCACATCGAGCCAGCCACCCAGCTTTGAGCTTCAGGAATGCTAACACTGCATTGATGAATCTTAATCTTTAAATACATGTTAATAACTGCAGGTGACTTAAAATATGTCCGCAGTCCTTGTGAATCCCTCCATGCATGATCAATCATTTTATTGTGTGTGTTAATTTTTTCTTCATTCATTAAAGATCCTTAAAGGTCAAGTGTCATGAAATGGATGATTTTTAGTACGTTATTAATGAAAAAACAGCAGCTGGTATGGACCCATCTGTTTTTTTCCCCAACACAAAACATGATTTTGACATATATGGCTTTTTGTAAGTCCTGCTATTAAAATACTCTTGAGGGATTTGTTTTCAAGAAGAAGCAGGAAGTGACGTACGGAGCAGGAGCGCCCTTTCTATTAGTTTCACCTGCGGGAAGATAGCTTGTTGTTCCTTCGTCTTAGCCAAAATGCCGCCTAGTTGCATTGCTGGACATTGCTCGAACACTCGGGAAGATGGATCTACTCTTCATAAGTTTCTAAGAGACCCGGTTCGTCGTGAAAAATGGATTGCACGGGTGCAAAGGACGAAAGCTCCGTCATAGTTTAGGGCGGACATTGTAATCCATCTCTCATAATGTAACAAAAGATCCGCGTACGTATGACAGGGGTGCTAAATGTGTTGATGTGCGCGTTGGACGGCTGCCACGTCGGGCTCGCAGACAGCGGCTATGAACAACGCGGCCTGGCTTGGCGGTGTTGTTCACCGCGGACAGCGGCGACTATGAACAATGCCGCAGACGGCGGCAGCTATGAACAACGCTGCCGGCAATGGCGCACTCAGCCGCGTGCAACGACAACGCTGTAAAGTGGCCTGGCTCGGCGCCGTTATAAGCCACCTCGGCGCTGAAAATAAGCCACCCCGGCCGACAAGGCCAAGCCACCCGCCGGCCTTGTCGGCTGAGGTGGCTCGTGGGCTGTGATGGTTAATCTCCGCTGCGGAAATGGATCGGACGGGGAGGTGGTTTGGCCATTATCCACATATCGAAACAATAGCCCCGGTTACTTCACTCAGTTGTAAGATGTTCTCTTCTTCGAAAAGAGCTTCCATGTCAGAAGGGGCATGTTCGTCTCCCATAATAGGGGCCAAAGCGTGTTTTCAATAGTGAATGTCCCAGTGTGACGTCACTGACAGGAGATGCAGCCAAGATGGCAACCACTTGGATGTCGAATGACACTTCCGCAACTTTGGGCATGGATGACATGCTCTCTGCTCATATTTATTTTTCCTATAGACATTGAAGTGAATAATGTTATATGTATTTTTCATCACTATCTATTTTAGAATGTTTATAGGGATGACACTTGACCTTTAAAAATGTGTTGAATTAACTTTACATTTGAGGCGGAACGGTGGATGGCTGACTGCTTTGAAGCCCGGGGTTCAAATCCCAGCATCACCTGTGTTGAGTTTGAACTGTGTGGGTTTTCCCCGTGTACTGCGATTTCCTCCCACATTCCAATACATGCATGGTAGGTTATTTAAGACTCTAAATAAGTTAAGAGTGAACGCAGTAAAAAGGAGTTGTTTATGTGGGCCCTAACCCTAACCAGTTCAGGGTTCCTCTTGCCTGAAGATAGCAACGACGGCAACACTTGTGAAAATGAGGAGCTCAAAAAAAAAAAAAAAAATAAATAAATATATATATATATATATATATATATATATATATATATATATATAATACCAATTAGCATCATTTTTTGATGTTTGGATTTAGAAAAAAAATACACTTAAGATATACGCTTTTGAATGATCAGTGGTTTGATGAAAATGCTTTGACGCGTTTGTATGATGGCTTGTACCTGATCGTTGGCTTTATGATAGTATGTAGCGTGGCATCCTGCTCCTCCCACAGTCACCGTGGCCACGTAGTTGTTGCCTGACCACAAGTACAAGTATAGTACAGTATATATTTTTTTTCCTAACGAGGCACAATTATACCACAATGAAAGGGGAAAGTTTTTTTCTCCCCCTCGTTTTAAACAAGTCATATAAAATGGTGGTTTATTTAATTTTTATTTTATCTGTGAGATCTAGTGTGAGTGTCAGTGTTAGTACCCCCACGTGTGTTTTACTGTACTGTAATAATTACTGACTTTATTCCTACATTTTCCTTTTCAAAATATAACATTTTCAAATCTTGGGGTAATTGTAGGAAAATCAAACCCCACCTAACCCAGCATCTCTTTTGTTCTCCAAATATTATGAGGATTTTCCTAAGTTAGTAATTTCTCACAAAAAAAAAAAAAAAAACTTGGACAGAATACTGAGTCTATATTTTTTCATCCCAGTGAGGCCACATTTTACCTGTGTACTTGCCCAGGAGGGATGTGACCGTTCCCTCCTCGCCCGGTCTCCGGTGGTATACGAGCTCACCCCCGAGAGCAAGCGCAGATGTTATGGACTGGAGATAATGGGCCACAACGATGCCTGAAGAAAATAACAATAATTAAGGGGGGTGTTTCAGTTCACATGGGGAAAAGAGCCCTACCGGAGCCTACGAGGATGTCCGGGTTTCCCAACGTCAGGGCAGAGGTGAAGTCGGCCCCACGGTACTCCAGGTCACATTGCCAGTTCACAAACTTATGCTGCTGAGTCTGGAAAAACAACATGCGTATAAACACAGTTGAGTTCAACAACATGTTCATTTCCTTGTTCGTTTTCTCGTTTCCTTGTACGGTTCCGTTTTTTTGTTTCCTTCTTCACTTACTTGAAGGGCTATTTTAGAGCGGATGGCGGTGGTGAGTTGGTGGATAATTTGGGCGTTGAGGCTCCCCGTGTTGTCCATGTCTCCCACCATGACCGGGAACGACTCAAGGGAAAAAAAAAATCTTCGTTAGTACTCATTTTCGACCCCAGAAATATATAGCTCTCATGAAATTATGTTTTTTTTCTCATTAAATTTCAAATGTAAAATATTTTCTCATAAAAGCATAAAATTAAATTTTTCCTCAAAAAGACTCAAAATGAACACATGAATGAATGAATATAATTTTTTGTTCATGGAAAAAAGCTGCCAGACGAAAGGAATGTTCTACCCCGTAAAGTGATGGCTTTTCTTCTTTTGGTTTCTCTGAAAATGTGTTTTGTTTTAAAAAAAAAAAAAAAAGTTTATTTTCTTTGAAAATTTAAATTAAAAAAAAAAACTCAGAAATTGATACTTATGTTGCTATAAAGTATTTTTTCTCAAAAGAACTTGAAAAGTAACTTGTAAAATAATAAATCCCCCCTAAAAAGATTACATTTTCTCAACTTCGTTTTTAAAATGGGAAATTTGAGAAATTGAGAGAATTTTTTCGAGTTCAGGGTAGGTGGTAGGTGGGATGGCTCCAGCACCCCTGTGACCCAAGTGAGAAGCGGGACAGAAAATAGATGGATGGATATTTTCGTCATCGTCATCTTTCCTCATACAATTACAAACCTTATTTCTGAGAGGGGTTGCATTAGGAAGGGCATCTGGTGTAAAAACTGTGCCAAACAAGTATGAGTTCATCTGGTTCAGGTTCATCTGAGATTTTACCCTGTGGCGACCCCCAACGGGACAAGCCAAAAGAAAGTTACCTATTCTTAAAATTATTTCCCCCCGCTTAGGTAAAATTATTCCTCTCTCATATCTTTTTTCCCCCATGATATGATTTTTTTCATGCAAATCTATTAATTTCTCCCATAAAACAATGACTTGTTCTTAAAAAAAAAAAAAAAGAGCCCAAAACGATACATTACATTATGCGATTACAATACATATCATAGAACATAGATTTGTGGTCGTTTACCTCGGCCGGTCCAGTCTGTTTGCTGCCGACGTACGTGGAGCCGAATCGATAGCCGGAGTCGCCCAATGTGCTGAGGGTGATGGTGTGGCTCACCTGGAAGTGGTTACTCAAGCCTTTGTTCACAACTAACCGGACACCTTCCATCTGTATCGGGAACACCTCTGCGGGGGCGTGGAGAGAAACACCTGATGTGAATAAAGTCATCTCCTTGGTTGCTTGGTACACTAGAGCTGCACTAAAAATATTTAACCTTTTTATTTTAAAATCAAAACACTTGTACTGCTGTCAAATAGTGTTTTTCTAAAAATAATAAAACCGTGTTTTAGGATAAAATTATGACTTTTGTAATACTGCACTTCCTCGCTACTTTGCATGTTTGGATTTATCTTATGAGCTGATTAGGTGCACATCATCGAAGCCTCACCCAGGAACTTCCGTTCTACCTTTTCCACCATTTTCCTCTATGCTGTTGACTGCGCGATAACCTCTTGCATGCGTTGTGCTGGTGGAAAAACTTCCTCCGAAGAACCAAAGAGGAAGATGATGACAATCACCGAGAAGTAAAACTTGTGGATATGATCAAAGATGACAGAAGTTATGCTTCTGCACGAAGCGACTGCCGTGGGGAAAGCAAGAGACCGCAACTTTCTGCGTGTGAACCTGAACCAAGCGACAAGATGATTAGCTAGTGTCTTTTTTTTTTTTTTGCACGTCATCACGCAATCGACCAAAACTGCCTCGTAATCGACTGGTAGACATTGAGCAACCCCTGTTCTAACCATTTTGGTACCCACATACACAAAATAAATTAAAAAAAAAAAAAAAAGAACTTCCCTATCCCAAAGCAAAAAAAAAAAAAAAAAAAACACTCAGCTACATCACCATCGTTTCCAGAAGTCTTCGAGTGATAAATGGTAACTATAAAGTAATACAGGAAGTTCAGTCCAGTTAAAACGTCCTTGACCTAAAATGTTTCGACATCACGACGCCCGTGTCTTCTCCGCCATTTTGTCACTAGCAACATAAGTGTTTCTGCTTTGGAATGCAGATTGCTTATCTGTTATTATATGCCTTTTTCATCCACCTTTTTGCACAATTATATGGCCCAAAAGAAGAAAGCGTTTTTTTGTTTTTTTAGCAATGCTGGTCCAACCGAAAGAAAAGCTATTACCATGGAAACTCAATTTAAAGATTAACATCATAAAAAGATCGGGGAAAGGAGTAACATCGACAAACATCAGTAAAGACTTGGGCTTCAGTCAGTCAAACGTTGCAAAGCCTGTATTTTAAGCGCATGTGAAGGGTTTCGCCCCAATGTTGAATACAGTGATCATGAAGCAACTTTTTTTCATGAAAAAAAAAAAACAAAGCAACGTTCATTGATTGTTGCCGAGATAGAAAGATTACTTGCATTATGGATCCAGGATCAGAGTAGGCTTAATATCAACCTATAACCAATATCATTAAGAGAAAAGGCATGGCGTATTTTCCTAACTTTCAAAGAGTAGAAAGGAGAGGACGCCGAGGAGGAATTTACCGCTAGCAACGGCTACCTGCACATGCTTCCTGAACAATAGCTAAGCACAGCCTCCCTTCAATCTTCATCACCCACCTCTCGCAGTAATCGTAAGTACACCATCTTTTTATTTTTTATTTTGTTTTTTTTAATATAAAGTTCATTTTCTGAGCCGGTTATCCTCACGAGGGTCGCCTACCTTTACATTTGCGGTGGCACTCCTCATAAGTGCCCGGGTTGGGCAGCGACGACGACTGCTCCACATCGGTGATCTGTAGCTCAGACGACGAAGGAACAGAGGACACAGGGGGCATGGTGAAACCGGGAGGCACCGAAACCAAACCCGGGACCCCCTGGCCACCTCCAGCCGCGGCCGGGACGGGAGCAGGGGAGGCAGCAGCCAGCACACTGCCCATAGTGTGAAGATTGTACAGACTGCAAGAGAGAGATTGGTTGGTTAATTAATGAGTGGTGCCATGAGACATGAGTTGAATTTGTTTGTCGACTACACTCCTAACACAAAACAGTGAATTGCCAGACTTTGGTTGCACAGAAATAAATGTGAAAATTATCGGGAACAATATCAGAGGGATTAGCGCTGAAGTTGACCTACTTTTGAAAAATGTGTTCCCCACCCTCATCTGTGAAATGAGTAAATGGTGTTGTACTACTAGAGGGATGCGTGTATCCACCATTGACTGGCTGTCAGAAGTGGTCACTCGATGTGCCAAACTTTTGAACACGCAATTTGAGCTGGAGTTAAACCATTTTTCCACGTTTCTCTGCATTTGGGTCAATCCATGCACAATTTTTTGGGACCCGCCATGGCCAGATAATGTCTTGATGGGTGATGCCCACCATGATGGCTCATATTATCCGTCACTTTCATTAAATGAAAATTCCATGAACTTAACCAATGACAACCTTTTTTTTTTTAACTGCACTTGTTCAATATATTTTAACAATTTGTAGAGTGTTTGTTTATTGTTGAATGTTTTTTTTTTTTTTTTTTGTCGTGCATGAGTACCAATTTCAACCACACATCACTTGACACCCATGTGCAAACTCTGTTTGGGCCAATTATTTTGAAAGCATAGTTTCCTATAATTATTTTAATTTCATCATTACCGTATGATAAATCTAATGATTATTAAGAGAAACATCATTCCATCGATGCCCTGAACTGATCACCAGTACAATTTCTAACTCTTATTTTATTTACAGACTCGAGAATTAAAAACCTTTGTATCGTGTGTAGAAACAATTGTGTTTCCACTGCGCAAATTAGTTCCAATATTTTGGCAGGTCTTTTATATTCAAAACATAATTTCACATCTAACTTACAAGTCTAATGAGCAAGAGTAGAATTAACCTTTGAAGCATGAAACGCTTTCTACGCAAAACACTGGAAATCACAATCAGACGCGATTACACGCATCTCAATGACAATTACACGAAGGGCACAGTTAGCCGGCTAAGGAAACATTAGCACAAATTCAAGGGAGTACATTAGCGACCATCTTAGCTAAGGCCCCATTGATCACTTTCTCCTTATTTCAGGAGAATCGTACGGCTTGTGGTTGACACAGTGAAAGGTACACGTCGTGGTACCCACAAATTGTTGTTACGAACAGCTGGACACTCACAATAAGTTTTCATAATCCCCGAGTGGCTAACGCTAGTTAGCATGGTTTTGCAAGCAAGCTAGCGAGTTTGAGACGAAGCCATGTGGCTAGCCACGAGATCCCTCCGCCCGGTACGTGGAAACATCTCACACGTTGTTTGCGGCGTCCGCTCTTACAGTCAGCCATGAACCATATTTATAAGAGTGATAGTGAAAATTAACGGACATTGTACTCACGATAAAGGATTTGGTCCAGGGGGTGGGGGGGTGGGCGGTCTGCGCCGGTAAAGTTCACCGCAGCGTCTGCGGCCGTAGTTGACGAGGGCCCGCCCTTTTCCGGTATCAAGAGTTCACCGGTTGGCCAGCAAGAGCCAATGCTGCTGACCATTGGTCAGAATAACCCTGGTTCAACCCACTAACAACGACGTCAGCACACTCGGGGTCATTCACCAATCAGTGGGTTCATTCAATCGACCATTGAATGACATTCCAAGGGTACGTCTGTTACGCTTGCTGTTACATTAATTAAAACATCGGTTCATATATACATACATATACACACATATTGTAAGTCAATACTGAGTCCATTTCCCTGCGTGGGTAGCCAGTCATCAGATTTAACACTGTGACCTTCTTTGTGTTTGGTTTTTGGTGCAAATAGACAAAAGCGTGATTTTTTTAAATCATGAAAATTTTTTATAAAATTAGGACTTTTTGACATATATATCCCACAAGAGTTTTCGGTCAAATCACTTGAATCAATACATATTGAATCGATGAAAAAAGTATTCATAAGTGTGAGCATGCCTTTTAATGGCAAATGCTCTTAAAACAGTGCACAGATTAAGGAAACTTCTTTTATTAAATACTACAGCATTTGAATGTTTTAGTGCTCTGACCAGCTGTTTTCCTTCTATTTTCTGAGCCCCTTATCGAAATTAATAATACATATCATTGGATTGTAGTTAGAAAAAAAAAATCCTATTTGGTGAAAATTTTACCAATTCAGTGTTGTTCAACTCTTACCTTCGTGTGTCAAATGTAAAAGCATTACTCTGGCACTATCTTGTGGTAAGGAACTGTAATGAAGTCAAGGGAGAAGCTTCATTTATGCAGGCTTTGTCTCTCTATTATACTATCACCGAACAGCATTGTTTTGCAGCGAGGGAACTGTACTACCCCCCCCCCCATCTATCCTATCTAATATAAATCAATAAAAAGAATGAAACAAACCTCAAATTACTTTTATTCTCTCAGAAAGCAACAGCAGCTTACAGGAAAATTATTGCCCTTCTCGCTTGCTGCTATGGTTGTCAGTGACAGACAAAGAGATACAGACACACACACAGACAAACACACAGAAAAGTCAAATGGCTAAATCATGACAAGTTTCAAGCAAAATTTCTTCCTCGTTAATTTAATTTGTTTACTCTTCAGGGAGTGTTATTTTTTTTTTTGCCAAGAAAACTATGGGTGTTGAAATGAGTGCAACACTGAACTGAACTGGCCTCTTAGTCAAAATAAATATACAGAGCTTCTGTGCTGTGATTTGTAACTGCATAAACCAGTCACAATTTTAAAAAGAGGGCAAAAACAAGTTGGAATGGTGGCAGAAAGGAATGGATCACAAAGATTGAAGTTTATAACAACAAAATGTAAGTTAGCATGGCTAGTATTTCACTTTTTGACCTCTATCCAACATTTTTGCTTGGTTTAAATGGCAGCAGGTAACCAGAATGTGTGTGTGTGTGTGGTGTGTGTGTGTGTGTGTGTGTGTGTGTGTGTGGTGTGTGTGTGTGTGTGAGTGTGAGTGAGTGAGTAAGAGAGACAAAACATAGGCCACAGTTGTAAACAGTGAAAGAGGACTCTTGTAACTGCGATGCCAATGACTTCTTTCCTGAAAAACAAAAAAAGATAAATTGGTGTACATACATGCAAATTTCAAACAGAATACATTTTTAAAACAGGGAGTTAGGGGGATACCCTATGTTGTGTGCAAGAGATGAGCAACACTGAATCCAATTTGTAAAAGATAACTATATAACTTATGAGACACGTTGTAATTAACAAAACTAGTTGCTCCTCTATTTTTACCTGGTGATGGCCCGAGCTTCCATATTGGTGATTGTTCTATGAGTATTTCACACCAGAATTGGGGGTAAACGCAAACATAAGGATTATAAATTTTGCACAGTTTCAGCATCCACGAAACCACTTGGCAGTCTCACAGCTATGTTTTGAGCAAAAAACATCCTCTGATAATGCATTCAAATTATCTTTATATTATTGTGGTACTCCAACAAAATCAGGTGAAGATAGGTCCAAAGCAGCATTTCAGCTTTAGGCTAGCAAGGATGTTTTGTTTACGCCACGAGACCTCTTAAATCTGCACATGATGAGGTTTTCCCCGTTTTGGGCACAATAGCAGTCGATTAGTGTCCTTTTCTCAACCTCAGACTTTTCTCATTGAGAGTTTGCTGTCCGTCTCAATGAAAGAATTTACTGTATTTCCAGGACAGTGGTATATGACGTTTATTTATTTTTCAGGTTTGACTCAATCTGAAAATTGATCTGTTTCACATAGTCTGTGCTTTATGGGCTCCAACTCAATTTCCTATTGGTTTCGTGTTGTTGGTCATGAGCGTTTTCTGATTCTGAGAAGAAAAAGTTTTGACACACATCACACATTATTTGTCAAGGGACATGTCCGAGGGTGATATTTTATATCTTTTAACAAAAAGGCAGGTAGTGTTGTGCGATATGACCGAAATTTTACACTCCAGTAAAACACGTGCAGGTCTTCTTGTAGTCATCAGGTGTACCAGTTACAAGATAGGAAATTGTATGGTTCAAATTAGGTCCACTGCTCTACTTCATTATCTCAGAGCATCCCTATGACATCTTTGTTGACTACCAAAACAGCTAGTCACCTGGAAAACCTATATAACTCCTCCCCAAGGATTCAATCCACTAGCAATTGTGTTACATACTCTTTAGGGCTAGCCTGTGTCAGATTATCCGCACTACACCACAGTTAAGAGTCACTTTAAATCTTTGATGGCTTTTATATTGCACAGTGGACAGAATGGAAACGCGCATCTTTTTGGAGTGCAACCCCAAAATTAAATCCCAAGTGTTTCATTTGTTATCCAAGCAATATGAAAAATTAAAGAAGGGCAGGAATAATAGTTCATCTAAAATCAACCACCAAAGAAAGCGGCAAAGAGGAAAACTGTTGTGATAATCATTTAACAGAAAATTAAATGTATTGCCGCATTGGGGAAGCATATGGCTGTTTAAAACAAATAACTTCATTTTAGTTTTATTATATAGTGGTTAAATTTCCTTTTTACCCATGAAGTCCTGTCTTAAAGACAGACAGACACGATGGCAAAGATTGCATTGCTCAAAATACTTATGGAGGTGATCCAAAGAAGTTTACCACATACATTCAGGCTGCTCCCTGTTTTGTGTTTGCTGGTCCGTTGTCGTCGGGGTCCACAGAGTGAAACTCTGCCACATACAGGCTCTTGTCGATGTTGCCAGGGATGGGCTTGATGTCGGTGACCAACTGGTCCTCGATGCTCTTCAGATTGTGACGATCCTCCGATGTGATCAGGTTGATGGCCAGACCCAGGTGACCGAAGCGCCCTGAAAGAGAACACAATACATTCAAGTGGTATGAATGCAGCGCAAGTCCCCCCTCAACGGCAACAAGGGTGCACCTCCAAGGACAACATGGAGCCTGTTCTAAAAATAGCTCAGTACACAGTAAAAAAATTACCTCTATCTTGTGATCAGACCAGTAATGGGTTGTGTTTTGTTTTTTCTTTTAAAGTAACTGATTGGCCCCAAATGGTCGCCATATTAGTCGCGTCCTCGGTCCTTGACGTCATCGTCACTTCCACCGTTGAAAACGCACAACACCTGCTACTATGGAAGCTGAACAACAGAGATATTCGGATTTTTCTGACGCCCCTTCTGACACCGAAGCTCTTTTCGAAAAGGACAACCCCACACAACCGAGTGAAGTTACCGGGGCAATATTACACTATTGTTTCGAGCCATATTCAGATGATATGCAATCACGGCCAAACCGCATCCCCGTCCGAGCCACTTCTGCGGCGGAGATGAGCCATCGCGGCTCATCGCAGTCGGCCGGTGTGGCTTATGACAGAGCCGAGCGGTGCTGCTTTAGGGGGGTGCTTACAGTCGAGCCGGGGCGGTTTATGTGCGCACGCGACTGAGTAACGCATTCTCGGCTGGGTTCTTCAGAGCTGCCCCCGTCGCAAAGCCTGACGAGCAGCCTTCGCAGAAGCTGTGACCACCGAACGCGGCGCCTCAGCCGGTGTGGCTGATTTTCTGCGCCGTGGTGCCATATAAGGACGAGGAGGAGGTGGAGCAGAGACATGCTGCTTTTAGGGGTACGTTCAAAGTCGACATGATGAACACTATCGAGACGAGGCTGACTGAGACATTGTTGGCAGGGCGACGTGCACATCGACACATTTCATACGTGGATCTTTTGTTACGTTACGAGAGAGACCGATTACGTGGTCCGCCCCAAACTATTATTTTTTTTTTTAGTAGCTGTATGCGCACACCGACACATTTCATACACGGATCTTTTGTTACATTATGAGAGAGACCGATTACGTGGTCCGCCCAAACTATTGTTTTTTTTAGTAGCTGTATACACACCTACCTGTTATTTGGAACCCACAAAGCTCTCGTCCTCTGCACCCGTGAAATCCATTTTTCACAACGAAGAGGGTCTCTTTCAAACTTATGAAGGGTAATTCCATTCTCCCGAGTGTTCAAGCAATGTCCAGCAATGCAATGAGCCGGCATTTTGGCTAACACGAAGGAACAATGAGCTACCTTCCCGGAGATAAAACTAACGGAAACAAATGAGTCCACTAGGAGGTGCCGCTGTCCTTTACGTCACTTCCTGCTTCTTCTCAAAAACAAATCCCTGAGAGGATTTTCATGGCGTGAGTTACAAATAGCTGTATACGTCAAAATCATGTTTTGTGGTGAAAAAACACATGGGACCATATTGGCTGTGGGTTTTTCATTAATAATATACCAAAAATCATCCATTTAATGACAGGCCCACTTTAATGATTACTAACAACACAAGGGGTAATTTGAACAGGTATATTATTTCAGAATTGGGAATCAAACTGGTAGCCCTTTCATCTTAAAAAGAAGTAGCTCCACATTTCAAAAAGGTTGGTGACCTTTGCACTAAACCGTGAACTCCACCTATTTGCAGTTCACCAGTCACTATTTGCCTTTGGGTGGGAAACCTGAAAAACGTGACATCTTTCTGTAATGCCCTAGAGCAGGGGTACTCAAAGCGCCGATCGCAAGGCAGTCTTGGTCGATCACGGGATGGCGTGCAAAAAAAACAAACAGCGAATGTTCCCTCTAGACAGCGCACGTGCTCAATTGTGCACCACTGATGCAGTCTCTTTGCAGATATTCTGCGTTGCGTGCAAAAAAAAAAAAAAAAAAGAATGAAATGCAAGCTAAAAGTATAACATCCAGCTATTCAGTTTTTGGCATTTTGCAATGTGATTCAATGAGTGAGGGATGTGGTTGTTACATCCAATGGCACAATTCCCAAACGTACTGTAAAAAAATGAAAAGAGGAAGCCACTGGTTTCTTAGGCAGCACACGGAACTAACATCTGCTGCTCCGCCAACCTAACCCTACAGTTTCCTACTTGACCTTACACCCCCCACTCTGACCCCCCCCCACTCTTAAAAGACATACATTCATAATTACAAATGTTACAGTACTTACGCAGCCCGTCAATGTGTTTTATAACTACAGCGTCCACCACCGCTGTTAGCAACAGTTAGCAACACAGTCTGGGCAACGTAGAGCAAAGACGAGTTAGACATGCTGCTTATGTTTACTTTTGATATTAATGGAGAAAGTTAAAAAAAGAAATGCTGTTGTTTTAAGATGCAATGACTGTCAGAGTATGTGAATAATCGAAGAAAAAGTGGTAAAACTGGACGAGATTTTCTCTTTTCTGAGTGGGAAAGGTCTGGTCTGAAGCCAAAGTAGAAAGTGCAGGATGAGATGATTTTAAAATTCCACCTTGGCACAACCTGATCCAGGATGAAAGCACAGACAGTACAGTGCACAAAAAGCTAATTCTGTCTTTTAAATATAGGAGGCAACATAAAATTAACCTTAAAGCGGTTTGGGAGCATCACCGTGACCATCATCACCCCCCTCCTCCCTTGCTGGTTGCTTGAAAAATTAAGTCAAGTTTAAAAATGGAAAACATAAAATGAATAAAATGGAAAGGCTGCATTAAAGCACTTCTTTCCATTGGAGGCTCTCTATATGACAGATGGTCAAATAGATTTTTTAAATGATGTTCATGAATTGGACTTTTATCACATTAATTGGGATAAATAGAAACACTTGGTCTTCACCTGATCTTCCTATGCGATGTAAGTATGTTTCTGCACTTTTGGGAAAGTCAAAGTTGATGACCACATTGACCGCCTGGATATCGATTCCCCGCGTGAACAGGTCTGTAAAAAGATTTTTTTTTTTTTAACCACCAAATTGACTAGAAACTAAAAACATGCACTAAATTCCTCTACCAACCTGTGCACACCAGATTTCTGCACAATCCGTTACGGAAGTCATGGAAGACGCGGTTCCTGTACTCTTGCATCATCTTGGCATGGATGTAGAAGCATGAATAGCCCAGCTGGGTAATCTTCTTGGCCAAGAGCTCCACCCGCTGAGTGGAGTTGCAGAAGATGATGGACTGGTTGATCTGAAGCTGTAGCACAAACATGGAGGTGATTTTTGAAAATTGATTTGTATGGCATATACAAAAACAATTGTGGAGACAATGAAAGGAGAATTTGTGACCATCTCTGGATCTTTAGTGGTACATGACTCAAATTAAAAACAAGATTAGAATAGAACATAATTAAGGAGATTAAAACTTACTCTGGAAAATAGAGTATTGAGACAGTGGACCTTCTGCCTTTCAGTCACATACGCATAATACTGAGTAATTCCCTTAAGTGTCAGCTCCTCCATAAGGTTAATCTCATAAGGCTTTTGCAGGTGTTTGTTCTGGACAAGAGAAAAAAGAATATCTCAAAATGCTTGTTCTTGTAAAAAGAAAGTTTGGAAAAGTTTTGGCAAAAAAAAAAAAAAAGAGACTTGGAAGTGAAAGTCCTCATACCATGAATGTCTGCACACTGATGGGGAACGTCGCAGAGTAAAGTAGAATCTGACGTTTTTTTGGTAAGAAACTGATGATTTCTTCAATGATGGATACAAAGTCTTGTGAGAGGAGCTTATCTGCCTGAAAGTGCGAATCACGAATAGGAATCAAAACCAGATAAGATGCTTTTAATCAGCTTGAAATAACCCAAGAGAGGCCAACCTCATCCATCACCATCATTTGTATCTTGTCGACTTTAGCCAGACCCTTTTTCATCAGGTCCAATATTCTTCCGGGTGTGGCAATTATGACATGCACTGTTGGGACAAAAAGTAAAGCTTGATTGGCATCGGCCGATAACATTTTATGCTAATCGGCTTTAATATCATGATTCGGCGAGCAGATCAGGTATGTTATTGATCATGATTAAGGAAATGTAAGATCAATTTGTAATTTTTAAGGATAGATAAGGCTAGATTTTGGAAAATCTTGTACTGCATTAGGGCTAGGAAGAAAAAAAAACACGAGCAAGGCAATTACTTGGTTAGTCGAGAAAAAAAGGATCAATCAATGCTAAAAAGATTCGATAGTACTGGTACGATGAAATCACAGCCCAACCTTTTAGGGGCTGCTGATGCTTATTTTTTCAATTAGAAATGTTTTCTGATATTTGGCTTCAACGAGGTATCACAATTTTTTTTGATTCCTCACTAATATTCAACTACATGGCGAGATTGGCTTTTTTGCTATTAAAATATTTTACTGCTAAGCAAATTAACCTACAACAGACTGAACTGGTTTTAGTGGGTCTGATTACCACAATGTGAAGAGCTCCATCAATCCGTCTTCTTCCGCTTATCTGGGTCGGGTTGCGGGGGATTCGCAGGGATGCCCAGACCAGCTGAGAGACAGTCTCTCCAGTATGTTCTGGGTCATCCCCAGGGTCTCTTCCCAGTGGGATGTGCCCAGAATACCTCAACAGGAAGGCGTCGGCAATGCAAACCAAACTGACAGGTCGTATGAGGACCGAACAGCACATATCAGGGGGTTGGTATCCCATACTCACAAAACTTCTCCCATACCCAGGTTTTTGCCTCAATGAGACCAAAACTGCATTCTTCTTGGCCCGCCAGTAGCTTTCAGCTGCCACGGGAGTCCCACAGGCCAGAAATGCCGAACAGGACTCCTTCTTCAGCTTGACGGCATCCCTCACTGTTGGTGTCCACCAACGTGTTCAGGGGTTGCTGCCACGACAGCTCAGGACAGCTGCCTCAGCAACGGAGGAGCGGAACATCGTCCATTCGGACTTAATGTCCTTCCGTCGCACCAGCATTTTCCCCCCACCATCGGAACCAACTCAACACGACCAGTGGTCAGTTCAGAGCTCCGCTCCTCTCTTCACCAGAGTGTCCAAGACATCCGGGCGCAAGTCTGATGACACGACCACAAAGTCGATCATCCAACTTTGACCTTGGGTCTCCTGGTGCCAAGTGCACCCGTATGCCTGAACACGGTGTTCGTTATGGACAACCTGTGATGAGCACAGAAGTCCAGTAACAGAACACCACTCCGGTTCTGATCAGTGGAGGGGCATTCTTTGCAATCACGCCTTTCCAGGTCTCACTGTCATTGAACACATGGGCATTGAAGTCCCCCGGCAGAATGATGGGAGTTCCCAAAGGGGGCACTTTCAAGCACTTCCTCTAAAGACTCCAGGGTGGGTACTCTGAACTGTTGTTTGGTGCATAGGCACAGACAACAGTCAGGACCCATCTGAAGGGTGAAGGGAGGCTACTCTCTTATCCACCAGTGTAAACCCCACCATACGGGCGCCTGTCACCGTGGGAAACTCCAGAGTGGAACAGAGTCCAAACCCTCTCAAGAGGACTGGTTCCAGAGCCCAACCAGTGCATAGAGGAGAGTCCAACTATTTCTAGTCAGAACTTCTCAACGTCACGCAAATGCTCAGGCTCCTTTCCTACCAGAGAGGTGACATTCCATGTCCCAAGAGCTAGTTTCTGTGTTGGGGGATCAGTTCGTCAAAGTCCCCACCTTAGGCTACCATCCAGCTCACATTGCACCCGACACCTATGGTCCCTGTCACAGGTGCCCATGTTACCCTTTCAGGCAGTGCCGAGCGGCATGGGTGCAGGTCTGGCCACCATGCGCTCGCCTTCGAGCCCTACCTCCAGGACTTGCTACAGAGGGGAGGGCTGGTGACCCGCGTCGGGCAAGGGAAACCTGAATCCATTCGTTTTACTCATCAAATAGGTATATGGCGCCGCCTCCTCCATTTTCTGAATGTGCCCTGACTGGAATACGGTAAATTACAGAGACGTACCCGTCTCGTCGAGGCGCAAGATGTCATCCCTCAAATTGGTGCCGCCAGTGGTGGCCATGACCTTCACTCCTCCAAGGTGCTTGCTGAGCTGAATACTGATCTGGCTCATCTGCAGGGCCAACTCTCGCGTGGGCACTATGACTAAGGCTGTGTAAAAACAAGTGGGGATTGCTCATGAACTGTGAGGGTTGAGGACAAGCTTGGACAAAGTTAGTTCAGATTATTTATTAACAATAAGCAGGTGCCGTGCAAAAAAAAGAAAAAAAATCCATTGAGGAAAAATCACGCAAACACTGACCTTGAATGTGATTCTTCTTTATGACTATTCTCTCCAGGAGAGGGATGAGGTAGGCTCCACTTTTGCCTGTTCCGTTTTTGGCACGGGCCAAAATATCTCTGCCCGACAAGGCGATGGGGATGCTTTCCTCCTATGAGAGAGCACATATATTAGTGAGTCATGGTCAATCTTCAGGCTTCTTTAGTCGCATGGCTGGCAATGGAACAGAAATCACTACAGCTATCTCACACAACATGCGCAAGTGCGACATGCGTGCTTTTATAAAAATGTGATGGAAGTTCTCCTCCAAGTGGAGTGTTATCGCTACAGCTAGTATTGACTGTGATTGGGGTTGGACTCTGTTCCACTCTAAAGTCAGTGACAGGCGCCCGTATGTTGGGGTTTACACCAGTGGAGGAGAGAGTAACCTTCCCTTAACCCTTCGGGTGGGCGGACGGGTCCTGACTGTTGTTTGTGCCTATGCACCAAACAACACCACGGTGCGGAGTTTCCTCTGGATTTTATGGCCATTTCGAGTAGTGCTGCGTACATGTCAACTGCTGAATAATAGGCCCAATGTGAGCGCTGTCGTGCACATGGGAGTATAAAGAGGCCTTGAAATGTCAAGTATGTGAAATAAAACCAATGAACGGAAGAAAAAAAAATTATGCTTCGGTAAGCATAACTAGAAATGCATTAGGGATGTCACAACTTCTTCTTTTCCTTTCGGCTTGCCTCGTTAGGGGTAGCCACAGCGTGTCGTTTTCCATCTAAGTCTATCTTGTGCATCCTCCTCACTAACACCCACTGTCCTCATCTCCTCCCTCACAACATCCATCAACCTTTTTCTTTGGTTTTCCTTTTGCTCTTTTGGCTGGCAGCTCCATCCTCGGCACCCTTCTACCAATATACTCACTTTCTCGTCTCTGAACATGTCCAAAACGTGTCAGTGTCCCGATAACATTTTTTTAATTACCAGTCTGAGTCACTTCATTTTCAGTATCCGCCAATAGAGCCTCCCATCCCAAAGATGGCTATAATTCTCATACAGCAGTGGTTGAAACTAAGTCAACAAATTAAATCATTTTGTAGTATATAGTATTACTGGTGCAGCACTAGTGTTGATAATATTGTACCAACATTGTGACATACCATACCTGCATAAGGCCAAAAAAAAAATAAATGTGGTTCTGATTGCCTACATTTAAAAACTAGGGTCGGTAGTTTTTTTTTTTTTTTTTTTAAATAAAATATTTGACTCTGTCTTGAGCACATGGCGCCACCATTTTCTTATAAATTCTCATTAATTCAGGCTCTCACGTGCATAACGAAATCAAGATTCATGAAGGCTTGGTCCAAAAAACATGAAACAATGTCAAAAATCAGACATGGCAAAACATGAAAATGTTATTTGATTTGATAACACTCAATCACGCTATGACATGGGACGAGGCAGTTATGCTAGCTGGCGCTTGTGTACACTCATGCATATACACACAATGATCTGGCAACAAGTGGCATGAAAAACAAGGCTTAAATACATAATACACACGTGGGAGTGGCACACGGCCACGCGGCTGCTGTCATACAGACTCTGTGCTTCCGCAGAAGCGCGCCGCTAATGCACACGTGGCCATAGAGACCCACGCCTCTGAAATATTTAGCTGTTAGGGTCGGTGGGATTTTTTTTTTTTTTTTTTTTAACGCCTGATCAGTAAATTATAATGCATTTACACTGGCCTAAAAAAATATTTTTAGGTGATGAGTCCAGGATGCACGGGTTTTCACTTTTGCTGCGGTTTCTTTTAATAATAAAATGGGTCTACGGTAGAATCAACAAGGCAAAAAAGTACCAGTATACCTGGATAGGTGAGGGCTTCTCCCATCCCATCTCAAAGATCCCCATGAGAAGTTCCCTCTTGAGGCAGTAGTCTTCAAATTCATTTCCCTTGGTAGCTGTAACATCCTGGGATTGGAAAAGCACATGCCATCACCATATGAAATGCATATGCATTTTGATCAAAACTCTGCTGAGAACAGGACTTCTGATGGTGTGCTGGACAAGAGGGCAGCTCTGAGTATCACCTTCAAATTTTATATTTCAAAAGTGTTACTCATTAAAACAACTATAGCTTTTAGTAGCATGTTTTTTTTTTGTTTTGCATCGAAAAGTAAAAACGTTTGTGTAGTGAAAGTATTGTACCCAATAAGATTTATATGTGGCGCGATTTTTGCTCACTGAAAGAAAAAAAGTGTCAGAAGGTTTTATGTTTTGACTGAACAGGACCAGCCACATTAGGCCTCTTCTCTTTCATAACGAGAGAGGATTAAAACGAAGTAGGATAGGAACAAAAGCGAAAAAGAAACCGTAGAAGCTGTGGCCAGCCAAAGCTCAACCAGGTCAAGATTTTGGAGTTTGGAAAGGAAAAGAAGACTTAATCGAGAAGATTATGAATTTATAATTACAGGGGTGCCATCGGTTCAGGTTAAACCGAAAAAAAAAAAAATAACTTTTGGACTTTCCGTCATGCTTTCGGGAGGATATGTGAGAAATCATGGCTGATGACGCATCTTTTGGTCCTGCCTCTCCATCTATTTCCTTTGGAGGGAAGTGGAAATACAGTATCAAGTTGAAGTCTTTGTATATTTCACAGCCATTTATATTGGAAATGTACCGGAAGGACTGTATAAACTTATACTTATAGTTTTAAAGTTAAACCCATCACAAAATATTGGCTGCAGAGCATTTTTAACCAACATTAGAAAATATCTACATGTTGGAAAAGCTAACGAGTTGCTCCATAAGCCTTCAAAAAGAGTTGGGTGAACAGCGATGGCGGAAATGGGGTGTCTAATCAGTACTGTGTACTTCCATCACAGTCTGGTTTGAGGCAGCCACAAAAAAGGACAAACTCCGACTGCAATGGACAATCAAAACAGCTGAACAGATTATCGGCACCACTCTACCCACTATTGAAGACTTGCACGCAATGCGAACTAGGTCCAGAGCAGACAGGATCCTTTCGGACCCTCCATATCCTGACCACCAGCTTTTCCAGCTCCTGGTGTCGGGAAAGCGCTAAAGATCAACACAAGTCAAAACTAGCATGTATTCAAACAGTTTTTTCCCTCTGCCAATGAAGTCATTAAATTATTGATCAGCGAACCTAGTATTTTTCTGCTTTGTGCCATGTTAGGACACTCACTCACATCCTGCTGGTCCAATCAATTTTGGTATTATTAATATGTTTTGTAGACTATCACACAATTCGTCACTTTAACATGCTCCCTTTGCACTTTCATTGCACTGGTCTATAATGGGAACCACAAACGGGTAAAGGGACTTTGTACAAGCGTTACACAATGTGGGACGTTGACACACTTCTCATCTCTTATAAGGAATAGTTCCTATAAATAGAAATGTCTCTTGTTCTCGGTCGTTGTTGCTTTGTTGTTCTTTGTTCTGTATGTCGTAGCAGGGCAGGACCGACTGCCGGAGTAAAATTCCTTGTGTGTTTTTACACACTTGGACAATAAAGCTCATTCTGATTCTTACTTCTTTGTGTATGAATAAGGGGCACAACAGTTCAAAGTCATGGTTCAGATCTGATCAGTTTTTAGATTAGAAAAAAAATTCAATTTGTTGTAAAACACCAGTTCATTAATTTAAAAAAAAACATTCTGCCTCAAAATGTCAAATATGGCCATTTAAAATATGACATGACAATATTTCTCTCTTTTTCTCCACTACGCAATCAAAGACTACCGTCTAACACTGCACTTGATTAGTGAATAATAAAATATAAAACATCCTGCTTTCATGTGAACACAAAACATCTCTTCAACCCACTCCAACTAATCAAGAGATTGATTCATGTGAACACAAAACTTTTTAAATCATACGCCAAACAGATTTATTTCCCTCAAAGTAACAGGTAAACAACGTTATTATACAAAGGTGTATCTGCAACTGCACAATTTAGCTACCGTTAGCTACCTGAGGGCTGTGGGATCTTTTTATGCCCATGCTTCCTAGAGACGGAAAACATCTCTTCAACCCACTCCAACTAATCAAGAGATTGATTCATGTGAACACAAAACTTTTTAAATCATACGCCAAACAGATTTATTTCCCTCAAAGTAAGAGGTAAACAACGTTATTATACAAAGGTGTATCTGCAACTGCACAATTTAGCTACAGTTAGCTACCTGAGGGCTGTGGGATCTTTTTATGCCCATGCTTCCTAGACACGCACAGAGAAGTTTGGAGTCCACACTCACTATTTGACCCACCTGCGGACCACGTCTGTGTAAGTGGATTAGACTTCACACCAATCTGATCAGATTGATCGCTATAGGACGATATTTAGCATTTTATGATTGGCTTTAATGTCATAATTCGCCAATAGATCAGCTCTCGTAAAGTTACTCCATGTTGCTCTCTTGAACCAATCCAAAGAGTTTATTTTTAGCCTTGTCACATGTCTTGATGGCCATCAATTCATCCATTTTCCAAGGCTATCCCAGCTAAAGTTTTATTTCAATCTTGGTGGAAAAATTTTGCAGTGTAGGACTTTTTTGCGGTGTCTCACATAATTCCAGGTTCAGAATAAAAGACAAATTTGGTCTCTCATGACAGCAGTAAGCACTACTCCAATAAAATCTTATATCTTGTCAATATCACCACATCTTGTCTCTATCTCGTCAACTCGGACTTCACAGGATACAAATTACCATGGCATCAACAACAATTGTGTGTATTTCTTTCGGCTTGTCCCGTTAGGGGTCGCCACAGCATGTCATCTCAGATGAACGCTCGTTTGGTCATTTTTACGCCGGATGCCCTTCCTAACGCAACCCCTCCGCATTTATCCGGGGAGAGAGCTAACTTCGGGCGAAGGAAGACGACACCCCAAACTGGTTACCAGCCAGTCGCAGGGCAGATCTCGACACGATCATTGAGTGTGAATCGATCCCATACTGCCTGCACCAAAGGAAGGCGTGTGTAATATTCCACCATCCGTGACTCCCACAACAATAAAAATAGAGCATACAATTTGAGTGTTTATGTGTGTGTTTTTGGTGGGCGGGTGAAAATGGTGCGATGCTCGGGAGAGCACGTTCATTCCTGGATTGCTTGAAGTATGTTCATGCACTTTTAATACGATACAGCTCGCAAGCAGGCAAAACAACCTTATATAGCCTACCAAGCTAGTGCTAGCACTAACAGTTGTAGTACAAGCGTCCCCCTAGGAAAAATTAAATCAGTTCTGCACAATTTATTTCAATGGCTTTTACATTTATTTTAAATGTACCTTTATCAGTAAAGGAGATCAGTCTCTGCCAGCAACGTAAAGTGACAGGGGCAAAACAATTAAATGCTCATCACTTAAACTTAAAGTAATTTACCGATGTTTTTATTCTGTTGTCTTTTGAAGGAAGCTCCAGGCACATTTTCCAATCATCCCCAAACCTGAGGGAAAAAACAAACAATTACCCAGAGCTAGATGAGAAGCGGCTTTGTACTTTGAATTGCATACCAAACCAAATCATACTTTATACCACCGCTGCTCTGAGGAATATTGCTCCTCTTCTGAGGCTGCTGGCCATCGAATCCTGCAGACTTGCTCCCTCTGAGCTGCCCGTTTGTTGCTGTGATCAAGCCGATCATCCGTGCTGGATTTGATGCTCTTGCCATTTATCCTTTCTCACTCTGTCTTTTCAATTTACCAGCGCAACTGATGCTCAAAAATCTGTTTTTTGCTCACTGATCAAGTACAGACTAAAATAGTAAAAAGTGCACTGCACTTCCAGTGTCTGTCAACAGGGCCCTTGAAAATAAGAGTCCGGTGCTTGAAATATGATTATTTACAAGATGATGCTCCCAAAAAAATTGAGAAATTAACATTCAAATGAATAAATAGATCAAAAATATGCGACTTATCACACCCTTTTTTACCTTATGGGGTGTTTACCTGAAAGTCCTTTGCTACAATCGTGTCTTTACTGCAATGGTGTCTTAGTGTCTGATGAGCTACATGTATAAATTCAGCATGATTTTTGCACGTTTGTTCCACCTGGATGCTATTTCCTTTTGTTTTTTATTTGTTGAGATGATAGTTTGAAAAGTAGTTTTGGATTGGCCAAATCCAGGCTAGCTGCAATGAAACAAGACAAAACATTTTTTTTTTAAAACCTACACAAATACAATAAAAATAAACACTCATGGTCACCTGTTGTCAGTCGGTCAAATGTCACCTGATACCAGGGATGATTAGAATATCTTATTTTTTAATTAAAGACAAGTTTTTATTTTTATTTTTAATGAATTGATGTTGAAATGACTCCAAACTACAAAAAAGTATGTATGATCATTGATGATATTCGAACGGAACGATTTTGGTAACATCCAAAACTCAAGGTTCCATTATCGGTATTGGATCAGAAGTGAAAATGTTAGATCAGGGCATTCCCATAAAGTACACGTTGATTAATGTTCTTACTAAAGTGTTAAGATGATTCTCTTATTAAATAACCATCAAGCAGGATCTTTACAACTTTGTCTAGCTCAGGAAAAGTCTTTAGATTTGGATATATGGAAAGCGCCGTAAAAAAAGTATTTGCCTACTTCCTGATTTCAGTTTTATTTTTGCACATCACACAAGGGTTTCAAATCATCAAACCAATTTTAAAATCACTCAGGGAAAAACCAAGGAAATACAAAACTAAAAAAAAAAATTTTTCAAATGATATTAGGGCACATGGGAAAAAAATATTCAAATCCATCCCTTTCTGATCTGCTGTGGAAAAAAAAAAAAATATGCACCCTGAACCCAATAACAGGTTGTGCCACCCTTAGCAGCAATAACTAAAACCAAGCGTTTGCGTTGGTTATTAGTCGTTCACATCGCTCTGGAGGAATTTTGTCCTACTCTTCTTTGCAGAATTGTTTCAACTCTGCCTTATTGGAGGGATAATGTTCTTTTTAATCAAAGGCTGTGCCATTTTTATACCAGATGTAATTGGCCACACACCTTCCAAAAAGTAAAATTTTTGACTCGTCAATCCACAAAATGTTTCACCAAAAGTCTTGAGGATCCTCAAGATGTTTTGGGGCAAATGCGAGACGAGCCTTTGTATTCTTTGCTGACATCAAGGGTTTTTGTACTGGGAACTCTCCCTTGGTTGCCATTTTTTTTGGCAGTGTCTTTCTCATGGTAGAATCATGAAGCTTAATTGAGGCCAGCGTGCCTCCAGGTTTTTAGATGTTGTTCGAGGTTCTTTTGTGACCTCCTGGGTGAGTTGCCGTCACACTGAGTAATTTTACCTGGTAGTCCACTCCTCAAAAGGTTTGCCACTGTTCCCACTTTTCTCTATTTGTGGATAAAGGCTCTGGCAGTGATCTGCTGGAGCCCCAAAGTCTTGGAAATAGCTTTGGAATCACCTTTCCCAGGTTTGTGGTGAGACACTTACTGAGACAATTACTTTTTCACAGAGTGTCAGAAAGGATTTGATTTTTTTTATGCCTATATTTTGTGTTTCTTTCGGTTGTCTATGAGGGGTATTAAAATTGGTTTGATGATGTGAAACCTTTATGTGATAGTTATGGGGAAAAAAAAACTGAAATCAGGAGCGATTAAATATTTTTTCACAGCACTGTAAATTTTCTAAATCTTTGCTAATAGGTTACCTAAAGCCAAATACTTATTCCTGATTTAGAACAGATCTAGCAACAAAGAATTTGTATACGTCTAGACTTTTATATGCTTTCAAACTCTTCTGTGTAAATCTCGATGACTTATTCACCAGATACATGTGTACATCCACTTGTCAAAGATAGGGAAGCAAATTAACAGTTAAATTTCTTATCGGCAAAAACATCGACTTCAGCATTGAATATGGATCCTCTATGCCAAGTGTCTCTAATTTTTCCACGTACCTTCATTTATTATCATCTTCTAAATGTTTAACGTTATTGGACAAAACTCTGGGTGTTGCGCGATAAGACATTTTATTTTCGTCTCAACGGAATTAACTTTCAACAATGCTTTATTCAACCGGCAATATGTTTACGTAAATCATAAATCTCATGATTTTGACGTAGGTGCACGATCCTATTGAGGATAAGCAGTGTTGAGAAGTGTTTGCAGCATCTTTTGTAAATGTATACATAAAAAGTGAAGTTATGGCAGTGCATCAAGGGGGGGAAAAAAAAGGTTCCAACAAACCTCGCTCTTTTTAAGTGAATGAAATTTGAATGAAATTTTGTAATACTCAATGTCTTAAAATATTTATACAGGAGTTAGTTATTTTCACAGAATTGTAGTCTTTGTAGCGTTTATATTTGTGTGCTCCTGAATCTTGGCATTGTTTGGGCTTCATAAGTGGCTTAACATCATTTAAGTGTCAGGCGCGCCAATGGATAAAAATTAGCAACAGAAGTTGCTTTTATTGATTTACTTTTATTAAAAAAAACAACAACAGTGAATGTGATCTACTTCCCCACCAAATGACGGGCCAGTTCTGGCCCATATGTTTGCCACACCGCTTTAATGTTGAACAGTAAGTAATTTTAATGAAACAATTTTTGATTCATCTACCAACATAACTCTGAACTCTGCTAAAATCCCCAAGCATTCCATAGTACTAGCTTGAAAATCATTTTATAAATGAGAATACTCACAAAGTGGTTAGTAATTTGAGTTTCATTGGAGTCAAACCACTATTAAATTAAATACATCACTGTCATCTTTAGTCATTTGTAAACATTTTGTGGAGTACCTTTGGTTGTTTTTTTTTTTTTTTTTTGGGGGGGGGAGAATCAGGAACTATAAAATTAGGTTTACTGAGTTTACATTTCTTATCTCCAAAACATGATAATGTCTTTGAGGATCTATCATTTTTTCCACCATCCCTAAATTAGTGATTCATTGGGGTCATGATAATTTCACGATCTTACCCAACGAGTGGAGTAGCCCTTTTAAATTGAGTTTGAAAATCACTCAATCACAATTTCAGTTATTTAAGTTTATCAAACAATCTTGGGTTACAGCATTGCTATAAATAGAATAAAATAATGCCTTGCAAATATTCCTTGTGGAAAAAGAATATTAATTTACCAACTTTAGCAACATGACTGTGATGTGATGCGGGGGGAAAAACAAGCTAAGGCGAAGCGAGCAATAAGTGAAGCCTCAAACAAAAAGAATTTCAATGCTTCTGGAAGCAAAAAAACTTAGCACACTTGCGTGGCATTGCAGCAGTGTTAAATGTTTTGCCATACCAACGTGGCCGAGGCGAACTAACGTTGACCTCAAGGTGAACTCAAACTCCTTTTGTAAAAGCCCCACATTAAGTCATAGGCGTGCTGATACAAAAAAAAAAGCCTTGGCAGCCATTTCTAATGCACCTTTTTAAAATAGTTGTGAACTTTTCGCAAGTAGACTCATGAAGTTAGCATGCTATGAGCCTCGCCCCCTACGGTGTTTAAAATACGGTGCAAGAAGTTACTCGACTCAGTTGGCGAACCTACCTTGAGTTTGCTCTTTCCGTCCAAAATATCTTTTTTGACGATACGCGTTTTAACGTGGTCTATGTGAAGAGTGTAACGACCAGTCGTTCTCCCAGATTTGGGAAATCCTCTTTCCTTCCAAAATCTTCTTTTGTCCCTCTCGCTTTCAAATTATTGACAAATCAACATGGCCGCGCTCTCGCGTTTCGATTGGTCGGTCGGCCCTATGGAGGCGGCCCGTCAAAAGACCAATCAGATCACAGTTTTTAAACAGCAGCGTTCCAGTTAGCCGTTTTCTTAGCCGCTTATCCTCACAAGGGTCGCAGGAGTGCTGGAGTATCTTTGGGCAGGAGGGATACAACCTAAACTGGTTACCAGCCTATCGCAGTTAAGCAGAGTTGAGGTTCTCAAACTATCCATCCCAGTAACCTGGTAACCCGCACATGGCATTGCAGGTCAGTTTATTATTTTTATACATGAAAATTACATTTTTGATGTTAACGAGAGAGGATTAATGTTCGATCCCAGCCCCACCTGTGTGGAGTTTGCATGTTCGCCCCGTGCCTGTTTTCTATGTGCCCTGCCACTCCCTGAGAACCAGTTCAGGGTGTACCCCACTTTCTGCCAGTTCACAGCTGGGATAGGCTCCACCACTCCTGCGACCCTCGTGAGGATAAGCGGCAAAAAAATGGATGGATGGAAAATGGCATTCACATCATTTTAAAGTGTTTTCTTCTTCTTGTTCCCCCCTTACCAAGCAGGGTATGACCCCCCCCCCAAGCGGTAAACACACAAAAAATACAAATATATATTTTCCTTTTTCACTTTGACTTTTTTTCCCCCCGCAACAATTTATGTGCAACCAAATTCTTCATTCTCCAGCTATTCCAGTCATTGAGCAAAGTAGTGAAAGTATCACGACCCATATACGTAATCACTATTCAGAATGACAGCTGGGATAGGCTCCAGTACTCCCGCGACCCCCATGAGGATAGGCGGCTCAAAAAAGTGAATGGATGGATGAAGTTTGATGAATGGATGTATTAAATTTATCCATCATCGCTTGCTGATGTGCATTTTTCCCACCAACTGGCTGCAAACAGACAGGAGCTCGTTTACAAAACTACACAGTATGAGTATTTGCCAGAAAATAGCTGAGAGAGGCTCCAGCGCTCAGGAGAAGCAGGAAAGAAAATGGATGGATGGATGGACAATGAGTGGTGCCGAATTCATTATAAATAAATATGATTTGGTCACTACACAGTTTATAGGGACTTTTCCAACCATTTAATGGTTGCGAAGACCCCGTTTTGAGAACCACAGCTGTACTGTACTGTAATGCATATTAGCAAACAAAAAGAAAAAAAATAAGCACACAAGTACCATACTTTTTTGATCAGAGCATTTTTTAGTACAATCTTTTTTGCTGTTTTGACAAAAGTAGAATAACACACACACATGCACACACAAAAAAATATTCACTACTGACCACAAGTTAGGGCAATAGAAACACACAGGGAATGGAGGAGTCACAGAAAGGTGGATGTCCTCAAACAGTTTCATGTGATAAAATCCTGTTGTGAATGTTGTGAATCAGCTCCTTAATAGAGAACAGCAAGTTGTGCAAAAATACTGAAATGTGGAAAAAAGTTAATATTCAAAAATTAAGAAAACCATCAAATCAGGTCCACCTGGGTGTTCACCCAAAAGTCCACATCCCTAACTTTTTGTAAGTAGTGAATGTATGTAAAACAAACAAAAATCTTACACAACTAATGCATTTTCCGTCCTTGACAGTCCCGATGTATTGTACACTTTTTTGGGGGGTTACGCTCAAACACTTTAGTTTGCACAGCAGGATTAGAAAAGATATCGTATTTGTGTTTTTTTTAGATTGTTTCATTTATGGCTCAAAAGTGTAATGCGACTATTTACTGTGCTGTAGTTATGACGTTTAAAGGTTGTGAGTCACTTTAAAAATATAGCAGTACCTCGATTTATGCGTGCGTCAACTAACGAGTTTTCCGAGTTTTGAGTTTTTTCTTTTTTTCTCTATTTTTTTTTTTCTTTTTGTAAACCCAAATTTGGGGTACAATCAAACCAGAGCCAAATCGCTGCTAGATGGAGGCAGTGAACGCAGCACCATCCACCCAGCATCCCATAACTTGAGCAGTGTTGGGGAGTATATGGCACATGGAACTACATGATGTAATTAATTACAAAATGTATGTAATTGCAATCCGTTACACAACTGGACTTGGAGAAAATGTGGAACTAAATTACAGTTGTTTTTGGAAATGTTCATGATTACAATTTCAGTTGCATTTGAAAAATAGTCACAAAAGCTCCGAACATATTTTGACTATAATTCTGACTTTAGGACTAAACTCCCGTATCATTATTGTACTTCCCTTTTGACGCCGATAAATCCAGGCAAACGACCATTTTTTATCATCACAATCAAAATTTGGTCATTTTCCCTTCAGCTTTTTTTCTTCTTTTTTGGTAGGTCCAAGGTAGAAGGCATTTTAAAACTGGCCACTCCATTCCGTTTGAGTGCACACTGTAAGAAAACAAAAACAGCATGTGGGGTTCTGCATCCTGTAGTTGCTGGTGTCAATGTACAAGGACCCTGGGCTAGTAAAATGGAGAAGTGAGCACAGGCGGACTCCTCGGTGAGTGGGGGGCGCCGTGCTGGGAGCCATGTGGTATCGTCGAGGGGGAACAACCACGACTGTGGCTCGAAGATGGGGAACCTAAAATAATGAAAAACAATTTCAAATGAAAATTGTGCAAAAATATTGCATAACATTATTTGGGGGGCAACAGGTCTTGTAATGGAAGACATTAAATCATGTGGGCAAGTATTTTCTCTAAAAGGCCACATTTGATTTTTTAAATACTATTATAAATAATAATATATAGGTATATTAATATCATAATATTATAAATAATAATATTATTATACATTTTAAAATATTTTTTAGGTTAACGCTTGCATTTTATGTAAAACAGCCTGAAGAAGGCGGCATGGTGACGCAGCTGGAAAGCGTTGGCCTCACAGTTCTGTGGACCCGGGTTAAATTCCACCCCTCCCTGTGTGGAGTTTGCATGTTCTCCCCGTGACTGCGTGGGTTTCCTCCCAGAGCCCAAAAACATGCAACATTGATTGGACACTCTAAATTGCCCCTAGGTGTGATTGTGAGTGTGAATGGTTGGTTGTTTCTATGTGCCCTGCGATTGGCTGGCAACCTCCTGCCCATTGACAGCTGGGTTAGGCTCCAGCACTTCTGCGACACTTGTGAGGATAAGCGGCGAAGAAAATGGATGGATGGATGGATGGATGGATGGATGGATGGATGGATGGATGGATGGATGGATGGATGGCTCAAAGATAGCTGGAATAGGCCCCAGCATGCCTGCGACCTTAGTGAGGATAAGCAGTGCAGAAAATGGAGTGATGGATAATTGAAACAACTAAGCAAGCAAGCAAGTAAGTAAATACTAAATACTATTACAATATTTATATTATTTAAATATTTTACATTATTGCTTACAGCAAATCAATTAACTTATTTAAATAAAGTATTTTAAGTACATTAATAAAAAAAAAAAGAAAAATACATTTAAAGTGATTTTAGGGAAGAAACTGCCAGGCATCCATGTTAAGAGAATTCAACAGCCGTCACTGGCAGTGAATGAGTCACGACAAATATTACAGGACTCTTTACAATGTCTCTGCTCAAATTCAAGAACGGATCAGGTCGTATGGAGACTGTAGGACATACTTTGCACACCCTTGCACACCCTGATCTGGTGAAATGTCAAGTGTCAAGTGACGCTCTTACTGCTGGTCGTGAAGTTGCTGCAGTGCGGCGACACTGATGTTCTGTGTTGATCAGGAACTCGTGTGGACTTTGACCCTCTCCCTCGTAATATATCTGCTATCTGCAAAAGATTTCACATGTGTGCAGTACTCAAAATGGGAGTACGGCGTTACCTTGAATTACAAGTTTAATTCTGACCATGAGCAAGCTCAAAAGTCCATTTACTTGTATTTGAAATAAATGTTCCCCAGTGAATGAACTGCCATTATTCAATCAGAATGAGAACAATAATGACTGTTTTTAATTATGAAAAATAGCACCAGATTGTATAAAACGTAAAAAGAGAATGTAATAAAATATACCAATTTTATGTAGTGTAATAGCTGGGATAGATAAACAGCGCAAGGTTCCAATTATGCTGCACGACTCATGTTTGTCCACTAGATGGTAGGATAAAATAATGGGATTCTAACATTATGGCTTGTAAGGAATCCAGTAGATTTTCCAGTGCTTTGCTTTTCCCTTGACTCACAGGTGTCAAAAGTGCTCACTGTTAGTACAAATACATGCATTTGTGTAAAATGTACTTTGGTAAAAATACAAGTACCGATACCGTTTTAACACCTCTATTGAAGTAAAAGTTAAAAAGGTGTGCTTAAAGGAGAAATCCAGCGCTTTGCTTGAACAGTGTATCCAAAAGGTCATGTAATATCTACCCTATTTTGACAATGTAATGTTAGATCCTCTCTCATTTAATAGTGTTTTGAGAAGATTTTTGTGGACAATTACAAATTTTCAGGGACGCTGCCATTTTCGCGAGTCACATGATGTATGTTTGGACGGGAATGACGCGGAACCTCGAGGGGCGAGCTCCGGGGGCGGGCCGTGAGCCGAGCTTTCAGGCGGCGGAGGCCTTTAGCCGAGCTTCGGTGGTGGTGGAGGCCTTTGGCCTTGCTTCATCGTGCGGGGCTAACGGCCTCCGCCGCCTCCTGTAACCTCAGCTCGCGGCCGCCGCTGGAGCTCGCTTGTCAGACTCCGCGTCATTCCCGTCCGAAGAACTGTCCGCGGCTGCCGACCTGGAGCTCCGGGGTCCTTTGTTTACGCACTTACGTTGCACGCGTAGGCTTCCAAGTCGTCAGAGTCAGCGTCATTCCGCCCGAAGAACCATCCGAACATTCAACATTAATTACAGCCACAGGTTCAAATCTGTATGGAAGTATTCCTCAGTCTTCCCGATCAACCGATACTGCTATTTCTACATCAGATGAGGATAAATACGAGAAAGTCACGTTGGGCATGATGGTGTCCCATGTAATCCAACGTTTGGAACAACACAGCACATGTCACATACGCCCACGTAGATCATGTGACTCGCGAAAATCGCAGCGCCCCTGAAAATTCGTAATTGTCGATAAAAATCTTCTCAAAACAGTATTAAATGAGAGAGGATTTAACATCACATTGTCAAAATAGGGTACATATTATGTGACCTATTGTATACACTGTTAATGCAAGCACTGGATTTCCCCTTTGAAATGAGTTTCCTGTCGATTATATATAATATGCAAACCAAGAAGATGGTCACACAGACAAAAAAAAAATGCATTCCATCACTTTGATGGGTTTGTGAAGCAAGGGTGTTCAAATACTTATTTCTTCAATGTAACTACTGTAAGGACAATAACAAAATACCATATTCCTTACATCCCAGTTCCCAGCACTGAAAATAAGTACAATTGTGAGTGCTGCAACCTCCCCCAAGACCTCATTGCTAACATTTACCTTCTTGTTCATGGCCAGCATGAGGGGTGTATCGTTGTGGTAGTTTTGAGGCTACCGTCGGCACCGCTCGTCAGCAGCGCTCGCACTACGTCTGTCTGGCCCCTGGCACAGGCGCTGTGCAGGGCCGTGTTGCCGCTGTACGACGGCCTGTTCACATCACAGCCACCCTGAGCCAAGGGAACACAAGAAAGTCTTATTTTTAAAAGCTATCACTTTTATGGTTCTTTAGATTTACCAGAATGCCCTCACATGTGGGAAAGCTGACACAGTGGCAGATGCACTTTTTAGCCATTTGAATGCCAAGAAAACACTAAAAAGATACAAAGACAATTTCCAGGCTCACCCAGACACTGACGTAAGTCTATGTGTGCGTGTGTGTGTGTGTGTGTGTGCTCACTGTGTTACACTGTTTTTCCAGTACAGTAGGAAAACTGTACCTGTAAACTGTAAAAACCCACTTAAAAAGTTATTCGCTTAAAAACACAACATACCAAGGGACACTGGTCAGTTGGCACGGAATCCAAGAAATTCCATCAGAGAGAGTATATTGTCGCACCATTTTGAAATTGTTGTATGACCCTTACATTTTTATATATTTATTTTTTTAATTCAGGAACTGAGTAACAAGTCTTCCCAAACAATCTCTTTACCTCAATGAGGAAGCGGACCATCTCTGCGTTGTTACTCTCCACTGCAAGAATGAGGGGACTCTGGCCACTCTTGATGTCCTAATTGGGGTAGCGGTAGCGTGGAAGAACAACATAACATATCATGGGAAAAGTCATCCATCTGACCCAGGCGGGGTGGATGTAAACTGTGTGATGAGTCACTGAATGCAAGCATGCTGACCATGGTATTGACGTCAGCTCCCGCTCTCAGCAGCATGGCGGCCAAATCTCTGTGGCCGCGGAGCACAGCCAGATGGAGAGGGCTCAAACCTGGTGTGGGAGTGAAAAGGTGGACATGCAGTGTAAAAAAATAAAAATAAAAATTGACAGATAGATCAAAATTGCATAGGAACAAAACCCTGACGTAAACAGGGAAAAAACATGTTATGGACAACCCCTACATTAATAATGTATGTCATAAGTATAACAAACTATCATTTACTATAAAGAACTGGAAACACTTTCACATCATTTCAAACTCATTTTACATTACCATTAAAAACAAAATGATTATTCGCTTTTGAAAAAAATGCAGGGCGACAAAATACACGTGCAGTAAGGAATGTCATTTCTTTTACCGACCCAGGCTAAAGTTTACTCCTGCCTGTCATACAAGACAACTGACATATTTCCTTTCAACATACTTCTGTGACACCAAATATGACTTTCATATTAGCTAGGGATATGGCATCATACTGCGGCAACTTACGGTGGTACAGGTTGCAGAAGGAGGTAAAAATACACCTTTCTGAAAATAAGTGAGTTTTTCAGCCAATAGCTGAAGCAAGGATAGGCTGTTTGTGGTGTTCAGTCTCTTAAAATTGCAGCGTTTCTTCCTATGAATGAATGACCTCTTTCAACTTTCTTGGAAACTCATAAATTTTGGCAAATATATGAATCTTGTTGATATGTGCATTATAACAGGAGGAATGACAAAGTCTCAAGGACCCATGCATGAAACTGAACAAGTTGATCACATTTTCGTTTTTATTCTGGGCAAACAGTTCTATTAGCTACGTTTTAGTCTGTATGAGGATCCATCTGATTATTTATACTTCTTGCGACTTCTACAAGGACAACAATGAACTCATCTTAAGGTTTTTTGTGGATCTTAATCGTCCAGCCTTACCCTGAAAGTTTTTCATCTCCAGGCAGGCGGCAGATGAGGGAAATGAGAGAACCAAGGAGAGACATTCTGGATGGTCATACTCGCAGCAGAGGTGCAGAGCCGTCTGGCCGTTGCGGTCCAAAGCGGAGGGGTCGGACCCGGCCCTCAGCAGGGCCTCCACCATGTTCACTTGCTGGGTGATCACTGCCAGGTGAAGGGGAGTCTGTCAGAGAGGTGGTAATATTAAATTATTAAAGATTAATTGAAAGGTAAATTTAATTAAATGCAGTCATAACATGTTTGGTACAGTAAAGAAAATAAGTATTTGAACACCCTGCTATATTGCAAGTTCTCCCACTTAGAAATCATGGACGGGACTGAAATTTTCATCGTAGGTGCATGTCCACTGTGAGAGAGATAATCTAAAAAGAAAAATCCATAAATCACAATGTATGATTTTTCACGGTTTATTTGTGTGATACAGCTTCAAATAAATATTTGAACACCTGTCCATCAGTTAGAATTTTGAGCCTCAAAGACCTGTTATCCTGAATCAGATGGACCTGTGTGAGGTTGTTAGCTGCATCTGGACACCTGTCCACCCCAAACAATCAGTAAGACTCAAACTTGTAACATGGCCAAGACCAAAGAGTTGTCCAAAGACACCAGGGACAAAATTGTACAACTCCACACGGCTGGAAAGGGCTACGGAGAAATTGCCAAGCAGCTTGGTGAAAAAAGGTCCTCTCTTCAAGGAATCATTAGAAAATGGAAGAAAAAACTAAGTGTTTCTCAGCGACAGCGCAGAAACCTGTGTGACCTAGAGAAGATCTGTGTTGAGATCTGGGCCAAAATCCCTCCTGCAGCATGTGCAAACCTGGTGAACAACTCCAGGAAACATTTAACCTCTGTAATTGCAAACAAAGTCTACTGTACCAAATATTAACATTAGTTTTTTTTCAGGTGTTCAAATACTTATTTGCAGCTGTATCACATAAATAAATTGTTTATAAAAAAAATCATAGATTGTGATTTCTGGATTTTTCTTTTTAGATGATCTCTCTCACAGTGGACATGCACATACGAGGAAAATTTCTGACCCCTCCATGATTTCTAAGTGTGATAACTTGCAATATAGCAGGGTGTTCAAATACTTATTTTCTTCACTGCACAGGGAATGTTAGACAAAAATAGTACAGCCAACGCCTTAATATGTCATCTGCTACGTCTAACACAGAAAAACAATCGTGACAGTGAGTCATCATTTTTACACAGTTATACAATTGCTAATTGGCCAGACTTGAAGGACAAAATGAAAATAGAGCCGTTCAGCAATTATAAAACCAGTCACCATATTTAAGTGTTTCCACACCTTTATTGAGCCAAGGCACATATTTGGCATAAGGAAGATCTCACAGCACACAACCGCCCCGCCCCCCCCCAAAAAAAAGTAATAAAATGTATTTGCGCTGCAATAACGGCTGATGAAAACCTGAGTAATCGATGCCCATCCTAAAAAGGCTCATAATTGCTGGTCGACGCCACAGGAGGCAAAACACTCCTTAACTCATTTCAACATGGTTGCTTGGCACAAGAGTTGACCTGAGTGCAAAAAACAGCATACAGTATAGCAAATAACAGAAGATATGCTCTCGAAAAAATATTACGTTTGAGTGAATTTGAGAATGGTGGGCCACAAATATGAGGAGCTTCACTGAAGATGACGATCATGACTTAATTTAGTCACAAAATATAATGTAAAAAATATCATTATATCCTTTCTGTCATCTGGCGGAGGAGCATTTCATTTTTCGCAGGGCCAAAGATGAAACTAGATGAATCTACTGTGGACCCCTTGAGCAATGCAGGATATTCCTGAGCGTGAGGTCAGCGTGTGTCATCCTGCTGATAACCACGACAACACTGCCAGGCAAGGACATTGGTGTTTGAATAAAGTGTGTAAATTCAACATAAAGGGAAGTGGACTTTCGGCTCATATTTGGATAGGTTGCAAAATAAGTAGCAACGGAAAAAAACATGTTTCATTTTTGCTTTTTGACTTATTTGAGGTCAGGTTATAAACCGGAGTGCCATAAGGACATTTTGCTCTCCAATGATATGATATAGGCAGAACGGCGTGAGACTGGTTAGCACATCTGACTCACAGTTCCGAGGACCGGGGTTAAAATCCCGCCTCCACCTGTCTGAAGTTTGTATGATCTCCCCATCCCTATGTGACTTTTCTCCGGGTACTCTGGTTTCCTACATCCCCAAAACATGTATGGTAAATTGATTAAAGACTCAACACACAAAAGTGTGAACGTGTGTGTGAATAGACGTTTATGGCGACTGGCTTGCTTCAGCAGTGTGTGTGAATGTTTGAGAGGTGGGTGTAAGAGTGTGAGAGCACATCAGTAACCCATGCGTTGGCTCTTCTGTAGTGAACGTTCAGTAGTTATGAGAAGATTTCAGTGTGTGTGAGAATTTTAGCACTTTTTGTGATTTGCGATAGTACGGCCTTCCAGTAAAACAATCCATTTAAAGAACAGCCTTTATGGACTCCCTCTAATGGCCCCATTGTTTATCAGTTTCCCTGAATGTTGACTCACTCACGTACTCGCACGACACACACACACACGCACGCAAGCACGCATGCACACACACACACACACACACATCATAGTATATTTCAAAATCGGACATCCTGACCTTATTGAACAGGAACTGACCCATCCCATCTCCATATTTAGGCATTGAAGTAAGACCTTCCTGTAAATAGCCTCAAGCGTGACTAAAACAAAACTGGAACATCGATAAAAGGAACCATGTGTGTTTGTACGTGTGTGTGTATATGCATCAACACCACAAACAAGGAAGAGCAGGAAGGCAGGATAGTAAGGGAAAATCCCTCGTCTTTCCCTACGTACTCTAGCATTCCTCGGAGATGAGTGGACCGCGAAGAACGGCCCAAGGCCTTGATGCCACGCCAAACAGACAACTGCAAAGAGCCCTTGCTTTCCTGCTTGTACACAAAGTGGTAGATAAAAGTGGTAGAGAGGCACTATGAGAACGACAGGCAGACAGCCTCAGAGCGAGAGAGGAAGAGAGAGAGAGAGAGAGAGAGAGAGAGAGAGAGAGAGACAGACAGAGATACATACATGAAGGGAAAGTCCCTGTGAACCACCCTGTGAACCTCAGGTATGTTACGAAACAGCCTCGAGCAAGACTGGGGGGTGTGTGTTCACGTAACTTCTCGGAACGAGGTTATCAAAGTACACACAAACACACAGATGCTTGGTGTGAGCATGGCTGTGCACACATAAAAAATGAAGCAAGTGTCTATGTTTGTTTTTTTTCATGTGTTTATGTGTAGAGTGGCTATATCACGTTTCACCTACATACAGTGGCATGTAAAGGGCTGGGTGAGGGGGGAGCATTCACCACAGGGTGGGCATCCAAACAGATTCGGGTGTGGGTGTCCAAACCCACTGATCTAAATTTTCCTTGGGGAAAACCTCCCTGGAGGTCATCAGCTTCATGATTGCTTGAAACCAAAATAGCAGTCATCCTGTGTCTTGTGGAGTATTTTTTAGAATTTTTGTGGGGATATTTATGACAGCCATACCAAATTGTGTATAAGTAACATTTAAATCAGGTAAACGTTGCACAAAATCTCTCGTGAAGTCAAGTGAGAGCTTCCAACCAAAATGGCAGCCTTTTGGGGCATGGGTTCTTAAGACTTTTTAATGGGTCTACTCATGATAGACACGCTTACTAAATTGTAGGCGTCCTTAATATTGGAGTCATTGCATTCTTAACTGCATGGTGGTCAACCCTGAAGGCTTTCAACGCACTGTCTGTATGTGTGTGTGTGTGTGTGTGTGTGTGTGTGTGTATGCATGCATGTGATTATTACACAACTGTCATATTGTTATTTATAGGCAATCGAGCACTTGCAGAACTGTTCATCAAGGGCCATGATAGTGACACAGTCAAAATTCTCCAAGCACTCCAACCACACAAACATAGTAATGGGTAGTAGTAATGGAAATATTCTTACTTTTTCTAGGTTCTGTGATATAGCACACGTTGTGACTAGGCATAAATGGGCGGAAGTTGGCAGGAAAGTAAACATGTGAGACTTTTTTTTTTTTTTGCAGAGGGAGCTATCACAAAAAGGGGGTGTGAGGAGAAAAAAGTGTTTGCGCGCAGATAGACAGGATATCAAAAAACATAATAGCGATGAGAAAAAGAAAGAGCCGGTGTTATTTCTGGTAAGCGGGACACCTGGGTTCAGTGATTCGCCCCCCTCAAGCATGAAGCTCTGTATCCCTCAGGTGACTTTAAGTACCCTGAAGATGAATTAGCTTTTCTTAACAAATACAACCAACTTGTATGCACAATGTTATGTGCAGTATGTTGTGCACTTTCTGGAAAAAGCGTCAAGCAAAGAAGTGCGGGTCAGGCAAGCCCTTTGAGCATTTATTGGATGTCCTTGACAAGGTCCATGTATTTCTCGTACTCCTTGTCCTTATTAGGCCAGTAGTGTCTTAAATTTTTATGAGTCGTCTTTTGCCCCTCTTGTCAGACAACTTAGCACACATGACAAAGAGTACATTACAGTGTAGCTGGATATTCCGAGGTTATGGAATAAATGCTAAAATACCTTGCCATATTCGTCAATTATGAAACGAGCAACAGGGATTGAAAAACTTTATTTACCAGTGGTGGGATTTTGGGGGGCAGTATTAAAAAAAAAAAAAAGAATAATAAAATTAAGATTTTGTAGTTGAAGTGTACAGAGCCCCAGACAGAACATGTAAAATATGTAAACATTGTGACCACAATATAGCTATAACATCCATCCATCCATCCATTTTCTTAGCCACTTGGGGCAAGGGTCACATGTTCACAAAATTTTATTTATGGCCACGCTGTATGCACAAGCTGTGTAAAATATGTGAACAAATTGGACAGGCAGTACGCAGCAGGTAAACATGAAAAAATTGTTTGAAACTGTGATGTACTTTATCTTTTCGAGAAGGTCCATCCATCCATCCATATTCTTTGCCGCTTATCCTCACGAGGGTCGCAAGGAGAGCTGGAGCCTATCCCAGCTGTCAACGGGCAGGAGGCGGGGTACACCCTGAACCAGCCAATCGCAAGGCACATAGAGAGAAACAGCCGCACTCACAACCACATCTATGGGCAATTTAGAGTGTCCAATTAATGTTGCATGTTCTTGGGATGTGGGACGAAACCGGAGTGCCTGGAGAAAACCCACACAGGCACGGGGAGAACATGCAAACTCAACACAAGCGGGGCTGGGATTGAACCCAGGTCCTCAGAACTATGAGGCCAACGCTTTACCAGCTGATCCACCGTGACACCTTTTTCATGTCCACAAATTGTTGTGAATACCATATTTTTCCTCCCCATGTTTTGTGGGGGACTTCATAAAAATGGGCACTTGAAATTCGCAGAAAACATTTGGTTCATTTTAGAAATTGAGCCAAAAGTTGTCTAGTAGAAAAGAAACACTTAGAAGTTACTTGAAAAAGGTTGATCTGATCGAAAACGGACATATTTCGTGCTTCATTTATTTTGTAAGGTTTCATACTGTAAGCGGAAATTTTTTTAATTTTTTTTTAGGCCATTACTTGGAAATGGGTACTGTCAGTTTATTTGAAAATGCTTTGTTATTAAGTCAGATTTGGTAAATATATCAATAAATAATTAAAAAGTGGACCCTTCATGGTCGAAAATCTATATATTTCAAAGTTTTTGTTTCATTAGCAAAATATTACATAGGATTTTGAAATTCAAGAAAAAAATTATATTTTGGTGGCCTTTCTTGAAAAAAAAATCTGTTTATTTGATAAAATGTTGAATTAAAAGTGTATTATTGTTAGAAAATGTACATATTTGGGTAGTTATGGGGTTATTTGTACCTTGTTGTTACAAATGCAGGAGTTGTGAGGCAGACTTATGTCTTTCGCAAGATGGTAAATCCCTAAAAAAATCCCTTCTGCAATGGAGACTCGGAAAGGGGTGAGCATCAATAAAATAAAATAAAATACAGGCAGCGCATGATTTTTCACGTCATGCTTGTGGTTTGAAATAATAAAAAGGTGAATTCCACTGAATAATCACGAGCCATGCGAGTATGTGCAATCAAAAACACAAGGCGAGCAGGAAATGGCACCACTTCCTCTTTCATTCTTTTCCATGTTTGCCTCATTAGCAGGGCGAGGCAAGGGAATGTGGTTTACCTGCTATCAGGACACAAGTTGCATCATGTTGCTTTGATGGATGCTTTGATAATGTCAAAGAGTCTTTAAAAAGCCACAGTCAACGGCGAGCCACGTTGACGGCATCGTGTGCGTAATTGGCAATAGGAATGGTGTAATCCGGCGCTTTTACCTGTCGGAGGTTGTTGTAGAGATCGAGGCTTCGGCCTGCGAACCGCACCTGATGGATGATTTGGTGAACGATGGTCAACTCCCCTTGCACCACCGCTATATGTAGAGCTCTGTAATAAAGAGCACAATTGTACTGTATATGCTACAACCTTCTGAAAACGGAATATTTGGCTTTCAGGTGAAATTTTAAGAAGAACCTGAAGTGAGTGTCATCAGCAGGTTGCGACAAAGAGACTGGAAGAGTCATGAAATGGGATACAAATAGATATCCTTGGAAGTTTTCATGCTTTTATAGTTTGTTTCGTTAGTGTATGTGCGCATTTTGACTTGAGGTATGTGTCAGTTGCAAATATTTTGCCGAGGTCAGCTTGCCTCATCTGTAAAACTCTGCAGTCTTACGCTTTATTTTGTGAAATTGCTGAATCTTAAAAAGGGTTGGGATGATTGGTTAGAACATCCGCGCTACGCAGTTCTGAGGACTCTGTCTGATGTTTGCATGTTCTCTCCATGTTCAGCAACTGCCCGCAGTTAGCTGAGCTAGGCTCCAGGATACCCACAACCCTAGTGAGGATAAGTGGTATAGAAAATGGATGAATGGATTTTCACATTATCTGTCTGGTATTTGCAACAAGCGGTATCAGGAGAAATTAAAAAAAAAAAAGGGAGGGGAAAAAGCAATTAACAAGAATTGTTTTTATTTTTTTTATCTGCTTTTTGCTTGAGCGAAGCACAATAAAAATATTAAAACCGGAAATAGAATTGTTTGAAGGCTATATTGCTGAACCAAAACACAAAATGAGAGGACCTTAAAGGGCCAGTCTGGATTATTTACACAATTTCAGTTCATACAGTGATGATTGTGACAGATTTTTGATGCTAACATAATAGCAGTCATTTGTACTGTGGTTTTTAGCTTTGATTTCTGAGCAGAACCAATGAAGGCCCACACCTGTTGAGAACCATGCTGCCGTTATGATGCTTTTTTTCATGTGCATGCAGCCGTTAGCTTCCAGTAAGTGTCACGCTGCGGGGTTTACGTCACTTCCTGCCGCGGCTAACGATAGCTGCATTCTGTGCGGGGCCGCGCGGCATGAAATTCAACAATTTTAACGTGAGAAGGGGCTTTTCTTGCCAGACATTCTGCAACAGGAAACCGTCGCCGTTTTCATGAGAAGACGTCCCGAGCTCCATGTGCACAGGACGTGGCAGGGCATTGTTAAATGTTGATGAGAGCGGCTTTGTTGAGAGATAGAAAGAAAGAAAATGTGGTAGCAGATAGGAAGCGTCGTGAAGTTGTTAAGTGAAAAAAAAGCAGAACATGTATGCGAAAGTGTGCAGCTGCGACTCATTCCTGTAAGTGAGATCATTACAGCTGATGACGTGTGTCAACAAATGCCTCTGCTTGCCATCAGCTTGAACTTGCCTTTAAAGGAGAAATGGTGTTTTATGCTTTTATTTCACCACAATTTCAAACACGTCCCAGATGTCTTGGTGGCATGTTTGTAACATCGTCAGAATACTCCAACGATCATGAATAAGAAACATATTTTGACCTTTGGGCTAATCACAAGACGCTAACGCAACAATCGCACTGCACTCTGTGTCATTGGACGGATTTTGCATTTTGCAAACAAAGTTGCAATATATTGCAGCCCTTTTGTAATTACCTTTATTTATGCATTAATTGTTCATTAAATATGATTTGATGTTGTATAGGTGTTAAAATCAATGTCTGGGGGGCAGATGTGGGGAGCCACATCATTTTGTGGCCCACAAAAGAAAATTGTGTTTATCAACTTCTGTGAGTTTTGCTAAAACCTGTACCCAAATTCCAGATTGCCATAATCCATCCATTAATTTTCTCAGCCGCTTATCCTGACAAGGGTCGCGGCAGTGCTGCAGCCTATCCCAGCTGTCAACGAGCAGGAGGCAGGGTACACCCTGAACTGGTTGCCAGCCAAACACAGGGCACATGGCGACAGACAACAGTCACACTCACAATCACACCTAATTTAGAGTGTCCAATTAATGTCACATGATTTTGGGATGTGGGAGGAAACCGGAGTTCCCGGAGAAAACCCACGCAGGCATGCGGAGAACATGCAAACTGAAGCAGGCATACACTGGTGAGAGAATGGCCACTAACACTGGAATGTTCAGCTTTGGGCAACATGACGGTGCAGATAAAATGCACTCCACTTACCATTTTTAACATTGAACCAACACCCACAATCTCATCACAATTGGCTGAGGAGCCAACGGATTTAGATATTTTTCCCAAAGGGACCTGTGACTATTCACATTTATTTAATTAAAACATGAAAATATACAACTGTATGCAGAGCCAACTGAACCAGGGGAGGGCACAGGTGGCGTGTGTGCATCCTCCATGGTGGTTGGTCCCCCAACTCTCCAGGTGGAAAGGGTTCACATGATCTCTTCCAATTGGATACTATATATAATTTTAATATCTACATTGTTACACTCAGAATCATCTTTGTGAACACTTTTTTTTTTTTTGCTTGAATTTTTGTTTTTTTTGTAGATTGTGCAGGTGCACCTAATACATTAGGTCAATAGTGCAATCCAGTCCCCAAATCATGCCTATTCTCTTCACTACCATCAATTTCTTTTCTCCTTTTCTCATAAGATGAAACTGCATCGAGTTCCTGGAAGTGGGGCAGACCACACGGCCACATGCAGATAACCCCAAAAGTTGCAGCATGTGCACTGCCACGAAACAAAATACGTCACTGCATCAAGAATGAGTTTGTATCTAAAGTCAAAGGATCACAGCAAAGACGTCAGATCAGAGAGCATTAAAACGTTCAAGGTGGGCAAACTTACAGGATGTGCTCAAGGGCCATTTTTTATTTTTAAAGCAGACGCATGGGCTAGGTCATGAGGTAAACACAAGCAAACGAACTAACTAAATAATAATTATATGTAAATTATTACTTTTTAAACAATATAATAAGTTATAAAAATTATTTCTTCATGGAAGATAAAAATAAATTAGAATTAATGAATCAACTACTTTTTAAAAATGTCATTGTATGAAAAATGAAATAACATCCTATATGATTGAAAAATATATGTATAACTATATACAGTATAATTAATTATTTACTCAAACATTTCTTTAGAAAATGTCACAATGTATATTTTAAATATGTGAATTTCCATCCAACTACTTTCTGAGCCACTTATCAGGAGTGCGAGAGCCCATCCCTGCTATCATCGGGCAAAAGGTTGCCTGAACGAGTTGCCAACCAATCTGAGGTACATAGAGACAAACACCCAGTCGCATTCACAATCACACCTATGGGCAATTTAGAGTCTTCAATTATTCCATGTTTTTGGGATGTGGGAGGAAACCGGAGTGCCCGGACGGGACCAGGATTTGAACCCTGGTCCGAAGAACTGCCAACGCTCTAACCAGTTGCATCACCTTGCCGCCTCTTTTGACAACAGTACCTGCTAATTCCAGGTCTTTTTGAAGCATTTCACAGGAGCTCCTTGGCTCTTGGACAACTCTTCTGATTATTCTGATGATTGTTATCAGAACAACCACCATGGAGGATGCACACACGCCACCTGTACCCTCCCGTGGTACCACTGGCTCTGCATACGATTGTATATTTTCATATTTTAATCGAACGAATGTAAATATTCACTTCCCTATGGGAAGAATATCTAAATCAGTTGGCTCTTCAGGCAACTTAGTTGGACGTTCACTATGAGGAGATCGTGGGTGTTGGTTAAATGCTAAAAATAGTAAGTGGAGTGCGCTTTATCTGCACCATCACAGTGCCCAAAATTGAATATTTCAGTTTTAGTGGTCATTAGTTTAATTAGAGACTCTAAATGGCCCTTGGGTGTAATGGTGGGTGCAAATGGTTCTGCTGTTTGTATGTGCCCTACGATTGGCTGAAGACCACTTCTTGGTGTACCCTCCCTCTCACCCGAAGCTAGCTGGGATAGGCTCGAGCATGCCACCGACCTTGTGAGGATAAGCGGAACAGAAAATGAATGAATGTTTTGGATTGTTTTTCCCCACTTTTGCGGCATATGCAAATATATTTTCGCACACCTTCAGTGGAGTACTACATTGTGCCTCAGCCATTCAGACCCCACTGAGGTCTCCTGAGGTAAATGCAATATGTAAATAACTGCATGACAAATAGGCAGATAAGGCATCCAAGTTTCATCTAACCTTCAGTAATGGAACATATGCCTCTGGATGTTGTTGTATACTCTGTTTGTACGTGCTGCTGCTACCTAGTGTTACCTGAACAAGTTCAATGTATGAAAGTTCATGACCTCTTTCATCGTGTGGCCGAGCATGACATGTGCATAGTGTATTTCTTCCTGATGGATTTTATTGTAAATGCACTCATTCTGGCATCTGTAAACGGTTTCTGAATGACAGTTCATTTTCGTTCAATAGCGTGCCAGGCTTCGTTAGAGACTTTAGTGAAAAAAAAATAGAAACTAAACACACTCTAAAAAAGCCTTTATATGGTAGAGGTTTGAAAAATGACCGTTTCCACCTGCAGGTATGCTAATATCCATCAGCTTGCCTTATGCTAGGGAATATTTGTAAGAAATGAAAAAAATTATATGGTTTGATTGAACATTTTGATGTTTAAATGCGAAATGTTTAATCTTTGTTTTTTTTTATTGTGTCCGACTTACAGTTGACTCCAACTGGGAGTGACAAGCACCTTGAAGCAAGCACGCTGTGCCTTGTTGCAGAACTGCGTTAGCGAGTCTTTTTGTTTCCTCAAAGTGATATTATGTGATAGTTGCTCACTTCTTGACAGTGAGAGAGGTACTAGGGAATTTTTTTAAAGTTTTTTTTTTTTTTACACTGTTTGAATATGTGGAAGAGCTTTAACAAAACATTATTTTACGGTCTATCTATATTGCAGATTTTCATAGATTGCAAGCGGGTCTTGAAGGTATCCCTTGTATTAAAGGGAGGTTCACTGTAGTTTTATTCATTTTAGTTTCATTATACGGAGGAGGGGCGGCATGGTGGAGCAGCTGTAAAGCGTTGGCGTCACAGTTCTGAGGTCCAGGGTTAAATCCCACCACTCCCAGTGTGGAGTTTGCATGTTCTCCCCGTGCCTGCGTGTGTTTTCTTCGGGCACTCTGGTTCCCTCCCACATCCCAAAAAGATTAATTAACATGAATTGGATGCTCTAAATTACCCCTAGGTGTGATTGTGAGTGTGACTGTTTGTCTCTATGCGATTGGCTGGCAACCAGCTTAGGGTGTACCCCGCCTCCTGCCCGTTGACAGCTGGGATAGGCTCCGGCACCCCCGCGACCCTTGTGAGGATAAGCGGCTAAGAAATTGGATGCATGGATATACGGAGGTTAACTCCTTGAGACATTTGTATGACAGTGAAGAACATTAAAATGTTTTTCAATTGAGTACCTGCACAGTTAAATAGATATTAAGATGCTGATGATAGTTTAATACCAGCAACATGCTTTCCCGTGGGGGAATTTGAATAAAACGAGAACAAAAACAGGCACATGACTTGGGCTGTGTTAAGTGAAGCATCGTCTGACTTGGATGCAAGGAGGAAGCGCGTGTTAAGAGTTTACAAGGTATGACGAAGATGAAGCCAATAAAGTGAAGAGATAGCGAGCGAGAGAGAGCGCTAAATGAGGAAGTGAGGAGCGGATGTTTGGGTTTTGGGCTTATTCATTCAAAAAGACCCAATTGGCGAGGTGCACATACCTGAGAAAAACCACACTCGCTGCTTGACTCTTGCTCATCCTCAACCAGACGCCCCGCATTGACGTAAGGACCGACGCAGGGTGGCCATCACATTGCACCAAAAAGTACTGCATGCAAATTGTGCCTTCCTCTTTATTGCATTGAGACCTCAAAGCTGAGGGAGGCAACTTACAGCCTATGGGACATATATGCTTCTGAGAGCTTTTCATTTTTAATTATGATGTATAGATTCAAATCCTTTTCTATTTGGCGTACTGTATTATTTAATTTCTTTGTTGTATTGCAATGCACTTCAAACACACAGTATTCTACTCACAACACGGGGTAGGGATATTGGGCTGTTTGGGGTAATTATTTGAAATAAACATGACCTAGAAACGAGTTTGCAACAGCAATGTCGTTACCAGAAAAGCTTCTCTGAGCTTCCTTTATTTCAGCTCTTAATGCGTGCAAATGATTAAAACAGTGCAAATGCAATTTTGATTTGAAGAACTGAAGCTAATGTCTCCTGGCTGTAGATTTGTTAACGATGCACGTTACTTGAAACACATCTCAAATTATCTTTCCCCGTGTAAATGAATGGAAATACCATTGATCCGTTCCCTTCGCGACAAAGATTCTTTGAGGTTGTTTTCCAGTCTGCACATTGTCCAAAGAGGAATTTGAAGGTTTAAAAAAAAAATGAATGGATGGATATATTTAGTCAAAAATGGCCACAACCAAGATGAAAGGGTAGTCAAATCGGACAAGGTTCAACCAAATATAAAAAAGGGGCCAAAAATGAAGTCGGTTAAAGCTAGAGTATGTAAAAAGGGCCAAAGGGCTGGCACGGTGATTCAGCTGGAACGAGTTGGCCTCACAGTTCTGAGGTCTTGGGTTCAAATCCTGACCCACCTGTGTGGAGTTTGCATGTTCTCCCACTCTGGGCACCCCATTAAAATATTAATTGGATGCTCTAAATTGCCCCTAGGTGTGATTGTGGCTGTCTGTCTCTATGTCCCCTACGATTGGCTGGCAACCAGTTCAGGGTGTACCCTGCCTCCTGCCCGTTGACAGCTGGGATAGGCTCCAGCACTCCCTGCCACCCTTGTGAGGATAAGCGGTTAAGAAAATGGATGGATTTTCACCAAAGCCCATAAATGAGATGAGATGACACTGCTCCGCTAACATCTTAGTGTACTTTCCAGAATTGAATTTACGAAACTCGCGCCAAAATTATCCAGCTCCGAATGGATAATTTTGGCGCGAGTTTCGTAAATCTGAAAAAAATGCCTATGTCTCGTTTTGAAAACAAACTCTTCATATTTTGTCTAACAGACAAATTCCCGCGCTGCCTCTTTTGGTGGCAGACCGGAAATAATGTAATAATCATGACATTTATTTTGAGCAGTAGGTGGAGTCTGTGGCCCCTAGTCTGTAGTTTGCAAAAATCTTTCAAAGAAGATTATTTTGCAATTTCATAGCAGAAAATGATTGTACAATTACTGTGTAAACCCCAATAATTTGCTGCAACAAACCCAATCATTCCAAGTCGGTCTGTTTCTTTCTTGGTCTTAGCTGCACAACAAGGTGCTTGATGGAAAAGACATGCACTGAAAAATACATTCAAAAACGCAGCAGTAATAAAAAAGTCCTGACTCTGTCTGCATTGTACAGCTTACAATATTTCTGTCTGATAGTGTCATCACAAACACAGACAGGCTTCAATGTGTAAAGAAAACAAAAACACATGTCTGCCGCAAATCAAATACAGCATACACATCTTCCCGAGGACCTCTGGGATGCCTCACAAGTTGCCTGATGTAAAGGTAAATGAAGTCCAGCACTGTCAGAATTATAAAATTACAAGTAGTAATTTTAGAATTAAATTAAAATTAATTAATTAAAATCACACCTTTGAAATGATTCATCTTTTTTCCTACAGGTTGTCCTTGAAAACAGAATAAAAATGTTGTACAATGTTATATGAATCATCACATACAAGGGACTGCCTACGTCATATTGAAGTATCATTTCTGTTTTTGTAATACTGAATTCAAGCTTGGGAATGACAGAATTTAAGTAATTTATTTTCAAATCAACTTATCTTGGCACGCAACTCCCAAGTCTAGGTTAAGTCTCGAGTCGAGCCAAGTCAAGTCATCAAAACAGTGACTTGAGGCGACTCAAGCCCAAGTCACAATGACTCAAGTTTCCATCATATTGACCTAAAATGTGCTGATTTCATTCCTTATCATCATTTTAAAAAAAAAGATAAAAATGTGGAGATTCCTCTATTTGCTTGTACTGACTGATGTCATAAGAGAAAAACACATACGTGTCTCCGTCTTCATCTTGCCGAGTAGCCAGAGCGACGCAAGCCAGCAGGTTGTGTGGGGGGTGGAACCCAAGATGATCCAACTCCGGGTAGTGGTACACTGGGTAGTGACCTGACAAACAGAACAGCACGATCAGCCCAGTATTTGACTTGCAGCTGACCCCATGACCCGCTTGAGCTAAAAGAGGAATCACTGACTGGACATTTTGTCAATGACTCGACTCTTCCATCGGGCCCTGCGCCACGCCGGCCATGTGTCATTTAATGTATAAACCACATGAAGAAATGTGATTCTTGTGAAACACGATGGGAATTTGGACTACATTACCAGGAACGTTCCCATTGTCTAAGGAGAGGCTGACCTAATACCTCTGATATCTGGTTGACATAGTATTACGTTAATGTTAATAAGCGCAGTTGGTGTGTCGACCCAATCATATTGATAACTGCTATTAACATTTTTAACTCCATCGTGGACCTAAAACAAGACCCTACATTGAATATTAGAAACGTGTATTCCATAGGTATACTTAATGTTTTGCCCATTGTGTGTGCAGAATAACGTTCGTGGTCATCCCGGTAAAAAGTAAATAAAACCCCATTTTATTTAATACTTTACATGGAATAATCATCATCTTCTTCCCCTTTCACTATAACTTTATTCAGGGGTTGCCATGGCCAATTGTACCGTTCCAGCTCTTTCAGACCTCTATATGTGTTGCATTGGGGCGTGCTAGAGCCTATCCCAGCTATCTTTAGGTGGGCGAGAAGTGGGGTACACCCTGAAATGATCACCAGCCAATCGCACTCTCTTTCACACATATTTTGAGTCATACATCAACCCACCATGCATGATTTCGGTATTTTTTGGAATTTTTTTTTTTTTTCGGTATGTGGGAGAAAACTGGAGTGCCCGGAGAATAACTGCGCAGGGATGGGGAGAACATGCAAACTCCACACAGGCGGCACTGGGATTTGAACCCCGGTCTTCAGAATTGTATAGCAGATGTGTTAACTAGATGACCACCGTGCCTCCGAAGTATTATGTATTAAAATTAATAGTTTATTCACCCATTCGTCCATTTTCTGGACTGCTTTATCCTTATTAGGATGAGAGGCATTGTACGCACCAGACTGGTCAAAAAATCTGGTGAGTCTGTTGCATGAATTAAATGAAATAATTATTTAAAAATATGAAATGAATGTTTTTATATTTATAAAATATACTCTAAAAGTGCAAATTATTCTATACATTTATTAATAAATGCATTTAATAAAATGAGATTTAATTTGACAGTAATACAATGTAAAAATAGTTTACAAAACAATCAATTTTTAAAAGAAATAAATAAAATTAAATGCAAAATGATACTTAAATGTTGAAATTCTTTTCTAAGCGTGTAAGAGACTCAGCGGGACTATCCATGAAGAATGATAATTTTCAGAGACGTTAAGAGAAGGTCAAATTAACTTCGCCTATAAAGGTCATTTTAGATTTATCTTGAAATTTCACTCCGATGTCCAAAATAATGTCTCAAACTTTTTGTAAGTAGTGTAAGCCTTTATAATCTGGGCCACAGAGTAAAACGTGGGTATATTTTTTTCATGATAACAAATACGTGTAATTTCTAAAAATGCCTATTCTAAAAACTTTTTTTTAAATAATGACTGAGCATATAGGTCAATACAATATTGTAAGTTTCAATGGGCGCTTTAAGTAACCTAATTTCACGGCAATGAGTGCTCACCCGTACTCACCATAAGTGAACGAGGGTACGATGTGGACCGGACAGGCGTCAGCACTCGACGCAGCGTCCTCAGCATGCATCGGGGTTACCGGAGCAACGGCTAGCCGAGCGTCTGCGGACGGCCCCAGGTGGCTTGGTTCCGTCTCCCGGGGCGGTACGTCAGCCTCTCCCAAACGGGAAAGACCCTCCGCTCTCTCCGCTTCTCCGGAGGTTCGTTCCTCCGACGCCACAGCGATCGGCCGTTTACGAAAAGGAAGCCGGAGGGAAGAGCTGTTCGCCGGCCTCTTGCGAGAGGATACCGGGGCCCGGGCAAGCGTATCCGAAGTGTGAGACGGTGGTGCAGGTGAGGGCACCGGCTCCCTCCGGCAACCTCCGCAGTCCGGCGGCGATGTGGACGAGGTGTTCCCCCGATGGTTGGTGCTCAGGTCCAGCGGCGCCGCGGCGAGCGAACGTCCGTCACCATTCATCGTCATGATGACCGTCGGGGTCGGGGTCGGCGTCGGCGTCGGCGTCGGCATCGACCGGGTGCGAGGCGCGCCTTGGCCGTTCAAGAGACTCAGGTGCGTCTCGGTGGCTCAGTGGAAATCTGGTGGCATTAAAAAAACGGAGCTATAACTCCAGAATCCGATCATCACGAACAAACCTCCCTTGGGAGCAATTGTTTAGTTTGTTGTTGTTTTAATTGTTTGGGGTTTCATTACTAATGGAATTATTCAAAGTGGAAAATCGAGCCACTCCAGCTGCTGTGCTGATGGTGACTTGGGCATTGCAGATAGTGCGCGGCTGCCTGAGCGCTCCTCACCGTTGCTTTCCTTTTAAAATGAAAGTGAACGATTCGAACTCATCACTGATGCGCGTGTCCCCGTTTGCCTGAGCGTTAGAGAATGTTAGGGGGAGTACAGTAAGTGTCCATTTCCAACTTTTGCGGTATCAATTTTGCATATAGCAGATTTTAATCGGAGTGATTTTTGAAGAGATGTGGACATACCACAAGCGACACACGGATGCCCTCTTGTGGTACACTAAAGAATCACCTCAAGTGCATTTGACTTTGATCAAACTTCTTGAAACATCTATCCATCCATTTTCTTTTGCCGCTTATCCTCACGAGGGTCACGGGGAGTGCTGGAGCCTATCCCAGCTGCCAACGGGCAGGAGGCAGGGGACACCCTAAATTGGTTGACAGCTAGTCCCAGGGCACATGGAGACAAACATCCGCACTCACAATCACACCTTGGGGCAATTTACAGTGTCCAATTATTGTTGAACATAGAACATGCAAACTCCACTCAGGCGGGTCCGGGATTGAACCCCGGACCCCAGAACAGTGAGGCCGACGCTTTTTCCAGCTGATCCACCGTGCCGTCATTTTTGAAACATTTTATATTTAATCTTTACAAACTACACTATTTGTTTAAAAACGTTTATTTTGGCACTGTTTTTATTGAACTCATATAAGTGCAGTGTTAATGTTCAAACTGCATAAAGTCACAGTGGCTTTGCACAGCACCATATTTTGAGGTTGGTCATGATGGAGGTAGGCTACTTGGAAAGTTTGTTTTCAGGTGGTACCTTGTGTAAAAAAAATAATGAATAAATAAATAAATAAATCTGAGCTGTATATCCAAATAGGCAACAAAAAAATTGGTGTACGTCACACAATAATATTGTACTTATCTTGCTCTGATTCTCCTTGCATATACTATACTATGTGCACAGGTGTCTGTGGACAAAAACATGAATGCCATAATAAATAAATAATTTAATAATGCCAGTTTATTTAGATTCAACTCATCAGTGCAGCACTAATATTAATTATTCTTTACACAAGAGAAAAAATATAAGATGATGAACTGTTATATTGTCTCTTTACATGTATTGTTTGTTTTTGTGTCATTGTATATATATATATATATATATATATGGAGGATGGATTTACCCTTCATAAGTTTGAAAGAGACCCGGTTCGTCGTTAAAAATGGATTGCATGGATTCAAAGGACGAGAGCTTCAGGGGTTCCAAATGACAGGTAGGTGTGTATACAGCTACTAAAAAAAAAAAAAAAAATAGTTTCGGGCGGACCACGTAATCCGTCTCTCATAATAAAAGATCCGCGTACGTATGACCGGGGAATTGTGTCAATGTGGACGTCGGACAGCTCGCGTGTCGGGCTCTTCCGCGAAGGCTGCTGTGAGGGCTCGCCAGCGAAGGCTGCCACATCGCGCGTTGCAGATGAGCACAGGTTCGGCCAGGCTGGCTCATGCATACTCTCTGGGAGTCTGTCGCCGCTGCGGCAGTATGTATGAGCCAGCCTGGCCGAATGGTAATCCGCGAGGCATGACGCGGCAGCCTTTGCCGCCTTCGGCGCCCCATCCGCCGGTCACGGCTTCAGCACCGCGTCCGTCGGTCACGGCTTAGGCTGGGATGGCTCATCTTTGGCGGTGAGGTGGCTTATCACAGTGCCGAGCCGGGGCGCTTTACAGTGTTGTCATTGCTTGCGGTTGAGTACGCTACATACGGTCATACTGTCGGGGAGTCTGTTGTTAGTTAGAAGTGATCCGCATATAATCTAAATATGGCTCAAAACGATCGGTTAATATTGCCCTGGACAGTTGACTCGATTGTGAGGTGTTCTCTTCTTCGAAAAGAGCTTCCGTGTCTGAAGGGGCGTGTTCTACAGAAGGGGCCACTGCGTGTTTTCAATGGCGAATGTCCGGGGTGACATCACGGACAGTAAATGCAGCCAATATGGCGACCACTTGGATGTCGAAAGAGACTTCCGCAACTTTGCGCATGGATGACGTCCTCTCCGTTCATAATTATTTTTTCATGTAGACATTGGAGTGAATAATTTTTATATGTAATTTTCATTTCAGTATCTATTTTAGAATGTTTATAGGGATGACACTTGACCTTTAACGACTTAGTACTTTTTGTGTTTTAAGTAATCCTTTAACCTGGTAGAAAATAATTTGAAATTCTCAAAGAAAATCCTTCTCTCATGATTTTGGCATTTAACAGATCAAATAATTATCTGTCTACACACACACACACACACACGCACGTACACGCACACGCACAGAAATACCGTAAATAAAATGCTGTGTTTTCCATTTTTTTAAAAATGACAATCTACCTTTGTTCTTGAACCAATTATCTGATTAAAATGTGATGCATTTAGTTTGGCTTTCTGTACTTTTTGCCTTGTGGGGAGGTGGGGTGGGCGGCTGTCTCCTCACATCAAGATTACGACAAAGCTACCTGAGAACACTGAATGATTTTGCTAATTTTCAATTCAATTTCTCACCGCTGGAATTTTAGTCCACTGAACCCTAAGAGGTACAAGTGGTCCATTGTTTCCGAGCTCTCGGGGTGTCACGTGCCTCCAGCCCAAAGCGTTAAGAGGAAAAGTGAGCATAAAAGCAGATTCATCACTCAGTCATGCAAACACACCGACACACATGCAAGCATAGATCAACACCTCAACTTTTCACACACACACATGAAGATCATCTAATGGTGCTCCACCCACTCAAGAGGTTCGACTTACCCAGGGCCAATTTGGTACTTTCCTGGTTCCACTGAAGTGTGGAGTAGCCCACGTTTGGTGCTTAAAGTCCCTAAAACACCCTGACAGCATAAATCCTCAATTATGATCATCTGTGAAGTACCACACAAAGTGAAGTTTTGTACATTTGTTTAGGGCTTTAAATTTGTATAGATGGCTAGAATTACCATGAGTTTGTTTTGTTCCATGATCAACCTCGGAACTCATTTTACTCTTTCACTCTCATTGTACATATGCATCGTGACGATAAAAAGCATTCTTTTGTATTTTACCCATACAGTATATCAAAGCAAAGCAAATTAAATGTATTTGTCTTGTGCATTTCATACGCAAGTTAACGCATTATGCTTTACATGATTAATAGCATTTGAATACAAAAAAATAAAATTTAAAACAGGTGAGAAAAAAACGAAAATTACAACAAAATATCCATCCACCAATCCATCCATCCATCCATCCATCTTCTTTGCTGCTTATCCTCACGAGGGTTGCGGGGAGTGTTTGAACCTATCCCAACTGTCAACGGGCAGGAGGGGGGTACACCCTGAACTGGCTGCCAGCCAATTGCAGAGCACATCGAGACAAACAGCCACACTCACAATCACACCCAGGGGCAATTTAGAGTGTCTGATTAATGTTGGATGTTTTTGGGAGGGCGGCACAGTGGACAAGCTGGTAAAGTGATGGCCTCACAGTTCTGAGGTCCTGGGTTCGATCCCAGACCCGCCTTTGCATGTTGTCCCTGTGCCTGCGTGGGTTTCCTCCGGGCACTCCGGTTTGTTCCCATATCCCAAAAACATGCAACATTAATTGGACACTCTAAATTGCCCCTAGGTATGATTGTGAGTGTGACTGTTGTCTGTCTTCATGTACCCTGCGATTGTCTGGCAACCTCGCCTCCTGCCCGTTGGGATAGGGTCCAGCACTCCCCATAACCCTTGTGAGGATAAGCAGCAAAGAAAATGGATGAATTGATGTTTTGGGGATGTGGGAGGAAACCCACACAGGCACGGGGAGAACATGCAAACTCCACACAGGTGGGTCCGGGATTGAACCCGGGACCTCAGAACTGTGAGGCCAACATATATATATATATATATATATATATATATATATATATATATATATATATATATATATAAAATGAAAAATAAAAGTACAACTAAAAGCAGCGTACAGTGGAAGAAATATCACTAAAAGTGGAAATAAAAAGCGTGAGAAAAATGAAGAATTTTCAACCTGGATTTAAAAACATTGACACTTGGGGCTGACTTCACCTCTGTTGGCAACTTATTCCATTTGTGAGCAGCATAATAGCTAAATGCTAAATGTTTGCTTTGGACTCTGCGCTCCGGTATTTGACCTGAGATATGACTACGGCCAATGTGTACAGTGTGATTTTTACAAAATGTGTGTGAAGTAATGGGCCAGACTCCAGCTGGCAGACCCCCCCAAAATGACTTCCTAACCATTATATAGAGCACTATATTGTGGTTATGCCATTTTGTAGTGGTGTCCAACTGCTTAGTGATCATATTCAGTCCCCTATATAGCGCACTGATTTCCCACAAAGTATTACAAAAAGTAGTGAACAACCGAGTCTACTCACTGATTCGTGGTAGACTATAATGCTTTGTATCTTCAGAGAAAGAATGGCAGTACTAGTTCTGTCACAGATGGAGGGAATGAATGTTTCATCCAAAAGTAAGAATATTTTAAACAAAGATTTGACTGTCATCATTTTTAAAGCAATGAACAGTAAAATTATCGTGTTTTTACACTATGTTTTTTTTTTTTTTTACCCACCGCAACAGCCAACGGTTTTGACATGCAACAGATGTGATATCATTCACAGAGTCGAAGGTTGTTCTGAATGAGCTCCACTGTACGGTGCAACCCAAAATGGTGAGTGGGCAGTGATGAACGATTTCAGACAGGCTCAGGCAACCTTTGCACTCTCCAAATATGTGCCTGCCCTTCCTAGGTCAAATATGTTCATTTCCGCTGCAGCATTGTACAGATCCATCATGTGATCCAAATGGAATTTATAGGATCGTCACTAATTATAAAAAAATACTGTAAATGAAAAATGTAGCAAGCCTTGATCATTCTTTCATCTGTTGTTGTGCCTTGGGTGAAAATTACTTTCAAAAAATAGTTGTGGATTTGAGCTTTAAGGATATTTGGAATGGGCTTAATGCCGATTACAAATAGTCAAAGGACTCTCCAACACAACGAAAAATGAATATCTAGCTATGAAAATGGAGGCAAAATTGTGAATGAAAATGTAAATTTGCCACTAGGGCACACATTGTGGTGGCATTTCTAAGGAAAATTCACGGACCTCACTTAAGGTATGTAGCTAACCGGAGTGGCTAATTTGTGTGAGAGGCCGTCCACACTCTGAACTGGTCGTGAGCCAATCACAAAGGCACATATCGACAAACAGCCACTCACACTTATTATTCGCACCGACAGACAATTTATAGTCATCAATCAACCTAGCATGGATGTTTTTGGAAAGTAGGAGGAAGCCCGGGCTTTCTTTACATTTTACACCATGTTTTTTTTTTTCAATCAAATGTCCCCACCTTGTGGTGAAGAAGATCATGTACAAACTTCTGTTTATAGTCTGTAAATCTTGCGTTCACTGCTTAGTAACCAAAGAATAATTCAACAATTCAGTATCCGTTTAGCATTGTGGGTCTCAGATGGCTCCAAAAAGCAAGTAAATTACTGGATTGGAAGCAGACCTCAATAATTAACAATAAAAATATTGTCAGGGAGGCAAAATAATTGTCAAAAGTGTAACATTGTCGACATGTGTATGTTAAATATGCACAATATTAATTTTAAATGAAATCTATCATCAAACTGTTATATTGATTCATCAATTATTTAATTAAAATCATTAACATTGTTGTTTAAATATGTTTTCCTTGAAATTATTTCACCATTATTTATTAATTAATTGATTTTTTTATTTTTTATTTCATCTTTCTGGCGGGAAAAGACCCTGAGCTTCTGCATGAGGCCGAGAGATTCCGACTGGATATCACCTGGTTGACCTCAACCCATAACTTGGGGTTTGGGATCAGTTTCCTCGAAAGATGTCAGACTCTCTTTCACTCTGGGGTTTCCCACGGTGGGAGGCACAGAGCAGGCGTGCGGATACTGACTGGCCCCCGGCATGGCGCTTGGACTTTGGGGTTCACCCCTGTCGACGAGAGGGGAGCATCCCCGCACCTTCAGGTGAAGAGATTGTTGTCTGTGCCTTTGCACCAAACAACCCTTTTTGGAGTCCGACACAGGGTTGCAGGAGATTGCTCCTGCTAGGGACTCTCTCGTTCTGGTGGGGGACTTCAATGCTCATGTGGGCCTAAGACAGTGAGACCTGGAAGGGATTGGATTGGGGAAAACAGCTCCAAAGGTTTTGGGATCTCATCACACTCCCTCATCTATGCTACCCAGCCAGGGACCATCAAATCCCCCTTTTGATTTGCTACCACCAGATCAGCCCTTTTCAACCAAGGCTGAAGTCTCCCTCCATCCATCTTTGTACTTCTTGCTGCAAGAGGTGATGTCACTCCTTTCCCTGGGCTGTGCCTCCCTGGGTGTTTTAAAGTAGCCCAAACCTGCTTTGCCAGTTGTCACTGTGCCTAACAGCACCTTTTGCTTCTCAATTTACTCCCTTTAATTAACTTTGATGCTGGATCCTTCTGCGCTCCATTTGGGATCTGATGGGACGTCACTTCACACTTCAATCATGGCCCCTTCATTTGCTCACGCTCAACCTGAACAATCTCTCTCTCTCCCTCTCTCTCTCTCTCTCTCACTCTCTCTCTCTCTCTCTCTTTCTCTCTCTCTCTCTCTCTCCTCTCTCTCTCTCTCTCTCTCTCTCTCTCTCTCATCTGTTGCGGTAGAAACTAAACCTGTTTGTCCAGCTTCAGGCAGGAAGGCAACAGCTGCTGCACGCAAAAAGGTGGCCTTAAGAAAGAAACCCAAAGCCCATATTCGGTCAGACGGTGTGGAGCGCATTTCTCGATGTGCTTTCCGACCAACATGCTGTGCGTTTAACATCTCGGCCCGTCTTGACCCTGAAGACGGAGGGCATTGAAAAGCTACTGAAAGGATAGCAGAGGCTGATTTTTGTGAGTAGGCCGACATGAGCACGGTGATCGCCAATTTTGCCTCCAGCATGAGGACAACACCTGTTGGAGTTGATATTTTACAAATGGCATTCTAATTCAGGGTTTCCCAAAAAGGGGTTTTACACAACTAAAGAAATCGTAAAAATTAAGTTTAAAAAAAGTAACTCACCTAATATACTTTTGCTTTAATTAGTTAGTATTTTGAAGAAAATGACACACCAATTTAACGCAATTTTACTTTTGTAGGGGGCGCAAGAACAGTAGAATCTAAAGTATGGAAAAATATTTTAGGAGTGCGCTGGGTTCCCTATAAGGAGTGTCCACTTGATCCTGATTGGTTGGATTTGTCAATCCCCCCCCCCCCCAGTTTATTTTTTGAGTTGCGGACTTTTAATTCTATTTTCAAAGTTGTTATTGCGAATATTATTTTAGACATTTTTCAAAATAATCAAAACATTAAACTACGAAACAAACTACTATTTAGGTATACTAATATAGTAAAATGTATTTATCAATTTGTTAATAAAATGTAAGCTATAATAAATATATTTTAAATGATATGAAACTTGTTTTGATGACTTTTGAGGGGTTGCGTGTCATAGAAACGAGAACCTGTGTTTTTACACTCTAAATTGTGACTTGAATTACAAATACTCAATAATAAACAAAAATTTATCCACTGCATCTGCAGCTGTGAGCTAATTAATTGCCAAATGTCTTCTTCCCTATCCGTTCAATGTTTAATTCAACAAAAAACAGACATTGAATAAAAAAAGAAGCAGCTCAAACAGGAGCATCTGATGACGCAAGTGTGCCGATGGCGACGGCCAGCTCAGAAGATAACGTCTGTCAGCGTCCTACCAATGCCGACCACAAGCTGGTCAACAAAATTCTCAGGAGGTTGGAAAAACTCCACGAGTTGTGCTCGGACCCCCGGCTGAGCATCAAGAACAGCCCACCGTATCTTCCCGAACTGGTCCCCAATACGGCCTCTGTGCTCCGACGGGTCTGGGAACCCTACCGGGGCTTCGGGGCGCTGATGGGCCGGGCCCCCGGGAGGGAAGAGGCGGCGTACCTCAGGGTCCATGCCAGGAACCTGCTCGATAAGACGGACAGGGGCTTGCTGCTGTTTAAAGAAGGCAAGGACAAGATGTTTGAGGAGACGTCCGGCTACAGGTAAATTATCGTAAATTATATTTTCACAGACATTTTTAAGGCAAAGTTTGAAAATGTATTTTGTTTAGATCAATATTTTCGCAAAATGAAACTCACCTGACATATTAGGTAGACCACCATAATCTCATCCAGGAAGCAGCCTTGACAAAAGTTCAAAAGCATGCAAACAAAACAACATTGAACAAACAAAAACAACAGACAAAAACATTGACGGACAAAATTACAACAATCTTTTACAGAAACACTTTGAAAAACAAAGGAAAAATGTCTTAAGAAAAAACATTAAATAAAATAAATCATAATCATAGATCATAAAATAACATGTTTATATTTATATAGTTATTTGCGTGTTGCAAGAAAACAATAATACGTTACATAAATTTAGTTTAAAATTATCTTTAAAATGTACTGTTAAAATACATGTAAAAAAACAAAACAAAAGACTTGTGAGTTAAATGCTCTTTTGACAATGTACAATACGCAACAATAAAATAATGTACTTATGGCATTAAAATGTGTAAAAATGAATAACAATAATAACAATAACACACTTGACAAGCACAACTCAATACATTCATGTTGAAAATATTTGATTTCACTCATTTTAAACTGCTTTTAAAAAATACATGATTTTTAGTTGAAGATAACATAACATATACTGGGACAAATATATTTATTATTGAAAAAAATAGCACAAAATAATTGCACTCCACTAAAAATGAGAAAATACATCAATTAAATTCCTACTCTGGCTATTTTTATGAGCTGCCTGATGGGTGACTGGTTAGCACGGGGATGTCGAACTTATTGTTGTCAGGGGCCACATTTTAGTTATGATGTCCGTGAGGGGGCTGCTTGGACTCTGAACCCATATGAATGAAATATTACCTCATATACTGTAATTACATACTGTTGACAACACATTGGTGAATAGCCTGTTTTAGAATCAGAAGTCTACAAAAACGTTTTTTCAACTATTACATTTTGGGGGTTGGTAACGAAAAAAAAAATTGCTTGCCAATATTTGAAGGCGTTACCTCAGAACACAATAAGCAATTTTGATTTGCTTTTTGTGGGCCACATAAACTGATGTGGTGGGCCAGATCTGGCCCACGGGCCACCAGTTTGACAATTATGCGTTTGTACATCCGCCTCACAGTGGATATTTTCTGGGTACTCCAGTTTCCTCCCACATCCCCAAAACATGCATGATAGGTTAACTGAAGACTCTAAGCCAGTGGTTCCCAAATTGGGGTCCACGGACCCCCAGGGGGTGAAAAATGTCTTTCCAGGGGTCTGTGATGTGAAGACGAAAAAACAAAATCGTCTGGAAGCGAATCATAATGTGAGAATTGCCCTTTCCAGTGTTGAACCACGTTTTGATTTATTGTGCAAAAATAAAGAGCAAGAGCACGTGAGCCACTAAAATTGAATATTTCTTTGTACCAGAATGGCATAGCTGTGTCCAGCACTACATTATTGGAGAAAGTTGAGGTTGGGGGTCTGGGAGCTTTTTGAACGACTCACTGGGGGTCTGGGCCCAGGTTGACTTTGGGAACCACTGCTCAAAGCAGTGGGGTGCTGACCAGTTCAGGGTGTACCCACCTCTCGCCTGAAGATAGCTGGGATCGGCTTCAGCTGTTGTGTGACATTTGTGAGGATAAGTGGCTTGTAAAATGGAAGGATGGATGTAAGGAAGGACTGTTTTTTTATTTTGCAAAGTTGGAAAGAGCACACTTCTACACTTGCACTTGAAAACACAAAAACAATCATTTTAAATATCCATCCATCCATTTTAATAGCCGCTTATCCTCACAAAGGTCACGGGAGTGCTGGATCCTATCCCAGATGTCAATGGGCAGGAGGCGGGGCACCCCCTGAACTGATTGCCAGGGCACATGGAGACGCACTCACAAATCACACCTAGGGACAATTTAGAGTGTCCAATTAATGTTGCAAGTTTTGGGGATGTGGGAGGAAACCGGAGTGCCCGGAGAAAACCCACGCAGGCACGGGGAGAACATGCAAACTCCACGCAGGCGGGTCCAGGATTGAACCCGGTACCTCAGAACTGTGAGGCCAAGGCTTTACCAGCTTGTCCACCGTGCCGCCCATTTTAAATATATTGTAGGAAATTGTTGTGATTGTATGACAGTAATTAAATAAATACATTTCAAAATGGATCACGAGTCATTTTTGGACAGGCGTGGTGTCAAAACGCCCACATGCAGTGGAACATTTTGTGGTATTGACCGAAACAAAAGAGCTGCATAAGCTTCCTGTTTGCATTGCACGGAGACGTTATGTGCTATAAATTAAGAGAACGTGACAAGTACATCATTCTTTCTCTTGCATAGTTTTAGACAGTGTTTGGAAGTAATTAGTTACATGGAACAAGAGTACACTATTTAATGTCAAAATTGACCAAATGTTAATTCATTGGATCGCTGGTACCAAAAGAAGTAATTAAATGAAAGTTTACAATTTTAGTTGGATTTGAAATACAGCTACAAAAGCTCTGTTTTCATTTCATGTCCTTATTTTTAGCAGATGCTTGTGCTCATGTTCCATTTCTCCAGCATGGCATATTGTTCCAAATACATTGCATGACCTCAAAGGACAACCTTGTGGCTGTTGTTTGTGTAAAATTTTGAAAAGATTTAGACTTTGAGTGACCCTATCAAACACGCAAAAAAAGATTGACTTTTGAACAGTTTCATCTTTGTAATGCTGGTCTTTTTTTTTTTTTTTTAAATAGATTTACGTGTGTTTGTATATGCATATATTTTCGATATATAATAAATGCTAAACCGGTATGGGCTAATCATGTTCCAATCACTATACAAGCGTGACGGTTTTCGTTTCCATCTCAGGAGGAACCTAACCAAGCTGTCCCTGCGCTTCAGTCACATGCTGTGGGAGATTGAGGCTGTGTTTCCGGGGGAACGTTACCACGGCGGCACTTACAAGATCACCAAGACGGAAGCGCGGGACTTTTGGAAGGTTGCTTTTGGCAACAAGTGAGATTTCGCCTTCATACACTTGCTTGTTCGACTGATTTGCTTGCTAGATTTGGTTTTTCACGGTTCTGCTTTGGCTGAAGTCTCGTTTCATTTGAAAATATTGCTTTGTTGCCATGGAAATGCTGCGTTTGAAATGAAGCGAGGAGATACAGCCTGCCACATCATTTTATGTGGCCTGTGAAAGAAAGTCATAGCAGTCAACTTCCATGATTTTTGCAAAAATCTGGACCCAAATGACAGATTCTCATAACAACAATATCCCAGCATTTTACCAACCCCTTTTTCTACAGTAACTTAAATGATCTGCCCATACAGTGAAGAAAATAAGTATTTGAACACCCCTGCTAAATTGCACGTTCTCCCACTTCGAAATCATGGAGGGGTCTGAAATTTTCATTGTAGGTGCATGTCCACTGTAAGAGAGATAATCTATAAAGAAAAATCGTGAAATCACAATATATGATTTTTTTTAATGGTTTATTTGTGTGATACAGCTGCAAATATGTATTTGAACACCTGAGAAAACCAATGTTAATATTTGGTACAGTAGACTTTGTTTGCAATTACAGAGGTCAAACGTTTCCTGTAGTTTTTCACCAGGTTTGCACACACTGTAGGAGGGATTTTGGCCCACTCCTCCACACAGATCTTCTCTGGATCAGACAGGATTCTGGTCTGTTGCTGAGAAACAGGTAGATTCAGGTCCTTCCAAAGACTTTCTATTGAGTTTAGGTCTGGAGACTGTCTAGGCCATGCCAGAACCTTGATATCCTTCCTACGGAGCCACTCCTTGGTTTTCCTGGCTGTGTGCTTCGGGTCATTGTCATGTGGAAAGACCCAGCCACGACCCATCTTCAATGCGCTGACTGAGGGAATGAGGTTGTTCCCCAAAATATCATAATACATGGCCCCGGTCATTTTCTCCTTAATACAGTGCAGTCGTCCTGTCCCATGTGCAGAAAAACACCCCGAAAGCATGATGCTACCACCCCCATGCTTTACAGCAGGGATGGTGTTCTTGGGATGGAACTCATCATTCATCTTCCTCCAAATACGGTTTGTGGAATTATGACCAAAACGTTCCATTTCTGTCTCATCTGACCACAAAACCTTCTCCCATGACTCCCATGTATCATCCAAATGGTCATTGGCAAACTTAAGGCGGGCCTTGACTTGTGCTGGTTTAAGCAGGGAAACCTGTTCCATGCATGATTTCAAACCATGACGTCTTAATGTATTACCGACAATCACCTTGGAAACGGTGGTCCCAGCTCTTTTCAGGTCATTGACCAAGTCCTGTCATGTTGTCCAGCCACGACCCATCTTCAATGCTCTGACTGAGGGAAAGAGGTTGTTCCCCCAAATCTCACAATACATGGCCGTGGTCATCTTCTCCTTAAAACAGTGCAGTCGTCTTCTCCCATATGCAGAAAAAGACTTCCAAAGCATGATGTTACCACCCCCATGCTTCACAGTAGGGATGGTTTTCTTGGGATGGAACTCATCATTTGTCTTCCTCCAATCACGGTTCGTGGAATTACGACCAAAAAGTTCAATTTTGGTCTCATCTGACCACAAAACCTTCTCCCATGACTCCTCCGTATCATCCAAATGGTCCTTGACATGTGCTGGTTTAAGCAGGGGAACAGTCACCTTGGAAACGGTGGTCCCAGCACTTTTCAGGTCATTGACCAAGTCCTGTCGTGTAGTCCTGGGGTGATTCCTCACCTTTCTAAGGATCATTGAGACCCCATGAGGTGATATCTTGCATGGGGCTCCACTCTGATTGAGACTGACCGTCATGTTTAGCTTCTTCCATTTTCTCATGATTGCTCCAACAGTGGACCTTTTTTCACCAAGTTGCTTGGCAATTTCTCCGTAGCCCTTTCCAGCCGTGTGGAGTTGTACAATTTTGTCTTCTGGTGTCTTCGGACAGCTCTTTGGTCTTGGCCATGTTACAAGTTTGAGTCTTACTGACTGTATGGGGTGGACAGGTGTCTTTATGCAGCTAACGACCTCACACAGGTGCATCTGATTCAGGATAATACATGGAATGGAGGTGGACTTTTAAAGGCGGACTAACAGGTCTTTGAGGGTCAGAATTCTAGCTGATAGACAGGTGTTCAAATACATATTTGCAGCTGTATCGCACAAATATTTCATTAAAAATGAATCATACATTGCGATTTCTGGATTTTTCTTTTTAGATTATCTCTCTCACAGTGGACATGCACCTACGATGAAAATTTCAGACCCCTCCATGATTTCTAAGTGGGAGAACTTGCATTATAGCAGGGTCTTCAAATACTTATTTTCTTCACTGTAGATAGCTCGGATAGGCTCCAGCTCCCCAGCAACGCTTGTGAGGATAAGAGGCTCAGAAAATGGATGGATAGAAGTTAAAATAATGCAAGTAATGGTTAACCTTACGTGAGCGTAGATGCATCGTGCGATGGAGCAGCTTCGCAGAGGAGCTCCGTCGTGTGCACCCGTTTGAGGATGGGATGGAGTCCATGGCCCTCAAGTCCACCATCGATCTCACCTGCAATGACCACGTTTCGGTCTTTGAATTTGACATCTTTACAAGACTCTTTCAGGTGGGTGGTTTGGCAAAATCTTTTTTCTGACACAATGAGCATGGAGACAATCTTGTCTTTGTGGATTTTTATGATGAAAAGGAAAATCTTTACTAAGAGAGGAAAAAGTACAAGTCTTACGAGTTGTCACCTAAGATCAGACCAAAAGTGTTTTTGATTATATTAAAGTGAGAAAGACGGAAAAATAAAAAAAACAAGACAGTTATCTATGTCTTGTGGCATACACATCGAGCTGATCAGAACAACATCACATGATCGGGAGAGCTCGAAGCCACAACAGGACAAAACCTGTTCAAGTTGAAGGGAGAACTAATTGAACTAAGATTTGGTTTATATGTAAAACATAAATCTGCCAACACATGGGATTTCGACCTTATTTTTCAATCTACTGCAAACAATAATTTGGGGAGGGAGTTAATCTGGTATCAAAATATATCGTAGAATGGTAGTAGTAGGTTTGATAAACATAGAATATCAAAATCAAATACTGTATGGAAAATAAAACCACCAAGTCCGAGGTCCATTTTATACATAGTTTATATTAAACGGATAGTTTTAAAATAATTTAAATACATTTACAGTGAATATTTTTCTCTTGAAAATCTTTTGAAATATAGAATTTCCAAAATTTTGAATTGAATTACATTTTCACACGGTAATTTTTTTTTTTCCCCACAGTTCAAACATTAACACCAAATATAGCAAGGGGGGGGGGGTCCTTTATCCAATAAAAAGGAATTGGAGCTAAGTTAAATAAAATTGTACCTGAATAAGCTTCTAAACAAATACGTCTTAAAGATTTCAGTACATGCAAATGTATTGTAGTAAAAAAATAAAATGCAGCTGAACTGTACAGGCAGTGATTATTTGGCAATGCACCAGACCGAGCTCATGTACCACAGGTTGTACAAGCAGCACACTTCGAGAATTGCAGCGTTAGAACGATCTCCTCTCGCTCCTTTAGCCATGGGGATCCCTCCTGAGGAACTGGAACCAGCTGGCCGTGACCCACCCGGGCTACATGGCCTTCCTCACGTACGACCAGGTCGTGTCACGGCTGCAATGTTACACTCACAAGCCTGGAAGGTGGACCACCAGCGCTCATCTTGTGACTGATACTGTACTAGTCGTGATCAATCACGCCCCTCCCCTTCGTCCTTAGCTACATCTTCCGTCTGAGTTGCACCAGGATGGGCCAATGGGCCATCGGGCACGTGACTGGCGAGGGCGACATCGTGCAGGTCATCCCTGAGAATACGTCGCTCTACCTGGCGCTCCTTCAGGGCTACAACCAGGGATGGTTAGCGTACGCACACGTTTTTGCCACTCAATTGGGTTTTCATCTAAGAATGTGTGTTGATGTTCGGCAGGTACTTGTACCCGGACGGTTGCGATATGAACCCGGACCTCTCTGCACTGCACGCACCGGAACACAAAGCAAAAGTCAAGGTTACCCGAGTATGTCCAACTTATACAGTTTTCGGCACACAAAGATGAAGCGCACAGATCCGTAGAGTAGCCTAAACGGTGGGTACTACATGAGCAGCAACCTTCCTTCCTGCTGTCTTGTATGCATGGCGCTGTGAAACAGGAGCAGTACAAGCTGTACTGCGATGCGAGCACCTCCTTCCAGCTGTGTAAGATCTGCACAGAGAAGGACAAGGACACCCGCATCGAGCCGTGCGGCCACCTCATGTGCAGACGCTGCCTGGATAACTGGCTGGTACAACAACGCACAATACAATACAATACAACACGATGTTCCTCAGCTGTATACCAATCAGTTTTTTATGGGTTTTTACAATAACAGCACTCCCTTTACCTCAGAACATTCACCTCATGAATATTACAGAGCAGAGAGAAAACATCCTCGTGATTACTTTTGTATACTCTCTTTGTATCTGTTGCTTCTCCCTGTGTGTGAAATTACAATAACGTCGATGGTAATTTCCATTTGCACATCTATGACATTTCGCATCATACGTTTGCATTAGGGGGCACTTGGGGCTCTATTGTCATGCCTGGCATAAATCTGTCACAACCAGAACACGGGGTTGGACCGAAATAAAAGACTGGGGAAACGTATTTATTCAGTCCAGTGTCGGGGATCAGGCAGGCAGTCAACGTGAGTAGGAGGAACAAGAACGTCAGGCGTAGGAGGCAGGTCAGTGGGCAGGCAGGAGTCGGTACACGGGAGATCAGGAACAGGATTACGAGAGTGCGGGAATGAGGCATGAAGCAACGATCTGGCAAAGGCCAGACTGTACGTGTGGTTCTATATAACTGGGACATAATTACTGGAGACGCGCTGCAGGTGTGCGCCTCCGCAGACTGCGGCAGGTGCGTGCCGCCTCGGGGACCGTTACGGCCAGGACACGGACCAGTGGATTTGGGTTTGCCCCAGTCTCTGTAATTTTGTGGACCTGTGAAGGCCGCGAAGACGTTAAAAAGGAAGGCCAGTGCTGCTGATGTCGTGATCCCAGGTGATTTCGATCCTGTCCAATCAAAGTGGCTCCTAAATGTGGTGCGCTTATTAGCTGAAACGGATTAGCTCAGTTCCGGGAAGTCAAAGCACATAAAGTGCGTTTACATGAAACTGCAAGCAGACCTCCACCATCTCAGGCGGCTTGGGAGGAGATCACCGATCTCAACTTGGAGACCACCCCTCAGCTCCAGTTGTTTATGCCCCCTCGTGACAGGCAGTAGGACAGAAGAAAATATAATAACGATACTGCTAATAATAGTATTCCATTCATTGAATTGATTTAATCAATAATTCAGAAGGCCTGATGCTAGTTATTCAAATATTTATGAATTACATCACTGTGGAGCTCAGAAAATGATCATATTCACAGAAATCGGTTTTGACCAGCTGCGCCAACATTTAGACCGGGTCGAAGCACGTGTATTTTTGGAACGAGTTTTCTGTCAGCAAATTGTCACTCTGCCAGGTGCTTCTCCAAGGCCACAGGCTTGCTAAGCTAAAATGCCTTTTGGTTAACACGCAACAAGGCTTGTGCATGACCAGAAACCAGGGTACACCATTTTTTGCATTCCACCGCAGGTGCGCAACCTTCGAAAATAGGGTCCACGGTCTCTTAATATTACAGATTTTTAACTCCTGCAGATAGATCTGGAACGTGTCCCTCACCATTAATCGGGGAATCACTGCCGACTGGCAAGAAACTTTATTTGTAAACCAACCTGACGCATTGTGAACATCCAGCAGAACTCGGCCGACCACACGTGCCCGTACTGCCGCTGTGACATCGACGACACAGAGCCCATCGACATCGAGCCCTACCAGCCAAAACACGAGGAGGAGGAGGGTGACGATGATGAAGACGACCACGAGGACATTGAGCTGGTGGTGAAGCAAATAGCTGCAATGAGGAAGATGGTGTGTAGTTTTAGTATAGTGTTCATAGAAAACCATGGCAACACCCAGATCAACATATTTAAGCAATTCTATTAGGGAGTTGCAAAAAAAAAAAAAAGATGTGAACCCATATTTTTGCATAAATTGATCATCATCTAAATTGAACACAAAGGACAGTCTGCTTAAACTATGTCATAAACAATTCGGATTCTCATAGAGTCACTGATGGTGTAGCGGTACAACCATCTGACTTTGATCCAGTGTGGGCAGTGTGGGTTCATTTTCCACTCAGTGATGGTGTCCTGCGATTGACTGGCGACCAGTTCAGGGTGTAGTCCCCCTTTCACCCGGTGTTAGCTGGGATAGGCTCCAAAACTCCTGTGACCCTTGTGAAGACAACCATCTTGGAGAATGAATGGATGAAATTATGACCACGAAAGCTTTCACAATACAGGACAGAAAAAGTATGTAAACCCCTACCCTAGGCGAATGACTTCAGAGTCAGGAGTGTTGGTCACTGAACACTCAGGTAGCATTGCCTGGCGTTAACCTATCCATACTCTCAGAATGTTCTCAGAAGACCAAGGTTAAGAATTGCTAACTTGCATGAAGGTTTTCAAAAGTAGAGGTCAATGGATGTGTGGAGAACAAAAGGCACAACACAACCCGATCAAAACAGGACTGTGGGTAACTTGGGCACCATTTGGGTGCGGACTATTTCCTGGTTTCAGCCATAGAACGAACCTCCTGTAATATGAATCTGAATGAATGTTAATGAACATGCTTGCCAAAACATTCTTTGCTTTGTGTTGTTCAGACTCCGGAGAGCAGAGTCACTCAGCAATGAATGAAGAGGACGCTGCTGGGCTGGGACACCTGTTTCATATTCACACTCCAGCAGGTGAGTGGTTGGCCTTTGCAGAAACACAAATGTAATGTAAAAATGTATTTAGACACATAAATCAGTAATCGGTTTACTTCCTCTTTCTGGGTCCAGGCGGAGTGAAGGCATCAAGAATGTATATTTGGCAGTTCAACAATGTGTTCTTTTGTTGGGTTTTGACAGAGAAAGTTGCTCACTCCCCCCCACACACTCCCCACAGTATGTAGAAAATTCAAGAATGTATGTGCTGCACACGAAAGGTACTGTAATAAATCAAATTTTATAAATAGCAAGATTCATTGAATTGAAAATATTAAATATCAGACATAATTACACTGTGAACCATTTTTATTTTATCATTTATAACTAAATGTAAAATTCTTTATAATAACAAGGACTCCCCCAAAAGATGAACTTTTACTCTTTTTTTTTAAATGACAGTATTATTGTGAGGGGAGAATGAATGATTATAAACCACATAAAATAAAAAACAAGAACCTTTGAGAAATCGTGTTGCTGAAAATAATATTCATGTAAACAAATTCAATTGAAAGTAAGCTAAACTCAAGATAATTACAGAAATGACATTCACATAAATAAATTACTACAAACCGTATTTTAATATCATTATGACTGAGGAACCTGTTCATACAATAGCTCTGATAATTTTTACCATTTGTTCATTTCCACCCATTTTTATCATTGAGTCTTTGTTTCTTGTCATCTAAAGTGGTTTTGTTTTTTCAAGAAAACTCTGGCGAAGAGCATCATCGCATGTTGTTCTTTGCGCATATTTGTGTTTGTACAGCCCGTTTTTACAACTGCGGTTAATGTTGGGGTGCTCTAGAAATGAAGTTGATTTGAGTATTGTCATTATACTGGAAATACATTGAAGAAAATGGGTATTTGAACACCCTGCTATATCGGAAGTTCTCCCACTTCGAAATCACGGAGGGGTCTGAAATTTTCATCGTAGGTGCATGTCCACTGTGAGAGAGAGAATCTAAAAAGAAAAATCCAGAAATCACAATGTATGATTTATTTTTAATGAAATATTTGTGCGATACAGTTGCAAATATGTATTTGAACACCTGAGAAAACCAATTTTAATATTTGGTACAGTAGACTTTGTTTGCAATTGCAGAGGTCAAACGTTTCCTGTAGTTTTTCACCATGTATGCACACACTGCAGGAGGGATTTTGGCCCACTCCTCGACACAGATCTTCTCTGGATCAGACGGGAAAAATCCAGAAATCACAATGTATGATTTTTCAATGATTTAAATGTGATACAGACTGGCCTGTCTATCAGCTAGAATTCTGACCCTCAAAGACCTGTTCGTCCGCCTTTAAAAGTCCATCTCCGCTCCATGTATTGTCCTGAATCAGACACACCTGTGTGAGGTTGTGAGCTGCATAAAGACACTTGTCCACCCCATAAAATCAATAAGACTCACACTTGTAACATGGCCAAGACCAAAGAGCTGTCCAAAGACACCAAAGACAAAATTGTACAACTCCACACGGCTGGAAACGGCTACGGAGAAATTGCCAAGCAGCTTGGTGAAAAAAGGTCCACTGTTGGAGCAATCATGAGAAAATGGAAGAAGCTAAACATTACAGTCAGTCTCAATCAGAGTGGAGACCCATGCACGTTATTACCTCGTGGGGTCTTATCGATCCTTAGAAAGGTGAGGAATCAGACCAGGACAACATGACAGGACTTCGTCAATGACCTGAAAAGCTGCGACCACCGTTTCCAAGGTGATTGTTGGTAATACATTAAGACGTCATGGTTTGAAATCATGCATGGCACGGAAGGTTCCCCTGCTTAAACCAGCACAAGTCAAGGCCCGTCTTAAGTTTGCCAATGACCATTCGGATGATACATAGGAGTCATGGAAGAAGGTTTTGTGGTCAGATGAGACCGAAATGGAACGTTTTGGTCATAATTCCACAAACCGTGTTTGGAGGAAGATGAATGATGAGTTCCATCCCAAGAACACCATCCCTACTGTGAAGCATGGGGGTGGTAGCATCATGCTTTGGGGTGTTTTTCTGCACATGGGACAGGACAACTGCACTGTATTAAGGAGAAAATGACTGGGGCCATGTATTATGAGATTTTGGGGAACAACCTCATTCCCTCAGTCAGCGCATTGAAGATGGGTCGTGGCTGGGTCTTTCTACATGACAATGACCCGAAGCACACAGCCAGGAAAACCAAGGAGTGGCTCCGTAGGAAGGATATCAAGGTTCTGGCATGGCCTAGACAGTCTCCAGACCTAAACTCAATAGAAAGTCTTTGGAAGGACCTGAAACTACGTGTTTCTCAGCAACAGACCAGAATCCTGTCTGATCCAGAGAAGATCTGTGTCGAGGAGTGGGCCAAAATCCCTCCTACAGTGTGTGAAAACCTGGTGAAAAACTACAGGAAACGTTTGACCTCTGTAATTGCAAACAAATTCTACTGTACCAAATATTAACATTGGTTTTCTTAGGTGTTCAAATACTTATTTGCAGCTGTATCACACAAATAAACCATTAAAAAAATCATATATTGTGATTTCTGGATTTTTCTTTTTAGATTATCTCTCACACAGTGGACACGCACCTACATTGAAAATTTCACACCCCTCCATGATTTCTAAGTGGGAGAACTTGCAGTATAGCAGGGTGTTCAAATACTTATTTTCTTCACTGTATCAAAGACAAACTGATCTTAAAAGCTGTCATCGGTCAAGAAAATCAAGTTCAGAGAGTGTTAAAGTATGTTTTAAGAATGCTTTATTTGTCATGTCATCCAGCACTAAAGATGGAACACAAAGCGCCGGACTGATCACCTCAGATCACTTAATACCTGCCCATGGTGGTCTCAAGCCAGTCAATAAAGATGCAGACCTGAGGTACAGAACAGATTGCCATAAATCAGGGTGGTTGAATTCTACACTATTTCAATCAGGTTTTGTCAGAGCAGGTTTGAAACATACCCTAGCGTAGACACCAGGGTGGTCCTTCTCGGCACATCCGTAACCCCAAGACACAACACCCTGAAGCTCACCGTTGCACACCACGGGGCCACCAGAGTCACCCTGACCGCACAGAGTCAAATGTTTTACACAAGACTTTGACAGTATGAAATGCTGAATGTTTACATTGCCGAAAATCATCAATGCATTAATGCATGTATTGTATGACTCTTTGGGTATATATACAGTATACAGTATGTGGTTTCTTGATTTTTCAATGGTTTCATGAAACGCTGCATCAGCATTTTACTATTCCCTTTTGGTGGAATCTTGGCTAAAAGCACTTATTTTGACATTAAAAATGGATTTGAAATACCTGGCAAGAGTCCTTGCCTCCCTCAAGGTATCCAGCGCAGAACATGGCATTAGTGATCATGCCGGGGTAGGCGTTCTTGCAGTCTTTGGTGGACAGGATGGGGATGTCCAAGCACTGCAGCTTGTTCTTGTCAGCGGCTAGAAGACCGATTCGGGTGAAACTCAAAGTACACTTGAAGTTGGAAATAACATCTGCTTGTTGAAAGCATACTTCCCAAAAAGTTTGCCCTGAGAAAATCTGCAAGCAAAAGCTAACGTGACTCACTGGAGCTCATGGTGTTGCCCCATCCCGCGACTTTGCACATGGTGCCGGCAGGGGCACAGCTGCTGGGCAGAGCCACGGGCTTCACGTACTCATTAAGAGTGGCAGGTTTGCTCAACTTGATCAGCATGATGTCATTGTTGATGTTGTATGAGGTGTAGTTGGGGTGGCGGATGACACGGGAGGACGCGATGAACTGCTCCGTTCCCTCGGTGACCTTGATGTTGTGCTCGCCGAGACGCACTTCCACGCGGCTGTGGAGCGTTTGGGGTTTTAAAAAAGGTCACTCACAGGATTAAGGCACATTCATCAGATGGGGGGGGGTATACATACGACTTGTAGCAGTGAGCGGCGGACACGACCCAGTTCTCATTGACGAGGGAGCCTCCGCAGAAGTGGTAGCCGGTGTTCAGAGACACGGTATGGGGCTGTGAGTAGGGCGTGCACTCATAGCCTCCGACGATCTTGTCGTCCTCCGTGGCAACTAGGAAAAAATATGGGAGAAACCTGGTAATGGAAGTTACCTCGAGAAAATATCACCAACTTCTTATCCCTGGTTGACAAATGAATGATTAAACATCAAGTCACTGGCAAATTTGTCTCGCCTAGTTGATATATACGAGCTTGTCAGCATGCAAAAGAAATCGAATCCAAGGCAGATCCAAAGTTGAAAGGACCCAGTCCGATTGGAGTAAAGGTGGATTGATTGATCTGTACTGGCAACCTAACAGTGCCAGACTTGGGATCATCGCTTCATTGTCTTGCCACCCATCTCTGTTGCAATTTTTACAACAAACCTTTATCAGGAAAGAATGGGTGAGTGGTCCTTCACTAAATTTCCTTCCTGTTTTTCAACTTCCACTCCAGCCGGTTTTGGAAGCAAACTATTAGGCTTTGAATTACCTGGGCCATTCCTCAGTTACTGCCAAGTCCCGGGTCTACATTGGATCGATCACGATGCACACTAGCGCGGTTTTTAAAAACAGACCCATTTATTTATCATGGCCATCCCTTGTGGACTTAGTGTCAAGTTCCTCTCTGTAATCTGAGTCAATCACGTCCTCGATTTTCAAGGCGCGTTGAACTCACAGGCAGCTCCGATGAGCAGAACGAAGACCAGACACCTCATCGTTGCTGAGTGATCTTGTTGATGAGAGGGCCTTTCCTGGAGGCTCGGTTTATAACTGTCGCAGGGAGTGCTGCCCTCCTCCATGGCCCATCCTGATTGGTTAGCAGGGAGAACCAATTACAGGTGGAGGATGTTGGGGTGTTTTGTATCAGCTTTTGTTCATTTATGATTTTCTGTCAATGTCAGATTATCAGATTTGAGTATTGTGGCGATGGGTTGACATATTTCCCTAATAAAACCACGGGACTCGTTAACTTTTGATGTGTCGGACTTTCGTTGCTCTTCTGCGTTTTTGCCCAACTGTCAAAATTCAAATCGTGCTACATTTTCACCATTGTTCCTATAAATTCAGATTTAGCGTGAATAGACATGGAACTTCAATGCATTTAATTTTGTTTTGCTTAAATGCTTGTGGTGACATAACGGCTTGTGCGATTAAATATCTCAGCATGTGGATGTTTCCCACGATTTTCTATCTCAAGTACTCGTGACAATCTTGAAAAGCAAACAGAGAAATCAGGTCATTTTTAAAACACATGGGTAACACAACTCAACTGAACGCAGGTTCCTGGAATGCAGAATGATTACTTTTCATTAAAAAATGTAAACAAATTGTTGCACCAATGAAATGTTGGGGCAAGCCTTACTATTTTGTAAAAATCCATCCAAACTATCTGAATTCCAATGTTAAGTATAACCTCTGTTGGTACATTTGGTTATCACTGCACAATTTACCGATGCACAACTAAGCATCCAAAACACATTATGCAGTATGCAAAATTATTTAATAAAGTGTCTGATTTTAGGTTGGTACTCGATACTTGAAATTGTAGGATCCCGAAGCAGCAGGCAAAGTAACAAAACATCACTTTGTGTATTATGTAACATCACAGGTAAGAGGTAAAAGTAAAAAAGGGTTGAGTGAATAATTTTGTTCAGATGGGCTACGTGATCAAATGTTTTTGATCGACTGCATCATAAGACTTCAGACCCCAATCAGCCGCTGGGCTTGTGAATGGGCCATCTGCAGAAGGCTTGAAAAGCACGTCAAGGTCATCCACGCAAAAAAACAAAAAAACCCAACTGAATTTATATACAGCTACTTTACAAATCGCGATCAAATTCTCAAATGTGAATTTGTACTTATGAAAAAATGCTACAATTGGTGAGCATGTAGTTCAGCAATTGAAAAACGTAAAATAAAATCTGGCAGGGGTTCTGCTAGATTTGTCTGGATCTTGGACAATTGACCCCTCCGTGGATATTGCGCAATCCGTGTCACTGACCAATCAGAGGCCAGAGATCTGCATAAACCAAAGCCCGTTTTTGCTCCCGGCATTTTCTCAGACAACATTGCATGGTCCAGTATAGGTTTAGTTAGCGTTTTATCGCGTATTTGGGTTATTTAACAAAAAATATGGTTAAGAGGTGTAGTCACAGACTTTGTAATAGTGACTGAGATAGTTGGTGGAGTTCGATTCGTACCCTTTCCAAAACTGAAGACTGAGTATGAAAAATGCCTTCGATGGGTCAAACTTTGTGGAAGACCGCATCATCAACTAAATCCATCTTATATCAACCGGAACAGATATGCTTGCACGAAGGTATGACCTATATTTGATTTTCAATACATGTCTCGTATAAATGAATTCGAAGTTCTTCGCTAGCATAACACTGCTGCGTGTGAACGATTGACACTTATTCTTTGTTGAGCGATATTTAGCGATGATCGGACTGCACAAACGTATTGATTTCTTGCTGGCTCGCGGCCGAAAGTTAACCAGACTGTGTTTGCACGAAGATATGCCCTAAATTTGATTTTTAATACACGTCTCGTATAAATGAGTGAGACGTTCTCCGCTAGCATAACATTGCTACGTGTGAACGATTGACACACTTATTCTTTGTTGAGCGATATTTAGCGATGATCGGACTGCACAAACGTATCGATTTCTTGCTGGCTCGCGGCCGAAAGTTAACCAGACTGTGTTTGCACGAAAATATGCCCTAAATTTGATTTTTAATACACGTCTCGTATAAATGAATGAAACGTTCTCCGCGAGCATAACATTGCTACGTGTGAATGATTGAATGAAATCAGAAGCATGGCGTCTCTCTCAGTTAAGAATGTATTGTATTTAGAATCTATAATATATCGTTGATTTGAATGAAATCAGAACCATGGAGTCTGTTTCAGTTCAGAATGTATTGTATTGTATTTGCCATTTTTACTGTTTGTCTTACGTCAGCGCACGTGGCGTGACGTCACTTCAGGAGGCGTGGTTAAGTGCCCTGTACGGAGGGGTCAATTCACCAAGGCTGTGTCAGCTTTTTCCTCGCAAAGACTATTCCAGGAATCCAATTGGTCAAAAGCAACCTTTGGAGGTGTGTCTAACAGAGAGCCAGGAGTGGCACCTTCCAATATAAACTGAACCTTTGGCTGAAGTCCTGCCATCAACAGGATCAACTCAGCAACGATGAGGTGTCTGGTCTTCGTTCTGCTCATCGGAGCTGCCTGTGAGCTCAGCGACAGAAATCAGCAACCTTAAAGAGAGTTCATTTGGTTGATGGGTTTGTTGTTTTTTTTTTTCCAGTTGCCACGGAGGACGACAAGATCGTCGGAGGCTATGAGTGCACGCCCTACTCCCAGCCCCATACGGTGTCTCTGAACTCCGGCTACCACTTCTGCGGAGGCTCTCTCGTCAATGAGAACTGGGTCGTGTCCGCCGCTCACTGCTACAAATCGTATGTAGACCCGCCGATCTGATGAACGTGCCTCAATCCTGCGAGTCACTTTTTTAAACCCCCAAACGCTCCGCAGCCGTATGGAGGTGCGCCTTGGAGAGCACAACATCAGGGTCACCGAGGGAAAGGAGCAGTTCATCAGGTCCTCCCGTGTCATTCGCCACCCCAACTACAGCTCGTACAACATCGACAATGACATCATGCTGATCAAGTTGAGCAAACCCGCCACTCTTAATGAGTACGTGAAGCCCGTGGCTCTGCCCAGCAGCTGTGCCCCCGCCGGCACCATGTGCAAAGTCGCCGGATGGGGCAACACCATGAGCTCCAGTGAGTCACGTCAAAATAATTGAGATCTAATCTTAACTTCTTGGATGAGCACATTTGGGCTTTCCTAACTCAAAATTAGAACAGTCTTTAACGGCCAAGTGTAAAGCTAGATCAGTACTGATACATACGTGTCAATATTTAAGGATAGCCTTCTTTGGTTTAAGCTCTACCCTAGTATTTCTTTGATCCTTGGCATACGGTAAATAAAAACAAGTTAGCTCATCTTATATCCAAGGTCAGGCGTCAGGAGGTTACTCATTCTCCATATTCTGTACCACATTCAAGCCGCTGACAGGAACAAGCTCCAGTGCCTCGACATCCCCATCCTGTCCGACAGTGACTGTGACAATTCCTATCCCGGCATGATCACTGACGCCATGTTCTGCGCCGGATACCTAGAGGGCGGCAAGGACTCCTGCCAGGTACTAAGTGGCAAAAGGAACTTCTCTAGGAATTGACGGGAAATTGTTAACTGTTTGTATCATGACTCCATCAGGGTGACTCTGGTGGCCCCGTGGTGTGCAACGGTGAGCTTCAGGGTGTTGTCTCCTGGGGTTACGGCTGCGCCGAGAAGGACCACCCCGGTGTCTACGCCAAGGTATACCAAGATACACGAGATAAAATGAGTGAACCGGGCTAATCAATAGGGATTGGAGTGGACTCCTTTCTATTATTTACTGACATTTTGGATAGTTCCGTGTCCCCTTTTTGGTGACAGTTTGTGATAAACCCTTTCCTTGCTTCGATGGACATAACCATATCCAAAAGGCAAAAAATAGAATGGACTTTCAAACAATGACACATTCCAATATCCATTTCAATGAAATGAAGTCAAGATGTTCCAAAGTGGGCCAAACATCAGTTTCACAATCCTTTACAAAGCGAACAAACATATTTGTTTATCCGCAGGTGTGCCTTTTCAACGACTGGCTGGAGCGCACCATGTCTATGTACTGAGCTCCTGTGATCACCTGTGCTTCAGCATCTTTTACCGCAAGGAATGCCACAGTACTTTCTCACAAATGTGCAGAAACTTTCCATCTTAATAAACAAAGGTTCCAACTTCCATACAGTTTGTGATGTCATTTCTTAGTTGTATTTCTTCATTGAAAAAATGGCTTACATTCTTACAAGGGTGAAACGAATATTTGATCCACGATTCATAAAAGCCGAATTTGACACAAATCCGGAGGCAAGGCAAGGTCAGAGAGCCGTTTACAACTAAACTTGGGCAAAATGAGTTTTAAACGAGTATGGCGACATTTTCCCATCAGCGCCATGTCAGCTGTTTTATTGGTCAGCAGGACCAGAGGTAATGTCGATTACAGCAGTTGGCAGTCAATAAAACACCTCAGAAAACAGTCCAATTGTAACCCCGCCGAAAGGGCTGTGAAGCTGGGATCCTCAAAAGTTTTCAACGTAAACTCCAAATTTGAGAATTACACTGACATAGAAAGGGCATAGCAATTAATATGAAACACATATCAATTTATTACCTTGTGCATTCCAGAACTTCAGCTGTCTTCTGCTTTAACGAACCACAGTTTTTAAGATGAGTGGTGTATTTGGGCCTTCATTAGAGACTTGTTTCATGTAATCCATATCTTAATAAAACCATTATAAAGCTGCAATTTTAGAAACCATCAGTACTGTACAAGAACCAACATACAACAGTGCCACACATTGTTTGGAGCACTTCAGAATCAATATTAAGCTAATAGCAAGACAACAACGTAAAACATTTCAATAAAATATATTATACTTAGCAGAAATGTGCATTATTAAACGCATTCATTATCGCAGATCGCTACATATGTTTCGCTAGCTCAGCTTGGCAGGATCAAGTTTTCCTCTGACCACCCCACAGAGGACACAAAATTGGCGATGTCATCGGAGGACAGCGCTCTCTGCCCCTGTGAGGATACATTTGAAATCTGGTTAAAGAAACAGTCTCAAGGCCAATGTCGTTTGAGTACGACTGATTTTGAAGGCCCTTGGGCAGATTAGGTAGACTCGGAAGCATACAGGGACATGAAAAATGACAAACAGATTTGGTCAGAGCCACAAATTTGGTCAGGCCCTTGGATGAAAGGAAGGATGGAAGGTAGCAAGGGACGAAAGGCTAAAATGGGAGTTTTTTTTTATTTGTTTTCACCAGATCAACACACACTAGACTTGAATTCCCTAAACTTAATTTGAAGCCTTCGCCCTTGTTTATAACCCTGACCCCTGTCTTGAAATCTTGATTTGTAACTTTAACTACAGGGCTAAAATCCCCGTTTTGAAACCCTAAACCTGCTTTCAAACCCCATTTTGAAACCAAATTTCCCATTAGCGCAATGAACAGTTTAATAAATGCAATTTTAAGAAACCATTTTCAAACGTAAATGAGAAGCCAACTTTTCTTTTGTAGGGGGATCCTTCGACTCGTACTTCCCTTTTCGAGACGGACGTATTTTGTCGACGCACCGCCAATGTCAGACCAACAGAGGCAGCCTTTTCCTCGTTTACTGACCTCGACTTTTAAATCTACTTGAACTATCTTCGCATTTAAGCAGTACAATGCTTTGAACAACGTAGTGTTCTTCTTCTTCAAAAGGTCGTTTTTCACCAAGTTGTCCGTACGCGCAAGTGGTGAGCGGACGTCGCCAAGATGCGCCTGACCCTGCAAATGTTGATCTCCCACGGCCGAGTGGGCCGCAAGATGGGGCTGGGGCCCAAGTCCCGCATCGATATGCTGCGGAACATCCTCACCGGGCTCGTGCGGCACGAGCGCATAGAAACCACCGCGGCCCGGGCAGATGAAGTCCGCTTCTACGCCGAGAAGGTAACTCGTCAGCTGGAGGAGCGAGCGAGCGAGCGAACGAACGAGACTAGCGGCGAGCAGATGGCAACTAGTGCAGTTCTACCTCACTACTAACATCTTTAGGTCCTACCAGTGTGCAACTGACAGAGTAGTGAGGTTAACTACTAATAATTAGTAAGCTAGTAGTGCGCTGAAATGTCGTTCTCGTGAAGAGAAAGAGTATACTAGTTCATGGACGCTGTTTGTGTACAGTATATAAAGTATTAAATTCAGTGGAATCATCCTATCCCATCCTCATCCTAGTGGACATCAAATAAAATGTAAAACGATAGAGGAGCAACAAATCTAAACGCTTTTAACATGAAACAAACAAAGCAACAACAACAACAAAAAAATATTTCTGGTACAACAGAAAAAGAAGAGATTCCATTTAAGTTTAGCTCATGGGGCGTGCTAGAGCACACACACACACACACACACACACACACACACACACACACACACACCACACACACACACACACATATATATATATATATATATATATATATATATATAGACTAAAATATTCCAGAATATCTGTACAATCAGAAATATAGATTCCAAATACAAACAATTATACACGCACATGAAATTGTACAACTTCAGCATAACTCTTTTTGTAAGTTGTGATCCTGTTGATGGACAAGGAACAATATTTGCAATTGTCAAATAAGAAATAGTTGGAAGTTATTATATTACAAACGTAAACTTCATTTGACAATATTTTTATTTGGTATAAATAATGTAATGTGGAAATGGCTGTAGTAAATTGAAAAAATTATTGCATTTCTTAATTAAAACAAAATTATTGTTGGATAGAGAAAAGACAAAGAAACATTTTTCTGAATGTAAAAAAAAAAAAAGAAAACAATTTAAATGGATTTAAAAAAGTTTTTTTAGTACAATGTAGATAATTTTTCATTTTTTTTATTGCACCCGCACGTATTGTGACAGCTGATCGACTACGCCAAGAAAGGTGACACGGACGAGAAGGCGATGAAGATGGCAACTTTTTGGTTGACGGTGCGTGTGCATGTCTCTAACTTTTTATTGTACAAAAGTACTGATACTTGGCAGGCCGTTAAATGATTGTATTGATCAATTGCAATTTTCATTTTGTATAACACAACGTATCCTTACTAACATTTGGACCGCTGCAGGAGAAGGATCTGGTCCCAAAGCTGTTCAAAGTGCTGGCTCCGCGGTTCGAGACCCAGTCGGATGGCTACACGCGCATGGCCCGCATCCCCAACCGGCAGAACCTGGACCGAGCCAAGATGGCCGTGCTGGAGTACAAAGGCAACCCTTTCCCGCCGCTCTACCCGGTCAAGAAACACAACCCGCTGACCCTCATCAACCAGCTGCTCAGGGGCTACCGGGAGGACAAGGCCAACTCTGCCCCCCCTGCAGCCCAGTCATCAACCACTGGATAAAAACTTCCAAATGATATTTTTCTTACGACCCATTTGTTGAACAGCAGATAAACTTAACTTACAAGGCGAATACGTGCTCACTTGAACAGAGAATGAGGCCAAACAAAGTTGTAGGTTAAAATCCCAATTGCATTATTCCTGCGTGGAATTTTGATGCACCATCGTATGAAAAGGATGAATGAAATATCAATGGGGAAAAACATGTTTGCATTTATTTTCCTTGGGAAAAGATTTAAAGAGAAAAAAATAAAGTTTGTAAAAGTCAAAATATTCTCGTTGTCCCATAAAAGCACTGAATTATTGTTTTTCCCCCACTTTTTCATTTTTTTAAAAAAAAAGCATTTTGGAGGAAATTTTTTTAGGCTGAGGTAGAAATCTTTTTACATCTACTTCTCACCCCCCCAAAATAAGTTTTTAGAAAGCAAGAAACATGCAGTAAAATAGTATATATTAATACTGTGTATTATTTAAATTTACCGTTTTGAAATGTGACACCACCAAGAAAAAAAGTACATTTATCCTTCTGTTCAGGTGGCAGTACACCACCATTTACATTTTTTTTTCATGAATTTTTTTTTTTTTAAAGGTTGCTTTTTTTTTTTAAACAGTTTCTCAAAGGAAATAACTTCCCCACTGTTAATGAAGAAGATTTTGGACGGTGGTGGTGGGGTCGGGGGGTCTTTTCATGTGAAACAGCAGTAAGAAATATTTTTTTGATGAACTTCGCATTCATTTTTTGGGTCCCTTTCATGACTCAGAACAACTTTTCATTTTCTTCATAAAAGTAGAATTTTAAATGAGTTTGTCAAAGGCAGAATATTCTCATTCATTTGTCTAAAGGAAAAGGTTTATTTGATTTTGAGGGAGTTTTTCATACGAGGAAAAATACATTTTTCTGTCCAATAGGCAGTGGTAAGAACACTTTTCATTTTGAGTTCCTTTGACTAATAAAAAAAAAAACAAAAACGTGTGTACATAGTTTGGAGGCGGGGGGTAATAATGAAAATCTCATTTACTCATTTCTGTTTCTTCAAGGCAGCAAGCAGTAAATAAGGGACAAACACAGATAAGGCCTATAGTAAACAGTTTTTATTCTTATTTTGGCAAAAAGTGAATCATATCTACAGCATATTTGACACCATTAAAATGCATTTGAACAGTGCTTCCTTCAGTGCTGTGTGCTCTTAACCAGAAATGCTTTAAAAGAACAAAAACAAGCTGTGCTCTTCTTTATCACGTGTACATCAGAATTCATCTTGTGGTCCACTAGTGTGTTTGATCTGGTTTCGGACTCACGGGAACAGAACAATGCGCAAACGATTGACAAAATGGTGGACACGTCAAAAACCGAATGCACCAAACGTGATCACACAACCAAGATTCTTCCTTCAAGTATCGCTCTGACTTCATGTACTCCACACTCACGCTCACCGTAGATTAAAAGTGAAGGGTGGGATTAAAAAAAAACAATACAGCGTCCCCCCCCCCCCCCTCCCACTTATCGCAGACCTTTCAGCATTTTTTTTTAAACAGTATCCAGGCCAAGTTTGAGATTGGAGTTGTGCACCTTGTGCCGCAAAATGTTGCAAATCATTGAGAATATATGATAGTTGTTGTATGCTCTTTTTCTATTGGCTCTGCTGCTGCTCAGCGAAAGTAAATTTGCACTCGTTCGAAAGTTCGTAATGTATGTATGACATTTCATTCTAGCATTAAGCTAACGTATGCTGGTTAGATGCAATATGGTTTGGTGTCTAAATGTTTAATTTTCTATTCTTCATTGTGTCAATTTTATAGTAAACTTCAAGTGGGAGCGACAAGTGGATGCTTTGCCTGCACTTCACGCGGTGTCGTCTTGATTTTCTCAAAGTGATGCTATACAATCTTGACAGCGAGAAAATGACAAAAACTGCTTAAGAATACCTTAGCAGTGCGCTTTGATAAGGTCCAATCCGTTAGAAGCATGGGAACGTATCCCGGTGACAAACGCGGGTTCGCTGTATTACGAGTGCGATAAAAAGTCACAATCTTATGAGAACCAAATTGTAATTTTGCAAGATAGGAGAAAAAAAAAAGTTGGATTAAAAACTTGTGTTGACCTCACTTGGTTTGAGGGTGACAGGAAGAGATATTCATGTATCCACACAATACTGTATTTTGACCATTTTTTCCCCCTCCTTTTGACTCTTTTTTTTTCGAGCAGCAGAAGCTGGTGGTACAATCAACACCATGACGGGGTCGTATTTACATGGCTGCGCTTACAGCATGTTCGCTAGCTGTGACTATAACACTGCAGCAAGGTGACATCACAAATAAACAAGACCAGGAACATTAAAGTGCTCCATGCAGGACACAAAATGTACACTTGTTGCACCCCCCACACCCCAACACACACACTGCAGTAGTAGTAGTAGTAGTTTGATGTTAAACTGGAAATTCAAACGTTCACACACACGTTTGCTGTTTCTAGATGACGTCAGCTCCTCCATGGGGTTAGGCGTGTCACGCTAAATACATTCAAAAGACTTTTTATTTTTTAACACTTAAAGTGATACCCTCAAGGCTGTACACCTTAAACGCTCGTCTTATTTGACAAATCTAAAATCAAACCGTAATTTGATTTGAGCTCACTGATTCGGAAGATAAAGTACGAAGAGCTTGCTAAAACTAGCTGACTGAATTGAAGAATTGAGTCGTTGTAAGCACCCCAAAAAAAAAAACAAAACAAAAAAAACAACGGTAATTTCGTAGAGGGATTATCTGAACTATCGTTGCTTTTGGAATTAGCAGATCCTTTAGATTGTTAGCAAATTAACGAGAGCGTTCATATGATTTTGTTAGCTATGAGCTTGAATTTGTTACGCCCCCCAAGAAACCAAAAAGTCCCAATTTTACCATGAAAAAGATGCGATTTTTGGAAAAACAAAACAAAACAAAACAAAAAAAAAAAAACAACAAACGTACAAGAACAACTACAAGTGAAATTTGACCTTTCAGAGAAAGTCAATTTATGAGGGCAAATTGGCATATTACGAAAGCGAAAAGTCGGCAGAAGAAAAGCGCTGAAATATTATGAGAAAGTCGCAATTTACTTGAAATGTTTACGAGAATAAGTTGTCACACTATAGGTTGCAATTTTCCCAAAATAAAATTGTAATAATACAAAATAATTATAACTTTAACATCAATAAGTTCTAATGCTCAGAAAAAGCGGTATTTTTACAATTATAATGTTGAACTCTCGCAAGAAAATGCCTTTTAAGATTAAATTAACTGTACGAGATAAAAAAAAAAAATCACAAGAAAATTTGGAAAAACTTGTAAAAATCAATATATTAATACTGTTGTAAAAAGGTGGAAGCCCTTTTGCAAAAATTGTAATGTAACAAGAATAGTTAGATAAAAAGAAAAAAAAAAATCAAGGTGAAACACTGGCAAATATTTCAAGAAAGTCAATTTATGAGGACATCTTGTCATATTACATACTGAATAACACGTAAAAGTCATAATTTTCCAAGAATACAGTTGTAATATTGCAAAAACGTAATTATTTTACGACACCAGTTGCAGTCTTCTGAGGGAAAAAAATTACAAGTTTACATTACATTACAAATTACAAGTTGTCATGTAATATTACAAAAAAAATCTAATTTTCAATAAATATGTCAAAATTTCCTCATGGAATCTGAAATTTTATGAGCAAAAGGTGTCACATTTTGAAAAAAACGTTGTGGTGTGCAATTGAATTTTTAGAGAAAAGTGGCAATTCCTCCACAAAGAAACATTTACAATTAATTGTCCTACAATAAGTTTTCTTTCAATCATAAATTGTACAAGAACAAGTAATTTTACGAGAATAAGTTATCACACTAGAGGCTCAACGTTTCAAAAATGTCACAATTTTGGAAGGAAAAAATGTCTATTTATAAAAGATGTCAAATGAATGCTTTTCTTAAAATGAGTCCTAATTTTATGCTGCAGATGTTGCAATAAAAAAAAAGGTAATTCGATGAGAAAGTGAGTATTTTCAAGAGTAAAGTTACAATATTATGACGGGATGTGCTAATGCCCTGCGATTGGCTGGCAACCAGTTCAGGGTATGAGCCCACCTACTTCTCAATGACAACTGGGATTGGCTCCAGCGTTCCCATGACCCTCGTGAGGATAAGCAGCTCAGAAAATGGATGGATAAATGCAAATGCTAATGCAATTATTTTGAAGGCTGAAGTGAGCAGTAAGTATCAAATGTTCTCTTATCGTTCGTCACGAGTACCTTCCCCACCGTTGAATTTGGCCGACATCAAGTACTTTGAACTACTGCCGTGGACACAACACTGATGCCTATCGTGTGTATTAATAAAAAGTTGCGCGTTTAATACACACAATAAGCTAATACTGTTTATAGACAACGCGAATGAGGAATACAGTACAAACATGCGTTATTCCTTTTTTTTTTTTTTTTTTTTTTTTACAAAATGAGACGTTTTACATTTCCAGTCTAACACTCATCTGGAATAACCAGCCGTGATGAAGGCGTACAAGAATACAGTGGCACCTTAAACTTACGACATTTTGGATTTTGTGCTAAATTTAACGAGGAAGCTAAGCGCGTGTCACGACATCTCGCAGGCATCCCATCATTTCAAATATGAGTGAAGTTACTCACAAACACTCACAGAACGAATTAAACGCTTAAGTTGGGCTGCGTGAGGACCAATACCAGGTAGCAGTATCGGGCTGATTAAGGTATCAGGTATTAGTTACCATAATAAAATAATAAATAATATAATACAAAATCCGACATGGATTTAATACTCCATGCCAGTAGTTGACGCTACACTGGGGCTGTTCGACACGACGGACGATCATTGTGTGCGTCACAAAGAAAAACCTTTGTTTCTAATTATCTGTCAGTAAGTGTCATATTTATTACTTTTTGATACTACTAAAAAGTAGCATCCAACCTCCCTACTCAGAAGTCAAAGGACCACTGTAGAAATTGATCATAAATATGTGGGCTTCATCCTATCAAAATGTGTAAAAAAATATAAAATAAATTAAATAAATAAAAACAATGTGAATAACGACAAAAAAACAAAAAATGTACATTAAAAAAAGAATGAATTGATGGTCGCAAATGGAATGTAAGTATTATTAATGCAGGAAATAAAAATGATGGCAAGCAGGAGGTTTGTCAAGCTATTTACAATCACGGGAAAAAGAAAAAAGATTTGGGGGGGAATTTTTGTCTTTTTTTTTCCTTCTTCCTTCCTGCATGATGCGCAGAGATCCATCTATTGGTCAAATATTTATTGCTTGTCAAGTGACAATCTCTTCCTCAATGTCCTCATTTTGTACTCACGGCGTTCTCGAGCCCGTCTCACGCCTTGGATGCGAACCCTCCGATGCTGCCGCCGCCCCCCTGCATGCTGAAGTACTCGGTGAAAGACGGCAGTCGTATGGAAAGCGGGGGGGAGCGTGCAGCGGCGGCGGCCGGGCGCGGCGGTATGGGGGGCGGGAGCGGCGGCAAAACCGACACCAGGTCGTCGACGGCGGCCGACGTGGTGATGATCTTCTGCTCGCTGTTCCTCGCCACCTCCGGGACTTTGCGCGGCACCGTTTCCTCCACCGTCTTGACGGGATCCTGCAGTGAAGTCGTGTCACCATTCGGAAGTTAGAAAGTGAAGAAGACAGAATCGTGACTTCAAGTCATCCCTTTACGACAATAAAGGCCAGCAGAAAATTATTAGGGTTTTTTTTTTTTTTTTAGAAAAAGTCATAATTCTAGGAGCCAATGTAATCATTTTACATGTAAGGAATGAATTTTTAATACTAGGAAAAACATTAAAAATTGCAGTCATTGGAGTAATGTAAATATTAAAAGTAGGGAAATTATGAGGACAAGTTATCATATTGTCATTATTTTCCAAGAGTCACGTTGAAGCACAGTATTAAGGTAAAGGTACTTACCGTATTTTCAGCACTACAAGGCGCACCTTCAATGAATAGCCTGTTTCAACATGTTTTCTTCATATTTAAGGCGCACCGCATTATAACGAGCATAGACTAGACCAATGATGCCCAGACTTTTTTACCCCAAGATCTACTTTTCAAGCAGCCAGCCTCTCGCGATCGACGGGGGTGGACGTCTTTTTTTTTTTTTTTTTAAGACTGACCAATGATGAAATAGAATGACCAAGTTGCAAAGATACAAAAATGCAAAATATATTTCCAAGTATATTTAAAAGTATAAGTATATATTAGGATTCTTTATGTGTTAATGTATGTTTATGTGCCTTGCATAACCATATGAGCCAATATTGCACAGCGCAACATAATTAACTATAAACATTTTTTGTAACTATCTGAGTTCACGTTGATGATGGCTAAACACCATACGAATGAAAATGCACACCCGGGCTGTGTCACTCACGTCAGTGGATTCTTTCAACTGCATTGAGAAACACTCACAATCTGAGATGTCCTTCCACACACCAGCCATGGCTTCACCGTACCGTGTAACTGTACTCCTTTACGGTGGTGGCTTTTGCTATAGAACTATATTGTGTGAAAAGTGACAGCTGTGCGGCCGCCAGTTGGGATTTTACTTGGTCCACTTTTCTCATCATCAGCTTGCTTTTCAGCGGAATGTCAGCGTCGTATTTTCCATAAACAGTTCGAAAATGCCGCGACACAATTCCCTTCTTTGGTATTACAAAAGTAACAGTGGCAGATGAGGCAAACTCACTTCGAAAACGACATCGTGACAAAAATGAAAAATTGTCTCGCTGCTGCTTGACTGATCGCCTTGAGTTTAAACTCTACGTCGTAAGCGTGTCTCTTAAGAGGAGCCATTTTGAGTCTTTACACAAACACGCAAATGGAAATGAAAGAGCACGCTTCGCGCAATCATGTATCCCAGCGTCCCAGCATGCAACGTACGCATCTTCTTCCACAGGGCAAAATGGAGTCAGCGGCTGCTTACCGGAGTCGCAAGACCTGTCGTGGCTCACAATTGATCCATATATAAAGCGCACTGTCAGCTTTTGAGAAAATTAAAGGCTCTTAGGTGCCCCCTATAGTGCGGAAAATAAGGTACTTTACAATAAAGGTAAGTGGGGGGGTCACAGAAAAAGTTTACATTTTCTGAGTAAATGTGACTGTTTTAGGAACAAAAATTGTGAAAAGTTGTTTTTCAAATAAAAAGTCTCTCTACTACTACTACAAAAGTGGCCATTTTGTTAAAAAAAAAAGATGACAATTCTCAAGGTCACAATTTTTAGAAGCATAAGATATAATTTTATGCCGTGAAATTCTAATTACTAAAAAGTCATCTAATAGGTTTCAGTCTTTAGAGAAAGTCGCAATTGTATGAGGAAAAAAGTAATCAATTTACGACAATAACAGTAAAGCGAACAGAAAAAATGAATTACGAAAAAGTCAATTTTACAATACGTCGGCATTTGCCAAGAATAAAGTTGTAACACTGGAAAAATGTTTTAGTTTTACAATGAAAGTGGCAATTTTCTGAGAAAAAATGTGGTAATTCTCTTAACGAAAGTTAAAAAGTAAAAAAAAAAAAAAAAAACATAGAAAAACATGTAATACAGAAAAAAAAAAATACAAAAAGTCCTTATTTTACAATGGAAATTATTGTGTTGCAATATTAGGAAAATTGTCTTGATTTTATGATGAAAGTGGCAATTCTTTTGAATAAACTCGAAGTTTAGGAACGAAAATGCAAAAAAATGTTTACAAAAATATTTGTAGCATAACAAAAAGTGAACCACAAAAAGTCCTTATTTTACAATGTAAAACACTGAAATCTGGTAACAAAGTTGCAATTTCCTGAGAAATAACATGAAAACAAAAATCCTACATTGTATTGAAAAGCCCTTTTTGCGGATCTTTTCCACAAAAGAAGCTTCCGAAACAGCTTCGTCATGTTCTCCCCCGCTCCGACTTACTGACTGGATGGAGAAGAGCTCGGTGAAGTTGGGCTGGGAGTCTCCCAGGAAGGAGCTGTTCCCGTAAGCGTGGTGAGGGAAGCTCTCGCCGCCCTCGCCTCCTTTGGGACTGGACAACAGGATCCCGATCTGAGACGTGCGGACGTGGTAGGGGAAGTTCTTGTTGGCTGCTGACGGTCGCGTTATCACCTGTCAAAACACGAGAAAAGGGGCAACATTCATTTCAAGCCTCGTGAGCAACTTGTTCGTGTCTCATTAAACCTGATGTCAAGTGAAAGTGGACTTCAGAACAAAACAGCCAGACGAACACACTTCGGTAGGGGCTGCTGTAATGGCGAGCAAAAGCATGTCCACATGTGAAAGAGCTAATTGGTTTTTGTCCAAGTTATCCATGATGAGACGTCTTTATTTGAACAAATGTATTTTTGTATGAGGTCACACTTGAGAGATGATAACATGGTGAGCTGCTGCTTTGGTTAGTAAGAGAGTTCAAAGGGATTCCAGAGCTAACATTTTGATGTCCATATCAAAACAAGATGAGTTTCTACTTGGTGGGAAAAGGCAGGAGTTTATTTGAGGAAAATGCATTTCTTTGTAAGAGTCCACTCTCGACTGATTAGTAGGTGCAGCTGTTTGTGTTATTGATTTTAAAAAAGTTTGCCATATGATTTTAACTTCTGAAATAATGTTAATGCACGGCGCAGCAACCTATTTGAGGCTGAGGGCTACTTCGTGAGCACCGATCGTATGAAGGGCTATGTGACCTGTTTGAGGCAAATTCAGACTGAGTTCATTACACGTACATAAAATATTTTTGTTTTAATTGATTGTAATATATGACATTACAGGTATCTGAAAATTTTTAATTCACATAAGCAAGTCAGATTCAGAATTTAAAGCACAAATACTAGTAACAATTTGGGGCCTATTGTATTTTTAGAACATACCTCACGGGCACCTTATATGGTCCTCGCGGGCTACCATTCGTCCGCGGGCACCACGTTGGCGACCCCTGTGTTAATGTTTCAATAGTTTTATCATATTTATCAGTCCAATTCTACAAGATTTTGGCTATTTTTCTCCAGAAAAAATGTGAAGTTAGCATAATTTTGTGCAGTCCCCCCAGACCCGCTTAAAAAAAAGTCAATGACATTATACATAGTATAGAGGAAAATGGGGAAAAACAAATCCCATTTTATAAATGTATCCTGCCATTTAGTGGTAATAAAAAATCTGTACATCGTTTAAAGGGCGGGGAAGGGGGCGTCTACCTCCCACCCTTGGGGGCGGGTTTAGGTGCTGGCTGGAATGTGTATGGGGAGGTCTAAGGCTCGGTGTTGTGGGGCTGGGCAGGGCGGCCCTCTTCATCTGTGGTGCCTGATGACCCCAACCTCCAGCAGCCATGCCTCTTAATCACTCACATAGCACACACTCACAGTACTTACTGTGTATATTTTTCTCAGGGGGTTGGGAGGCTGCAGGTGTTGGACTGCGTTTCAGCACGTCAGTGCTGTTCCCCGGCCTGGATGCCCTCCACCTCCGGCCCCGTGGATTTCATCACATTGTCATCATCACGCACATCCTTAAGTGTCATCTCTTGGGGATGGTGGGTCTTGGGTGTGGGGGGGATTTGGCTTTTAGGCAAAAGTTCCTGGCAGCCCTGCCACACCACCTCAATCTGTCACACTAGTTTTTATTTCATTTTTATTTAAAAGATAAACTACTAGGGGGCATGGTGGCTCAGTTGGAAAGTGTTGGCCTCCCAGTTCTGAGGTTCCGGGTTCAATCCTGGACCCACTTGTGTGGAGTTTGCATGTTCTCCCCGTGCCTGCGTGGGTTTTCTCTGGACACTCCGGTTTCCTCCCACATCCCAAAAACACGCAACATTAATTGGACACTCTAAATTGTCCCTAAGTGTGATTGTGAGTGCGACTGTCTGTCTGTCTCTATGTGCCCTACGATTGGCTGGCAACCAGTTCAGGGTGTACCCCGCCTCCGGCCCATTGACAGCTAGGGTAGGCTCCAGCACTGCCTTGTGAGGATAAGCGGCTCAGAGAATGGATGGATGGAGAAACTACTATTTAACACAATCTTAAAGTTACATTTTTAATAGAAAATTGGAATGTTACAGTGTCATGCATTTTCCAAATAAAATTTGAATCTGACCAGATGTCAGAATAATACGAATATATTTTTGCTTTGCGCCCAATAACAATGCTCAAATGTTTCTCCTTCCATTGTATTTAACCGCTTAGTGTATGTTAACTACCAGTCTATTGAACTGGTTTTGTCATGTTTCATTATTATAAGTTCAAGTGGCCCTCCGCCTCCTTCCACTTTCCATTTTCCTGTATGTGGTCCTCCGTGAAAAAAGTTTGGACTTCTGGGGCTAATCAGTCAACACTTTAACGCCAGTGTGTGAACATAATAATTAGTGATTATCCAATGGGGAAAAAGATGCATCTATTTGAGGGAGGCATTTATTTGTACAAATGCCTTTTTATATGAGGCCAGCTACAACTTTTTAATGTTCGTATTGTGACCCAGATCTAGTAATTACTTACTACCCGGAGGGAAAAGGGAGACCTCCATCTTAGAGGGAGATGTTTATTTGCTCGTCCTTCAAATGTACAAACCAGGAAAACGATGTGGGCGTAGAGGTGGATGCCCAGCTGAATGCCGTTGACGATCTTCTCCCGAGCCCAACGGGGGATGCCAAAGTTGGCGATGAGAGCCATCACGGGCACGGCGAAGAACCTAAAAAGAACATGAAATGCTCCCACAATAAAAGAGAATCAAAATGCAATATGAAAATGACACAGCCTGGCTTGATAATAGCGGAGCGGGAAAGGTCCACTCTTGTGTGCCAAAGCAGTGAACAAAAGAAAAAGAATTGTTTTAATCAGCATTTTTACATATCGCAGGTGTCAAGCCGAAACCTATGTCCAAATATGGCCAGTTGATTTTTTTTTTAATTGAATCTATTTCTTTTTATTTAACCCTTATAAATTGGTTTTGCGATTCAATACCATTGGTCATTCTCCATACAGGTATGTTATTTTTACAAATTAGTAACCAGTATAAAGTACTGAAAATGGCTTGCTGTCTTTATTGCTCAACAGACCCGTTTTTAATTTTTCCTGAAAAATGACAGTTTTGGAGATGTGAGGGTTCTGCCCGACGCCAGTGACATAAAAAATGGAAAAAAACAATCACAACTGCAATGATTTTAAAGGTGTTACCTGAATCCAAAAATAAATATATATTCAAAATAATATTCAATCACATGTAACCAGTTTTTAAAGTCAAAACTAATATGAAATATAATTTTTGTTTCGAAATTTGGGCATGTTGCTATTCTTCTGTTTTTGATTGTTTGATCGATTTTGTACTCTTATTCTAGTGTTCAAAATAAACGTTATTTGCATTCATTCATGATACATTAATCCACGTTTTTATTTTTTTGTCAATAGTAATTAAACTAAATGATAAAAACTTAAAAGCCTCTTAAAACATTGCCTGTTTAAATCTATTTTTAATTTGTATTTGAGACCTTACTTTGGTGAAAGATTATTAAAATTATTATGAAAATACAAAGATTTTTTTTTTCCATGGGTCACACAGAGAACGGATAAGAGGGCCAATTTAAAACAACTGTAAATTCGATTGACAATAAAAGTAGAGTTCCACGGGGGTTCACGAATAAACTCTCTGAGAAGGTTCTTCCCGCTAATGAATCGCGGCTGTGGCGGTCCGAGGACTCACCATAGGGTGTAGGTGGTGAAGAAAGGGACGTAGAAGGGCTGCTTTTCAGGGTAGTGCTTGAGCGAAACCAGCACGGCGTAGCAGAACCACACGTACGCCAAAAGCTGCAGGCCCATCAGTCCGTAGCCCGCCGGGCTGTCGTAGGCGTACAGAACCTCGCCTGGATCGAAGAACTGAAAACACATTTCGACACGTTTCATTGTGACATTGACACGTTCATCCCCGGTGTCCTTACGCTCACACACACACACACACACACACACACACACACACACACACACACACACAGGTCGTGGCCCACTACCAGAATGCAATTCACGGTCCAGCAAGCGCCCCGTGTGGCCAAGTTACCTGCTGCTACATAATTCATTGGCCCGACACCTCGCCACGTAGGCCAGTTCTGCTCAAATCCAGAGAAAGTCGAGCCTGTTGAATTCCGAATTGCGCTGGAGAGGCTGGAGCATAACCCATATTTGGCTTATTTTTAGCGGGAGCTCCCCCGAGTGTGGAGCTCTTCATCACTATCGGCTGCGTGGTTTTAGACCGGGTATATATAGCTGCCCCGCTTCCCCCACTGTACGTGGAATTGCTGCTGTATCTACATGAAGCAGGCTGTTATTAATTCATCATACGCTCGTGTCCGGAACATCACACTCGGAATGTGGAGATGCCGCATCGTTAATGCGGGTGAGGATGGAACACCGGCCGAATGGGGGACTCTGCAGTCTGTCCGCGTGGCAATGAGGTGCCTGCTTGCACCGTCAGAGATACTTCAACGGAAATAAATGGATTTCAGTCTTACCTTGATTTACGAATGTAATGCTGTAATTCTTGTGCGGTATATTAAATGAATTTCAGGCACTGAAAAGATATTAGAGCGGCACGGTGGGTCAGCTGGAAAGTGTTGGCCTCACAGTTCTGAGGTGCGGGGTTCAATCCCGAACCCGCCTGTGTGGAATGTGCATTTTCTCTCCGGGCTTGCGTGGGTTTCTTCCGGGCTCTCCGGTTTCCTCCCACATCCCAAAAACATGCAACATTAATTGGACACTCTACAATTGGCCCTAGGTGTGATTATGAGTGCAACCGTCTCGATGTGCCCTGCAATTGGCTGTCAACCAGTTTAGGGTGTACCCCGCCTCCTGCCCGATGACATCTGGGATCGGCTCCAGCACTACCACGACACTCGCGAGAATAAGCGACTAAGAAAATGGATGGATGGATGAAAAGACATAAGTCCATTCCAGACTTCCCTGTTTTTGTTAGTTTTAATGAAGAAAAATACTACAGTGTTACAAAAAAATGTCAAGAAATGTACTGTATTAGTTGTGTTTACGATGTGAGCCTTTAGCACAGGTGTCAAACCCGAGAAATGGGGGCCAGATCCGGCCTAACGCATCGTTTTATTTGGCCCATGAATGCCAAATGATGTCAACATGTATGATTCTTGCTAAAATCGGAATCAAAATTCAAAATTTTGATACGTTAGAATTACGTTGAGGTTGTACAGTAACTGGAATAGTGGTCAAACCAACTTATCTTTAACTTCTAACTTCCTTTAAAAATAGTTATCCATCAATTTGTCATGCATATGTAATAATACGAGGATGAAGCTCTAAATATATACAGTACATGGTTTTACAATCATAGCAGCTTTGTGGGGGAAACCGTAACTACATTGTTGCACGTGGAAAAATGGGTTTGACACACCTGTTTTAATGAACCAGTGTGCTTGAGTAATTGTCCCATCCGAATAAAATGAGAATGCATGTACGATGGTGATTTTCCTTGCTCACATGGGAGGGCTTTATAGTAAAATGGTCCCTAAATTACAAGTCGTCGCGTCGTTACTTTTTTCATCTTGAGTTGCATGTTGTGACAAAACGCCATAGAGGGGCTAACAAAACTAGCATTGATGTTACAGTAGTTATAACCCTTTCAGAATCCTCTGTGTAAAATGACTTAGTGCAGCTTACTGAGTTAATTGTGAAACTCTTCTTCATGTACTATTGACATCTGTGGTATACTGCCCACTAGTGGTCAAGGAACACATACCCGAAGGAGCAAAATGTCAATGGGCATTGAAGCATGAAATGAAGTTGCATAAACTGTTTATTTTGTCAATTTAATTGTGTTACTAAATTATTATTTTATATATTATGATAGTTTAGAGTTCCATTTTTTATTATTAAAATGTTACTATTATTTTTATGTATTTTTTTTGTGGTGCTGAAACAGATGGGATTTTTCTTTTTTCATTTCAATTTGTGAAGATGATTTGAGATGCGAGTGTTTTGAATTACTTGCGTGCTCAAAGAACAAATTATACTAAATTATTCAACCTGAATTGCTCCATCTTTTTTCACTTTGCTCAAGCAGCTGCATATTTTAAGCTTGCTCATGCTGACTAAGGAGAAAATTTTGTGGCACCTACAGGAGGTGAAAACAGAAGAACCTATCGAATCTAGTGATAACTGATTAGATTCTTATGCAGAAAACTTCCCTTTATGGACCTTGCTTTGTTTGTGCTGGAACAGAAAGGACCCTTCTTTAAATTGTTCTCATACAGCTGGATGTGTACAATCAAACAAAATATCCTGTTAAAGATGAGAAATTATGATTCTACAAGCGCAAGTAACCTCTGATGGATTTCTCCCCCCCCCATCAAAAATACTTACAGCTGGTCTGCATAGTGTCAATGAGGTCATTTCCAAGTGCGATCACAAGCGTGGTATAATTTCACAGAGCCAATTTCGCTCCATCTAGTCCAAATGTCAAAACCTGTTAAATTAGCGTGAAATAATAGAACGAGCGGCGTCAGCAGCAGCTGGGCCCCAAACCGGCCATTTTTCATTTATGAATTATCTTCCCACTCGAGTCTACAAAGCCCTCAAGGAGATGAATTTCCAGAGCCGCAACAACACGTTTGCCGGCTTGCACGGAGACAACAAAACATGAAAACTCATTTTCATGTCATAATAGCAGCCCTTCACTTTTGTTTTTCTTGGTCAAGGCTTTGCTGGAGCCAATCCCAGTTGAGTCGGGGAGAAAGGCGGACCCTGCAGTGCTCGCAAGTCAATCGAAGCACACGTGGAGAAAAACAACCATTGAATCAAAAATTCACACCAATGGAGAATTTACTGTCATCAATAAACTCAAAATGAATGTTTTTGGCATGCGGGAGGAAAATAGTTTATTGTAAATGCTGAGATCATTTGAACTCCGTTGCTAAACAAAACGGCAGAACCTTTAATTTAATCAGTCATTCATTTGCTCATGTACATCTATGTTGAATGATTAATCTGCCCAAAAATGATAAAATACATCAATTTATCATATTTTTATCATGTGAAACTAATGTACATGTTCAAATTGAGTTAATTCAAATTACTTGTTTTTTTCCAGTGTGCTGAGGCACCGAAACAGTCTCTGTAATAAAGTGTGGACTGTCACCACATAGTGTAACATTTATGTAGCTTGTTATTTGGAAATGATGTCTTTAAGTGACATTCAGCATTCTAGGAGACGCCGACGACACAATGTGTAGTTCCACTTTCATGTTCTTATTTTGCTTTCCCCTATTGTTGCAAAAAGGCCAGGACAGTACAATAGTGGTTAACAAGCATGCCTCAAAATTTATAGGTTCTGGGTTCAGACCTCTAGTTTGCATGTTCACCCTATGCTTGCGTGAGTCAGGCTGCAAAGTCAGCCGGGAAAGGCTCAGAGAGACAGAAAATATATGGATGTTATTTTAAAACCGTCCTTGTACCAGAAATGATGGATTAGTGCCAGGAGTGATTCAGATGGTTGTGAGCATGCGTAAGTGCGTGTGTGTGTGTACCTCAGCCTCGTAGATGAAGAGGATGACATAGGTGATTGTGTAGACCGTCATATAGATGCTGAGCTTCACCGAGCCGCTGTGGCTGATCCGTGCCCTACCATCCACGCAAAGAGAGTCAAAGTTCACACATTGGTTAGACTGCGATAAAGACAGAAAAGACATTAAGTGTTATACATGTCGAGGGAGGGGACAAGGAGCCATAAAAACAAAAAGAGATTGACGGGCAAAGCAGCAATTCAAGCCCACAACAGGGCCGCTCAGCTCTCATTTGAACTCTATGAATAATAAATGCAAGCTCCCTTTCCTTAAAGAAATACTGAACGTCACTCACAGACTTCTAAATACTACATTAACACATAGTAACACTGGAGGTGAACGAGGGTCTCCTGTATGGCCATCTGGATGAAGGAGACTCGTTCTGTCTGAGGGGAGTGTAAAAACAAGCTGGAGCAAATTGGAGACTGTAGATAATTGTTTGCACGTGTTTATCATTGTCATTTTTAAATGTACATGGTCCTTAAATATCACAATGAATTTGTAACACAAGCACGCATACACACGCGCGCACACACGAATAACATCGCAGGCCCACCTGGTGACGGTGAAACCTTTCCCCAGCAATATGAGCATGAGCAGGAACACCAGGAAACTGATGGAGAAGAGTAATTTCCCTGGAGGGGGTGGGGGGTGGGGGTACGCAAAGAGGAGACAGAGGGTAATAAGGCTGACAAAAATGGAGAGAAAAAAAAAAGAACCAGTCCACTGCGCACACACACACACACACGCGCACACGAAGAATTTTCGAATGCAATAACATTTCCCCATAACCCGGCACATTTGGGGGATTATTATGTGTTTGGAAAGCAGGAACTATTGTTCTAAGGTAGATCTGGAGTAATTTCATGTGGCCAAAGGAAGAACCTGCCACAGGTGAAATATTTTTCAAGTAGCCCACGAACCTTTGTGGTGTGGTCTGCAGCATGGAACATAACTGGTTGATCAATTTTATATCCAGGAATTACAAGTACCAAGAACTAATAGTACACCTTGACAGCACAAAGTAGAAACCTTTGCATAATTAATTACAGAATTACAGGACAAATGTAGTTCCTTGTTAATTCATCAGGGCTGAAAAACAAAGACCGTATTCAAGGCGTAGCTTGATTGAAAGGTCCGGGAAACTTTGGGTTAGGGTCATTATGATTGGATCACTACTTACTGTATTGATTATATTGGGGTTTTAGTCAGTTTTTTTTTTACAACAGGCTGCAGGAAAATTTTATCAAAGATTTTTAGTTTTTTTTTCATTATTCTTGAACTATAAACGTTTGGAGGACCATGGTGTGTTTGGAGAGAAGGAACCATTGTTCAAATCAGCATTTTTACACTTTTTAAAGCAATGGTTTTCTATGACCCATAAAATAGCTTTTACAAAACCTTTGACTTTAAACCGTAAAGCAAAAAATTGGGTGTTTTCTTCGCAAATTTATAGTTACAATCTATGTTAAAAGTGGGATTGGGTTTTGCTTGAATTTGAATTATTTCAGTTCCAATTCCGTGTCCTTGTTTTGGGCCAAGGTTAAAATTTTTTTTCATAGTTTAACTCGGGATTGTCCAAACTATGGCCATCAGTTTTTTTCTGCTTGACTTCGTCTCGGACAAGTCTTGGTCTCGGATAGTCATCTTGAGCAAAAAAACTAACTAGGAACTAGATTTAAACAACAAATCAAAGGTTGCTTGAGCATTAGGTGGAAATACGATTTTAGTTCAACTTACAAAAACGACCAAGAACCAAAAATACCGAGAACTATAGGTGAAAATATGGGTTTAATTGTGGGGGCAATAAGTAGCAAGAATAAAATGTTCCTGGAACTTAAAGTAAGTAAGAGTTCCTAGAACATTAGATGGAAATGAGGCTTTAGTTCCTGAACTGAAAGAACCAATAACAAACATTTTTTGGAAGATTAGGTCGAAATGCAATTTTAGTTCCAGGAATAACAAGGAGCATGAAATGAGTGTTCCTTTGACTTTTCAGGGTATGGAGCCCAAGTTCCCAAAACAACAAGTAGTAAGAATTAAACATTCTTGGAATTTTAGATAGGAATGCGGCTTTAGTTCAAGGAACTACAACTACCAAAAACTAAAATTTCCTGGTACTGAAAGGAAAATTCCGGTGTTTTGGAGTAACAATGTATCCAATAGGTCATTATAATATGTACTCTATCTTGATAATGTGATGTTAAATCTGCTCTCATTTAACAGTGTTTTGAGATGATTTTTATCGACAATTACGACTTTTCAGGTGCACTGCCATTTTCGTGAGTCATGTGACATATGTGCGCAGATGTGCTGTGTCACATGCCATTCCAAACACTCGATTACATGGGACACCATTATGCCCGGCGCTGATTTCTCATATTTATCCTCATCTGATGAAGAAATAGCAGTATCGGTTGATCGGGAAGCTGGAGGAATACGTCCATACAGATTTGTATCTGTGGCTGTAAATAATGTTGAATGTTTGGATGGTTCTTTCAGCAGAATGATGCGGAGTCTCACGAGCTGTGAGCTTGCTACCTGGCGAGCGGGCTACAGGGCTTGCGGGGGAGCGAGCTCACGGTTCCGCTGCTCAAATGAGGAATGAGGATAAATCCGAGAAATCAAAGCTGGGCATAATGGTGTCGCATGTAATCGAGCGTTTGGAACGGCACGTAACACGTCACATCAGCGCACATAGGTCATGTGACTCACAAAAATGGCGGCGCACCTGAAAATTTGTAATTGTCGATAAAAATCTTCTAAAACACTATTGAATGAGAGAGGATTTAACATCACATTATCAGGTACATATTACATGAACTATTGGATACAATGTTACTCCAAACCACTGGAATTTTCCTTTAAGGTGGGAATGTGGTTTACATGGAAAAGAGTATTGAGGCACAGGCTCATTTCCTGACATGAAGTGAACTATAACAGCTTTCACTCTTCTAGGAAGACTTTCGACATGACTTTGAAGCAAGTCTGTGTGAATTTTGGACCACGAATCCAAAAGAGGGCCTTCATCTTTGTTTAACGCAGGAAATCGTGCAAAATAATATTTTAGTGCACGTCCATCAGGACACAATTCACCATTCACTCATTCCATCAGAAGATTACAAGCAAGAAACTCACCGAGTATTTTCAAACTACTGTTGCCGACACCATCCTGGGCGTAGAGGCCCCAATAGACGCAGTGGAAAACCAGACTGAGCACTAGAGAAGCAGAAGCAGCGCAAACATACAGTAGGTGAGATGAAGGTGAAAATAATCGCAACACCAAGGAACATCAACCAGGGAGCATTAATGCCGTTAGGAACAGATCCAGAGAAGTAAGACATTCCCCGTCCATTGTCTCATTTAAGAGAACAGCTCATGTTTTGGCTCCGAAAATTATTTGAGGCGAATCCGTTATGTGTTGTGCCAGCCTGAACACCAACAGCTTTGCAAGTTGAATGTTTTCCCTTCTAATCAGAATTTTCAACCCTTTTTTTAATTGATTTGATCAAACATTTGAACATTTAAAAACTGAAAGAAGGTCAACTTAAAATTACTCCTTACTAATTAGGTTTGAGACCATTATAAATTCAGCAATTTCACTCAAAAGCCCAAACTATTCTTTTTAAGTACAGATTGCGCAAGTGCTTTTGAAACTTCTGGAAGAAAAGGTTAAAAACAAGATGAATTTTCGAGGGAAAAAGGAAGACAAGTCTGTAAATGGGGGCAGAGGGGGCATGGGATGTGATTTAAGGAGAGAAGTGCGTGGACAGCAAAGGAGGCAAGATAAGGAGGGAGAAAGAGATGAGCGTCGGGGCGCTGTCAGTCGCCATGCTGGTTCCCACAGAGGCAGCCTTCAATTGGGCCCATTCAGACGTTAATACGGCCTGATAAGATCAGCGGTGCTCAAGTGTGGATTAAAGCTGCCGCGAGTGTGCGCATGGCTCGCTGTCATCCTGCTGCAACTCCGACCACCTCCCGTTGTGTCTGTAGGACGAAATAACACTCACCCTCCACACCTGCGGCCATCATAAACATTTTGTAGGTGGTGTGAAGAAGCTGTCGTCCCTTCAGATTGTCTGCAGAAGGAAACACATGAAGGGATGAGGATGATGACGGAAGAAGGTTGGGGTGCACTAAAGCAATGCTAACAGATGGCGGGGAGGGGGGGCAGGAGAGGTGCAGAGAGCACCAGACATGACAATAGAATGAGGCAGAGCCACCATTAGCATGCGTCTATATACAGATGAATCCATCTCGTGTGCATCTTTGTGCTGATGCATAATTTATGAGCCCAAACCCTCTCCCAAGGAGCCGCAGGGGGGAAATTTACAGGTGAGGAACAGCTCGTAAACATTGGCACACGCACCGTGGACGTTGTGTGTGCACGCTGCTGGGGTCTCCAAGAGGATGCGTACACAACAACTGCTATTTTTCACAGCTGGCCCTTAGTGGTTCGCGGTCAGAACCAGCAAGGCTTTCTCTGTTGGCCTCAACGCGATCACAAGCACTGACCTATGTTTACAACCAAAATTATAATACTTGTTTCATGAAACTGTGATAATTTAATCCCGAGATTTTATACTCTTCTGTTCGTATTGTGTCGCTGGTTAAAGTACATACACTGAATGTGGATTTTAGACTTTTGTGTGGCCATGTCAATCTAATCTGGGTCTTTAGAATCCACATTAGTGCTGTCCATGTAACGTAAAATACATCCACAATGGGACTGTTTTATCAATTTGGAATTCAGATCAAATAATACTTTCACTGATAGTGTAGTGGCGGACACGCCTGACTTCAGTGCAGGCAGCGTGGGATCGATTCCCGCTCAGTGATGGTGTTGATATCTGCCTTCCGACTCACTGGTGACTAGTTCAGGGTGTACTCTGCCTTTCGCCCGAAGCTACCAAGGATAGGCTCCAGCTTCCCTGTGACCTTTGTGAGGATAAGCAGCTTGAATAATGGATGGATGGATAAAATCTTGAAATGTAATGTTTTTTTTTTTTTCACAGTCAAATTACTGATTTCATTTATCTCCTAAAATCACTCACTGAAAGTAATATGTGTTTTAGGGGGGATTGAGTTTGATTTTTTTTAAACTGGTAGCTAGAGTAGAAACTGGAAAGTCAGACTAACTTTCAAGTCTTTAATCCCTAAAGAAATCACCATGATGGACTCAAAATGCAATGTACCTCAGTGGATTATTTTTTCTCTCTTGCGCTGTTAAATCTAGTGGAGTGCGAATGAGAAAGAGTCGAATTTCGTACAACATAAATTTCAGACGTGGCAGATAAGCACAAGTGTTCCCTCACTCCAAGATTGCATGTGTGAAGATCAGCACAGACGAACAGATGCAGCTCATCATGTGCTGTAATTGCTCCGCAAGGATGGCAGGGAACATTCTTCCCACTAACATCTTTTATTCTAAGACGCAATAACTTCAAAATAAGAACGATGGCAGAGGAGTCACAGAAACAATATAACAACAGGGTGTCACTGCTGAAGGTTAAAAAAAAAGTCCTTGAGGAGCTGATCACCTCACTGCAATGTTCCATTTCGTCATACCATGTATTTCTTAAACGAGACGGCAGTACTGTATCCTTCTCGACCTTGGTATATATTTCACATGCCGCTTCTAAGGCAACACAAAGGCAGAGTTTTGCAGTTAGATTTAAAAAAAAAATGAATGGCGGTGCAGTGTGGAATTTTATCTAAATAAAAGATCAAGAGGATCTACAACAATGACATGGTGGTGGGGCCAGCCTGCTGATGGCCACTACTGTGCATGGGGAGTCATCGGTAAAAAAAAAAAAATCCGGGCAGGCTCCTACTGAGAGTCAGTATTCAGGGTGCAAAATTTTCAATCAGCATCCCCCCTCCAGCATCAAGCCATTCCAGCTGCATTAAAAAAAAAAAAAAAAAACAACATTTTTTGTTCATATAAAAACCTAAAAAAATAGAATCTAAAGAAATTCATAATGTAATTGCTGCATCTATTGTGCTACTTGTGTATTTGATGAGTGCCTTTATCAAAAACAATTGCAAAAAAAGTGACGGCTCCTGACTCAAAAAAATAGTAAGTGGTAAGTAGAAATCATGCAATTTGGAGTTCCACCAATTTTTTCCAAGTTATGAAAACAGTCATTATTTTATGTCGATTACCTTAACTTTCTTTGAGAAGTTGGCCAACCAGCACTTTGTTTTTACTTACATTTTCCATTCATGTCTGTTAACGACTGTATGGAAACCGGGGCTGACTGTGCTATTGATTCTTCTGATCTGTTGTCCAAAACAAATGAAATTGCCAGCTGCAGACAATGCAACAAAGAGAGAGTTCTGTCGAGTCGTGCTTTGACGCTTCGGTAAACATTGGTATGTCTGTGAAAATAAATGTTGACAATGGCGAGCAAGGGAGGTGTTGTGGTGCAAACCATAATCTTACTGGTCCACGTCAAGGTGCTATTATGTTATTTTTTATATATATAAAAAAAATCATGCTAGACTTGGATGATAAATCCACAATAGGTCGTGGACCAAATACGGCCCGACCTCGAACTTCTCTTTACACTTGTATGAAAGTAATGTTAAAACATTGCCTTTACACGCAATAAAGGTTTGATGATTGAATTGGGTCAAGGATGAACCCTTGAAATAAGTATGCATGTGCATGATCTCTACCTGTGGGACTAGAATGGAACCAGTCATGTTGAACAATTTACATGAATATGATGTTTGGTCCAGAGTTGTTCTGAAATGATTTTATCATGTGTATTTGACTTCAAAGGTTAAACTGTTTTTCATTTAAAATGAATTAAGCTAATCATTGCAGAATCAATTTCCTTGGACATGAAGCCAGATGACCACCACTGAAAAAACGTTGAAAAAAAAATAAATAAGATTGCTATGGTTTGGGGGAGGTCCAAGCTCTATTCTAGTTAAGTACTGAGAATGGAAATGGCAGAGCTGGAAGTGTAGATGGAACCTATTTCACACTCTAGCTCTTTAGGGCTGCTTTCCGTGAGGCCACAGGCATTGAAAATTTAAGTGAATTGATCTGAAAACAAGCCTTTTCCCATTATCCAGTGTAACATAGCAAAAGTGCTACCTTTGTGTCGCTTTCATGACTATAAAGCTCTTCCACGGACTTCAAGGGGGAGAGGAACATAAGAAGCTACTCTTACCCCATCAAGAAAACATAGTGGTTTTATAATAGAGGAAATAGACACTGCGGTGGGCTTTGAAAGGTACTTACAGGCGAAGTAGCAGGACAGCAGGAATACTATGAAAAAGATGACCAAGAAGGTGATGTCTGTCTCCAGGATCCCTTAGGAACAGAAATGGAGTCCGTCATGAGGGATGAAGAGATGAGGTGAAGGAGTCAAAGCTATGAAGTGGCTGAGTCAACGCGGTTGCAAGAACGAGTGGAGAATGACAAAAACCCTTCAGCTGCCTCCTCTCAGTTCATCCGTCATCGTTAATCCATCCATTATGGTCATTTGTCCACTTCAGTGTGCTTTATTGGCCGTGCTAAGTGGCACCTTGCTCATGCCGTTGCCAATTCCTCCTGTAATTGTTCTCTCTCGCTCGCTCGCTCCAAGTGCTTTCCATTGCTCTTACCGAACTCATCGGCTGAGAAGTGTTGTGTCCAGAAAGATTGTCCGTTGGTCAGCTTCATCTCGTACTCCAGCTGCAGACCGTCACCCTGTGGAGGGGCAACACAGACAGGTCCTCAAATAGTGGCTGGGGGTGTTTATTTAGTAGCAGACATGTTGAGGGTTTGTACATTTGCGGAATACAGCGATGCCTTGAGATAAGAGTGTCATTCCCTCCATAAGCACGCCTGCATCTAAAAATACTCATAACTCAAAACAACCTTTCCCATTACAATCAATGGAAATACAATTAATCAATTTCAGCCACCCCCACAAAAAAAAACAATACTAGTTACTTTTAATTAGAATATGTTTAAACAGTATTTAAAAAAAAAATGAAATGAAATGTAAAGAGATGAATAATGACTCTTAAAAGTTTAACCTTACAACCAAAATGAATGGCAGGTTTTTTTTGTTTTTTGGGGACGGGGTTTCGCCATTCTTTCTCCACGTTTTGAAGGGACTTACAAACCTGTCCCAATGAGCTTTGTTTCTTCCTGCCTTTCAGAATGTTCTGAAAAGGAGTTCCTCCTCCGCAGTGCCAATTTCTCACAAAACCTCAGGATGGTCCTGCATTTGTGGAACCTCACTCATCCACTTTGAATGGTACACGAGTCGTGGCTTTATTTTGCATTTGCTAATCGCATTCGCACCCGCGATGCTGGCCAGGCTGCTTCCTTAAGACGCAATCACGGCCAGCTAGCAGGCATTCTGGTTTACGGTTGAAAATAAGGCTTTCAAACTAAGGCTCAATTCTCAAGTGAACATTTTAGATGAGTGCATTACTGCTACTTTATTGGTTTGAATTATGGTTTGCCAGGGTTCAAATTAGGGTTACACTTGGGAAGAGCCATTGATGGTGTAGTTTATTTTTTTTTACTTATAAAGGCAAAGATGTTAGATTACATGCTTTCCATTAATAACTAAAATATAAAATATTCACCTGACTTCAGTTAAGGCGGTCTGGGTTCAGTGCCCACTCAGTGAAGGTGTAAATGTGAGTTCGAATGGTTGTTTGTACGTGTCCTGCAACAGGTGACCACTTCAGGGTGTAGCGCGGCTTTCGCCTGAAGTCTACTGGGATAGGCTCCGGCATCCCCTGACACTAACCGGGATCAAATGGATGGATAGAGGGGAATAGGAACTTTGCCACTTTTTGGGTGAAAGTTCCTTGCCGTTACAAGAAGAGGCAAACATGCATGGTTCATGCGGGAAGTAAGAAGGATTTAAGAGCTCTGTGTGACAGGACCATATTCTCGGTCTGCTGTTCTACCGCTGTGTGCTAACCTGCGGGTGTGGAGGAAGCTAGCAGAGAACAAAAGACTGCTGGCAGGTAAATAGACCCAGAAGAACAGGAAGTGGGAAGATTACATGGATCATAACCATAGCAACTCCCATTGATGTGATGAGCCAAAGGATAGATGGATGAAAGGATGAAGAAGAGGAAAAGAAGGTAGAGGCGGTAGAAGGAGGCCAAGCCTCACAGCAGTACTCTCATCTGCTTTCTTTGGAATAAATCCACACTCCACTGGAAGATTGTGAGGATTGAGTGCCGGCCTTTGCCTTGTGGTAAGCGCTACTCACAGTCGAGTGTTCTTCTTGAAACTTTGGTGTCTTAAGGTTTCAAATTATAAGAGGTATCTGGTCTAAATGATCTATATTTCACTAACAAACTACTTCTATTTTTGTTCACAAAAATGAAACTGTCAATTTTTTCCAAAAATAAACCCATTTTTGACTAATTGGTAAATTGCTAATTGCCTTTGGGACGCCTGCCCTCCATGTCTTAGCGTGACGTCAGTGCCAGAAGTGGTCACAAAATTCACTGCATAGCCGATATTGAAAAAGGAAAGAACTATATTATGAAATGGCAGTTTTAACTCATATTTTATACTGTATATTGTAGCTGGTGGGCAGAATCCACCCACCTCTAAAATACCGGTAACAACTTTTTAGAGAGAAAAAAGCCTTGTTTGAATTTCCAAACACTGCTTTGTTCAAGTTGGTATTATACCTTTTACGGTATCACTGTCAGATATTATTACGCTCTCATATAAACAACAGCTATCGCACATGAACCACATCTAGCACCCCAAAGAAAGCACTTAACTTTAGAATAATTATTAGGGGGAAAAAAATAAAGATAATCCTTCATGTTTTGATCATATGGATAGAAGGAAAATTATATATTGTAAAAAAAAATGCATTATACATGGGTAGAAGGATTTTCTAGAATTTTTAGGTCAACTTCTTCTATTATACATGAGAAATTACAGTAAGTGGTTGCGGATTCCAAAATGGGCCAAAACCTAATTTAGTTTGGGTCAATTTTTTTTTCTGCAGGCATTTATAAATCCAGACCTATGGACGAAGTAGCAATGTTCACACCAGAGAGTTCATTTAAGTCTTAAAACCAGCCTTAGGGTTTCAAGATAATATTTCAAATTTCAAATTTGGGTCAGGGATTCAAGGCAAGCTTGACGTTTCAAGTTAAGGTTTCAAGACGTGTAGAGTCTCAAATTCGGGTTTTAAAACTTTAAGACTAAAGTCTCAATTAAGAATTAAGGCTTCAATCCAGTGTTTCCTTCACGCAAATATTTTTCTGTCACAAAAAAAATTAAACGTGAATGGTCCAGTGTCCTTTGCCAGGCAAACAACTTGCTGCTTCCCAAATAAGGTCATTATTTTTCATGACTGGTACTTTAACACCACCTGATTACAGCCAATCAAATGTGTCTCCATCTGTCGACAGACGGTACACATAAACACAAACGTGACAGATTTTTCGGAACCTCAAAGCCTCCTTTGCTTAGACGGGATAAGTTACGACTTTGATGGATCGTGACCGTCATTTGAGGTTATTTGAATTTTACTTACAACGATGCCATCATCCCCCACTTGACGGATTGATGGCTGTCTGCTATCATGAATCAAGCAGAATTGGCTGTTAAAGTTAACTGATGATCAGCGGCACGTTAGAGCATTTTGCTGCAGTCATCCATCTTCACGCTGCTAATGGAAAATGGAGGCACTTTAGCAACACATGAAGAGTTTGTTTTCAAAACGAGACATAGGCATTTTTTTCAGATTTACGAAACTCGCGCCAAAATTATCCAGGTCCGAATGGATAATTTTGGCGCGAGTTTTGTAAATCTGAAAAAAATGCCTATGTCTCGTTTTGAAAACAAACTCTTCACATGGTAACAAAAGGGGAGAAGAAATTCTGGTGCTGAGTGAAGAAGGGACAGTGTAAAGCTGGTGTTGACAGCAAAAGCGTTGGAAACTTAAGAAGACAAAAGCCAAAGGATTCTGAGTGACATTTAGATATGAGCTTGGAAAAAAGGGAAATTGGCTGCCTGGCTCAGAGCGGAGGTTTTGCATCGGAGTCGAAGATCATTAAGCGGCGTGTCTATTAACAAAGTGTGGTGTGACACTAAACGCCACTCCGCCGGAAGCATCCATTCTAATCACATCCCGACTCTGTCTGCACCAAAACAAACAAGGACACTCAGAGAGGCACCCAGAATGATAAGCAGTTGGAAGCGCACAGGCACATACTGTGAACTTCAACACAGAGCCTGGTCGGCAGCAACTTGTAAGTCCTTCATCGCAGTGACTCTCAATCACTCGCTGTGTTTACATGCAAACTATTTTTCATTTTCATTTATCATTGATATCATTCCGATTGATCATCTCATGTCAACTGCTTACACATGATATGAACTACTCGGATCAAATGTTTACATGTCTTCGTATTTGGTGGGGGAGGAGTAGAAAGTCCTGCTCCAGGCTAATGTGCATGTAAGGATTAAAGCATTGGCATCACCCACACCATCCTAGACTGGTGTAGGTCATACGTTAAAGATCACATTCAGTTTATTCGACTAAAGACCTTTTGACTCATCCTCTCCCACTCACTGCACGTCTGGCCAAGGGCTCTGTCATGGGGCCCCTGGTCTTCAATCGTCTACCTCCTCCTCCTCTGTGCGCCGCTTTTCATAAGCTTTATATTCTACTTCATTGCTGTGAAAATGGGTGGCAAAGCAATGCGACTCGGAGCATTGGCCTCACAGTTCTATTTTATTATTTATTTTATTTATTTATTTGCATGTTCTCCCCATGCCTGCACGTGTTTTCTCCAGGCACTTCCGTTTTCTTCCACATACTCTAAATTGTTACTAATCCTTCTTAAAATCCTGGTTGCTTAGCCTGCTCTGGTGCGGAGTCATTCACCATTGACTATTTAAGCTTGCACACGTTGCATTTAAACAGCACAAAAAACTTGCAAGTCTCCAGCCGCAGTGTCGGCCAGGGTTCAGTATCTTGATTATGAGGTCGGTTTCAGTTTCAAATGATGTTTGCTGCAAAGACAAGGCTAAATTTAAGCTGACGTTGATGGAAAATCCACGGCGGGCTTGCACAGAAAAAGGCCTTGAAACATGCACTGAATCACACAGGCCTCCTTGGGGGGGCATGGGTGAATTTTTGCCTCACCGATGCTTACTCCATAAATTTACGCTGCAAAGCGTATTATTCAAATTGCCAGACTGGTTCTCTTCTGCAATTTATTTTTCAGAGGATACAGTTCACTCATGGGTTTGACCTTGATTTTTTTGAGCTGTACTCGTTCATCCATCCATTTTCTGTACCGGTTCTCCACACAAGGGTCATAAGGGTGCTGAAGCCTATCCCAGTTATCTTCAGGTGAGAGGCGTGGTACACCATGCATGGTCATTCACATCTGGGCAATTTACAGTCTTCAATCAATGCATGTTTTTGGGATGTGGGAGGAAACCGAACTACCAGGCAAAAATCCATCCAGGCCCAACTCCAAATCACTTCAAGGGAACACTGCACTATGAAAGAGAAAATAAATCCAAGAGGAGACAGAGGGCAACAAGAAAATAGTCCCGCGTTTCAGCAAAGAGGCGACTGTGTCATACAATAGGGATGACAATGAATACAATTTTCCCTACAGCAGCTCTGACATGAGTGTTTTATTGTCCTAAGTTCAATAGATGCCTGTGAAGTGATAAGGCATTACAGTAAGGACACTGGAAGAGAGAAAGAAAAGAAATGATCGTTTTAAAAAAAAAGTGACAGCAATGGTTATAGCAGGGAACACTGGACAAAATGGAAAAAAAATTCCAATTTGCAAATAGTAATTTGAATGTTCAATAATCAGAAGGGAGGGCTTATTCGCTTGAAGTGTTTTCAGCCTGGCTCTTGATTTTTATTGTGACTAACTTGAAATTTTAATTCAAAGGCTCACTTTATTATTGAACAGTTTTACCACCACTATGATGTGGTGAATGCCCTTCTTTGATTTTTTCAAGATACTAGCCACTCCTTACCTCTCCATTTTTTTGCTTAGACTTACAAGCAAAAATTCGAGATATGGGAACTTAGATCGTGGCGGCGAACTTAGGAAAAGCATCCGTTTGGCAGAAAATGAACAATTCTTCAAAAATTAGGCCAAGTGCTTGTTGTCACTCCCAGTTGAAGTTTACTGTCAACCTAAACATAAAACAAGACAACAAAAATTGACAGATTGTGTATACTAGCTAACTTAGTCTTGTAAAAGTCCACTGGCTTGATGGTAAACACCAGTGACGGGCTAATAAAACTACTGCTGACATCACGGCAGTTATAAAGATTTAAACAACTAGTATTTGAACACCAAATTTTGGAAGACATGCAGACAGACAGGAAAACACCATCAGGATTCTTTATCCTACATAAAAAAATATTGCAGCATATTTTCAAGAGACTTCATGTGTTTCATCAGCAAATCAAAGTTTAGTATGTCTGTGTGTAATATACTGCTACCTAGTGGTCAAGGTATACACACCAGACACACAACCGCCATTTAATTAAGGCATGAAATTATGAGGCGCTAACTGTTTAATCTTTTACACTCCATTTAATTATGTTATTACGGTACTTTTTTTAATATAATGTTCAAACCTAGTGAAGTTAAGCAGTATGGAAAATAAATGGCTCAATATTGTACAATAGTCTTTCTTTTAATTTAAAAACAGGTTACAAACATTTTTGTAATTCTTTTTGAGTACTGAAAAGGATTGAAAACACAATTTATTTTGGGAGGGAAAGATGATTTGAGAAAAGTGTTTTGAGTAAAGGTCGTGGAACAAATTACCTAAACTCCTAAATTAAGGCACAACTGTACTAACAATACGGCATGACAACATCAGGGTGTGTCTACGGGCAATTAAAACAAGGGGTCCCATGGGCAGGGCAACTTACCCCACACTTGCTGAGAGCAATGTACCACCACCTCTCCCTCACCGAGCGGAAACTGCGGCCGCCCACGCAGCTCAGCACCTCTTCGTCAACGTCGCCATCGCCCTCCACCTGGGAGTGATGGCGCACAGACGAGAGACAGAGACAGAGAGAATGAGAGAGAGAGATGCTGTCACCCAAATGGAACACATCACATTTCACCGTCTGGGACGCTGATTTAATCGCAGCCGGGTGAAAGTGTGGTGACGGAAACATATTTCACACTCAAAAATAGCCTGAAATGTGGCACACGTGCTCCACAAAGATCTGTCACACTGGATCTCACACTTGACAATTTGATAATAATGTATGCTGTTTATTGGAAGACGATGAAGGCTTTAAAAAAAAAAAAAAAAAAAAAGGTGACATGGGGGTGTTGTACTCGGAATGAAGCTTTTCCACTTTGTTGCTCAGCTTTAGCAGCGTGCACACATTCTCATAATCAGGGCAAATTTAAGTATTTTTCCATTGCTTGCAACCAGAGATCAGCAAAGACACAATTGAAAAGAGAATATATTTAGAAATATGTGGGCAGGGGATAGACCAGCTAAGCCGTTTCTAAGTGCCGATATTCTACATTTGATGGGTATTGGCATTGATCAATCAAGATCGATTTAAAGCTTGTTTACCCCACCCCCAAGTTAACTTGAGAGGAGAACTGCCTTCACTTTTTGTTATTGTTTGAACTTAAAAAAAAAAGCTAAATTAAACGTCAACCTTTCAATTATATTGAAATTTTGGAAAACTTTACAAGAAAAAAACTTTGGGGAGATAAATATTTGCTAATATTTTCCTTTAAGTTTGTAAGACATGCTGCTAAGCCTGAGAGCTTCCTGTACGTTTCTGTTTTAAAACAACGATGTTTATTTTCTAAGATTAAAGAAAAAGGTTTACATGGTACAAATCTGAAAAACTAAAAAAAATATTCTTGAAGGGATTTAAACAGTGTTAGAATGTGTATTATTCAATACTTTTATGCCGATATTTTTCAACTTACTGCAAATGAATATTGGCTCCTAATTGGCCTCGTTGACTACTAATGATATGAATGATACTAATAATGACTACTAATAATAAACCCCTCTATTGCGGGGTTTCTTATTATTAGGTACTAGAAATAGTACCCGAGTAGAGCTGTGAGGTAGAGTTTCAATAAAGAAAGGAAATGGAACAAATGAAAAAAAAAAAGGATTTAATTCAATTAGCATTCCAGATCTATTTATGATATATTATATATTTATTATATATTATATATTTATTATATATATATATATATATTCTTTTTTAATTATGAAATTTAAAACTGGTTAATGTAGACCTGCGATATAACAAGTGTTCAAGGTAATGGAGAAAATAAAACAAATGTAAATACAATGGCAATGATTTTAAAAGAAGTTTTTATTAAAATAATTTTGTAAAGCTGAACGTGAATTTTCAAGTGTTTCACTGTGTACCACATAGTGAGTGTTGAATGGCGCACTTGTGGGTAATGACAGTGGAAAAGTGCCAACAACAGTGTTGTGTCGAGGAAAAGGGGCAAATCAGTCTTTATTTTTACACTGCATAATAGAAAATTGGTATGATAAAACTTGCAGCCCTGAAGTCATCATCTGTAACAGTAATTAATTTTGGAGGCATCAGCTCCTCGGTAATACAGAGGCATATACGCACAACCTCCCCCTTTTGGGCTAATCAATATGCTTTGAGCCAAGCTATGAAATGGGCTGAAGGAACGAGGCAATAAAAGCGTGTGTTTGGCCCTGGAATGAGATGATCAACTTTTATAAGCACAAAGTTGCAAATGGTGGTGTTTGGGGGAGGAAGGGGGACCTTTGCTAACTCTTGGAGCTGATCTGTTTTTGTACAAGTGCAAGTTTCTCAGTAACTAGCTAAGAAATAATCTTAGAAGTACTGTGAGACAGCCTACGTACTGAGCGAATATGCTAGCATGGGTTGAATCCCAAGTGTTTAGAGTTACTGGGGGTTTTCTACAGGTACAGGTACAGGCCTCCTCCCGACATTCCTAAAACATGCATGGTAGGTTAACTGAAGACTAGATGCGTTTGAATGTAAGCTGAATAATTGGTTGTCTACACCATGTGAGCCCCTCGAACTGACTGTACGCTGCCTTTAGTCCCAAAAGTCAGCTGGAATAGACTTTGTCTCACCAGCCCATGTCATGAGGACAAGGACTACAGAAAAAAGAAAGCTGGATGGTATTATGGTTTGTCATTTAATTCCACACTGCAGTATTTATAGTACATATGAGAGGAAGACTACATAATACAGCACAAATGTGCGTAGGTGTCTTACCACACATCCGGACCAAGTGTAGCGGGTGGTGAGGTTGATGACCTGGTTGTTCTCGGGCCTCAGCACCGCCTCCTTCTGGTTGCAGTTCTGACAGAGATGAGTATACATGAGATTAATACATATGCAATGTATACCCCTCCACCCCCCGCTATATCGATTTCACCTACAGAATATGTTGTGGCATGATAGAAACTTGATGATTACATGACATTACAAAATATACTCTTTTTATTGTACGTGCAGTCACTGACATATTGACTGTATTTTCAATCATCTCTCCACACTTTATGAGCACAACCACTCACGTTGCACAGCAGGTATATGACTACGTTGCCACACCGTTGATCGTGTTGCACTGTCAGTAATAATAGCTTTATTGATTTGGTGGCAGAAAAGAAAGAAGAAAAATTCTCCACATGCGCGTGGTGATCAATATAATAATAACTGGCTATAATTGAAAAATGTCAATGCAACGCAGGCGGGATAGAACTGCTCACCTTTGTTCGAAATCTATGCTGCATGTTATTGCTCTGGCGGAGGCATATATATGTCAAATAAACAAAATATTTAAACAGTTTAAAAATCAACAATCTTTAGAAATATACACTCTACCATCATTATAACTTACTTAACTAAATTAAATTAAGGTGGCCGACTGATGAGAGCGTCCGCCCCATTGTTCTGAGGACCGGGTTTCGAATCCCTGGAGTTTGCGTGTTCTCCCTGTGCCTGCGTACGTTTTCACTCCACTTTTTTCCAACATTCCAAAAACATGTGTGCTAGGTTAATTAAGACTTGAAATTGTCTGTAGGTGTGAATGTGAGTAGTTGTTTGTTTATAAGTCCCAAGCTATTGCCTGGCAATATGGAGGGTGTACCCTAAAAGCTTAAAAAAAATCGCTGGGATAGACTCCAGAACACCTGAGACCCAAGTGAGGATAAGCGGGAAAATGGATGGTTACATAAATAAAACAGATGCAGGCTTTGTTCACAAAAACTGCACTTCAACAAATATTAAAATTTGGAACAGCGTCATAACCAGTCATTAATGCCGTAACAGGTGATAAACTGTAAATCAGGTTTTTAATTGATTGACTCCAAAGTGCCAAGTGGGAACATTCAAAACATTAATATTATTTATCAATTATTAACAATATTAATAATCAAAGCATACAGCACAGTTGGAAAGCATTGGCCTCACTGTTCTGAGGACCCAGGTTCAATCCCAACCCCACCTGTGTGGAGTTTGCATGTTCTCCCCGTGCCTGCTTGGGTTTCCTCCAGGCACTCTGGTTTCCTCCCAGACCCCCAAAACATGCAACATTAATTGGACAGTGTCAATAACCCCTAGGTCTGATTATGAGTGCGGCTGTTTGTCTCGATGTGCCCTGCGATTGGCTGGGAACCAGTTCAGGGCGCTTCCTGCTCAATGACAGCTGGGATAGGCTCTAGCAAACCCCGCGACCCTGGTGAGGCTAAGCAGCCAAGAAAATGGATGGAATAATCAAAGCAACATCTTTTGATTCACAATTTATAAAACTTTCAGAAAAGTTTGCAGCTTTTCTGGAAATGCTGCTTTGTCAACAGGTTTAATTACTTTATTTGTTACAATACTAACGCTCCTCTGCATATAATGTGAGCATACATGTGCCACATGTGTCACATATGTATTTGCATTGTTGGGCAGATAACTGTAAGCTGACGGGAAATGGGAAATGTCTCACCGTGTATTTTGTTCCCTGCTCAAGAAATCAGGTGGGATTGTTGTGTTTAATATGGATTTTGTAACTTTGAGGTTTCGAGTTATTGAGACTTGATACAAATTCGACATTGCAAAGCTCATTGATGTTTGCAAGATGGCCGCATTGATTTGTCTTAAATCCAAAATGTTCCCATATTTTAGCAGTGGTGTTAGTCTTTAGAACTAATTCCATTTATGCTGCTCAATTTCCTGCAATTACAGCTTGCCGTCACAAAACTTAGCTTTGTGTACACAAGCACCTGAACCCACACAAGTGCCCACACAGACACGCAATAAGACAAAGGGGCCCTGCTCTGATTGGTTTAGAGACCACAAGTATGAAAGCCATCGAGTGTCTGCTTTCAAATCGCGGGAATGACAGTGCACCTGTACTTAGCCTCTGTTTTTTTTTTTCCTGCACTATTCAGAAATTAGAGAGCATAGAGAGCAACGGAATTAGTATCTCTCTCTATCTCATACAAATAAAACAATGTATGCATATAGAAAAAATATTGTTCCATTGTCTGTGTAATATTCAATAGGTAGAACCTCAAAGTCAAATATTCCGTAAGTTGTAATAATCAGTCATAATCAGAAAGACGTACTGAATACTACGACTGAATAAGTTATCCACAGTAATAAAAAAAAAAAAAAAAAACCTGCTCAAAATTTCAAGATGTCTGACAAACTGCATGCAGAAGGCCGAGTTTGACTTTTGAGGCATATGTTTCTCCAAATTGTACAACGTCTGCATCGTATACGCTCACATTATTTTATGTTACTTTCTCATCAATCTTTCTTGAATAATCGTGTCAGAAGGGCTCACCTTTTCGGGCCTCTTGTACACAGCTGGCCATTGAGAGGCATCGTCAAAGTAGAGTAATATGTTCTGACAGCAGCGAGACTGCAAAGAGACACGTAAGGGAGGGACGCAAAGGGAAAGAGCACTGTTAAAAGGGGAGGCGGCTGAGCGATGTGCACGGATCAAAGAGGAGACAGCTGGAGATTGCAATGACAAAATGTGTCCCACACCACCACCGCCAAGTCTGCAGGGCGAAATCGAGAGAAGAAGTTGCAACTAAGGCAGAGAGGAGAAAGAGGAGGATGGGAAGGAAGAAGAGGAAGGCTTGCGAACAGCCGGAGGAAGGAAGAGATAACTCGAGCTAGATAACGAGCTTGCCACCCAACTACCATACAACTAGCCAGTAGCAAGCGAGATATGATAACTATTTCGTAAAATATAATCATCTTTAAACAAAATAATGTTATTATAATATATTTTTTGTTGAATATTTAATATCACTGTTGAACTGGTACATTGTCATCATGCAACAGCAAAAATATAATTCACAGCAGGCCCGAGTAGTGATCCAAAACTATTTCTAATTTGACTGATGAACCATTATTTCGTTCACAATCCATCTATCTTTTCTTGTCTTTTCAGCTGGTATTCCATAGAATGATCTATTTGAAGAACTGTCTATTGTGACAACCATCAGCACAATAGGTCTCGGGCATTGTGAAAAATCTGCTCCGGTTCAACAACTGTCATACTGACGAGCAGCTTTGTTTGATTGGCAATCCATCGATCTTTTCTCGTCTTTTCAGCTGATATTCTATAGAATAATATGTTTGAATAACTGTCTCGTCTATTGTGACAACCAAAAGCACAACAGGTCTCAGGCATTATGAAAAATTTGGTCTGGTTCAACGACTCCCACACTGTCGAGCAGCTTTGCTTGACCGGCAATACGGCGCAGTGAAAACGGTGACGTAACGTGCACGATCTCTATAATGGCAGGCCAGCTCTAATACACATTTGATCTGTTCTGGTGGCCCAAATATAATTACACTCCGGACCAGATTAGGCCCACAGGCTGGAGTTTGACATATAACTACCTAGCTAGATAAAAAAAATGATTTTGGGGTTGATACACCCTCCCTTCCCAATATGCCTGACAAGCTAACCTTACCAATTTAATAACCAAGAAAATTTGTATATAGCTATACGTACGTATATCCTTTTGGCTACCTGGACACTTGGTAGAACACACAGCTAGTGAAAAGTGGAAGAATTACATCACTGTCTAGCAAGCGTCGTTCGTGTACAAAACAAGGTAATTAAAAGTCATTGATGGGGTACATGAGGTGAGAAAAAGGAAGCAAATGGGAAAGATTATCATTGAGGCGGACTGGAGGGCATCGTGACATGGAAGCAATCTCTCTCTCTCTCTCTCTCTCTCTAACACACACACACACACACCACACACACACACACACACACACACACACACACACACACACATGCACTTGCTATCTGTTACTTTCCCCACATATGTACACTGAAATCATCTTACCTTAGGGTATCGAAACCGGAAGTCCAAGCGTCCAAAGTCGGTGAGGAAGCAGAAGCGTGTGAGGAAGACCCAGTCCTGTGGCGTCAACATGGACAAACTTTACATTAACGGACATATATTAAATTGAGTTTATTTCTTGCGTAAGAATAGTTGAGACTCAGAGTCCCTGGCCACCAATCAAGCATGAAAAGAAGCAAGCAAGTCCATCTTTAACCTGCCTAATTTTGAAAACTGTATCAATGAGCGGGCTGTTCTGAACTTGGCCAAACTGTTCAGTCCCAGGGCAACTAACTTACATCATAGTGCCCCCACACTGAGTTTCTCTGCCTCTAAATTGGCTACAAGGCTGGGTAAGGATCCAGAAGCATTCACAAGAGACTGTCTGATGACTTGGAACACCATGATGTCAGAATCAAAAAAAGTATGCAAGAGCTGCAGCGTGAGCACAGATAACCATTAGCTAACACTGTTATAAAGGGCAGCTACTGATAGGTGACACGTTGAAAGTTTGGTCATACTGTTCTTTTTTGTATGCCGCATGTATGGATATGCACACTAATTGAGAAGTGTGACTTGATGGCTTGATGAGAGGAAGTATGACATTTTAAAACGTTTCTGCTCTTTTCTTCCAGTGCTGGGCGATCAGTTTTGTGATAGCATAAACACGATCAGAAGCATGGATCAGATGCACAACCTAAATTTGAATATTTGTTCATTGAAATGGTGCTCATTTATTCTCAAGACTCTCTTCTCTTCATTACAAAATACTTCTCTCAGCTGCACTTCCTGTATGTGTATGTCAATGTTTTGTCCAATCAAGAGTTTAGCCTCTAGGTGTTGCCATGCCAAACAAATCTGGCCAGGCCTTCAGAATCCCTCGTGCTCCCCAGCGTAACCGAAAGTATATTAGCAATGGGACCATTTCATTACCCAATAAAAGTTGAATTTCACCCTCACAAGTCAAACTCGCTGGTCCTCGATGTCAGCACGTCCTCTGTTGTGTGTTCTGTGTGAAATCCAAACTTTCATCATTCATCTCCCATTTCCAGGAAAAGCAACAACAAAATAATCATCACACATCAGGTGATATTTAACGTTGAACCCTATTCCTGGTTCCCAATATCGAACATGCGATGTTTTTCCTACATACAGATCGTGGGCCCCTTTCTCAAGCTAAAATGTGCTTCTTCTTCTCAGTTATTAAAAAGCGGTTGCTCATTCCTATGAGCTCTCCAGCCATAGCTGGAGTTGAGGGAATCGGCCGTGAAGTATTATACAGTAATTACATGTACCCTGCGACATAAACAAGCCTTGTAATGGTGCTGCTGAGAAGTAAAAGCAGCGTTTGCGTCGCCAGCTTTCGCCAGCATATATCAAATTGGAGAAAAGTGCAGCCATAATTCAACCGCCATCTGGTAGTTAGCCGCCTTTGGGTCCGGGGAAGCTTCAGGTTATAACTCACCTGACCCCGAGTCCACCCCCCCACGAAGGTCCCACAACACCCTGCTCCCCCCGTCCCTGTGTGTCCGTGACAGCGTAGATGGAACCGAGCCACAATCCCCGCTACGGAGTGGACGAACCCAACTTACGGCAGGGTCGCATCGGGCGCCGCGCTATTGCCCGTCGCTTGTCACCATGACGATGGGAGCATGCCTTAGTGTCACGGCTGCCATAGACACGGCAAACAGAAAAAGGCAAAGCCGGTCATTAAGGACAACTGTATTTTTGTTTGGCCGAGCGTTCATTCGCGCGTTCGTCTTTCACATCTGTGACTCAATCACATTGGCGGCCATTGTGGCTCACGTTGAACAATAAAGCTTAAGCATGCGTGTCTTAATGATTTGATTTCCATTCATGATTAATTGCTCCTTTCTTTGAGCCTCAAAACACATGCAAGGATTTGTTTTAATTACTTTTTTTTCCTTTTTGTAGTGACATAAAATATTGTTATTGCAATTGTTTTTTGTTTTCCTTGATCCAGTGTCACGAAACAATCTGATGTTCAAGTACTGTGGTAGTTTGACTAACGAGTTTAATTAATTCTGTGAACAAGTGCACTAATTTTACTCGCATATCAAGTAGATTTACCACATTGAAATAAGTTTTTTTTAAAAAGAAAAATAGTCCAATATTTGACAAAAACGAGTCATTTGCTTTTTTAAGCGAGTCTCCCTTATTTGCTGAAAAAGTAATCTATTCTGTTTCTTGTGGCATCTTGCGGCAAGGGAGCTTTGTTGGGGTGAATTGAGGTAAATCACCTAGTGCTTTGCAGCCATCTTGCAGCATATCTCTGCAATTGTAAAGCTTTTTAGGGCCTGCATCAATTACTCTTGGATTTTCGCTACTCATGCAAGGCACGGCTTGCGCTCTCTCCCCCACGAATACAAGGGTTCACTGTAAACATGAAATAAAGAAATAAACGTATAGAAATAATGTGGTTTTACATACTGAACATACTGTAGTATTTGTGTGTTGGGTGTGCCTTTAAGGGACAAAGCCTTAATTTGAGAATTAAGTAGGAACATTACAAATGTGCGTACCTCACAAATGGTCGTCCGGTTTTGTTTTGGTTTATTTACACGTGGGCCATTAATCAAGCGATACCCTTCGCCGCCGCATCCAGTCCATTTAGTATTTCGTTTTCCCGCAATCCTCCTAGGCAATCTGTCCTTTCATCTCTGTGCTTCTAGCTCCCTCTCTCCAGATGCTCGTTTGCCTGCTACGCCTCATTAACAATTAATTACCAATCACCTCGTGGAGTCACCCGCTGACCACCGGGCTTCTCAATGATTCATTAGTCATGGATACACAATGCTACAACACATAAACACGCAGACATGAACACACACGAAAGGCAACAGACGGACACATGAAAGCAATCCTTCTCTTTCTCTCTCTCTTTCTCTCTCACGCACAGACACACATACACACAAACACACACACACGCACATTTACAAGTCAATGCATCTTATCATAACACTCATTAAAAAGAGATGCACTGGCTCGGACTGTGTCCACTTTGATGACAGTATGAAGGATTTTCGGCACTGTTCAAAGCGCTTTGGCAGGATTTAGGATTTCAGACCTCCAGAATTTTGAGGAAATAATGATAATGAAGTCTGCCAGTCCTTTTTAAATACAATTCTACACCGCTTATCCTCATTAGAGTTGCAGGTGAGCTGATGCCTGTCACAGCTGATTCAGGGCAAGAGGAGCGGAACACCCTTGTTTACTCTTATATTCACATTTTTGTAAAATTCATTTCAAACCTCCACATGAACCTGATTCAAACCCCCAAACTTCAAAATTGCGAGGCAGAAGCACTAATTATAATCTGCCACGCTCCCTGTCCTTTTTACAGTATGAGCTTATTAAAATGCATCAATCTTGCATTCATGAGGGGGCTCCTGAATTCAGGCTCACAAGTTGATGATGAAGGTGAGTGGCTGGTACTGCGATTGGAAGTTTAGAAAACAAAAACTTTGAAGGGCTTGTTTTCATTTATCCTCATTGCCAAAAGTTTTAATGGGTTCCTGGTCCAAACCACAAATGCTTAAATAGGTGTGTGCACACCAAAGACACTTGAACACGACTCAGTAAAAAGGAGTAAAACATGGTCAAAATGAACATTTTCCCAAGTTACATCAATGCGTATTTTACATGAGGCTTGATTGAGAGTTCCGATTTAAAAGTGAAGTAGTACAGTGGTGCCTTGAGATACCGTTTTTTTTTAGATACAAGACGTTGTTCGACTGAATTTTTGCTTCACCTTGCGAACGCGCAGACAAGAGGTACGAACGCTGCATGGCGGGAGTGAATTTAACAAGACTACAAGCTGTTTAAAGTAACTCCCAGTTTAAGTTTACCGTCACACTGAAGATAAAACAAAGAGAATTACATCTTGTTTCCTTGAAAAAAAAATGCCTAAAGAGAGGCCTAGCCAATTTGATGCTAATGCTAATTAACATCAATGTTGTGGTGCTTTCCCCGTTTATGCAACGACTGAACACAACTGGCAAAGCAAAAGAGTGTAGACAGACAATACAACAGTTCTCACACTAATATCAAACGATATTCTCTCTTTTGTGCGTTAGTCTTTTTTTTTTTACGCGACTGACTTGCGTGTTATCAATGGGCGCAGATTCTCCCAAAAATGAGGCATGTGATTGCCAGAAAAGTAAGTCAATACTTCAAATGTGAACTTAAGCCCGATAGACCTGTAAGTAAGGCGTTGCCAAGTGAGCCGTAAGAAGTACTGGTCCAACTGGCTACTTCTAAGCAGCAAGAATTTTTGTATTTACTATTAAATAAAGACTGTACAATAATTGTAATTTAATCAGGATATTGTGCGTATTACAGTCACTGTGATTTGACCTGCATTCTCAAATCTGCATGGTTGAGCACAAAAAATCACGCACGTAAAATTTGTTATGAGTCGAAACACATAGATATTGAAATATGTCGCTCATTTTGTGTAGTCTTGACCAATGCAATTGCGCACTTGTCGCACATTCGCAGCGCATATGAAAACCGATCCACTGCAGTGAACCACAGCCTGACTTTTTTTTTTTTTTCAACATGGAAGCACACGGTCTCCTGCTCATTCACCTGACTCTGCCCCCCCTGCGGCTCTTAAAAGGGTACACTCATAATTACACACCCCACCAGTGCTTTAGTTAGCAAAACAGTCTGGGCAACATAGAGGAAAGACAGTTAAACATGCTGCTTGTGTTTATTCTCGATAATAATGGTAAAAGTAAAAAAATAAGAAGTGCTGTTGCTTTAATCAATGTCGGGGTATGTGAATAATGGAAGAAAAAGTGGTGAAACTGGACGAGATTTTCTCTTTTTTTTGAGTAAAAAAGGTCTGGTCTGAAGCCAAAGTACAAACTACAGGATGAGATAGTGTATAATGTTAAAATTCCACCTTGGCACAGCCTGATCAAGGATGAAAGCACGGACAATACAGTGCATAAATAGCTAATTCTGTCGGCAACATAACATTAACCTTAAAACTGTTTGGGAGCATCATTCAGCTTTCAACGTGCATTGCTAAAGATATTCTGCAAGCAAAAATTCAGTTTTACACCAAGAATAACAGACAGGGATATCATTGTGGGTTAAAAAAAAAATTAATCAAAGTTGCAAGCGACCTTTCAAATTTATAGTTCATAGTTGGCTTTGTTTAGTTCATGTATTTTTTTGTTTGTTGACATTCTCATTGTAAGTTTGCAAAAACACAACATTTTTCTTCAGGGGGCGCTCACATGCTTAGTGTGTTTGCTCAGACACATAAAAAATTAGAGGGAACGTTGGTCTTGACATTAATTTACTGGTTTATTTCATAAATGTTGGTGACAAAAGAAGCCTGATCCTAAACAATCAGTATTCGCCCGGAAACAGGAAATGCAAGTTGACTGTTAAAGTTGTTGCAACTGAGCATGTTCGAAAGTTACGTCAAAAGCACATATTCAGAGCTTCTTCACGTACTGCGAGCGCATTTATGTCGAAAGTCATCAACATCATGAGCCATGTCAAAGGAAATTCAGTTACACTGAAAACATTTCTGGGATATAACACAGATAATGTTTCAGTATCTAACTATAATAAGTATGAGATTGTGATTTACTTTGATCTAAATTCTAATGTTAGACTAGTCTATCGAAATATCTAATTGCGAACGGTCATATTCTCCTGTGGTACTGCGTTATCTTGAAGTTGAAAACCTTTCCCCTCTACGTGCTTTAGGAACATATAGATCATCTACTCCTAGCTTTCATCGATGAATTGACAATAGATAGCGCTGTAAATTATGCGAGATTATAACAATACATCATGATGAAACAAAATTATTTGATTGTATGAATACTTAGTTTTGAAATTGAATGTCTATTGACCTCTTGAGAAATGTCTGTCTCAGTCTGTGCAGTGTCAATAAATTATGAATATGGTATTAGGTAACAACTACATACTTGGGTATAACAACTCAGTAAATTATTTTAAGGTCTTGAGATTCCATCCCTAATCACACCTGCAACTTTATATCTGTGGGCATGACTGGTGGATCACACCCATAACTTCATATCTGCAGGTATGAATGACCATACCCGCACATTTTCCAAATGTGAGTGACGGGTATTAGTCAACGCATGTTTGGACAGACTGCAATCGGGCCATCAAAAGGAAAGCGAGTCAGCTAGTTGCTGTTGAGCGGTTGCACGGCAATTATCCAAGCGACACACACGCCACTGCGGGCATGTCACTAAAACAGATTTCTCGACCGCTGACATGGATCAAATAACAACAAATAATTTAAAATCTAACACACCATCATGCTGACTGCAGATGGCGTTGGCAGACCTTTCAGACAAACTCCAAGCGCCCATGCTCCATGTTTGAAGCAAAAATGACCCTTGCGCGTACATGAAAAATAGTCTGATGCGGGGAATTTGTCTTCTCCAACTAAGATGACATAATGTGTCAACATCCGACCATCGATCGGTGTAATGTGGCTAAGACACATTTATGACCATTGGGCAGCTGGTGACCATAAATGGGCCAGGTGTGCCTCACATTGCACGAGTCACCCACCACGCTGTCAGTAGCTGTTGCGGGCTCGGAACGCAGGAGCAGTTAAAAAAAGGAAAACGTGCATTTCACCTTCCGAGGGCACGAGACTTAAATAGTTTAATCTCTGGAGTATGGATGAGGAAACGCGTTTACTCCAAGTTTTTGGAAAAATGTGTGCTCTCCAGATATGAGAGGGAACGCCCACACTTCATGGTTACTCCGCCCAGACAGCGTAAATAGCCAGATGGGGAGCTAATGTCAGAATTAAGTGGACGGTAGAATGGGAGCAGTTAGAAAAGTGCCGAGGTGAGAGCCTTTTGTGGTTCAAACATATAGGAGACTATGGCCCATATTCTTTATCGTCTGCATACAATATTTTCTTCTTCTCCTTTCGGCTTGTCGCGATTAGGGGTCATCTTTTTCCATCCAAGCCTATCTCGTGCATCTTCCTCTCTCCCACAGTCTCCATGTCCTCCCTCACAACATCCATCAACCTTTTCTTTGGTCTTCCTCTCGCTCTTTGCCAACGTTAATGTGACTGTTGTAGTCAGGACATGCCCTGCTGCAATATTTCTGCATCATTGCAAACAGGACAGTACATCTGTCTGTCTGTCTCTCGCATACTTTCCTCAGTTGGCCAAGGCAGGCACAACCAGAGGGAGAGGGATTCAGTTGGTACCGTGCAACAACTTGCTTTTTAATTATATTTATTGTACATTTATTTACAGTATCTCTCACTGTATGTTTTTATATACTACAAGTCAATCAAAATACTCATTGCAACAGTTTTTTTTTTTGGGTGAGGGATGCTGGAATGGATAATGGCAGGTCCATTCATTTGTAATGATAATGATTTGTAATGAGTGTTTTGAGTTATGAGCACTGTTGAGGAATTAATTGAACTCGTGTCATTTGAAAACCAAGTGTCCACTGCAAATTATTATTATAATGAAATCACTCTCGGAACCTACGAATGATATTTGTTCAAAACTGTTTGAGCTGAAGATTGAACAAATCCAGCAAAAGAGGTGCTCATTCTTATTTATTTATTTTTTTCATGTAGTTATTTGTTAAAGCTTGTAAATTTCCTACTTTATTTTCGGGAAATTATGTCTATTGTGAGACAAACACCCATTTTGTTTCTGGAACGGATTTGTACGCACGTTTGCGTGGCTAACAAATCCACAAAGTGTTGAGGAAATCAAAGACACTTTTTTGAGTTAAGGAGGTAAAAATCTAATAGATCAGATGCAGAAATGTAAGCTAAGGCGGAGTATTTTACCCCAACTGGGACAGCCAACCAGCGAAATGAGATCCCGTGAGAAGAAAATTTGACGTCAGCGCTAACATTTGGTGAGCTGTTTAAAACACTTGTCAATGACAATTGCTGTCAACACATCAGGGCGGGAGATGTGAGTGCTGTGTGCTAAAGAGGATTTGATACATGATACTACACTCGCATAAAGTACCACCATACCGGTACTGAGATGATACAACTGCAAAAACCTCCAACATCAGTAAAGCACTGGAATAATAGCTGACAAAATCTTCCCATTTGATAACTCAGGCCTCGCTGTGGTGCCGTGCACTGTGATGTATTAATATGCCATAGACCGTACATACAATCGTGCATATTAAGTTGTGCTTCCACAAGTTAAATTGCTTATATCGTCTTTACCGGCAATCACTTTTCCCCCCGCAGTGCGCCATCTGCTTCTGCAAATAGATGCAAGAAACCAGTCACACAATGGATCAATGGGCACTTCCTTAAAACTGTGCGCGATAGATGTTGTTAGTGCACTGAAAAGTTTGTACTCCATCTCCTTGCCAGATGTTCCCTGCTGCGATCTCCCCCCGACCTTCACCCTCGCGACTGCCACTCCGAAGGGACATTTTTGTGCACGCTATCAGCCACTTAGACTGATTGCCGAAATCGACCAGGCCCGCCCGCTTAAAGCTCTCTCAGCCGCACCGATGCCTTTGGATCAACTTTGCATCTGTCCTTCTAGGAGCGTTTCCCCGGTGTAAACAAAGTTATGTGACGGCGACACACAGTGTCGAGAAATGTTGGCAAGAATGTTCCAATAGCCATTGACCTTAAAGCAGCAAGACACACAAAGACGCACAGTCGATATAGCTAGCGCAGTGGCGCCTGCTGGCGTTGAAAGCCTTCCGTTCCGCTTTAGTCGCCAGATGATCTGTGACAAATTTTGGGGCCAGGGGGAAGAAAAAGACTCCAATTGACAATGTCATTGAGTGAGCTCATTAATGCAAATGTGACCAATTTAAGATCTTTCGCAGGAACACGGGCTCATTAAGTCTACATGCAGTGAAACATAGTTGATCACACGGGATATGTACTAGGCCCAGCCACAAAAGTTGAAAATTTGCTGGAGAGACCATATAAAAACATACTTAATTTGGATGGATGGCCGGACGGACAGATAGACAGAGAGATGGGTTTGAGCTGTGGCCGAAATCACCTTCTGGGTGAGTGTGCTTCGTGTGTTTTGCTGTTCTCCTTGCGTTCATAAAATGGCTGGAAAGTGCATCATTGAATGTGGCTCTCCTTTCCTATATTGGAGGCCTAACGTTGAATAAATACTGTGGTGTTTTGAGATACAAGTTTAATTTTTGTTTGTAGGACTGTACTGTCGTCTTCCATCCATCCATTTTCTGTACCACTTTATCCACGCAAGGGCCACCTGAATATAATTTGGAGTGTGTTTGCAAAAATAGAAATAGCACATTGTAACATTATTATTAATACAAACATACAGCAATGTCTCGATCAGACACTATTTAAAGGATTAAACTTTTTTCCCCAAATTATTTGCTTCAACTCAATGGACATTGCCCTATTCTTTTGCCTTTTATTTTTTTAATGTAAATATGTGGTTGAATTTCCCCTACCAATAAACTATTAATTAAAATATATTGCACTTGTAAAATTAAAAACCTTGTATTTCTTTTTTCTGTACTGTATATGAAAATTATTAGCTGTTTCAGAAGAAAAAAAAATGCAAATTTATGAAATTGCATCAGATTATTAAATTATATTCCCCCTCCTCGCCCCGACACACACACACCCACCCACACACACACAATACTTAGAATATAAACATGATTGCAGACAAATTATGGTTCATCCAGAAATCAGTAGCCCTCTCTCTTTAAACTCAGATGACAATATCAGCTTTACAGATGCCACATCTGCACTTTCAAATATTGTGGTATCAGACATAGTTAAAGTCATTTGTGCAACCTACTGGCACCTCAAACGGGGCTAAAAGGAGGAATCTATTTAAGGTAAGATGTTTATTTGTACCAACGTGCAATTAATTGGGGTTTGGCATCTTTCACTGTGGAGGGTTTTTTTTTTAAGTGTAAGTGAGCCAGACTACCTTGTACATTATTGCTGCTGGAACAGCTTTACAAAATCAGTGCTGCGTTAAAGGACATCGTGCTCTTCGTGATGGATGAATGCAGCCCGTGATTCGGCCCATCCATCCACCCTGGGGATGCATCGACGGTTGAGTTGGCGCGAGAAACAGAAACTGGTGAATGAGGCATTGCTAATTTAGTCTGAGCAGGAGTTGGGTTTAAATTGGGCGTCGGTCATGGAGCACCCTAACAGATTGCGGTTTTGCTGTGGCGTGGCCCAGCAGGGTGATGGCGCACACCAAAGCACACGATGGTTGGAGGCTACATCAAATACTGGCAAGTCACTAGAACCTGAAAACCGCGCAGAAATACACTCATTTAAAAATACATGGCGCATTTCTAAATGCTCTTTTATCATGCATTCGGCTATTCACGTGGATGGAATATAGAGTACCGTGAGGGGTAAGGCTTTAATTGGTGAGATTGTTTTTTATAACATCAAACAAGACTACTTTTTGTTTCGTCAAAAGTTAAAAAAAAAAAGTCACCAATTTGAGGTGTGGGGTTAACATACCAACGTGAAGTGCATCTTGGACAATTCATTAAGGGTATGGCTTACAAACGTGGTAAAAACAAGGGAGTTGGCCTCACTGTTCCAAAGCCTTTGGAAGGGAGTGCATCTTTTCTTCTTTTCTCTTATATTAAACAGTGATTTTTAAAAAGCCAGGTGTCACTTGGAGCTGTGGCCTCTAATCAAGTTGATGACAAGCAGAAATATATTTGGATTCAAGTGTACAATGGGGGAAACCTTTATTTTCACAAATGCTTTTCATAATATTAAATAAGAGTAAGAAAAACATTTCTGAGGGTGTTTAATCGTATTAATAGTTATCTATTTCTAAGCTGGAAATTTCTATGAGAGGTGGTGTCTTTATTCAAGTGAATTACATACAGAAATTAATTAGGGGTAAGTGGTTAAAAAAGGGGTGGCACGGTGGATCAGCTGGTAAAGCGTCGGCCTCACAGTTCTGAGGACCCGGGTTTGATCCCGGCTCTGCCTGTGCGGAGTTTGCATGTTCTCCCCGTGCCTGCGTGGGTTTCCTCCGGGCACTCTGGTTTCCGCCCACATCCCAAAAACATGCAACATTAATTGGACACTCTAAATTGCCCCTAGGCTTGATTGTGAGTGCGGCTCTTTGTCTCGATGCGCCCTGCGATTGGCTGCCAACCAGTTCAGGGTGTACCCCGCCTCCTGCCCATTGACAGCTGGGATAGGCTCCAGCATTCCCGCGACCCTCGTGAGGATAAGCGGCAAAGAAAATGGATGGATGGATGGTTAAAAAGGCACTTGTACAATAACCAGATCATAGTATGATGATCATTTTTTTCTTCCTGAGGAGAAAAATGAGTTTCAAATGCATTTGATAATATTAAATACCCCAAACAAAAACTATCTTAAAAAAAAAAATCTGGAAAATAGTGTCAGATGGTTTTTGTGATCCATACAGGGATTATGTAGGAGTAAGGTGTTACTAATTACAGTAGCATTTTCATATACAGTACCAACCTCAAATGCGAGGTTAAATAAGGCAATATTTGAGGGGCAACGTCTATGTATTCTAAACGACACACATAGTGATTAAGGTAAGGTGTCCCAAATCATCAATGCAGTAGTAAGTTATTTTTTAATAAGAGGGGGGAAAAAAGGTGTGGCATCTATTTTCTCATGTGAATGATGCACTGTGATTCAGTGGGAGTAAGGTGTTAGAAAAACATTATCATATTACATAATCATAGTCATAAATAAGTTACTTATTTCCTGAAGAAGGAAAAGTATTTATTGAAGTGGATGCCACCTCTGCCAATTATTTGGGGTAAGGGTGTCTTATTAGAACAGAGTATGTTTGACCTTTTTGTTGCATGCAATATCAATGAGGCAGTTCTGACATATGCAGTACTTGGCTATACAGTATTTGAAGGGATCCTCCCTCCATGCGCATATCTAGACGACTGCATTGCATGAGACAGAGACAGAGAGAGAGAGAGAGAGAGAGAGAGAGAGAGAGAGAGAGAGAGAGAGAGAGAGAGAAGAGAGAGAGAGAGCGCGAGAGAGAGACTGTGTTGTTGAGGGCCCCGTTGCAGCTATCTGTCCATAAAATGCTCAATAATGAATTAACACATCAATTAGGAGTCAGGATATTAATGTGGGAAACATTTACTGGCCCAATAATAAATAACGTCGATGTGCAGCTTCCTTGGCTTCCAGGTTTATTCGAGATGCAATTGTTGTTTTTGCGATACGAGTGCACTTCAGAAACATTCACACATTGGTTTTATCGCAATGGCAGGAAAACAGCAGATGGCGGCAGTAATGCACCATTAAGCTGATTTGCCAATTGTCAACAGACCCACAGAAGAAGAAGAAAAGGGAGGGACAATATAATAAGTATACAGTAATTGTGTGTCGTCACAGTTTTCGTGTTTGAAGGGAACGTGGGAGCAAATGTAATCACGTTGAGTTTTATCCTCGCCAATATTGTTGCGTGTGAGTTTTTTTGCCTCCTTTGAAAAACGGAATTGTGTATTTTAGCGGCGCTGTCCAATTATCCAAGTATACATCCTAAAAATTAATTTACAATAAGCCATTTAGAATATCTTTAACATTGAATAGAGTAGTAATGAGATGTTTATCCCTGAAAGGGGGAAATCTATTTGAGGTGTGGTGCCGATTTATTTCAGTGAATAAAATACACAATGGTTAATTTGTGGTTAGGTGTTTTTCAATGCAATAATGATCATAGTAAACATTTTTTCTTGGGAGGAAAGTATTTGAGGTGTGGTGTGTGTTTATTTAAGTGAATGTCACAAATACTCATTTACGGTCAGGTGTTATGAATTCATTTTTATAACTGATGTAGTAACGTTATATTGTCCTGAGGAGAAATACAATGTAGGAATGCAATTCATTTGGGGGGAAGGTGTTTCAAATACATTTTTATCATATTATTAATGGTGGTAATAAGATGGGGGGGGGTTCTAAAGGTGGAGAGGTTTATTTGAGGTGGAGCACTGGGACGCTCAAGTAGATGAACTGGGGGAGGGTCTTTATTGGAGCAGAATATTTTGGACTTTTTTGTTGTACGTAATGGTGACAATCCTGAAATATGGAGGTGCCTCTCTATGGCCTCGGCGAAAGTCTGCATCAGTACTAGTTGACTGCAGTGCACTAAGCAGCGATGAAGGGGACGCGTCGCGGCCACCTGTGCACATTTTAAGCATTTGCCCATTAAGACCACGAAACCGCTACCCACAGACCCGACATGGGAACCTTAAACTAGCGATCACGTGACGCACACCTGTAACCCGCGTCTCCTCGACTGATTCGCTCCATGGCGGAAACCGCGGAGGGGAGGGAAAGAAAAAGAAAAAAAACACGTTTCGTAGCCCACCGGAGCTGTCTGCGGCCGGGACGAAGCGAACAAACGACACCCGAAGGCCAAGAGGACGGCGGAACGTGAAGGATTCCAACGGAGACGTCGTCACATACTTCAAAAAGAAAAGAAAGGGGGGGTGGGGGGGGGGGGACGTCACTAACCTCCTTGGTGTCCACGACGCCTTTGACGTATTTCCCGAGCACCGTGTCCACCCAGAGGACGCCGGACAGCGCGGCCAGCCACAGCAGTCTAGCTCCGAGCCGCGCCTCCATCTTTCTCGCTCCCCGCCGAGGCTCGTCTGTGCCCGGGGCTCCCTCGGAGCTGGCGTTGGGGGCGGGAGAGCGTTGGGCGAACGAGAGAGAGCGAGCGAGAGAGAGAGAGAGAGGAGGGGGGGGGGGGGGGGGGGGTCAAGATCATGGAAGCGTGCGTGCGTGTGTGCATTTTCAATGCACCACGTGTTAGAAATGCCACTAGATTACTGTACCGTCCTTTTAAATGTTTCTGACGTCACCCACATTTTGTTTTTACCTTTTTAACTTTTTTTTTGCAGTGCTATTTATTGGCAGATCTGTTTCGCCCCGCCAAGGGAATGTAAGATTTCTACATTTTTTCTCTTAATCCTTTATCCTAACTTTTTCTGAATAGAAAACTTAAAAGAAATGAATCCGCATGTGTAGTTTTATCAAACAAAATAAATATTGCAGGATTATATTTTTCATTTTCAGTAAATGTGGCGATACAGTGGTACTAGAGGTGCAACCGCAAAACAACAACATGGAGTATCAAGTCGAATGACAACTATGTTGATAATCGATGACTAGTTTTGGAAAAAAAAATGTCCCAACTCAAATTTTATCCCTTTAAGAGGACATATCTGCTTTTACATCATTACATATTTTTTTCCTGACTTGTTAAAAATCAAAACATGAACTGAATCAATTAAACAAATGAGATTAATCCATCATTAAAATAATCACAAGTAGTAGCCCTAAGTGATACCTATTATTTTGTTCATAAAAAGCTTGCAACTCAATTCACCCCAATATCTTGTCAGTTTTCCCCATCAATATGCAATTTATCCATTCCAGCCACCCCTAAATGCTTTTTTGTTGTTGTTGTTGGATGTTTTTAATCAAGAAAAATAACACTGTCCAAAATGAAAACATAAAAGAACGTATAGAAATAAACTTGTTTTATGAAGTATTAGGGATCCTAGTATTTGGTTGTTGGGTGTGTGCCTTTAAGGGGTGTGGCCAATTAAGAGCCATCAGGAGATGGAGTCAGGCTGGCCAGTTAGTTCCTGTGTATGTGAGCGTCTTAGGTGCGAGATGTGGCCTTCAGCAGTTCTCGTGTGTGTTCCCATTTTCCGTTTCTGTGTTTTGACGGGTCATGTTCAATAAACGGCTAAAAGCGCATCAGCAATTACGCCTCCTCTTGCCCACGTGAGGGAAGGCATTACATCATTACATTAAATGGTTGCATTTTTTTTAAATCTTCATTTCACTTGAACAATGGCGTATCTGAAACTCGCTAATACCTCAAAGGTTGGTTTAAAAATTTGACTAGAGCGACAGTCCATTAGTCAAAATCTTGGAAGTTGAGGCACTCATAAACTAAGATATCACTGAATTACAAAATTTAAAAAACATAAAAATCTTTCAAATGAAAAAAAAAATACATTTTGACTTTTTAAAAAAAATCAGTGAGAACATGCAAACTGCACAGAGGCAAGGCTGATTTGAACCTGGAGCCTAACAACTGTGAGGCAGATTTGCTCGCGAGTGGTCCATTGTGGCAACATTACAAAATATAACTTTTGTTTTAATTGAAGATAAAATAAAATCTTCTTTTTCATTTGAAAAACAATGTTCGGAGTATTTGTATTCTGCACGGTCGTGCGACATACGATAGAAACATTGTCTATTTTGTGATATTTCTGATATTTGAAATGCAGTTTTGTTTTTCAGACAAAAACAGAGCAACACTTTTTGTGGGATTGCAACATTTATATTTATCTACTGCATGGCAATACAAGTGTTATTGGGGTTTTATCCAAAATACCCCCCCCCCAAAAAAAATGAAAAATTAATAATTGAGTTGCACATTTTTTTATTTGACCGGAACACGTGTTCAAAAGCAACAGTGCCCATTATGCTAAATTGTATTTACAATCGGGTTTTTAACAAAAATTATAGCTATGTTTTATGTTGCAGCATATGTATTTCAATACCGCATAACCACAGGACCTTTACAAGAGCACCAGTGTTAGGCTTGACCCTTCAGCTAGCCTGACTGTAGTACATTTACTTAAAAATGTATTCATATCATATCATGAACTCTTATCACTACTCCACCATTTCGAAAAATGATTGACAAATAACAGCTATTTCAGGCATTTAAAAAGTAAAATAATTCTTTTTAAAATATATAACTCAATAAGTACAAGCTTGGCATGCATACACAAATAATCAAAATCCATCTCAAAGTGTCTGAGCATCAACTGTATCTCCAATATAACCTTTTCTACCCCCTTCATTGACTTTTGCTCGACTGCAATGATACAAGACAAGTTCATGGTGGGATAGATTTTATTTTTGATAAAAATGAATAGACCATTTGTCTATGAACCCTGCAGAGAATTACATTTGACAAACAGTTTTTAGATACAAATATCTACATGAATCATACATAAGGTTAAAAATACATTCAACTTATTTTTATTTCTATTCACAGGTTTGCACTTGTGGTGTTTTCTTGACGGAAATACAGCATGGTTTCCGGTCCACGGCTTCTTTAACTACAGCTGATTAGCCTTTTTACAGCATGATGCTATTAAAAGTAAAGAGTGAACTAGCAACCACATTGACTGGAAAACAGTAAATATGGTCTCAGCATTTGAACTTGCAATCTTTGATTAAGAATTTAAAATTGATTGATGCACAACTGACGCAATTTTGGAGAATGTCTAGGACGCACTTTAGTTCAGCAGCTAACTTTGGTTTCAAAATTAATGAGTCCATCAGTCTTAATTCTTGACTGTTCTCTTTTAAAATATTTTCGTGTTTTAATTCAAGTTGTCACAGGTCAAGGACAACGTTCCTATCCAACATAAATCCTATCAACTGTAAATGGGAGCCGAACACATTCTGGCTCAAAATATGGATGTCAAACCCGTGTCATCAACAGGTCAAAACTTTCAACCAGTCTTCAAAAGTCGCCAGTCTCAAAGTCGGACACGAGTTTCCTCATGGCTGATCAGATTTTTCTCGTCGTGCACAAAGTTAAGTTCAACGGGGGTTGCATTTAATGATGCACCATGTCGTCATAACAGCTGTCGTGAAATAAAAGTGACTCAGCTGTTCCAGCATACTTTGACAGCACTAAATCCACAATGATAAAACAAAAGAAAACAAAAAAAAAGTATGAAAATGAGTGTTCATCACAAGACTGGAGTGGATGATGAGCAACTGCAATGACATGGACTATTAACATCATAACTAATAAGAACACATTTGCAAAATTGCTCACAAAAGAGGAAGGCCAGAAATACGAGACTGTTGTGAAGTTATCCGTAATATCTGAAACTCACTTGAAAGCAATTATCATTATCAAATGACTATATTATCATACGCTTCTGTCATCTAATTATCCGACCTTGGGATGTCATGATGCTGTGCGAAAAAAGTTTAAACAATATCACACCTCTGCTGGGCTCTCTGTGGAAAGAAATGTTCATACCCACCACTTAGAAAATTGAAGGGGGACATTATCAACTGATGACTCATCAAATGTTCATGTTTGGCCACATCTTAGACTGGGAACACCAGAAATGGCCATACAGGCGCGTGACGTTTAACACCAGAGACTCACTGCTCCTCCCCGCTTGTGTTGAAAGTGAATAAAAAGCAAGTAGATCATCAAGTAAACATAACACCAGGCAGTAGAACTGCCGTCAAAACGATCTAAAAGCAGCAAAATTCTGGGTTTGCATTGCAACGGGCAGAAAAGTGACGATTCTTCTGTTATGGTTCTATGCAGAGATTTTGGATCTCTCTTTAAAAATGGCTAAAAAAAACTTGCAAAGCTCCATGCGGTTTGAGCAGCGGATGATTAAAGTGCTAGTTTGGCCAATGTGACCGCTTGCACTTGATGCCACATTCAAGGCATCAGGGAAGGACGAACAAAATAATGGAGGCGTGTACTCAAGACTGTACTATAAACTAGAGCAAAAGTGCCACAAGAGCAAAGTTGTGCCCAACTTGCTCGAGAGGATGAGCTCAGCTGTCTTCCTACTCAACTGCGGCAGTTTTCTTCATCAATCTGACAGTAAAACGTTGCAGCAAATACTCAGCGCTAATCCACCAGTCGGAAAATCCCGCTCAGAGTCTACAGGGGAGGATTTTTGCACTTGAGGTAAATCCTTTTATCCACCTCCCTCCATCATTTTGGACATTGCTCTGGAGAAAAGTGCGGAAAACGCCACCCTGCGGTGGGCAAAATCAAATTTTTCAAATCTAGCCCTGTTGACGTAGAACACCCCTGAACAATCTTCGTCCTCAATTTTGTAATGTCCTTGAGTTGTGCTGAAAACCATTTGGGATTGGTGCCAGATCCTTCTCCAGAGACGGACACCAAAGTCTTGTACATACGAACATTGTAAAGTAAAACTTCAATAAAGTGGATCCCCAGTTATTGGCAGAGCTAATTTCCTGTGCAGACGGGCCAATGAAAAAGTTCCTTTCTAATCTTGTTGGGATGGAGTTTTTATGAATTTTGAGTTAGTGGAAGTTAGGAGAGTTTTGGCCACATGTGCATGTACACATGCACTCCTGGTGCATTTTTTAAAACTAAAATCTGGAGGCCATATATTTTTAAAGGTCCTCTTACAAGATGACTGTGAAATGACACATTGTTTTTCGGATCATAATTTGTGGTCTATCAACAATTCCCCACATATTTACAATTAGCTACTTAACTGTTTTAGGAGCCTATCCACCATTATTCACTGAAGAACACCTGTTGACTGTTTTTGGGCACAGGCTAAAATCCCATCTAATGACATCTTGATTCCAAGGAACTACACTATTTTGAAGTGAGTTGAGGAGGCTCATGTGATGCTTTGCCACTATCTTGTGGCATCTTGGTCCCAACGGACGATGTTGAAGTGAGTTGAGAAGCTTCATGTTGTGCTTTGTGGCATCTACAGGCACTGATCCACCTTTGTTTTTTGGTGGTTTGGGGGGGTTATCACTTGCTCGTTGGCTTAGTCCAATTACTGTAATGTTTATGCCTCCTCCTCCATTGGTCTCAGTAGACATTGATAGACTTAAAAAAAACGGTTACTTAACATGTACTAAGCATTCCACAAATGGTGGAATCAACGGCATAGAATTACAGATCAACATGACACAAAAACATCTGCTACAATGTACTCCATTACAGAGCAGATATGGATATGTAATAGAAATGGGTAAACAACGACAGCAATGATTGAAAAAAAAGTCCACCAGGAAAGAAATGTGTAGTGCAGCCTTTCGTTTGTGTCTGTTTTTCCGTTAATTGGATTTCAGGTGCAAGTCAACAGAGTTAGTGTCAACACAGTGAGTTGTATTGCCAGCGTAATGAAGAGGACAATGTGGCCCTATTAAGTGTGCTGTAGAGAGATTCTCCAAAGGACAATAGGGGCTGTTCAGATTGGAACGATACATCTGAGGAGCCTTATCTGAGAAGCCCGTCCAGGATTTCCACTCCAGAAATGATCAGAGATGCTGGAACACTCAGACACCTCATCTAAGCAGAATAGATCTGTGTTGCTGCATTGTATTTCCTTAAAATCTTTACACACCGTGTTACGGGTGCAAGAAAGTGTTTAGACAAGAACATCGTCGAGTTTTTAAAGCAGAGGGACGGCGGCTTCCTCTTTGTTGTCTTGACATCAGCTTGCCTAACTGTCTTTCCTAAGCCACGACACCCTCAACGTCATTTTGGGTGATAGTAACAAAGCCTTCCCCTTCGGACATTTTTGCCCCGAGTCCTCTGTCCAGCTCACCTCCGACAAATAGGGCAGCGGTGGCCTCGCCCCTGTCGGTCCGTTCCAGCTTGCGGTGCTTGCGCGGCTCAGGCGGCGGAGTCTCTTTTTGGGTGAAGACAGTGCGAATTCGCTCGGCGCACACGTTGGCCGCCTCCCTGGTCTCCCGGGAGAGCTGCGACAGGCTTAGGAAGCCGTGGGGGAGGTCATCCACCACGCACAGAGTGACGGGCTGTCCGACGGCCCGCAGGCGCTTGGCGAACATCACCGAGTCATCTAGCATGGGGTCCAGAGCACACGCCTGATGAGAGCAAATAAAACAAACGTGTCAGGCATCTCAATGAAGGGATGAGGAGAAAGAAGTCAAGCAGGCAGTTCTCCTCTGCACGAGCCATATTTGCCTTTCGCTGATTCACTTGAGGCATTTTGAAAATCGCTAACAACTAAAATTTGCTAAGGAGCTTACGTTGACATCAGTGGAAGCTCGTTTGTTGTACCTTCTGTGGACCACCTACAGTTTTCAATAGTGGTCGTGGTGAAGAAAATCCTATTGGTCAAATCTCAAGCTTAGGTCCAGGTAGTTTACACATGAGATACATTTCTATACATTATGAATAGGATTTAACACTGAATCTCAATATTATGATTATGTTAAGGTGTTTACGTGTCCGTTTTACAGTAAACTTCAAATAGTACTGACAAACTGTGAAGTGAGCCTGCTTTACCTATAGTTTATGAGAAAATCATATTACAGTGGTGCCTCGGTTCTCAAACACAATCCCTTCCAGAAGGCTGGTTGAAAACCATAATGTTCGAAAACCAAAGTACATTTTCCCATTACAATGAATGGAAAATGAAATAATGTGTTCCAAGCCTAGAAAAAAAAAAATATTTTTTTAGCTTTTCCTCATAATAAACTGCATAGCAGAAATACATGAAACTGCATAGTAGAAATACATGTATAGTTTAAATACTTTATATAATTAAATCATTTAAGAAATATATTTATCTTTTGGTTAAAATGTATGCTGTAGCCTAGTAGAGTATGCTAGGCTGGGAGTGCATTGCCGTATCTGTAGCGACTCGGCCCCCAGCCTTGTAAACCTTTATTGACAAAAGTGCAGAATAACTTAAAACAAGCAATCATGAGGGGGAAAAAAACAGACAAATTGTTTTTTTAAATGCACAGAAAGTACGTAACGTAAAAAAACAAAATTTACTTGTAACTCGAGGTAGGGTTAATGGCACAAAAGAAAAAAGCAATGCAAAACTCGCAGCCTCCCCATGGCGAACAACGGAGTGTATACCACTTCTTTTGCAGAAATTTTTGAACCATCCTCGACTTGCTTTGAATTCAAAGCCGTGAGGAACTAGATTGGGGTATTTTCTTCTTAAATCTGTATACAGATTTCTAGCTTTGGCGCAAATCCCTTCCTCGCAAACAGTATCCCCAGCTAACTGCTGCTCGTTCACAAAAATAAGAATCAACTTTTTGTTGTCCTCTAAGATCTGTGGCCTCTGCTTGGTCAACATGGTTGCTCCTTTAGCAACATTGCTTGCTTTGGTGCTGATAGTCGATTTCGCCATGCCATACTTCTTCGATAGCTCAGAAACACGCACACTAGATTCGCGCTCGCCTATCAAATCCTTCTTGAGTCGAGAGTTTTTTGCACCACTTTCCCTTTTTCAGCACCAGCAGTTCCACTTGCCTTCTTTAGAGCCATGATCAGGGGTTAATGTTGCTCAATTTGAAGAAAAAAGTACTGGGAAACGTACGCGAGCAGAGGAGTGTGTGAGTCAACTGATTCCGCCGCGCGCCAAGCGCGTGACGACATTTTTTTCCCGGGGGTGTGTTCGAAAGCACAATAAATTGTTGTGGGTCAGCTAGTCGGGGCGTTTGAATACCGATTTTCATTTGAATACCAAAGCAAAAAAAATCTTGAAATTTTTGTTCGAAAAACCGATTTGTACGAAAACCAAGACGTTTGAAAACCGAGATACCACTGTATATTGAAAGTTATAATGTCACAGTAAAACAGTACAGAAAAAAATTATACAGAAAAAAACAAAAAATTGTCAATGTTGAGAATAAAGTTGTAACGCGAGCAAATAGAAAAATGTTATGAGAAATAACTTCAGTCATGTTGGAAAAAACTGTATCATACAATATTAGACTGTCAGAATACTACAACAAAAAAAAATGGAAGATTGCTGCTTTCCAACTGTGTAATTTGTGCAAAATGCATCTTTGAATTGATTGAAGGGCTCAAGGAATCATTTAAAATAATTCAAATATCACTCTCTAAGGTAGGAACTGGAAACATGTCGCTAAGGATCTTGCAGACACATGCAGACAATGTAATAGCTACATTTGAATACATAAAGATTAGAGTGGCTAGGTTCCTCCGCTTTCTTATTCAAGCTCTTTAACATGCAGACAGTGAACGCAAATCATCCAACACATGTAGGCTTTGTGTGTCTAAGGGCCTTCTGGTGCTTACCACAATGTGCACGGGCGGCAGAGCCTTCAACATGCTGTCAGGGGCCAGAAGGGGCGAGCAGAAGGGGTCCTTGACGACCGGAGAACTGTGCAATTTCATCTCAGAAAGCTGCTCCGAACGCAGCGGCTCGAAGCCAAGCGGGAACTCTGAGCCATCCTCGCCACCAGGGGGCGCTATGGCCACCGAAGTCAGATCACTGTGCACAGATTTATGAGCGTCCATGGAGATGGAGAAGTGGACTTCTTCTGGCTGCATAAAGTGAAATGGTGTTAGAGTTCAATTAAATCGAGCACCCATTTTCCATTGTTAGAATAAAATAGTTTTAGAGAGGCAACACAGTGGGGCAGCTGTAGAGCGTTAGCCTCACAGTTCTGTGGAGCGGGGTTCAAATCCCGGCCCAGCCTGTGTGGAGTTTGCATGTTCTCCCCGTGCCTACGTGGGTAAGCTCCGGACACTCTGTTTTTCTCCCACATTCCAAAAAACACGCAACATTAATTAGAGACTTTAAATTGCCCCTAGGTGTGATTGTGAGTGTCTACATGTGCCCTGCGATTGGCTGGCAACCAGTTCAGGGTTGCTCCTGCCCAATGACATCTGGGATTGGCTCCAGCACTCCCGCGACCCTCGTGAGGATAAGTGGCTCAGAAAAAGGATGGATGGATGGATAGTTTTAGAGAACAAAGACATAATATTTTGAGAAAGAAGTCAAAATAGAGCAAGAGAAACCTTTGATACTCCCCCAAAATAATTGTAATGTTATTAATAAAAACAAAAAAAAGTAAATCTTCGAAAATTAAGAGGAAAGAATTTTACAAAAAAAAAGTCATGATATCAGAGTGAAGTGGCAGCATGATAAGAAAAGGTAGGATAGTAAGCAAATGAATAAATAGAAATATGTGGGGGAAAAATGTTTGAAAAAACAAATGAGAAAAAAATCCACTAAGAATAAAGTTGGCGTGATACAAGAAAAAAATCATGTTAGAATATCCATCAATCCATCCATTTTCAGAGCCGCTTAGCCTCACATGGCTTGTAGAAGTGCTGGAGCCAATCCCAGATGTCATTGGGCAGAAGGCAGAATACACCCTCAGTGAGGCCAACGCTGTACAGCGGCGCCACCGTGCCGCCACGTAAAAATAATTAAGATTTAATGTTACAAAACAAAGCTGTAATTGTAGGATTTAAAAAAAAAATAAGAAAAGAAGTTGTGAAATTTGCAGAAAAAAAGACCTCTGACAACAAAAATAGTGTAATGTTAGACTGTACAAGTTGTAAATGTATGAGTAAACATTTTCATAAATCATTGTTACAAGACAAAGAGGTGGACTATTACCACAGGAAATGTTAGAAGTGTAAAGAGATGATGTCACAAGAAAAATGAAATAATGTGGCATTTATCGTGTGGCGCTAATAAAGTGCTAATATTATGGGTTAAAAATCCCAATATTATGAAAGGAAAGTTGTGAAGTTATGAGAATAAAGTTGAAGGCTAGGAATAAAATATTAATATTTATAATAATGTTCTTTGAAGAATTTTGAATGCGATTCAACAGAAGTTGCATTGTTACAGTTTTAGAAAATCCCTGTTACAATAGAAAAGGTGCAACATTACCAGTAAAAAGGTCGAATGCGTAAAAAACAAAAGCATGTAAATAAAGTAAATTATGTTATGAGGAAAAAAGGGTGAAATGATCAACAAGTTGTAATATTTAAGATCATTTTAAATGGTTCCATGAAAAAAATCATGAAGATAAAAAAAAACGTGTAATGTTTGAAAAAACAAGAATATTTTCATTTTATAATTAAAAATGATTGTCAAGATAAATGAATGTTCAGTTATCAGAAAAAGTTAAAATGAAAATGATAAAAAAAATGACAATTTTAAGTCAGATTAAAGCCAAAATGATAAAGGAAAATTATTGGGTATGAAAACACTTTGAAAGAAATTGGCCATGTTCTGACAGTTGTGATTTGCTATGCACTTCTACACAAGATATGAAGCCTGACTACTAAAAACCTGCGGCCAGTTCAACCCAGCACCGCTTCATGAGTACAAGGGCCTTCTTTTGAAGAAAACCAAAAGGTGTGGAGCAAAACGAGTCTCAGAGTGACCTACAGTGCGTTTGCATAGAAGTGGAACACAGTGGGAGGTGGAATTATGAGCTCCCAAGTCCAGGCATGTCTGGCTCTTCCCAGATAATTTCCCGGCGTAGTCCTCAGAGGGCAGTGGCGAGTTCACATGGGGAGATGAGATAGACGCCTCGGACACACTCTTCCTCACCACTCCTAAGACGACAAAAAGACAAATTCAATTGCCAGTGCTTGAATTAATAATCAACTGTGGGGAGGAGTTGGCTAGTTAGGCGCTCGCTGGGGAAATTTATGGCGGCGTTAATGAGCCATTACTGTTAGCGGCCTTCTGTTGCAGTGGGGTGAATTGATATGAATGGATTTATAGCAGTGGAAGCAACAGGAAGCTCCTAAGTGGACCTAAGTAATCATTACGAACAAAAATAAATGCAGGCTCTTCCATCCACCCATCAATCTATCCATCCATCCATCCATCTTCTTAGCCTCTTATCCTCACAAGAGGAGGAGCAGGAGTGCTAGAGCCTATCCCTATCTTCGGGCAGGAGGCGGGGTACATCCTCAACTGGTTGCCTCCCAATCGGGGGGCATATAGAGACAGACAACAGTCGCTCTTACAATCACATCTAGGGGGAATTTAGATTGTCCAATTAATGTTGCATGTTTTTGGGATGCGGGAGGAAACCGGAGTGCCCGGAGAAAACCCTTGCAGGCACGGGAGAACATGCAAACCCCAGACTGGCAAGGCCGGGATTGAACCCTAGTCTTCAAAACTGTGAGGCCAACGCTGTACGGCTGCTCCACCCTGCCGCCATGCAGGCTCTTGTAACCTCTAAATGTAATAATGTAATAATGACAGATTTGTATCACAGAAAGCAGCCATTTTTAAGCCACATAACGCCCCCCCCCCACACAAATAATATATAGAGGTTTTTCTGTGCACTATGCTTTTTCCTCAGTAATTCTGGTTGCCCAAAAAAAAGTGGTGCCTTGAGATACAATTTTAATTTGCTTCAGGACCATGCTTGTATCTAAATTAAAACACGAATCACAAATCATCTTTCCCTATTTGAAATGAATGGAAATGCAACTAACCCAATTCAGTGTCTCCAAACAACAATTATTTTTTAAATTTTTCACACGAAAACTTGCCCTCAACAGTATTGTATATAGTGTACAATAAAAACATTAATAAAATTTGCAATTTACATAGCCAGCAAGCATAAAAAAATGCAAGCATAAAACAACTCTACGACAGTATTTTGTCCTTCCTTGTTGTCGTTCTGTTGGGCGGTTGGAAAACCAGCTTAAAGGTGCATGACCACCACCAACTGACAGTCTTTCCAATGTGAATTGATAGCGGCTGCATGCTGTGAAGCTTACTGGTAACAAAGTCGAGCAGTCTGAAGTGTAAACGCATCTCAAATATTTAGTCATAAATTAAGACGAGAACAAATGAGCCAAATGACAGCTTGGATCACTAAAAATGTTCAAGTCAAACTCATAGTATTTCCAAAACTTTTTTGCACGCAGCCAGAATTTTGCTTTTCTTTCTCTCGTTTTCATTTTGGGTACCATAAAATTATATTGAGGAAAAAAAGGACTGTGGAGTAGATGTGTCTGTAGAGGTGGGCGTGATCTACCATTGGCTACAGGACGAGAGATTGGCGTGGGGAGGGTTCTTGTGAGTTGTGTTGGGTGAGTTGGCTGTGACAGGTGTTCTATCAGAGTTTATTGCTATCCTCTTTTACTCTTGTAGAAGTGTTCCAGCGAGCAGTTACTGAGCTCGGTCAGACAAGGAGGACAACTTTGGCAGCTGGCTTGCATCCGATTCACGAGTGATGGAAGGGCAGCCTTCCCTCGGTTTGGGAAGACTTTTTGTTTTGCTATTCATTATGGTCTTTCTTTTTGCTGTGAAGAGTAAATGAAAGGCCGGTCTGCTGACATGTCTTGATGTCTGTCCTGAGTGAACCCACGGATGCAGCAAAACTATTCCAGTATCATTCTCATAATAGCCACTTCATATAACACACACTGCAAGGTGCTTCACACCCACACTTTTGCTTTTCTTTATATTTGTACATTTTGGGTAGAGGCTTCACCTACTATATTGCGTTTCATTGTTTGCATCCCTGCTATATTGTACTTTCTTTTTTAAGTGACACTTTTTATTGAAAACTAAAAATAAATATGAACACAAAAATATTTCTGCTCTCATTTTGCATGAGGTGAACTCAAAACATTAATAGATTTTCTTACTGCACAAAAGGGCTCTCTCTTAAATTTTGGTTGCAAATCTGTTTTCATCTATGTGAGTGAGCACTAATCTTCTTTTCTGAGATAATCCATCCACCTAACAGGTAGGGCAAATTAAAATGCTAGTTAGGCAGCATTATTGCAAAGGTGTGCCTTCCTGTCCACAATAAAATGGCTCTCTAAAATATGCAGGTTTGTCACATTTTCCACAAAATTTGCAAGATTTAAGGGACTGCACAGTTGGCATGCTGACTGCAGCAATGTCTACCAGAGCTGTTGTCTGTTGGTCAGCATCTTTATTATAATGCTCCTGCCTGTGGGAAAGGAGAGCCATCATCACCAATGCACTTTTTAACCATTTATTAAACACTGAGAAAAACATTCATGCAAAAGCTGATGTCAGCCAGTTTATGCACAGTCACTCATGCAAACATGTCAAAGTTATATAGGTCACCCCATGTGGCCTCGCCTCTTACAGCACATGCACGTACGCAGACTACAATACATACAGTACTTTTTGATACGTGTTATGCTTGCAATTTATTTTCTATGTTCAAATAGGTTTACAAGTTTGGATTAGAAAATGGCAGGGGCTTATGACTCTGACGGCGACAAAGAAAACCGTTTGGTCAGCTCTGAAGCACATTTTGGCCAATGTGAAGGTTGAATAAGCAACATCAGATGACATGCCTGTTCCTCAATGTTCCTCCTCTCTGGGTGACTGATTAAAATCAATTTTATACATCCCACCTTGCAATTTCCCCTATTCATCTCGGTTTTATCACGAAAGACTGCCATTAGACTAGCCAGGGGTCCCTGCTTTATAAACATCATCTTACCAGTGGCTTCTGGTTGCGGCTCTGCACCAGTCCCAGGCGGGTTGGCGGTTCTGTTGGAATCCAGTAGCGAGTGGATCCAGTTGGACGCGCCGTGCCTGAAGTCTCGAAGCAGCAGGGCTGTGTCTCTCTTCACCATGCTGAGTGTGCTCACCTTCTCCACCTGCTTCTCTGTGTGCGGCTCATTACCTGGTAGGGGTGCGATGGGGAAACAGGGGTGTGTGTTATATTCAGGAATTAATGAGGAACGCTAATAGAAGTCAATTATTTAAGAAAAAAACAATAATTACTTTTTTAAACATTTCTGTTCACTCCTTCATGAGCAATCCTCTTTGGGTTTATTTTTTAATGAATAAAAAGAGAGTTGAAGTCAAACTGGGGATGATACATTTTAGAGTGATTACAAGACACAAACGTAAATGGAATTTATGTTGATGCATTAAACTAATCGGCATCATAAAACCTTATGACAAGCAACATTTTTGTTTCTCAAGTGCCATATAAATCTTTAAAAAAGTTACCACTTCAAATATTAAAACTCTGGCCCTAGGATCCAGTTGAAGAAAAAAAACACATCAAAGTATTATGCTGTTATAGTGGTAATGAGCAGTTTTGTGTTTGCAGCAAACATACCTTTTCGAAATACAGTATGGCCCAAAAGTTCAACCTTAATTTCACTGGACCATTAAGACATCTCCCAAAGACAGGTGGGAAAATGTGTGTTATGGTCGGATGAAACCAAGTTTGAAAACATAGCGAGACAAAGGTGTCACCAGTAGAGTTCTGAGACAAAATCTCCAACAGAGGTAAAAGATTTACTCTGAAGTGATTTGCGACACTTTAGATTGGGTATTTTTTTTAAAGATAATAGACCATGGAGAGTGACTGACTAATAGTATCAATTTATGTTACCGTAAGCTAGTGGTAGACTAAGGCCCGTTCAGACTTGCATAAAAAAATTTCATTTTAGTGATCACCATAGGAACAGAACACCATCACAAACTGATGATACACTGTATTCAAATTCAGATCCAGATGACTCATTCTAAAATGAAAACACACAGTAAGACACGCACCTGCATACGCATTAAGACACCTGGAGAGGACGCTGAGCGGCAGCATGGGATCCATGAGGGTGAGCAGACGGGAAGGCGAGGCGTAGGCTGTCAGTAGCGTGGCCGGGTAGGCGGCCACAAGGCCGTCTGGCATGCGGACACCGTAGGCAGCGGCGCGCAGCGACGTGGTCACGCACAGGTTTCCCCCGGCACTGTCACCTGCCAGACACACTTTCTCCCCAGTCCACCCTGGATGAACAGAAAAATGAAATGAATGAAAAAGGTGGCAAAATGTTACGTTAATGGTACGCCTCGATATGGGCTTAAAAAAAAAACTTCTGGTTTCAGGGTTTTTTTTTTTTTTTTTTTTTTTTTTTACAAAAAGCAAATGACAATGACATTTTTCATAACATATGTATCATTCTGGGATTTGTCTGGGATTTCTCCTGACATGAAAAAAATAAAAGTTTTAAGAGCATGTTTTATTTTTTGGTTTTGTGTTTTTTTTCCCCACCAGCATTAACTTGCATCAACTTCCACAGATATCTGAAAACAAAATGGATGGGAGGGGGAAATAAATAAGTAAATATATATTCCCACCATATCAATAAATCACTGCTTTTGTTGTATGTATGTACGAGTATAAATGGGCACCACATCACCGATCCTGTGGGTGACTGTATTGCACTGGGCTCTTCTCTAATGGGTGAGTAGTATTATTTAATTATAGGTTTACTACACAGTATTTAACTTATTTGCATGTTTTAACAGTCATGTTAAAATGCTACTGAAAACATGTTTTCAATGAATACAGGTTTCATGATAGCAATAATTTGAGGAATTAATTGATTTTACATATTTCCTGTGGGAAAATGTTTTGTATAATTAAAATGGATGAAAAACACTGGGGGCAGAACAGTGTCCTGGTGTTTAACATGTCTGCTTTGTAATTCTGAGTTTCAGGGTCTAACTGTTGGCTCCAGCTTTTGTGTGTGGAGTCTGTATGTTCTTTCCATCTTTGTAGAGGTGTTCTCCGGGTACTTTGGCTCCTTCCTACGATCCAAAAATATCTATGTTCAGTTCATTGAATACTAAATTGCCCGTATCTCTGTAGGTGCATTTGAATACTTATGTGCCCTGTCACTGACTGGCAACCAGTGCAGTGTGTACCCTACCTCTCACCCAAAGTAATCTGGGATGGCCTCCAGCTCACCCAATGAAGACAAGTGGTCTAGAAAGTGGATGGATGGGCAAAATACTAGTGTTAATGGTGCACTGAGCTGCTTAGTGTACACACCTAGAAGGTGGTGGTTCCTGACAGCCCAGCAGTACGCATAGAAGCATTCCTCCAGGGCCCGTGGAAAGGGGGCCTCGGGGGCCAGGGAGTAGTCCACCGACAGAATGGGGACACCCAGGTCCTGGGACCAGCTCTTCAGATAGGGCTGCACAAGAAGATGGGGCAAATGGAAGGAGAGACCAAAGGGAATGTTTAAAATGCTGTTTAAGCAATGAGAAACAACAGCTCCTAAGATAAAGCAGAAAGGAAGAGAAGGGAGATGAGGTCGCGGTGAAAAAGTGAACATAAAACTTATGAAAATGATTGGTCCCTGCAATGTAGTCTATCAGCTATCAAGTTTTATTGTATAGACAGAGACGAGCTGGACCTTGCGGTCACCTCCATTTTCTGTGTGTGCATCACTAACAAAAGACGTCCTTATTTGATGAAAACACAAAAAAAAAAAGACAAGAAGGGGGTGCTGGCAGATTATGTAGGACCTCAAAGGTTGCCATAAGTATTTTTTCATGTCAAGGGAAAAGAGTTATCACTTAGTGGCGAGTCAGCAGCTCCACAATTCAGCTATGACTTAGAGAGTGCTGCTGTCAAAATAATTAATCACAGTACAGTCAACTGAGTCTGTGCAGTCAGTAGAGGAAAGCATGAACAATACAATAATGACATCCAATACAAAAATTCAGATTTTACAAATAATCCTCAATTTTGACACAGGCATGCACTACCTGTATATCGTCGCTATCCAACAGAAAGTATGTAAATTACTTATCATTTTGTCAATAGGTTATGGATTTTTTTTCCAGATAAGTTATTAATTTTTTTTGCTGGAATGTTACTAATATGTATATATCTTTGTATTTATGATGCAGGGTAGTTCCTAAACCACTAAAAAGTATAAGCACAATAATAAACAAAGTATAGTATTTAAAAAATATAGGTGTCACTTCTGTGACACTGTCGATCAAATTGGTTCATTCCTACCTTTAAAAAGGCACAGCCCTTCTATTGAATCTCATGAGATGGTGGCAGGGTTCTGAAGTGTTCAGTTGATGTGTGGGAACAGTGATTGCTCAAGTGACTGTCAGAGATTATGAGTTCCTCTGGCAGTCAAGAACATCCCACTAGCTCGAAGTGAGCAAAACAAATGGCCCAATAGTCAAGAGATAAAGGGCATGTGTGTGCGTGTGTGTGTGTGTCTGTGTGTGTGTGCATTCGTGTGGCTGGTTAATTTTACATGACTCCAGAAACCCTTCTGGTGCACACACTTCCTGTCAACCAAGAACAACACACATCTGCTCTTCAACGCTGCACAATGGTGGAGCAGAGGGATTGCAAAAGTGAGCACAAGTCATTAATTTTCAATGCCAGTCAGCATCATGTAGTAAGCCTCACCAGAGCATCTGGTGTATCTTGACTGGCGCAGGTGTCACAAATGCAACCCAGGCAACTTTATGTGGGAAAGAGATATGACCTGGCAACCTGTCGAAATTTAGTCACCTCAGAGAGCACAAGCATGAGATCAAGGTATCGAGTCTCTTGCTGTTTATTATACTTTGAGGAAACGTTAAGGATACAAATAACATTGCTGATAGATTTAATTGGATAGTTTATACATGGACAATAGTAGCGCTGCATGATTATTGCAAAAATAATCACTATTATTTTGACAAATATTGTAATCATGATTACCACACACAATCATTTCTTGTTTGGAAAAAAGGTTGGTTTTTTTTCAATCTCTTGTAATGTAACAAACAATATGTAACAGTTTTCAGTGCAAAAATAAATCTTTAAATGAGATTAAATGCTAGACAATAACAAATTCTACTTTACCATAGGCTAACTGAAAAAAGTGCTATTACAAAGTGTGATGGGGCACTGGCAGTGGCACTGACATTAAGCCATGTGATTACCCCTTAGTGGCTGGTTGACCAGGTTGCGAGCACCTCTGCATATGAAGCACTTTATCCATATGCAGCGGTGCCTACATTTTAAAATGTAAAAATAAATAAATAAAAACAAAAATCACTGATGATCAGGGACATTTAATTGCGATCAAGATTCAAATTCCATTAATTGTGTAAGCCCTACACAATAGTTTAGATTTCTATTTTGTGAACATACTGGTATATTTATCTTCTCTTGCATGCTTCATATAGCTCCTATTCCGATATCCAATATCGGTACTGAAATAATGGAAAAATTTGCCTGTGGGTCCAATAAAGGTTATCCTACTTTTCAAATACTGACTAATAATAATATACTTATAACCTGACCCCATTCTCAGATGACATCTCAGATGAGATCTGCAGTGAAATAACTCATCTTTGCCTTTGTGCATAGGTTTTGTTGGAGGGGAGAGGGGGGTGAATAAATAATTGTACCTCATGGGATTTGGAGGTCTGTGCCACAAAGCCTCCGCCGTGAAAGTGGATGAGTAGGTAGGGGGATGAGGGCAGCCGCTTGGTCTTCATCCCCAGCGAGAGGGAGATGGCGCCTGCATCAGAGCGAGTGAGCGATAGCAGTGTCTCGCTATCCTGCAGAGAGAAAGAGAGAACAGAAGAAATGAACATTCCTTTAAGAGTAAGTTTAAAGGATCACGTTAGGACAAGTTGTAAACACAGCTTGTTTTACTGTGAGTGTTATGGCCCCACAGAGAGCGGGATTAGCTGCTGTGCACCTGCAAGAACATGCACTCATTCTGCAACACAAACAAGGAAGGCTTTTTTTTGCCGGTGATGCAGTCTTGTAATTTTGTGACACTGTAAAAACGCCGCGGTGTTTTAGTTTTTGCGAGATCAATGACTTTGAGGCGTTTGCTAAATTGCTTGTCTGGTTATGTGCCAGGCTCCAAACAAGGAGGATGAGCGAGATAAGGGGGAGTGAGCAAGCCAGTGAAAACGAGAGTGAGAGAGCGAAAGCGAGAGAGAGCTGAAAAAGTGGTAGTGACGACGATGAAAGAGAAGGGGATTATGTGTGGAGGCAACTGGGAGAAGCTGTCAACGAAATTCCAACTCTAACAAACATGTTTTCTGAATTTATCATCACTTGAATATACAAGATTTGCAGAGAAAATCCTGTGAATGAAACAGTGTTAAACTAGGTCAAACAACTATTAAGACTGACTTTACAATGCAGCGCCAAGTGCCCAATTCTGATGTTAATGCTTATATCCAATTTTTTTGACCGTTAAGTGGTACCTTTGATTAAGAGTTGAATATGTTCGGTGACCAAGGATGTAAATAAATTTACTCAAATATAAAAAAAAATATAACTCATTGAAATAAATTTAAATGCCATTCAGCTGTTCCCATCACCTAAAAACATTTTGTTCTGTGTTCTGAATAAACACAAATAGCATTCAATTATATAAACATTTAATCAAAATAAAAAAGAAAATGAAGAATTAAACTGGTTTTGTAAAGTGTAATTACTACATATACTGTCATATTTATGTGTTGCATATATGACTTTAAAGGATATGATCTCGTGAGCGATAGGAGCTGGACTAGTTGATAATGTAAGCACACATGTGAGCCTCTGGGGGTGAGATGTGGCCTGTCAACATCCTCTTCAATAAACACCAAAAAGTGCATCCGTGACTGTGACTGTCCTTACCCACTTTCAAAGGCATTACAGAACTTTCAAGGTGCCATATTTCACCAAATCAACTTTTTCTAGTATTTGGAATGAAATACTGGCTCCATGGTGCATCAGTAAATATGAGAAATGTGAATTAAAATCGTTCACGCATTTCCTACATTCCATACATTTCAATGCAGTTTGTCATTTTATCATCCACCATTTTGTGTTTTTACTCTGTTTTTATTAGATTGTACAGAACTTAAGAGACCCTTGTATTTTTTAAATTGTGCTATATAGATGAAGTGGATTGTATTGGCGTGAGGCGTGAAATGAGCTCCCTTGAATTAACACCTAAAAATTGGAGTAAATGCAAAAGGTATGGAAGTAAATTAGTGCCACCAGGATTTCAATTTGAAATGTCACAGAAAAGAGGATTTGAATTTGAAATGTAACACGATCACATTTTCAATAGTTGCTACAATTCGCCTTCTGAAATTACAGTTACGCTTCATTAGTATGTGACGTCACGTGACTGAGAAAGCGTAAGTGCGATTGGCTGGGTGTTTGGTTCTGACCTGAAGTAACCCTGCTTGGTGGCACAGACAGTCAATTTCAGACATCGAATTGTAGCCAGTTGAATTTCAGACAGCGAATTGCAGCAACTATTGAAAATGTGATCACTTTACATTTCAAATTCAAATCCTGTTTTCTGTGGCATTTCAAACTCAAATCCTAGTGCCACTAATTTACTTCCATAAAAAGGACTAATTTCCAATCTGAAGAGAACTGATTCCTTGTATTTCTGTTTCTATTTCCGCTGCTATGCAATTTGCAGTTGTGCTACTCGGGAGAAAACAAACTGAATTGTGTCTCTTGAAGCATGCAGAGTAAAAACTGCCTGAGTGAAGTCAAATGACATTATAGTCTCGGTTATCCGCGAATGACATGACAGGTACCTGTCCTTCCCGCAGGTCATACGAGATGAGCCTCATCTGAACTGGAGCGGCACCGATGTGCGCCGATGGCGGTGGTATGGTCACTGAGGCTTGGTGATTGGCTGCCAGCGGGAGTTCGAAGGGAACGGGAGGCACGGAAAGCGCTCGGTTCACTTTGACTGGTGCGGACGTCATACTGGCCAGACTCTGTGGGTCGGAGGGGAGAACAATGAGAACAAATTGAGAAAAAGGGATTGGAAGTAACAAGGAGAGTTCACTACAGAGAAAGAGAAACTACAGTCCATGAATAAATCATGAAGACTGCTGAAAGAATTGAATTTGAGTCCATTATTACTGTCTGCGCAAAAGCACAACAATAGAGGGTTACTTTCACCAGCAGGGTGAGGTGGTGGAAGAGTAGTTCTTCATTTACAACTGAATTCCATTCCTACTGCAGTGATGTAACGGCAATTTTTACATAAATGGGGATTCCCCCAGAGTTTATCACAAATGCATTAGCAAAGTCATATTCACAGTCAATTGTAGATTAAACCTCTAGGCCATAAATTTGGCACAATCCAGTAAAAAACACATTTGTGCATTTGTTCAGTGCAAACTGAGTGTGCCTTCAAGTGTCACTTGACCCTGTATTCTTACGCCACCACACAAACTACTAAAACATGGTCAACGCAGATATGCGTGTTTCTAAATACATTAAATGTTTCAAGATAAGGGATGACAAAACATGGAATGACACAATATAGTGTTGAATTTTTGAGAATACTGCATCTTTTTCAATGCTTGAATTTTCCTGATCTGTGGGTGGGGCTAAAACATTGCCCCGCAATGTCATGGGGCTGGGGCGTATACTTTCTAGCGAGAGTTCCCTCCCCATCTACCGTATATACATACAAAGTGCCATCATTTCGTTTGCTTTTGCTGCTCAGCTGTTCTTCAATGATGGGGCCCGTTTACCGCGGTAGCATGCAGTTTCCAAGCTTACAGTGGCTACGCCCCAAAAATGTATCTTTGTTGGATGACATTTTTAAGCTCCCCAAAAACGAGAAAATAAGTGAAATAAAAAAGTGATAGATTGACTTTTTAAAGACACACGAGAACGTTAACCTGAACATCAGCACAACTACACGACTCTGCAGTGCATATTTAATGATGGATAGAAACAATAAGGCTTTGTGGGTTACTTGATACGAGTGAATGGGGCAGTGCCAACTGTCTACCTGGGCTTCCTACTACCATCCCAATGTCATCAGTTGCCGTGTTCAGCATTATTTGACCAAGAATGATGCTAAGTTGACTTCAGTGTGTATTTTTATGATTTTAGGCCATAATAACCTTTCCATTTTGAAGTTGAGCCTCTTAATGTGATTTTACATCGTATAAGGTGTGAATGTCTGATGTCTGATTCCTTTTGGCGCATCCGTTGGACACGTGCAGAGTGTCTGAGAGTTGGCCCTTATCATCCAAATTTTGAAACCTGATTTTTTATACTTAGTGATGTTTTCATTATGTGGTAGGTTTGTTAAAATGACTTCTCTGTGGTGTGTAATTTACATGCCACATTTTGGGCCCTGTTTAAAGCCTCTTTAATTGCGCGTTGTTTGTAACGTCGAAATCTCTTATGAAAGGACCGACGGAAAAAAAGGACCCCCAGCCATACAGTGGTACGAAAACTTACAAATTACCCGACTTAATTGATCAAGTGGCGGCTTACAGCTTGAAAAAGTTGTAATACTGCACACTTCAAGGTCTCAGTATTGGAGAGTGATGGCGTCTATGGGAGGAATTACTCTATTTTGGTAATTTCTAAGCCATGCATCCTCAAACAATATAGCGCTCAACGATCAACCAGCGGTTTACATCATCCATTCACTATTGTGGTACATGATGGTATTAAAAACAGTACTTTTGCCGGTGGAAAGGATGAGTCACAAAAAGTGACGAAGCGCGCAGGCAAAGTGGCAACAGCTTTCAACAACTCCACTCACCGACAGCACTTCGGTCTCTGTGATGTTCCAGAAAGTCTTCCAGAAATGGACGTCAAGGTTCTGTGTGATGCGCTCAAATTCGGCCCCTCTCAGCTCGGGGTCGATGGCATACTTGCCCGACGTAAATAAGGAGCTTGCTGCTACACCTTGGGGAAAGGATGGTGGATATAACATGAGTATTTTTTTCAATTGCGTGGTGGCGTCTATTGTTTGGGAAACTATAGATCTTGTGAAGAAAAGCTAAAAAGTCGACCAGTGTTGCAGTGAGTAAAAATCATTTCATTTGAGGGAACAGATCTCGACACCTCTGGGATTTGTCCAAAACATTGAAAAGACAATACTATACTCACTCACAGCACTACAACCTTGTCATCATATAAATGTTTTATGTCTACACTCCTCATGCAACTTTGAGACCAAAGCATTTTCTACATATGGCACTTAGATGCAGAGCCTTGCCTCTGGTGTTTTTGCCTCCAGATGTCTCTGAGGGAGGATGGCCAATACTAATGAAGGAAAAAATCTACACAGACACAGGATACTTTGCAGGTAGCCTACTCTGTTGAGGAGTACAAAAGCTTTTAGACTAAAGATTTAGAATCTCTGTCAGGATCAGAAAAAAAGGGTCAACTTTGCCCAGTTCACTCACCATATGGTGCAATAGTTCCTGCATCCACTGTGGTGCAGCAGAGAGTACAAGAATGAGTGAGTTGAATCACAGAGGAATTTTCATACACCTCCAAACAACATACACAATTTGGAGTTCAAACCATTTCATTATTTTTTTGGGGAGGGGGATACTTTTGTGATCACATAAATATCACTGGTACTCTTACCAGTGATGACATAAGAGAATCACTACCTTGCCCCACTTTGCCACCCCATCTTTAAACCAAGCATCTATTTTCTACAGAGCTTATCCTCATTTAAGATGTGGGTGAGCTTGAGCCTATCTCAACTTAGTTTGGGGCTAGAGGTGGAATATTTTGGTGGTCGCCAACCAATTGGAAGGCAGAGATAGACATACATTCTTTCACACTCACACAAGTTTAGAGTCTCCAAAAAAAGAAGCATTGGGGTTTTTGTAATGTAAGCCTGAATGAAACCCAAACAAGGACAAGGAAAACATGTAAACTCCACAAAGGTAGGTCTAAGCCTAGAGTCAAAAGCAGCACCTCAGAACTGTAAGGGAGGTGTGCTTTACAACTGGCAAACAACTGTGATGCTTTCCTCAGCACAAACTGTGCAAGATAAATAATTTGACTTCTGTTTTATTATACAATGCCCAACTTCTGTTTATACTATGTTAATTTAAACTACTTTTACAATGTATATAGGTTTATGGTGAGTTTGAAATGAACACAGAGGGTTCTCGGTTTAGGCATCACGGGGGAAGAGCTGTAGAGCAATGGCCTCACAGTTCTGAGGACCAGGGTTCAAATCCCGGCCCTGCCTGTGTGGAGTTTGCATGTTCTCCCTGTGCCTGCGTGGGTTTTCTCCGGGCACTGAGGTTTCCTCCCACATTCCATAAACATGCATGTGACTGTTGTCTGTCTCCATGTGCCATGACAGCTGGGATAGACTGCAGCTCTCCCGCAACCCTCGTGAGGATAAGCGGCTCAAAAGATGGATGGATGGTTCTCAATTTATGACAAGAGTTCTGCTCTTATTCCAACGATGTAACCCAAATTAACAGATAAAAAGAGTATTGAAATGGCAAGGTCAATTCCTTTGTTTTTATTGTATACTGAAGACAATTGTGTTTCAGATCAAAAGATGAATAGGAGACAAAACCTCACAATTTCAGCTTTCATATCATAGGATTTGCATCTCAATGTGTTAAACAACTCAGGACAGGGCACCTTTTGTTTGAAACCACTGACTTTTCAAGTGGGCAAAACCATTGGAACAGATAGAATTAACTAATAGGAAGGACATTTCATACTTTGTGGCATAACTCTGACTTGCAATAACTGCATCAAGCCTGCTACCCATTGACTTCAGACTGTAGCATTCTTCATTTTAATTGCTATTTCAGGCCTTTACTACAGCCTCTTTCAGTTTTTGTTTGTTTCTGGGGGGTTCAGCCTTCAGTCTTCGCCATGTAAAATGCATCCTTGATTGGGTTAAGGTCCAGTCATTGAGTAAGACCTTCCACTTTTTCCCCCTTATGAAGCCCTGTGTTGTGTTTTGGCTCATTGTTTTGTTGCAAGATGATGCTTCTACTAATTAGTTTTGATTCATTTTTCTTTAAACTGCCAGACAAAATGGTTTTGTAGACAGACTGCAATGAGTCGCAGACTTGATACAGTTATTTCTAGTAAGGATTATGCCACCAAATATTAAATGTTATGCACTTTAAGTTAGTTTATTAATGTCTGTACCAATTATTATGCTCACTTGAAAAACAGGTGGCTTCAGACAAAAGGTGCTCTGTCCTGTGTTGTTTTAACGCATCTAGATGTAAATACCATGAAATGAAAACTGGGATTATGAAGTTTTGTCTTATATTCAACTTTTGAGTTGAAACCCAAATGTCTTCAGTAGACAACAAAAATAACTGACCTTGCCATTTCAATAATTTTCCAGGAGACTGTAAGACGTACCTACAATAAATGATCCTCAAGTCAAAACAAATAAATGGCATAAATCTAAAACAATGGAAACTATGGCAGTAACTGAGCGTGCCTTCCTGTGCCACATGATTTTGAATTCCCATCCTGTAGTTCTAAGATGCACTGGACTGTGATATACTAAGCAGACCCCCAAACTTTTCAACTGGTTGGAATTTTGTCTCTGTGATAGCAGTTACAGTATAGACATACCCATTTCTAAGGGAACTGAATTTAAATTTAGTCAGTACAAAGTGCTGTCTGCCTTGCGTTCCCCAGCAACATTTATCGATGGCTCGTCTGGTGTTGACAACAAGATTGAAAAATATTCTAAAACATGAAGCTAACCGCTGATTCCCACTGAGATTCCAAAAGGATAGAAGAGCATGCATAAAATACAGAGCATAAAAAGATGAGGGAAAGGGTTTGGAGGGTCAAGGAGCAGCGGGGAGGCAGTGAAGTGAGATGAAACCGACTCGTGAATGACAAATACGACGATGCTAACCTATTCCAGACTGATGTCGCCTGTAGTTATCTCCAAAGGCCACAAGGCCGATGGCGATGGTCTGCAGAGAGGGCCGGATGGCAGGAGTGAACTGGGGGTGGGCGAAAGAACAGAAATCATGATCTGCAATTGTAATACATACGTTTTTTTTCCATTTAAAAGCAAGAACCAGACTACAACTTATGCTTGAAAAATACAGTGCTCCCACGCAATATCACAGGTCATTCAGGTTCATGCCTTACTTATTTTACGAAGTTTTAACATGATTTACAAACCACAAGCAAACAAACATACTTCTATGTCAGCCAAACCACTTTCTTTATACAGTGGTGCTTTGAGAACGAAGTGACTGAGCTTACAAGATTTTCAAGATACAAGCAGTCAATCAAAAGTTTTTTTTTATAATTTGACTTCCAAGCGCAAACTTGAGATACAACAAGCGCAGTAAACTCAATCTTTTGAACTATGGCCATATTTTTGTTTACATGTTACATATTTTTGACTAAGAAGTTAAAATAAACAGAGCTTTGAACAATGTTTACTGTTCAATTTACAGTAAGCAAAGTTTGTAACATTTGATTAATCAATGTTTAACATCTTTGCATAAGAATCTGACCTGAACACCTGTTAGCGATGCAAAATTGTCCTAAATCAATTGAAAAAAAACAAAGGTGAAAAAAAAATGTAAAAATTTCATAAACCGGTATAGAGATAGATTCTTCACTCTCTATGAAAATGTTCTGATAATACATCATTTTAATTGAAGTAATAAGTATAAGTACTATTCTCCGCGTGTGCCTATGTTATGCTGCCTCACAAAGCAGGAGTAACATAATGAATTGGATTGCAGCATTAATTCATTATGCTCAAGCTGTTTAATTCTTTACATTTTATTTAATTGTTTGTGATGCTATATTCTAAATATGTATGTGCTACAATTTAAGTACAATATTATAATATATAATACAACAAACTACAAGACATAAAATGATATAATTAATGGGAGGCTTCATTCATTTCAAAAAAGAATATTGAGTTGAGAAACGAGTCTTTCGAGTTAAGAGTCTGTTCAAGGAAAGAATTGAACTTATAGGAGCCACGAGGCTTGCTGTGGGTGGAATGAAGTGTCAGCTACAAGTAGAGATATGCAGCAATCAATTAGTGATACAAGTTGTTTCTCTAATGTCTGATTACAAAACGGGTTAAACTCATGAGTCAAGACACTGCCATATCATGATGGGCATAATAATCAAATTATTTTCCACGAGACAGCAGAGGGTATAATTAACCAGTATGTTCACTTTTTTTGTGCTTTTTTTTGGGATGTGCCATAAGATTTCTTCTAATGTACATTTCAAAATGAGTAAAATATGTCTTGGCTCAAGAATGTTTTGTCAACACTGCACTAGAAAACTTGGAAGTCAGATCTTTAGTACTTCAGATGAGAAAAATTTAATTGGAATTCCAGGCAAGTAGTGGAGGGACTATAATAAGCATCAATAGGTCATAATCTAATGACACACTATAATTTAGTCAAACATGAAATTTTGTTGATCGTATTTCCTAACCCAACATACAGCTTATTTTTTCCATGATCCCACCTGAAAGCCCAGGCAGCGGCCGTAGAAGCAGCCCTTGTGCATAGAACTGTATTCCCGCACAAAGCTCTCGCTGAGACCGGTTTCATCGTGGAAAAAGAGGTCACCGTGGTTGTTGTCGTGCAGCATGCGTTGCGCCAGGTAGAGCAGTGCCCGCAGCTGGCACAGGGCATTGCAGTAAGCCTCTATCTCACCGGCATTGTGGGACACACGGAAGAAGATGCTGCGGCGGTTGGCAGTGATGTAGCGGCCCTTGTGGATAATATGGAGGAGGCAGCAACGCACCACCTGCAACAAGCAAGGCTGATGTTGGAGCGGCTATTGAAAATATGCTACGAATTCTGCTACAAAAGTCAAACGAATTCAAACCATCATCACATCTCAGAAATTCAGCATTTCAAGGTTGAAGGGTGTTTTGAATTTTTTTCAATTTTTGGTAGCCTCTTTGCCATGCATAACACAAATGGTTCATCAGGTTCACCCTATTTTTTTTTTTATTTAATTCATTCCACGGTGCTTTACCCTCACTAGGGTCGCGGGTGTGATGGAACCTATCCCAGCTCACTAGAGGTGAGAAGCAGGGTATATCCTGAACTGGTCTGCCAATCAGAGAGCAAATATAATCAACTATTTGCACTCACTTTGACAAATTGGCAGTTGAAGATTTAGCACGATACCATAGAACTTGTGCTGCATGAAAGCAAACGTGAAAAGCTTGATATTTCTAGCAGTCGATTATTGCCCATATTAGTTGGGACATTTGTGGGAGTGTGAGGATTCATTTTGGTAAACAAAGAAAGGCATTAATTTGCTGCCCAGCTCAGATCTGCTCAGACACTTGTGGTGGGGCTGAAGCTTTCGAAGGTCAGCGTGTTTCATCAATAACTGGGATAAAATACAATATGTATAGGGGGTTAGAGATGGACTGTATTGCTGGAGCAAGAGTTTCTGTAACTTGATTAGCAACACAAAATAAATGTGGAAAACAATCGAGCTGACCTTGAAATAATGTGTCACCCCAATGAGGGGCGGGAGAGCAATTTTTTACTGTGGACTGAACAAAGGACAAGGTTTCCCAAACTGAAGTGTCTGTTAGACTAAAACTGTAATCCAACCAAAATCAATGTGTCATGATGATTGTATGCATATAACGATTTCATTTGCTTATTTTACAATTAGTATCCTGTTTATTGTTCTTTCTGTCCTCTCATCTTTGGCACTTCCCTTTAAAACCTAATTTGTCCAGTTGAAATTTCTATTAAATAGCCATCATCTTCTATTATAATCTTGGGTCTGAATGATTACAAGCCTTGACATCTGAGGCATTGAAGTCCCTTGAACGCATTGTGCTGGACCACCTCAAGAGCGTCACAGGTTCCTTTGCCTACAGTGCAAACACCTCTGTGGATGATGCAGTCAACATGAACGGATAAGCGGCTAAGAAGATGGATGGATGGATGGATAGTAAACTCCCAATTTCATTGATCATACATAATACCTCACAAATATCATTAATTGAGTATTATCATCCAGAGCTAAGGAAATGCATTTTTAAACTCCATCACCGTTTTTGGACCATCATCCACTATTTCAGTGCATTTAGTTGCTCAGAAGGCATTGGCCTCTTTTTGTTTGCCATAAAACATTGTGTCCATCACTTCAGTTATGCATTCATTACATTTTTCAACGTCTGACTAATAATGGCTTTGTCTGCTTTACCAAAAGCCATAACACTTGGGGAGCACTCTTCAAATTTGTGTGCTCAGTTGCACATTGGCAGCCATAAACTCAGTGACCCAGCAAGAGGCTGTCAGCATATTGTTGGCATGGTCCTGCTTTGCACCTGCTGCCCCGACCAGATACACAGAGCAAAGGAAAGCATTTTTTCAATTCAGGCATGCCTCCCATAAACACTGTGCTGTGCAAAGTTAAGCATGCCTAAGGCCCATGTGGGTCCTCTGAGAACATCTTATCTAATCTCAGAAAGGGCCACAAAAGTTCACACAGTGGACAGTGGGACTAATGGCCAGCAACTGAGGGCCAATACAGTAGTTAACCTTTTTTAGTGTGTGGATTAGAAAGTCAATAAAAAGTGTGAACTATAACGGGGATTTCCCCAAAATGTGATGAGACCTCCATCAGGTGCATAAGATTTAAAGGGTTGTCATTTGAATAACTGCACATTTCACATTGGCGGTTTGTTTGGAGGGTATGTGAAGTAGACAGTGGATGCACCAATGCAACTTCATTTGCACATTGAAGAGGGTGCATAGTTAGTCAATTTGGGAAAAAATATTACTTTATTTTTAGAATATAAAAATGTTAAACTTTATTTTAGAGGGTCTATAGGGTAGATTGCAGGGGTGCGTCTACCTTGACAAGCGAGCGATAGCCATTGGCCGGTATGTGAGGGTCAAAGTCAAAATGGTGGTAGACCGCGGCGAAGCCGGAGATGACGGGTTCTAGACTGCGGGCGTGCTCCTGGATTAGCTTCAAGGTGTCCACCAGTCGTTGGGCTGCGTCACTCTGTGGTCCTTTGGACCCTCCTGAGAAGAAGGTGGCATTCTCTTCGCAGACATTGTAGAGAGCCACAAAAACCGCTTTGGTGTCCATCACTACGAGATAAAAAGAGACCCAGTCAAATTATTACTGAGACGCATTTTGCTGTAGCGGACATTTTTATGCATGTGTGCATGAAAAACACAAACCGGAGGCCGGAAACCCGGCTAAAATCCAACTAAAGCAGCCAAAAATCCACTGAAAGCCCAACAGCAGTTCAATGGATGAATGCAGAGTTCAAAGGCTTTTTTTTTTTTTTTTTGACAGACAGACAATAACATCAAAACAAACACTAATAAGGGTCCCGCAGGGATGCCCATGAGGGGCTGACACAAACAGCTGGGAGTGCTTCTGGTAATGTATTCGATAAGGAAGGCCACTGAACTCATTCTCGGATTGGTTTCAACAGCACTCTACCCTTCGTTTGCCATTGATACAGACATTCATCAATTATCTGAGCCGTTTATCCTCACAAGAGTCATGGGAGTGCTCAAGCATATCCCAGCTGTCTTCGGGCAGGCAATTTGAGAAAAATATTTGTGGTCAATTGATAAAATTGTACTTGCATAATTCAAGCACGGGTTACAATTTGATCAAATATGCTTTGTGATCATTAAATTCCTGATCAGCAAACCTATTTTTCTGCCTTGTGCCATGTTGGGACACTCACTCAAATTCTGCTGGTCCAATCAGTATTAGTAACATATTGATATATATATATATTTTATATTCATTTATATAAATATATATTTTTTTGTAGACCACATGATTCATCACTTTGCTCCCTTTGCACAATTGACATTGTTAACACACATAGATTTTCTATGTTGCCCGTCTTATAAGGAAAAGTTCCTATAAACAGAAATGTCTCTTGTTCTTTGTTCTTGTTGCTATGTGGTTCCTTGTTCTTTGTTGTGAATGTCATACCAGGGCAGCACCAACTGCCGGAGAAAAATTTCTTGTGTGTTTTTACACATTTGGCCATAAAACTGATTCTGAATTCACTCAAGAAATGTCACACTAATTAAAATAATTTTAATCCAAAAATGTTAGAGCCATATCAATATTGATTCACCCTGTATTTATTGTATATCTTCTTATACAGTGCCATAAAAAGAATGGGTCACCTTCTCAAATTAGTTTCTGTTTATATAAATTCCCAACTTTAATGTTTAACATCATCAAACAATTGTAAATATCTCTGGAAATATTTGGGCCCACTCTTGCAAAATCGTTTGAATTCAGAAAAAATTGAGGGTTTTCAAGCATGACTGTCCTCTTTAAGGTCATCTGCAATCAGATTATTCTGGAAGTTGACTAAACCTCTCCATTTTTTTGTTTAAGATAATAAGAAGGTCCTATGAGGCCTCCTTGGATGACTCATCGCTGTTCTCTTGGAGTAAACTTTGTAGGCCAGCCACTCCTGGAAAGGTTCGCCACTGTTCCATGTTTTCTCCATGTGAGGATAATGGCTCTCATTATGGTTCCTTGGTTTTAGTTCAGTTGGGCTATTTTTGCATATTTACAATGGTTCAAGTGATTTTAAACAAAGTTTAACAGTACTATAACAGTTTGAGAAGGGAGAAGGGAGTGATAAGCAGCACTGTACATCACTCCTAAGGAACCTGCCACAAGCCAAACGGTTATCATTAGCCATCAACAGACACTTTTTTTATACATACTGTAGATATGTGGCAATAACATGCTGTAATACTGACATTCTATGCTGAATGATCTAAGTTATTGAGGGCATCTGAGCCCTGGAGGCACTGGCTAAGGGATGATTAGAAAGACTTTGTGGTTATTTGGCCTTGGTGATTGGTCACAATGATGTGGTTAGGTCCGCCTTGCCAATAGTATTCAAGCTACGCTAACTGTAATCAAATAGATTAAGTGCCAAAGAAAGACACATATGCTGGAATTTCTTTTCGTCCCATGACTTCTCACAACTGGGATATTCATATGAAGTCATCTCAATCAGATTTTTGGTTGAAAGATAATTAAAAAAAACAACACATTTGAAATATAGTCAATTAAAATTAATATTAGATGGGGGGTTCACTTTTTAACAGAAATTTTGTTAAGTAACAACATTTTTAACAGTCATACAAGTGTAAATATAACTGAACTAAAGAGGCAGAAACTTAGTTCTCTTTTTCACTGTATATCATTTATTGGTACAACATGATAAAGCCTACTGAATGCAAAGACAAGAAGCCTAAACATAAGATGCGGTCAACCTTCCAAGACATCTTGTTTAAAGGAAGACATTCTAGACACTATTATTTTGTACAGGTGCTTTGTCCTGGTTTCCTGTCATCGGGTTGCGCCAGTTATCTCATTACTGGATATCATTACTGTATTGGTTAAATACTTCTTTACAAAAAGTTAAAAGGTAAAGCTGTGTGCTTAATTTGTAGTACACAGGTCGCTATGTCAAAAGTCAGCAATTTGAATTGCCACTACATGACCAAACGAGGATAGATACAGAAACCTGTCTGATAAAGAGTTTGCAAGGGAGTCTGATGCATTTCTAACAAAACCAATGAGGATTTTTTTTACGAAATGTTGCACACCCAGAGATGCAGCCATCAGGACAAGTTATCTCATTACTAACAAAGTTGCCAGAAAAAGTAGAGCGCTTTCTGACGGAGAGTTTATAAAAGAGGGCTTATTGTAGTCTGTTGCTCTGATATCCCCGGAGAAAAGGGGAGCATTTGAGAACGTGCCATTCTCCCGACCCAATGAGGGTCCTTCGCTTGAAACTTGGAACTTCAGATTGAAGTGTATTATCGATGTGTATCTCTTTTATTATTGATGTGTATCTCTTTATTGACAACAAAAACAGAGTGGCCGTGGTTTGACTATTTTTCTTCGGCGGTGGATGAGAGCTGTGATATATGTGTCACTGCCGAGCTGCTCCTCTTACATGGTATAACAGCAGACGTTTAAATAAATCATGGAGCGGCTAGCAGCCATGGAATAGATGAAAGGGAGAACCACTGGCTTGACTGACTTGTTCACAGAGGTAACTGCATGTTACACTGTTATTTACACTTTTTGGAATACTGTAAGTGTTGCAAAGAAACCAACAGAAAGCAAAGAAAAAAAAATGATCATTTGATGCTCACTGAAATGAGACTTTGAAATTTGATAACATATTCAGTTCTGAATGCTATTTGGGTCGAATTCCGAATTATACCAACTTCGGCTTTAAAAATTTCCCTACAATCTCTGTCGTTATATCTTAATGTGCCAGATAAAATGACAATTCCTTCCAAGCACATTTTTGGTCAAATCTCATGACAGGGGGACAATTTTGAGACTGTGGCTGCACTAAAGATAAGTATGTGACTACAAAGGTTGTGCATAGTTACAAAAATAGGCGGTTGGCCTCAGGGTGACTTGGCTGTACAATCTTAAATATGTTCCACAGTGGAAAAAGTCAAACCCATTTGCCCATAAAGCCAAAATATAAATTACACAGTTTAATAAGCAACAGACTGCATTCAACTCTCCTAACCAGAGTAGGTCAGACAGATGGCTCTTCTGCACAGTCCAGTGAGATACATTACTTTAGTTGCATAAACATCTCTGACTCAGCAAACAAAATAATTCACTGTTTGATTGACACTCTCATAGAGGTAATCATTTCGCAGTTTGGAGTGGGATAGAATTGTGCTGCATGTTGTTAAAGGTCACCAAAGTATTAGAAACAGTTTATACGCTATCTCCCAAAACTATTGGGCCACTTAGACCAATTAATTTATTTTTGCTGTAGATTGGAAACATCTGCGTTTTGACATCAGATACACAATTTAGATCCGCTGCACACCAAGCAACGCAGCCAAATACAAGTGAAGGAGGCAATTAAAAAACAAAAAGTACAAATGGTGACGCTTCTCTGCACACCAAGCAACTGAGTGCTGCAATGGAAGAACTGCAACCATGTATCAGGTTTTGAAGCTCCACATACAATTTACTGTACTCTATTATTGTTCGTTGAACCACAAAAACATGGCCCCATTGTCAAAAAATGTGACAAAAGAAATGTATGGATATTTTTAGCGACTGTTTGCAATGATCTATAGCACTATTCATCGACTCCACCTGTGCATTTCGTGCCTTGTATTCTATCCAAAGCTACATGGAAAACAACAGCTGTTCGTGGCAGAAACATTTTGAGAGCCACAAATACATTAAAATAACCATTACTGATTTTGTTGACAACCACTCGTGAGAATGAATGAAGGTCACCAAGTACAAATCCTACACCAGAAGGTGTAAAGCTCTCAACATGTTAGGATATTTCATAGAATGATGGTGCAAAGATACACCTTTTATAAAATGAGGAAAAAGCTGAAGCTTGGAGAAAGAAAGGATAAGATCATGATCGCTACATAGTCTCATTAGTGAACCAGTGAATGAACTTACTTACTTACTGACTTAATAATTATTCCTTTAGCTGCTTCTATCAATGAACTCATAAGTCAAGAGTAACATTTTGCATGTAAATTTAAAAAATATTCATTCAAACCGATTGGGAGACATGTTCAACCTGCAGCAGACTTAAACCTGATTCAAACGCTGTTGCATAACCTTCAAAGGCCATTCATGCTTGAAAAAAACATCCAGCATATCAGAACTAAAACAATTCTGCAAGGAAAAGTGGGCCAAAATATTCCCTGAGATGTGAAAGACTGACAGCCAGGATTTAGAAAATGCTTGATTGCAGTTGATGCTGCTGAGAGCCCAATCATTATTAGAGTCTGATGGCCTTTATTTTTTTCCCCGTACACACAGGGCCTGGCAACTTTTAAAATTTTTTTCCTGTGAATTCATAAAACCGCCATTTAAAAAAATGCATTTTATGTTTACTTAGGCTACCGTTGTCATTTGATGAGTTCAAAAATGTATGTGGGGAAACAAAAAACTGAATTTGAGCAGCAGGCAAATACTTTTTCATGGCACTGTAAATAACTGGAAATAAAAACTGAACTGTTTATTTCATCTCATATTTTTTGTCAAACATATTTTCAGTTTCGAGTAAAAATAAAGGAATTGGTCACATCCTTGCAATACTTTTAGATTTGCACAAAATCCAGCTCTCGTGTTGGGTCTCATTCAAGTGTACCTCACGTTATGGCCAGAAAGTGCAAGTGCGAAGGAAACATTAATTTATCTATTCGCTGTCAACAGATTCATAATCTGAAGTGAATCATAGTTTCCTTCTTATAAACACATATTTAAGTAGTTAATTGAATGTATTAACGTCGCTAATAGTGGAGCACACAAAACAAGATGATAGAGGCAGAAAACAAAGTGTTTACCAGCATCTGTGTTCAAGCTTCTGTCCTTGTCCTTATCCTCTTGGGAGCGTGAGGAAGAAGAAAGTGAGAATGAGCAAGAAGGAAGGAAAGAGGGAAAGAAGGGGTGGCCCAGAGGAAAGAAGAGACAGCTTTCCGGTTTTACTCCCAGACTTGTTTGCTTCCTTGAGTTGAAAACTTGTCAGAAGCGAGATAAGATCTGCTTTATTCTCTACTCTGTTTTTCAGGGCATTGCCACAGACAACTGCGGCCCCCTCTTAAGTGCCTCAGTGTGACAGCTCTTTTCGCCATTGGCTGTTTAAGTGTGCGACTCCCTTCAACATTGAACAGAATTGGCAGGCAACGATGGTCGCGGGGGAGTTAGAGAAGAAGGGATGATGAAAAAAAACATTCAGTTTGTTTTTGCTCATATTATGCCCTCTGTTCTCACTTCTGGAAACACTAGCCACCAACAAGCATTTACCACTATGACATAATTCACACTCATTTTATGCTCGCATTTATCAGTGCTAAAAAAAGGAGCATGCGTTAAATATAAAAATCAACAATTCTGTATGTGAATATTTACAACATTTGACAATGAGACAGAGTAAAATGAGAGCAACTATTATGACGATATGAGAGTAAAATAATACAACATAAGCAGGTATGAACAGCAACTGTATGTAACTCATTCCATGCAGTGCATAGCGAAACACCCCAGTTCAATTGCCTGTTCTTTCCCCTTTTCTTTACTGCTTATTGTCAAAAGTGTCGCAGATGAACTTGAGCCTATCCTTGCTGAGTTTGGGATGGACACCAGTCAATCAATTAGCATATACTGACAAACAACCTTTCACACCCAAAGACAATTTAAAGCATACAGCATTCATAAGAAAAGAACATGAAACATAAAATTTAAGTTTTAAGCATGTAGGAGGAGCCGCAGTACCCGGAGCAGACTGATTCAAACACAAGGAGAACATTCAAACCCTTCACAGGAACGCCAAAATCCAATTTCAAATTCCAACCCCAGTAATCGCAAGGTGGATGTGCTAACCACTCAAGCACCATTACACTGGAATAAAAAACCGAACAAGATAAATTACTTTAAAACTTATCCCAGCAATACTGTGACCTATGTCAATTGAAAAACATTATAAAGATGGAAGTGACACTTAAATGAAATAATGTAGTTGGACAAGTACGCACAACCTCTTATAACTGCGAATGTGGCCGTGTTGAGAATTAACGAACCACATTCAAACTCATGTCCAACACCTCCCACTTCACACGAACACTTTTTTTCAGAGTACAATTTCATACGTTCACATTTGAGTATTCACCGATACTAAGTCCTGTACCAATATCTGATAAATCCATTAGACCTTGCAGTGGTGATGAAAATGTTTTTTCTTAAATTAAATCCTGGTGAAAAAAATGGAAGGCCTCAGTTTCATTCATTAGTTCTTATACACACACAATTATGAAATTATAATAATTATAACATTGTAAAATGACAACATCACTAATCTTGACTGTTGTCCATCTATTTTCTGAGCTGCTTATCCTCATGAGGGTCGCGGGGAGTGCTGGAGCCTATCCCAGCTGTCATCGGGCAGGAAGCAGGGTACACCTTGAAAAGGTTGCCAGCCAATCTCAGGGCACATGGAGACAGACAACAGACCCACACACAATCACACCAAATGGCAAGTCACCAATTAATGCATGTTTTTGGGATGTGGGAGGCAGGCACGGGGAGAACACGCAAACTCCACACACACACACACACGGGGCTGGGATCTGAACTCCAGTCCTCAGAACTGAGGCCTATACAGCTCTGCCACCGTGCCACCCTTTGTGTAGTGTGGGCTAGTGTGGAAAACTTAGGGGGTACTACAGGTTTTCTTTTTTTTTTTCTTAAATGAAGAGAAGAGAAAATGTCTACTGTAAGCCTACTTCGGTTTCCATCAACAATGGTTCACAATGAGCTGAAAACAGCCACTACTACTACTTTCTACACTACTCCATGGTTCTGAGAGAGATCACTGACATTTGAGCCGGTGTAGTAACCCACACTTTATCAACTCCCCAGTACCAGTACCAGTGGTTTGTCATTTCCAAGACATGTTTCTGATTTCCATGAAACAGTGAAAAGCATACACAGGGAGGGGGGGCATAAGAACATACATACACTTTTTGTTGTGTAAAATAACCAGGGTGCACAAAATTGCCTTGACTGTACTGCAGTGTTTTTTTATGATAATGGGAAACACTGATATAATATGGAGTAAGTGTTTTCATGATTTGCTGGAATTGAGGCTCAGTGTGTGGGGGGGAATATTGGCTTGTGTATCGTGTCTTAAGTCATTTGTTTTAAACACTTGCTAAAAACAGACAAAGGTGAGAACTGTTTTCAACCTTTATTTGTTATCATGAGTTGTCTCACACAGAATCACTTACAAATGAAGGATGATACCACAAAAAGAGTCACAACGTCTATTGAAATTAATTTCACAAGTTTCTTGGTTCCACATAAATTATTACGCTAGGGGATATATGTCATGTTTGTGAAGCCAAGAACAAGCACTTTGTGCCAAGTGTGGACAAATACACAGGGTGCAGCTCTCAAGACTTGAAGAGATGAACTTTAACCCATTTCCATCGAGACATAAACACACGAGGACATTCCTGTGTGTGTGTGCCAACTCCTCTTACACTGTAGACAGTACGGTGTGGAGTACAGCGAACCCCTCCCTATTTGCCGTTCGCTATTTAGAAGTGCACTTATTTGTGTGGTTTTTTTTCTTGTGGAAACAGCTTTTCACAGAAAAACAATTACTATTGTAGACCCATTTTTGTGCACTAGATGGCAGTGAACGTAACTCAGTTCACAACAGGCAATATAGTACAAAGGGAAGCTTTTTGTTTTTTTAGTCTTCAAGTTATTTATTAACACGAGATGCCCCATAGCTCAGTGGTTACACCATTGGTTTGGTAAACCAGGGGTCGTGAGTTCATACCTCAATAGGACATTTAGTCCCCAAGTGGGTTTACGTCAGGAAGGACATCCGGCGTAAAAACAGTGCCAAACAAATATAAGCGTTCATCTGAGATGTCAAGCTGTGCCGACCCCTAACGGACCAAGCCGAAAGAAACTTACGTCTAGCTTTTTATTAACCCCACCAGTTTACTGTCAAACCAAACATATACAGTGAAGAAAATAAGTATATATATATATGTATATGCTATATTGCAAGTTCTCCCACTTAGAAATCATGGAGGGGTCGGAAATTTTCATGGGAGGTGCAGTTCCACTGTGAGAGAGATAATCTAAAAAGAAAAATCCAGAAATCACAATGTATGATTTTTTTAATGATTTATTTGTGTCATGTATTTGAACACCTGAGAAAATCAATGTTAATATTTGGTACAGTAGCCTTTGTTTGCGATTACAAACGTTTCCTGTAGTTGTTCACCAGGTTTGCACACACTGCAGGAGGGATTTTAGCCCACTGCTCCACACAGATCTTCTCTAGATCAGACAGGTTTCTGGGCTTTGGCTGAGAAACACGCAGTTTCAGTTCCCTTCAAAGATTTTCTATTGGGTTTAGGTCTAAAGACTGGCTAGGCCACGCCAGAACCTTGATATGCTTTTTACGGAGCCACACCTTGGTTTTCCTGGCTGTGTGCTTCGAGTCATTGTCATGTTGAAAGACCCAGCCACGACCCATCTTCAATGTTCTGACTGAGGGAAAGAGGTTGTTCCCCCAAATCCCACAATACATGGCAATGGTCATCCTCTCCTTAATACAGTGCTGTCGTCCTGTCCCATGTTCAGAAAAACACCACCAAAGCATGATGCTACCACCCCCATGCTTCACAGTAGGGATGGTGTTCTTGGGATGAAACTCATCATTCATCTTCTTCCAAACATGGTTAGTGGAATTATGACCAAAACATTCAATTTTTGTGTCATCTGACCACAAAACGTTCTCCCATGACTCCTATGTATCATCCGAATGGTCATTGGCAAACTTAAGACGGGCCTTGACTTGTGCTGGTTTAAGCAGGGGAACCTTCCGTGCCATGCATGATTTCAAACCATGACGTCCTTATGTATTACCAACAATCACCTTGGAAACGGTGGTCCCAGCTCTTTTCAGGTCATTGACAAAGTCCTGTCATGTTGTCCTGGGCTGATTCCTCACCTTTCTAAGGATCGATGAGACCCCACGAGGTAATAACGTGCATGGGTCTCCACTCTGATTGAGACTGACCGTAATGTTTAGCTTCTTCCATTTTCTCATGAACAACAGTGGACCTATATTCACCAAGCTGCTTGGCAATTTCTCCGTAGCCCTTTCCACCTGTGTGGAGTTGTACAATTTTGTCTCTGCGTCACAGTTCTGAAATGTGGGGTTCAAATCCAGGGCTTGCCTGTGTGGAGTTTGTAAGTTCTCCCTGTGTTTGTGTGGGTTTTCTTTGGGCACTCTGGTTTCCTCCAACATTCCCAAAACATGCAGTAATTGGAGACTCTAAATTGCCCTGAGGTGTGATTATGAGTCGGACTGGTTGTTTGATTAAATATCCTCTCCGATTGGCTGGCAACCCGTTCAGAGTTTACTCCGCCTCCTACCAAAATATAGCTGGGATAGGCTCCAGCACTCCCATCACCCTTGTGAGGATAAGTGGCTAAGATAATGGATGGATGGAAGTTTGGCATCCAACAATATGTATGTATGTAATGTAGCTAACTTGTTTTTCCTAAATTTGGTCACAGTGATGTTTCGCACATAGCGGATTATAAACATCAAAAGATCTGTAGCATTGACAACACTGCCCTGCGAAAGGCAGCAGGGTGGACAACAGTAACCTGACTGTCAAGAGGTTGAAAAAGTTATACTAGAAGGAAATTGTTAGCTTTTCTTGGTAGTCTTACTGAGCTGTATGTCTTGTGACATGACTATTAGAACATGATGTGCACCATATAAGCATTAGCAAACCAGTGTTTCTTCTTGTGCTGCACATTTGTCATGGGGCCTGTCTTAACAAGAGTATATAACTTCCTCTTCAAAGGCACTGCAAAATGAATCCTACCGTGTATAACAGTGTTGCTAGGTGTGTAAATAAAGCCATTGTTGCGCGTTTCCTGTTGTTCAGTTTGCTCTCCTGTGCAATTCTAGTACAGAGGTCACCGCTTTCTGTCCTTCCGACCCACTATGTGGTCTTCCTCTGCCTGCCACTTGCTATTTTTAAAGTGCCCTGTCATCCTATTAAGTGCATCGAGAGCACAAAAACACCACAGAAACACAGGTCAAAACGGAGGATGTCCACACACACACACACACACACACCACACACAACACACACACACACACACACCACACACACACACACACACACACACACACACACACACACACACATATATATATATATATATATATATATATATATATATATAATATATATATATATAAAATGCACACATATACATGTATATACACACACACATATATTTCTATTTCCATTACAGTGGTACCTCTGACTTAAGAAAGTCTCTACTGACGAAAGATTCGGGTTATGAAAAGCCCCCCAGGAAAACTTTTGTCTCTAGTTACAAAAAAAATCAGGATACGAAAGGAAAAAAATGGTGCTGGATAAAACCGAACGTAAACATCATGTACTGCATCTTGGTTTGAAGGCGGCGCAATAGACCTGCTCTCCCACTGGCCTCCGCTGTAGCACTTTCCTGGCATCACATTGGAAACAAGGGATGTCAATCTTTAGCCATGAGCACATCCTGTCTTTTTGTATGTGTGGTGCAATATAGCAGGTCCCCTATTGGCTAGCATGTAGCATTTTATGACTCGCAGCAACATCAATCAAAATTTTTTGGGACGTCAGTCTTTACCCATAACACACTTTCTGTATATTCGTGACCGAATCATACGCTCGCGCACACGCACCACAACGTCTTCGCAGATTTATTCATTTGTTTTCAGTATGGCCCCAAGAAATTGATGGCCAGTGCCAGTGAGAAGAGGGATGTTTGTCCATCAAAACAAAACACGAAATCGTCGATAAATATTAAAAAGACATGCGTGTATGTGACTTTACACTGCTGCTGCTCAACTTGAGAGGTTCGAAGTGGAGGTTGAATCTGAAGTTGAGGAAATTGTTTCACCGGGAAAGGCTGAGGACGACATCGACGAGTTGGTTCACCACAAGGAAGTTAATGGAGGCCATGCAACACGCGACAACGCAGGAGCAGTTTATGTGGAACAAATTCAACATTTCTGAATTTATTCAAAAGAATTACCTGGAAAATGTACCAACATCCATCAAAGGCAAACATCCTTGGATTGGTACATCACAAAACATTGAAAGTTAATGTTTTGTTTAAAATTTATAGTTTATGGTATTTATTAATTTTAGTGGAATTAAGTTGTGTGCGTGCCTCCACCTCTGAAGATGCCACAATGACGTTTTGTTCGGCACACATTCAACAGCAAAGGTAAATGAAGATAATTCTGTATTGTTCTTTACATTATGTACACTTTGAATACTTATTTTTTACAGCAATGTGTGTGTGTGGGGGGGGGGGGGTTTGAACAAATCAGGCTATTCACATGTAAAACGCATTTCTACTTACGAAACAACTTCCGGAACAGATTAATTTACCACTGTACCTCCTATGAAAGAAAATGTTTCTAATTTTGAGGAAAATCAAGGGCCGAGTAGATTCAAGACCGTTGGCACTGCACTGTGTGCATTTTTAGAGTAACCACTTTAGACAAGCAAGAATCTTCAAATACATTAACACGTTTTTGGATAGTGAGAAGAAATCATAAAGAAGCCAGAAGCACGTGAGTGTGCGTGCGCAACATCCGTGGGCATCCCACGATGCTTCCACTACACTAATCCATGGGAAGAAATGACTCACTTATGAGCAAAACCTCTTAAGGCGCCACTCCCTGCTGAAAGTGACTTTGGAGTCAGACGAAGTGCGGAAGAAGACGTGTTAGAACAAAGAGTGCAGAAGTCAATGAAAATTGCGTGCAGTAATGTTGCGACGCACATCCTGTCTGGCCTGACGTCACAAAAACGTCACCATTGAGTAACGTCACTGTGAGTAATAACATACACACGCGTAAATCGACTTTTTATCAAATACCTTCCCCTGTGAAACTAGTCACTGCAAATGGCTGAAAGTTGGAACACAAACAACGTTCGAAAGTGACCATAAACCACTGAAGGTTGAGGGGATGCTCGTTGTTGACATTAATACGCCTGAGAAAGTAAGGAAAGTACATTTCCTTCAAATACATGAAGAAGGCTTTATTGGCATCACAAGCTCATTGTTTTGATAGGTGGAGCTAAGCGGCTAACGGATTAAAACCCTGTCAGTGTGGTTCGCTGTTAAGCTAGCAGGAAGCTGCAAGTACGTGTTAGGGGCGGGCTCCAAGGAGACAACCCCTCCCCCCCCAAAAAAAAAAAAAAAATCACTCACCCACTGGTGCCTCTTTTTGTTTGGACATGCGTCTCCCGTTGACATTTTTGTCAAGCCTGGCGCTCCCAGCGTTCTTCTTGCTCGACGCCATCCTCGCCCACTACTGTCGACTCGCGAGTCGGCCCCATGGACTGTTTCGCCGGGCACCCAGACCCCGCCCCCGTCGGGCAGGCTGTGTCAAATGGGAGACCGCTTCACAGCACGGCATCCAATCAAAATCGATCCCGCTGCTTGGACACGGAACTGTCAGTGTCAAAGTGTTAAAATGACAGTAAATTAAGTTAATAAATCAGTAAAATCAGGTGAAAGACGGTAAAAATACTGGTAGAAAAATATAATAATGAGAATAAGCTATCCTTGCAAAAAATGAAAATCCTAAATATTTCCGGTGTCAATGTGCTAGATTCATCAACGTAAAAATGACCATTTTTTTTAAAAACCTGCGATAAAGTGGTCTTTTATAATAAGTAAATAGTTTGGTGTCGCTACTTTTCCAAGTCGAGATTTCATCCTTTTTACCTTTTTAAGATGGAGTGATTGTTCCTCCTGCCAACACTGTGGTGTTCCGCAATATTCAGTGTCTCTTGGTTTTGCATTTACAAGGTTTTCGAAGTTGTCACGATGCGTCACCATGGCAACCGAAATTTAGCATGCCTCCTAATCCCATTTAAATGACCATATAAAAAAAGTTTTTAAAAAAAATATTAAAAACAGTCCATAAAGTTTGAATGATTAAAATAAAATATCATAAAAATGACTACATCTGTAAACGTTACATAACTTTAAAGAATAAAGCTAAAACAAAGGAAAAATACAAGTGGGTTTAAAATGAAAAATAAAAAATGTAAAACAAAACTTTAAAACAATTAAAACATTGAAAAGCAAAGAGAGCTCATGAGATTTTTTTAAGTTTTATTAATTTTAAAAATCCTTTTCAAGAAACAATACAAATAACTTCTCGGGAAGAAATGCACAACCAGCTATTTGCCCACCCTGCAACTATTACAAAAAAAAAAATAAAAAAATCACCACAGGAACTGTGATAAAAAAAAAAAAAAACAGGAATCCTCATAAAATTGTCTGTCTTCTGAAACAGGGTTGTCTTTTCGAGATTAAAAAGAAATATACACTCACATACCAGAAAATCATATTAAAGACTATATTGCCGGCGCCAAAAAGCGATGCATGCAGTATCAAATCTATGGGCTGCGGAGAGATCAAGCAATTTGATCAACAAAGACTCATTTTTCTGCCCCCACCCTGATCTCCCACAAATTTTGACATTTATGTTCCATTCGTGGGTTCTCCAGTTGGATTTCCTCTTGCATACTGGCAACCAGATCATGGTAGACGCCCGCTGCGTTGTCACAGTCATTCAAATTGAGGCCCTGGAGATGAAAGGTATTCAACAGTAATCATTATATTGACACATTATTTACAGATTGCTGCAGATTACACATTCAGTAGTATGTATACTAGTCGAGTAGCCAACCAAGCAGGTTGGAACAGCTGGCGAAAGGTGTCTGGTGTGTTATGTGACAGAAGAGTGTCTGCTAGGATGAGGCCGGCCATGATGTACGGATTAGAGACAGTGGCACTGAAGAATCAACAGGAATCTGAACTGGAGGTGGCAGAAATGAAGATGTTGAGGTTCTCGCTCGGAGTGACCAGGTTGGATAGGATTAGAAATGAGCTCATTCGAGGGACAGCCAAAGCTGGATGTTTTGGAGACAAGATTCGAGAGAGCAGACTTCGATGGTTTGGACATGTTCAGAGGCGAGAGAGTGAGTATATTGGTAGAAGGATGCTGAGGATGGAGCTCCCAGGCAAAAGAGCGAGAGGAAGACCAAAAAGAAGGTTTATGGATGTGGTGAGGGAAGACATGAGGGCAGTTGGGGTTAGAGAGGAAGATGCAGGAGATAGGCTAAGATGGCAAGATGACACGCTGTGGCGACCCCTAACGGGACAAGCCGAAAGGAAAAGAAGAAGTATACTAGTCGAGTAGTAAGTGCTGGTGTACTATGATATAAATGAACTTACATGGTGAATATCAAATGTGTCATGCTGGTTGGCGTGGGTGAGACTGATGAAACAAGTGATGCAGACAAATAATGCATACGTATCTTGCCTTGGTTGCAGTGCAACACAATAACTATCTGCTGATGTCTTGTGGACATTATGAAAAATGATTAAAAAAAAAAAAAAGAAAAGATCCAGAAAGCATTTGTCAAGAACTTTAACACGACATTTGATTGATGTGGTTTGTTGCACGTGGGACCTTGATATGCAGTGAACACGTTACTCCAATATTTGCAGCTGTATCTCACAAATAAATCATTAAAAAAAAAAAATCTTAAATTGTGATTTCTGGATTTTTCTTTTTAGATTATCTCTCACATATGCACCTACGATGAAAATTTCAGACAGACCCCTCCATCGCTTTAAGTGGGAGAACTTGCATTACGGCAGGCTAATCAAATACTTATTTTCTTCACGCTATATGCCGTGTTTAATGTGCAACTTTACTGATTCCTGATCTGAGTTTGTTGTCATCGCCACCTGATAGATGTTCTCCTCTTGCCTCTTTGCCTTCTTCTGCTGAAGTGCATGGAGATGCTTTGTCTGGGAGGAGGGTAAAAAGTCACATTTACTGATTTGGATGTTTTGGAATTACTCATTTTGTGGCTCTAAATCTGCAGCAAATCTGACCTTGCGCAGGAGCGTGGCCGAAGACACCAGGGCGCACAGAAATAGTAACATTCCCTCAGTCATCAGGATGCTGTCTTTCATCTTTTCGCTGAGGTTTATCGTCTTCTTCAGCGGCTCTGGATGTGAACAAACAAATGAGCCGGATTTCAAGTCGGCCTTCCAGAATTCTTCCCACATTTTCCTCTTCCGTAGAACCCGGCAGAACAGGGAACCCGCTTCTGCTTGTCTTGGACAACTGGATCTACACATGTATCTGGTGAGTAAGTCGTCAAGATTTACACGGAAGAGTTTGAAAACGTAGAAAAGTCTGGACGCATACAAATACTTCGTTGCTGGATCTCTTTTCAATCAAGAAAAAAAAAAAAAAAAAAACGTCCATCAGGGAGAGGTTTGCCTAAGATTAACGTGTGGCCGCAATACGCTTTGTGTACGTTGGAGACAACTCCCTGTCGTGTTTTTTTTTTTTCTTTTAGATGCATCATTCTCAAATGAGCCAATTTGGCATTATAAATACTTCTTGGTAATTTGAGATCAAGAATAAGTCCTATCTGAAATGAATGATCGCAACACAGTCGTGTGTATTTGGTTGGGCACCATCCATCCCGTTTAATTGCCCAAATCCATCGATCTTTTCTGGTCATTTCAGCTATTGTCAACAACAGCACAGCAGGTCTCGGTATTGTAAATATTCTCCTCCAGTTCAATGTCCCCCACACTGTCAAGCAGCCCTGTTTGACTGGTAATATGGCGCCGTGAAAATTGTGACGTCACGCGCACAAGCTCTATACAGTACTTTATAGTTCTAGTTTGTGTCACCGCTGTTTATATAAAACAGTGACAGAAAAGGAAAATATCTGGGTCAACTTTGTGCCCCCATACAGTGTCGGTGTTGTTTATAAAGAACACCAACGTGGGAAAAAGCTATCAGAGGTTTGATTTAAATAGGCTTTATGAAACTGAATTTATACAGGGTAGAATTACAGTATATACAGGTTAAAATGAGTCAATACAAAGTCGAATTCCGTATCAGTGCTGTTCATACCCAAATCTTTCAATTGCTGGCTTTAATACATGGCATGAGACTGAATTCATACAGAACAGCGACACACACACACACACACACCAAAAAAAGGCGAAACATTTCCTAGCCAGAACATCCCCCAACAATTCGTGTCGTACCAATCATTTGGAATATGAAAATGCTAGATCAACTTTGCGAGTGCCGTTTCTTGAGAATAGTGACACTGGAAAATGGTGGAAAATGATGCATTTCTCCACCAATGTAATGTGAAACAGGCGACTGAGACAGAGTAGATTTTCTGAGATTTCTTTATTACGCAAGTGAACCAATTGAGGTGGAGAGGGCAAAAAATAGTCTACAATATTTATAGCATGAATGGACAATTGGACTGTTAGGTAAGGGTTATCGCATAATCCCCTGGAGAGTTTTATACCGTAATGTGTTTCACATCAGCAGCTAATGAGATTATGGCAAACAGCCTCGTTTTCACTGTGATCGGGACCTCGTCTTATGGGCGCACTTGCAGTACGTTCTGCAAAACGAGCGGGGGCAATTTTAATGAGAACATTCCATAGAGTGGAGATTAGCTGGACAAGAACAAAAGGACACCAACACTGACACAAGACGGAGTGACTTTAACAGGATTTATGGCTTACAAGGGGTTAGCGCTGCTTAGAGAGCACTTGACTCCCGCGTTTGCACGCCACCTTACTCAGTGATGGCTTCGGATGCGTTAAATGCTAACATGCTACTAGTCTATATGCTAACACAGAACAGGATAGCATCCACAGTACAGAAAGCACTGAGGAACATCATAAGCTTAGTTAAGGACACGTTCTATTTCAAAAGACAAAGACTAAAGTTTAAAAATGTCTGCTGGCTGCCTTACTTACAGAGATAAATTGAATGCTAACATGCTACCAGTTGGAATGCTAACCAAGATTAAAAAAACAAACAAAAAAAAAAAAAACACTGTAAGGCCTTATCAGGATTTTTGTATTGTGCTCTCTAATATTTGAAATTAGGAACTCATAAAATTCCAACATTTTGATGGTTAATACTTATATAGCAAAATGGTCATTTTAAAACACAATCTCCCAAGGCAAGTTGCTCATAATTTTATAATGTGACCTTTACGTAGGTGTTATTTTAAAAGGTTAATCAGACTGGATAAAATGATCACAGGCTAACAGTTGGTATCCTAGCATATAGTTAAAAAAGCAAATAGAGAGCACCAAGAGAGATAAAAAAAAAAAAAAGGTTTTACATTTTACCTTCATATTGGCCACTATTTCAAAGACAAGAACTAGTAAAATGCAAACTTGTTACTCTGTGGTTTTCCTAAACATGGAAAACAAGCAACCTGAGAGCAGAAAGCCCTCAGCCAGACTGCTAACATTTTTACATCATGCTTTTCAGTTCCATACTCTTTCAAATGAGTATTGAAATAAAAAATACTGACGTGGTAACGACGATTATGGTAACACAAGGCGAGCAATAGCAATCTGAATACAGAAAGTGCCATGGCTAATTAATGAGGATTTTACATCACGCCCTGTTATCAGGTTCTCTTTAAAGGACTAAAGAAATGCGATAAAATGATAGCATCTTAATAGTTCATATTGTTACGTATGTATACTGCAAAATGATAATCTGCACAGACTAAAGTGGATTGATAATGATGATAACTTGATAACTCATGAACAGGAAGTACGCTAATGGAGAACAAGACAGCATAACTGTGTTCGCCAAAATTTACATTTTACATCATTCACCGTGGGGGGATATTATTTCAAAAGGCTAATGAGACTGGATAAAATTCTCTTGTTTGCAAATATTTTATTTGATTGAAGGTAGCAACCACATCATCCCATGTTTACAGTTGGAACAAGAAAGCAACCTAGGTATATGCTCAAGCAGACTGATGGGTCGATTTTATGTCATGCCATGTAGTCAGGTACGATTTCAAATGAAAACTGCTAAAATGATGATGGGAAAAAAAATTACTATATTAACATGGTAATTTATGATGTAGTGATACACACGCCGGACTTTGTTGCGGGCAGTGTGGAATCAATTCCCACTCAATGATGGTGTTGTTATATGGCCTCCGACTGACTGGCAGCCAGTTCAGGGTGTAGTCTGCCTTTAGCCCAATGTTTGCTCGGATCGGCAATGGCTCTGCCGCGACCCTTGTGAGGATAAGCGGCTTGGACAATGGATGGATGGACTCTATTAACCTACTGTAAAACAAGACAGCCAGGTGTCAGGTGCTATTTTCCAAAACTATGAGTCTTAACTTTCACAACAACAGGTGCAGGCAAGTCACCAGTCAACACCTTGTGCACAGTCTTGTTGTCACAGCGGACCAAAATCATCACACCACAGTGAACACAACAGCAAACTCCAGCAGACAACAAAACAACCAAATTGACGACCAAAGAAACAAGTGACACAAAACATCCACTTCAAGTGCTATTTAGATCCTGAGTGCCGCAAAGCATGCTGGGAGCGGCTCCAGCCTCCCATCGACGCTACAATATTAAGAGTTAATATGCTAAGGTAACAAAACAAAAAAGCATACATAAACATAGTGGCAAAACAAGAATTCCTGTTGGCCCCTTACTTACCATAGACCTGGAGGTAGGTGCCAGGTGTGTGAATGTCGGAGGCGTTGAACCAACATCGATACAGACCCGAATCGGCCAACTTCAACTCAGCAAAAGTCAGGGTCCCGCAGATGACCCCGCCATTGTTCGTGTAACCTGAGCTCACCCGGTCTGACATGGGGACCGGAACCAGGAACGTGTTGCCGTTGGTGGGCTGGACGTGCAAGACCCAAATGATTTGGACTGAGGTCGTGTCGGTCTGGTAGCAGCACTCCAGTATGGCTCGGTGGGAGAGCTGGACTCTCAGCCAAGGCCTGTCCACCTCTAAGGACACCCTCGCCCTGGTTGAGAGCACTATACACAGGAAGCACGTTTAACTTATAAAACCTCAAATACACGTTTCCTACAATGTAATGGTATGCTCAAAGTAATAATAAACAGATACAGTAATATGAAAATACACAGTATAGGAGGGGCCCGATTAGATTTTTTAAAACACCCAGATTGGCTAAATCTTTCTGACATGAGGTGGAAAAAAGTTAATAAATAGAAAAAGTAATTCATTCTAATGTTTATTGTACAGTTTAAAATAAGTAATAGAAACAATTATCTGATACAATCTTAAATCATGTAAAACTGCTTATTTCACATTTCTCCACCCATCCATCCATTTTCTTCTCCTTATCAGAGGTTGAGTCGCAGAGGCAGTAACTTTCGGAAGGAAGGGTAGACTTCTTGCTCCACAGCCACTTCCTCCAGCTCTTCTTAGGGGATCACGACCAATGAGAGTGACAATCCCTCCAGCGTGTTCTGGGTTGTTCCCGGGGTGACGTGCCCGGAACACCTCACCAGGGAGGCGTCCAGGGGGTATCAGATGTGCCAGCCACCTCATCTTGCTCCTCTCAATGCGGAGGAGCAGGTTACTACTACTGCTACTCTCGGCCCCTCCCTGATGATCGAGCTTCTCAACCCAACTCTTAAGCAAGAGCCCGGACACCTTGCGGAGAAAACTCGTTTCATCTTATTGTATCCAAGATCTTGTTCTTTCGGTCATGACCCACAGCTCGTGACCATAGGTGAGGGTACGAATGTAGATCGACCGGTAAATAGAGAGTTTAGCCTTTTCCTTCTTCACCACAACGGACCGATACCAAGTCCGCATTACTGCAGACGCTGTACCAATCCATCTGTGGATTTCCGATCTCGTGAATCCAAGATATTTGAACTTCTCCTCTTTGGGAAGGATCTCATCCCTATTATGGAGAGGTCACTCCACCCTTTCCTGACTGAGGATCATGGTCTGACAATTATTATTAATTAATTATTAAGATTTTGATTTTCATTCCAGCTACTTCACAGTCAACTGCGAACCCCCGCAGTGAGAGTTGGAGTTGAAACTCCTTCTGATAGGGGAGTCTGCCAGACTCTCACAACACGTTTGGCCCTGCCCGGCCAGAGCATCATCTTCCCCCACCATCGGAGCCTACTCACAACCAGTGATTAGCGGACAGCTCTGCCCCTCTCTTCACCCGAGTGTCCAAGACATGTGGACTTGACTGTGTCAGAGATGGTCAAGTCCGATGACACGATCACAAAGTCAGCCACCAAATGGTGACCAAGGGTGCCAAGTGCACGTATGGACACCCTTATGCTTGAACATGGTGTTTGTTATGGACAAGTCATGGTGAGCACAGAAGTCCAATAACAGAACACCACTGGGGTTCTGATCTGGGGGGCCGTTCCTTCCAATCACACAATTACAGGTCTCAGTGTCATTGCCCACATGAACATTTAAGTCCTACAGCAAAGCAGGAGCGCTCTCCAGCACATCCTCCTGGGACTCCAAAAAGGTTGGGTACTCTGAACTGCATTTTGGTGCATAGGCACAAACAAAACTCAGGACCCCAGAGCCCAAACTGTGTGTGGAGGCTGGCCCGAGTATATGTAGCCGGAAATTCTCAACCTCACACACTAGCTCAGGCTCCCTCCCAGTCAGAGAGGTGACTTTCCGCGTCCCCAGAGTCCGTTTCTGTAGCCGGATCAGATCGCCACTGATCGCTAACCCTAACCCAGTTCACGGTGTACCCCACCTTTCACCCAGAGTCAGTTGGGATAGGTCCCAGAACAACCACGACCCTAAGAGGGGTATGGGGTGTGAAAATTGAATGCACAACAAATTGACTTATTTTGCAATATTATTTACATTATCTAAAATTAACCAACGATTCAATCCACATTTTCTTTAAAATGTATACATTGTTAACGTTACTAATACTTTATCTACAAAAATCTATTTAATACAATTCAAAATGAAAAATGCACATCAAATTATTTCACAGTATTCTGTATTTCTCTTTAAGCAATTATGAATAAAAAGTAATTACCAGAATTTTTTCCATTTCATTTTACAATAACCAGCCAATTATTTAATGAGATTATAAACATGACTAAAAAGTTAGATTAACCAATTTTAGGGGAAGAAAAAAGATAAACAAATGCCCCCCATTCCTCCCAAAAAATAAAATACAGGACTCTTGATCATAAAAAAATATTGCCTAGTGTCATACATGGTTATTATACATTGCTTTAAAAAAATATTTATTCTTAATTTTTTTTGCACCAGATGGCGGAAGGGGGACATGGTTCACTGGAGCATGACACAAGAAGCTAAATATATTGCAAAAAAAAAAAAAAAAAAGGAACAATGACTACAGAAGTAAGTTGTTTTCATTAATAAATTACACAAAATGTGATCGTCATACCTTCAGATTTGATCACCTTTATGCCTCATTGTTTTGCATGCTGTATGTTTAAAACTGTTTATTGTAAATAAAACATAGGTATCAGACTTACCGGTCGTGCAGCAGATGATAAAAATGCAGTGGACTCTGGCCATCTTGCATGTGAATGATATGAGATACATGAAATTCTCCTGGACAACAATGGCCTGTTTTTGTCATCACTTGCTGTTCCGTCAGGATTCATGCTTCAGTGACCGCTGTCATATTTGCATAAATGTCGTAGCTGCGCAAAACTTGGTAGCAAATGAATGGTTAAAAAAAAAAAAAAAAAAAAATAATATATATATATATATATATATATATATATATATATATATATATATATATATATACACACACACAGTCCTGCTCACCACGACTGGCATTTGGCATGCCTTCATTTTTGGCATAACCTATATAGTATCTTCAGAAATATCATCGATCCGATCTTTTAATTCAAATGCTAAAGTAATTCAACAAGAATCCCCCCCCCTCGGGCGTTCTCAGGGTAGCATGGCCGTAAGGTAACATGCTAACAGTTGGTATGTATATTTTTGAAGACGGTTTCTTATTTTGATATTGCAAAAAAAAAAACCTGAGTACATAAAGGCATAATGGTGAATAAATAAGGATTTTATATGAGATCCAAGTTGGGTAGTGGTTTAAATGAGAATTGATAAAATGCAAAACAGTTGGTGTGCTAACAAAAAGCAAGATGGCAACTTTAATACAAAAAGTGTAAAAGCAGATTGAGTATTTTACATTGCTAACGTAAAAAAAAAAATAATTCTAACATTTATAAACATGAGGATAGAATGCTTAGGCAGATCGACATTGCAGCTTTGAGTTTTCTATTTCAAATTTTAAAATGTTGACTTGGTAGCAGATGGTATGCAACAAATGGCAAGATAGCAACCTGCGTAAAGGAAATTATGCAGACTGGTAAGGATATTTCATTGTGTATTGTATTATCATTTTAAGTAAGTGATAAAATGCTAACATGCTAAAATTGGGTATGAAAACATGTAGCAAGTTAGCAAAGATTTTACTTTGTATCATAGAGTCCCCTCATAAAATATGGAAGCGAGAGGTTGATTCCTTTATTTTTGTTGCTTCAAATTTCAATGAAACTAAAGATCAGAATTTCATTTTTAATTGAATAGTATTGACCTCTACATGCATTAGACAACTCAGAACAGAGCAACTTTTGTTTGAAGCCACCCACTTTTCACCTGAGCAAAAGTATTCGAACATGACTAGTGGGCGTTTCTAGTTTCTCAGGTGTTGCCTTTTCGAATGGTCGCTTAAACGTTTGATCGTGCCCAATTTTGGCTTTCACCTGTGAAAACTGCATTTGCTGTTCCACAAAGATGAGAGAAAACAAGCGGTTGAAGGACACATGGGATCTGCGAAACCCTCCCTTGATGATAACAGTCAGTGACATCATTGCCAACCTAAGGTGTCCCAATTCACTTTTCAAAGATTTAGGGAAAACAAATATACAGGGAATAACACAAGATGCAAACCACTTGGATTTTACAAAGTACATAGATGAGCCACAAAAGTTTGGGAATTTAGATTTATGGACTGATGAGACCAAGATTAACCTCTAACAAAATGATTGGAAGGCCGAAATACGGAGAAAAAGAAAGAAAGGAAGGAAGGAGTCATTTTTCATCCAAAACACACAAGCTCGTCTGTGAAACATGATGGAAGCAACGTCATGACTTGGGCTTGCATGGCGGCTTCTGGAACAGGCTCGTGAGTCTTTATAGATTGTGTAACTCATAATGAGAGCAGCAGAATAACTTCTGAAGGCACAAACCCGTAGAGTCACACAAGAACTGAAAGAGACGACTGTCAAGGCCCGGAAAAACATTCCAAATGAAGAATGGAAGAGTCTGAAGTCAATGGGTTGCAGGCTTGAAGCTCTTATCGCGAGTAAGGATTTATGCCACCAAATATGAAACGTTATTCACTTCATTCATTTAATAATAATAATAATCTGTCCCAGTACTTTTGCTCAATAAAAAAAAAATTGTTTGTGTCTTCAAACACAAGATTCTTGGTCCTGAGTTTAACAACAGTCATTTCCGGCCTATAAACTGCGACATTTTTCCACACACTTTCAACCCTGCGGCTTATGTGGTGATGCGGCAGATTTGTACATTTTTTCTAACGGCTGGAAGGGGGCACACGAGCGGAAAAGGCCAGTGGATTATATGTGCCGAGGAAGTGACTTTTACCGGTATGTTTTTTTTTTAACCAGCGCTGTTAACGCTGCGCTAGCGTTAGCGCTGTGGTAGCGTGTTCCTGCTGTGTTACTCCCGTGTTTCAGTGATTTTTATCATTGTTTTTTTTAACCGGCCCTGTTAGTGCTGTGGTAGTGTGTTGTTGCCGTGTTATTGCTGCGTCTCAGTGATTTTTACCGGTGTTTTTTTTTTTTTTTGAATTCAACTCGCCCTTTTAGTGCCGTGCCAGCGTCAGCGCCGCGCTACGTGTTTCTGCCGCGTCTCAGTGATTTGTCTATCTTTTTGTTTTTTTTTAACCAGCTCTGTTAGTTGCTGTGTAGCTCCCGCGGCTGTTTTTTTTTTTTATGTACGTCTTATTTTTTTTAACCAGCCCTGTTCGTGCTACCCTGTTGTTGCTATGCTAAGCTAAGATAAGGTTTTAAAACTTTGAAATCTCTGTGTACCGTTTTAGTAAATATTTCGTGTTTCTATGCGGGTTTCAATGTGGGCACTTGCGGATTTTACACAGGTGGGGCTTATGTATGTACCAAATGGTATTTCCTTTGCAGATGTACTGGTTGAGGCTTATAACCAGGTGCGCTTTGTAGGCCAGAAATTATGGAAATCAAGTTGTAAATACCATGAAATAAAGCTAGTATTCTGAATTTTTGTCTCATTCATCTTTTGATCTGAAACCCAAATATGTTCAGGATACAAAAAAAAATCATCTTTCCGTTCCAATACCTCGACTGACTGTACATTGCATTTTAAAAGCTTGATAAATAATTGTTAAAATGCTAAACAAATTGGATGCTAACAAGCAACAAAAGAAAGCACCACAGACATTTTGAATCAATCCCTGCGGTAATGTGTCCTTTTAAAAAGTCTCATGATATTAAAGGCTAACATGTTGGCAAAAATATTTCATGACATAACATCAAAGGATTACCTCCTACTCACGTGGATTAACTTGTGTTACTGTATTTGTAACATGAACCCAACTAAATTTCTGGAAATGATTAATTAGAGCTTCCAAGTCAAGCTGATTGAAAGCACAGAATTACCTGCCGAGTCATGTAAAAATATATATAAAACGTAGAAAGGAGAGACAATTATTACCCCAATTTATTAAAAAAAAAACAACAACGTACCACATTTGATTTTCCTTAAGTTTACATCATTTAAACAACTCCAGTAAAATCAAAACCCAAAATACACAGTATATTACTTGCATAGTCATCATCACTTATAAGAGAAAAAAGGCTATTTTGAAAATATCATACAAGCTTCTAGCTCTAAATTCTTACTGCTTGGCTAATTCCATGATGACCCTTGCAGAAATTGCAGTGATTAGTACGTGAAGGCCCCCCGCCTCTCCTCTCACCTCTAATAACACAACAATACCATGTTTTGAACATTTTCTCCATTTTCAGCACATTCAATCAAGTAAAAGTCATGTCCTATGGTAAAGCTTTTGAAATGTATTGTTTTTTTTCTTTCCCAACAAGAATCTCCTTTTGGCTGCCACCGCAGATTTCAGTTTGGACACCTCCCAGCAAATAAACATTCAAAAGAGGATTGTCCTTTATTAGTCGTATTTTTTTTTTGGTAATCATTTATGCGGCAGTAACCACTCCGCTGCGTGAATAGAACGCTACGCAGTGTGACGCAACACAAAAGACCGCAACATAACGCTATGAGAACACTATACACGCGTACACAGTGTGTCTGTGTGTATAGTGTCATCAATACAAGTGAATCTGCTCTTAGGGAGGAATAGAACACACGAGCTAATCTGCAAGTGCAGCAGTGTTGGCGTTCAACAGTGTTTCCAATGTGGATTGACGTTATTCCCGCGGCGGGGTGGGGGCGTTGCAGGTATTATTGCAGTTTTATGACTTTCTCGTGTCGGAACCGTGGCACTAAAGAATTGAGGTCATTACGTTTACTTGTTTGAGTTTCTTGAGGGTGTATATTATATGGAGTTATTCTTCTTCTTATGCGGCTAATGTCAATCGTTACATTACATTTGAACAGCTTTAATACTGCACGAGAAACTAGTCTGTGGTTAAGAGTCTACACAACCAATAAGGGAGGTGTCTATTTGAGGGAAAGACTGGAAAGACTACTAGCTTGTTTCTACATCAGATAATTAATAGTGCGCTATGAGCTTCCTCACTTGGCTTTTTAAGTGCTGTTGTTTTGGTTACCAACACCGTTGAATTGGGCTCAACAGAGTTGCATCTTTGAACTACAATAATTCCCCTTGTTTTTTCAAATGCATTATTTCAAGGGAGAATTGATTGAAGTGCACAATGCCCTCCGTGATTAATCGTGCGTGGCAAGGCATCCATTAGAGCAGCGACCACTAGTTAAGGAAAAACATTTGTTAGAATTTCCTCCCGTACTCTGACATTCATCCGCTTCCCTCTCCCTCGCTATGACCCAACTCCCCATGCGTTCTTGCTGTGTTCCATTTTATTCTACATTAGCCTTCACATCTCCATCCACGCTCTCAGTCAGTCCCAATGTTGCCTCGCATCCATTCGGGTAAAGCCAAAGCCCCAAAAAGGAATAAATAACAGTCAAAACAACCAAAGTCTCTATTATTTACATCTTGTTGGGCGATGCTATATCGAAAAAGAGCGCAACATCTGTTATGAAAAGAAGCCTCCTGAAAATTAACCTCAAACACACACACACACACACACACACACACACACACACACACACACACACACACACACACTTTTCCTCCTTATCATTTTCAACTAATAAAATACACTGTGTGCATTTGTATTGTACTTTGGCAAAGAACTCGGACCATGCTATTCAGAGCAGTATTTTATAATTGCTTCCTAGGGAAACCTTTCAGGTATTTTTTTTTCCGGGGCAATTGTGTTTTTTGATTCCTTGTGTGGAAGTGGAACAGGAAAGAGTCACATGTAGCTTTTGTTTTTGGCATCTCTCTGCAAACAAACACTCAAAAAAGTGGCGGTATTTTTTTTTTTTTTTGGTTTTCTTTTTAAGCCTCTCTTTGTAAGAGCATGCAACGCTATGCAATACCGTAACGTAATGCCACACAACATAACGTAGTGCTACGCTTCGCGACGATATGCAGCGAAGCAATACACAATTCAGCATAATACTACAGTACGTGACTACGTAACACTGTGCTACGTACCTTTACATAATACAGCGCAACATAACACAATGCTAAGTAGCATTATGCGGCGTAATGTTCCGCGACGCTATACAACACATTTAGAAAACATAACGCCATGCAACGCAATGAGGGGCACACAAATACACACATTCCACAGCACTGGCGGTAAAAGGTATTTTCCTCCCCCTTGTTCATCCTCCAGCATCTATCTGAGCATTTTCTCAGCGAAGATTTGCGGACATATCCGGAAAGCTTCTTGCACTCCAAACAAGCACCAGTAAAATAACTGTCTAAAAACAAGAAGAGACACACATTCATTACATGCTTCATTTACGTGCAACATGGTTTTCTACAAATCCTTGAAAATAACTAAAATGCACAATTGGGAATTTTGAGGCGAAATACATGTTAACATAGAGCTTTTGATGTTTTTAGAGTTGTTAACTTGTTTTTACACTCACATGTAAGTGTTAAAAAAATAGTCAAACTTATTCCAAGTGGAACTACGCTGCATTGTTCAAGTGACACAATTCACATTTATTTTGCTCTCAAAAAGGCCTTCAGTGTGAAGTTTCTGTCAGAATCCATTGGATCAAGAGGATGAGAAGTTTAACAGAAGAGTCTGCAATATTGCGGGATTTCGATAGGTGAAAGGCCACATAGCGGGGTATTGTCACGTGAAACGATGTGGTTAAAAAAAGAAACTTCACCGCGGTCAGTCTGAATTACATCTCGCAGCTGTCTTTTTTAAAATCGTAGCCCAAGGCAAGCCTAAACTCTCCCAGATTCAGATTTTTTTTTACTCATGTCTTCTTTGTACTTATTACAAGTAAAGCCCGAGCTTTCTTTGAAACGGTGACCAATACATATTGCTTGGCTCTGAGCTACTTTAAGTCCAAACCAGCGAGATGAGGCAGTTTGCTACTTTGTTTCCTCGCTGCGCATCCAGCGCCAAATATGGGCAAACTTGCCCCATAGCTGTCGTCCCTACGCTGTTTAGTGGGCTGCGAAAGCAAAAGTGGAGTGTGTCAGCAGCTCTCGTCTCACCTAGTGGCCAGCTGGTGGTGTGATGGCATCTTAGGCATAGTGACCGCCCTCTAGTGAGAACTTCGAGAGGGCCTGCAGCAGCTTGTGATGTTCCTCTTCTACATTCTAAGAGAAAACAGAAAAAAAATCAATAGCACCTTACTGAAGGGGTAAACACACACACACAAACTCTGTCACACTTAGCCCTTTTCACCAAAAACCTATTTCTCCAGGCAATTTACAGCGGTGACAACTACAAGCGCTTAAATGACTTTTTCTCTCTTTTGGCCCCAAGTTAAGTCATCTCCCTTGCAACCCTAAACATTATTTCCCATCTCCAAATCACCTGCAGTCTCTTTACTTGCCCCTCCAAGCTGACGAGCCGCCGACACACTTGTTCCATCCTCTCCGGGGACAACACCAGCTTGGCCGTGTCAGAGGGGAGGCTCTCCTCGTCCTTTTTGGCGCCGAGACTTTCCTTCTCCTCCTCTGGTTCACGCTCTGTTGGCTGGCCTTCTATGAACGTAAAGGCTCTATTAGCTGACCAGTCAAATTACATACATGAACCCTTGTTCGTTTGAGACCCACTCGATATGGGCGAAAATCCATGCTTGAGATCATATATATATTTAAAGTGCCACTGTCATGAAATGGATGATTTTTAGTATGTCATTAATGAAATAACGCCAGCTGGTATGGACCCATCCGTTTTTTCACTACAAAACATTATTTTGATGTATATGGGTTTTTGTAACTCTCGCCATAAGGGATTTGTTTTCGACAAGAAGCGGGAAGTGATGTTAAGGGCAGTAGCGCACTCAAGCGGACTCGTTTGTGTCTATCAGTTTTACCTGCGGCAAGGGAGCTTGGTGTTCTCTCGTGTTCGCCAAAACGCCGGCTCGTTGTATTGCTGGATATTGCTCGAACACTCGGGAGGATGGATTTACCCTTCATAATTTTGCAAGAGACCCGGTTCGTCGCAAAAAATGGATTGCACGGGTGCAAAGGACGAGAGCTCCGTGGGTTCCAGATGACAAGTAGGTGTGTATACAGCTACTAAAAAAAAAAAAAAATAGTTTGGGGGGCGAGAACATAATCCTTTCAGGACGTGACAAAAGATACCCGTCCATAAATCAGAGGTGCTAAATGTGTCGATGTGCCCGTTGGCGCTGTGTCCGCCGATCACGGCTTTGGCAGCACTTCCGTGTCTCATAGGTGGGCGGACTAGCCGCCGCCGAAGCCATGCCTTGCGGATGAGCACGACTTCAGCCAGGCTGGCTCATACATACTGTGGGAGTCTGTTGTTAGTTAGAAGTTATCCGCATATCGTTTAAATATGGCTTGAAACATTAGGATAATATTACCCCAGACACTTCACTCGATTGTGAGATATTCTCTTTGACAAGAGCTTCCGTGTCTGAAGGAGCGTGTCCCATAGTAGGGGCCACAGCGTTTTCAATGGCGAATGTCTGGGGTGACATCACGGGCAGTAGATGCACCCAATATGTCGACCACTTGAATGTCGAATGACATTCCGCAACTTTGCACATGGATGACGCGCTCTCCGCTCATATTCATTTTTTCGTATAGACATTGAAGTGAATAATGTTATATGAATTTTTAAATTTCAAAATTATTTTTAGAATGTTTATCGGGATGACACTTGGGCTTTAAAAAACAGTTTTTACAGTTTTACCCTTCCTACATGCTTTAAAGGAGAACTAAACCCCAAATCAATAATTCATTGTATAAGCACTGGTCAAAACACAGCACAGTAATCCCTCTCTACTTCGCGAATCACCTATCGCGGATTCAGTGCATCATGGATTTCTGCACCCCCCCCAAAGAAGCCGCATCGCTACGTACTAATGCACTATCCCCGGCGTGACGACATAGACCAATGAACGAATGAATGAATGGAAAAAAAAAAAAAAGCCAGCCTACATTAGTACAGTACTGTCGCGGGAAGCTTCATTGTTATGGTATAATGTGGCATCCCTACCAAGACGACAAGGACCTATGAAGAAAAAAAAAAAAAAAACCTCTACCCCTACTTCACTTTTTCAACTTTTCGCGGGTGGGTCTGATACCAATTAACGGTGAAAAGTGAGGGATTACTGTACTCTGATAAGTTTAAAAATATTGTAACTGTAATTTAATACAAAAAAGCATAACATGTCCGGAAGATACTGTACATATTGTTGTGTTTGTGTAAGATACAAATGTGTGCCTTAAAGAGGTGAGGCCTTGAACACGCAGCAAGTACCTGTTGATTCATAGCTGTCCATTTCTAGACTGGGTTCCTCTCCGTTTTCTCTGTCCTCCGACAGACTGATGCTGCCGACCAGCAGCCGCTTCAACAGCATGACTAAGTGATGACGAGGGGGAGGAGCTTTTTAAGTGATGTCATCAAGTTCTGACGGACCGCCACCAAGAAGGTAGCTGCTCACCTTCGTCCAGCGCGCTGTCGGCCAACTTTTCTTGGTAACTGTTGGAGTGCGCGAGCAGGTCGAACCCTTTGTCAGACAGGAAGTCGATCAGAGAGTGCCGGGGATCGGACGACTTATCGTCTGTCAAGCTGTCCTTATCACGATCTGCGGGACACGCACAGATGCACGAACACACCTTTTAGCTGGAGGTCAACAGCGCTACACAACGCAAATGATTGTAGATGGTTAATAAGTGCCTCACCACCGCTACTCTTCAAACCACCGTTCTCCGTCGGGCTCTGAGGTGTGCTCAGCCTGACGCACCAAAGAGACACAAAAACGTCATGTGAGTCACACCAGTGTACACACAAAAACCAGCACACTTACCCAGAAGGACTAAATCCTGCTCCACTTTCAGGAGGCAATGTAATCCTCATGGGTGCCCCACTCTTCTTCAGATCATCCACTGCTGACTTTATCACCTTAGTCCACCTATAGACAAACAATACAATAAAATTTAGAAAATAAAACCCAGCAACCTCAAAAAAAATCAGTGTGAATTGGAGAAAGTGAAAAGGAAATACACAGGGGATATTATATGATGAAACCTGTTTATAAGTAAAGGTTTTACAATGGCGACCGTTTCAAGCAAGTTAATAAGATTATTTGCCTGTCAAGCATTTCCAAGGTAAAAAAAAAAAAAAAAAAAAAAGAGGCACTCACAGTTTCCTTTCGGCTATAGACTGAGCCACCAGCTCGTAGATCTGAGCACCGCTGTCCCAGGTGAAGATCACGTAGAAGGCCTTTAGATCTGGAAGGACGTCACTGTGTTACAAGTAATATTTGCCGGGTTTAAAAATCCAGTTTGTCCTTTTTATCTAAAAAAAAAAAATCTTACACTTGTTTACACTTTCCAAAACACAGGAAACTTTTTTTATTTTTTCCCTTTTGATTTAAAAGTTATTATTTTTTTTAAATCCCAAAATTAGTGAAAGTCTGTTACACACACACACACACATACACACACACACATGTAGATCCATCCATCTTCTGAGCTGCTTATCCTTACAAGGCTCACGGGAGTGATGGAGCCTATCTGGTCGCCAATCACACCTTGGGACAATTTTAGAGTGTCCAATTAATGTTGCATGTTTTTGCGATGTGGGAGAAAACTAGGGTGCCTGGAGAAAACCCACATAGGCACGGGGAGAACATGCAAACTCCACACAATGGGAGGACAGGATTTGAACCCCAGACCTCTGAATTCATTTAATTTTTTTTCTTTGGATCCTCACAATTCTGAAACATGTTAGCTTTTTTCCTTTCATAGAAAACACTTCTGAAACATTTCATATTTTACTTTAATATAAAAATATATCTTTGTCACATGTCTGAGGACCAGGGTTCAAATCCTAGCCCCCCATGCGTGACCCTAGTGAGGATAAGCAGCATAGAACAGCAGATATTCTCAGTATTGTACCTCAATATTCTCAGATTTTTCCTTTTCTACATTTTTTCCCTTTTGAACTCACCACAACCTTATTTATCATGCAAAACATTTCTCAAAATATTTTTCAAGGTTGTTTGAAACATTTACAAGATATTTTCCTTTTTGATCCAAAATAAGATTTTTTTTTTTTTTACACAAATTCACCAACATTCAGTTTTTTATGTAATCACTGAAAGCATTTTATTTTGATTTTTAAAAATTAAAAAAAAATATACATCCAGTAAATTCCCGAGACATTTTTAATCTAAAACTATCTGCATCATTTCACTGTGCTTGCAGCACTTTCTTTCAATTGTTTCAATGGTTGTGCTCTACAGATACCAGAATGTTTCCCCGGACATTTCAGAAACATTTTCAACTTTCCTTTATTGTTCAACTTCATCCATTTAATTTTTTTTTTAAATTACTAACCAGTAGCCACCTCACGCAGGAATACCGTGTCCAGCTTGATGATGGGGCTGAGCATCTGCTTGCCCTCCTGCATGGTGTTGATGCTCTTGCTATGACACTTGAGTACCATCTTGTCATCCTGCTTTTGCAGGAGCACCAACAGGTCGCCCAGCAGGACGCACTGCACCTCTGACCGGGACACACAGAATCAATCAGTGCATGAAGTGCCTTTTTATTTTTCTTTGAGCACAACGGACACACACACACACACACAAATCCTGCACAACTTGTCGTAAAGCAAGAACCCCCTGCATGTCAAATGTGTACTTGCCTACAGCCTTCTCTTTGGTCACTTTCCAATTGAGAGGGCCTTCGAACAGCATCTTCTTCTGGGTCAGATCAATGTTCTAGGAACGATAGACAGTGGACAGTGAAACAGTCTTGACAAATAATAGTTAAAAAAAACAAAAAAATAAAATAAATGAGGCTGCAAGGCGAAAACCTAGTACTTCAAATACAGATGGATTGTCACACTTTATACACGCACAGATGCTCACATGATTACAGGGACACACACCAACGCGATCAACCCACAAACATGAACACAGAAACACGCACAGATACACACATGGACAACACGCAGACACATGGACATAGACATGCAAACACGCATTGAGATAAAACCACATGCCACATTGATAGAGAAATACACAGATAAATGTACAAGCGTCACGGAGACATTCAGTACATACACACGTGAATAACTACACAAACATCAATCCATTTTCTTAGCCGCTTATCCTCACAAGGGTCGCGGGAGTGCTGGGGCCTATCCCAGCTGTCATTGGGCAGGAGGTGGGGTACATCCTGAACTGGTTGCCAGCCAATCGCAGGGCACATGGAGACAGACAATCGTTGCACTCACAATCACACCTTGGGGCAATTTAGAGTGTCCAATTAATGTTGCATGTTTTTGGGATGTGGGAAGAAACCGGAGTGCCCGGAGAAAACCCACGTAGGCACGGGGAGAACATGCAAACTCCACATGGGGGGGGGGGGGGGGGGGGATTGAACTCGGGTCATCAGAACTGTGAGGCCAACGCTTTCGAGCTGCGCCACTGTGCCGCCCAACTACACAAACATTCATCCAAAAATAAATGCACATGCCACACAAACACACGCAGTCCTACACAATGACGCAGTTCCCAGGAATTGTTTCACAATCTTAAGAAGTGTACCTTATATTCAGTGTAAAGCTCATTACTGGGTTTGAGTCCCGACGTCTCCAATCGCCGCTGGTAATCCCTGAGGGTCTGCACAAATAAAGTAGACGTGCACAAATTTGGCCCTAACTCAGCTCAGCTTCATCATTGCCATTGATTGAATAAGTTTCTTACTAGAAGGCTCTTCATCTCTTGGACCTCCTCATTGACATGATTGAGGATCTTCCTGCAGCACTCGGCGCTCTGATGGATGCGCGCCTTCTCACTGGGATCATCTGTGACTCGCGGGAAGATTAACAGCCAACTCAAAGAAAGTGAAAGCGTATGATCCCAGATCAACTTTTTTTTCATCCTAACAGAAAAATTTACAAGGAATGTCCTAGAGTCGTTTGGGAATCGTTTTTTTACTGTATGTCGTTGAGAAGCGGACGTCATCGGGCAGCGGAAAATAAAAAGGCGCTGCTACGTGGATTTTATATGGCTCCCTTTCTTTTGTCACTCAACTCAGCCCGAAACACGAAGTGAGGTAGCAAGTGCTCTCCATGTTTGGTTCATAAAGGAACAAATAGTACACGCACACACAACCAACCAAAAATTAAAAAAAAAAAAAAACAAAAACATGTTCTAAAACCTACGGTAACTGCATTTAAAAGAAAAACGTCAAAGCGTAATAAAAAGTAACTAATGGAAAATCAAAAACTACTCCAACCATGTTGCCAACTTGCCGACAGGGTTCAAACTACTGCCACAAAATGCTCGATTTGTTCGCCCATAAACAGTGTTTTGCATTGTGTTAGGATTAAACTTGCTAACTGTCATAAAGTGATGTGGTTTGTTTAAATACACAAAGTGTAATCCTTTGTTATATGTCTAGTTTGACAGTAAACTTCACCAGGGTCCTCGCTTGCAGTTCCGCTTCTGTGGAACAACGCGTGCGTGGGTGCACGCACGCACGCGGGTGCACGCACGCACGCACGCCCGCACGCATACACACACACACGCACGCACACACACACACACACACACACACACACACTTGTGTTCTTGGCGATGTTCTCCAATAACAGCGGATACTTGGTGAGCCTCTGCATCTCGATGGGAATGATGTCCTTTAGCTGCAGTCTCCTACACTGCGGCTTGCTCTCCGCTTCCTGTCACCACACCTCACATTTATCATCACTACTACAATGGCTGTCTGCCCGTCACGCTTGTAATTGTGTGTCGTACTTTACCTGGATAAAGGAGTTGAAGCGAGGCTCTTTCTTCTGCCTGCTCTTGATCTGGTCCAGGGCCCACGACTGGTGACTGCAAAAACGAGCCACCAGCTTCTGGAACCATTCCCCTTCTGTGCCCTCAAACTGTGATGCACAGGAAAACAGAAATGAGAGGAAAATCTGCTATCTACAAGAGTGTTTTTCAAACATCATTGAGGCATGTATTCTACATGGAAGGGGAAGGGGGGATTTCACGGCACACCACCAAACAAAAATAATGTGTAGTTTTGGCCATCTAGTGGAAGAGCATTTTATTGTTCTCAAAAGCATATATAGACGAACAAGGACAAATTATTCATCGTAAAACAGTTTTCGAACAGATTCAAGTGACATATTATAATTTCCCGTGGGACACCCGATGATGCTGATGAGGTTACAATAATATAGCAAGCCCATGTTACACTGTTTAAAAAGTGTTGTTGATAAAGCTGATAAACAAGCAAACCTCAAGGTTAAGTAAAAGTGAATGTGACTGTATTTGACAAAAATACCAACGCTAAACTTAATTGATTGCTTATTCGGTATGACTGAGGGAAAAAGTAAGCATACACCACATACTACGTTTTTGAGCAAGTACACGTACTTCCATTTAAGTATTTGCTGATACTCAGTACAGATATGTGGCAATGCCATTATGTCTTGCAATTGTGATGAATGTGATATTTTTCCCCAATGAAGACATTGTCCAAATACAGACAACCCAAACTTTTCCTCAGATCGCCATACATTTTATCCAAATGTAACAATTTTCAGTCATAGCTAGTAATAGTAATAGTGATAACATGTAAATACTGACATCCAAGCATGTTTGTGTGAGTCTTGCCACACATTTCATTTAAGCCTGCAGTATATTTTTTTTGTTTTTTAAAAAAAAAAGTCATTTTCATAGAGATAAAATATATTGACCTCTCTCCTCCTCTCATATTTTGCCATATTTTTCTAATTATTATTATTTTTTAATATTTAGTGAATGCCCAATTCATTTCCTGCGCCAGTCCACTCTGGGGAAATAATCATACAATAATTATTATGTAAACAAAAACAATTATAATTGCCACGAACAAACAAAACGTCTTTCCGAGGAAAACTTGGCTGGCCAATGAAGTGCCTTACGTTAAATACACGCAGCAAACGATGCATGCACAAACACAGCGATAACATTAAATGACTCATTTTATCTACCTGAATGCTGTTTCATGGACAGTAACTCTAAAAAGCAAAGAAAACGTAAAGCGAGATCTCACTCTGTTGAGGACGGTGGTGCTGATGGATTTCACGATAAATTTGTCCTCCAGACGAAGCTTCTTCAGGTTCTCGTAGAAGTGATCTGGACAAAGAGGATAGGCGGCTTTCACACGTGTGCAGTGCGCTTACAGGCATTCAGTGGGCTTCATTCGCCTACCGTGTGAACTCACAAATTTGTGCCTAAATCGTACCTATATGAACATTTGATGCACAAATAAGTGAAAGGGTAAACATTAAAATATTAGCGTTTTGTAGACAAATCTTGTGGCCATGATCAGACGATACATCAGATGGACATCTTTTTACAGGTGTCGGGTGTGTGAAGTGTCTTAAAATGTCGCTATCGTTATCTTCATCATATGAGTTTATGAATGAACACAAAAGCACTCATAATTATCATAATTACAACGGCACCTTTTACTTGAGAGGAACAACCAAAATTTACAAAAACACATCTTGGTTAAAAAAAAAAAACTCACAGTGCATTTCGATGATCTCGTCCAGGTTGGGGAAGATGGTGGCCTGCTCAGTGGCAGTGAGGAGCTCCTCTCGCTCCAGAGGCTTGGAGAAGACCATCTGAAGGACACTCAGCATGCGCACGTGGGCGTGCTCTGTGGCAAACAACTCTAGGAGAGGAAATTGAGGAATAAACATGAAAGAAAGTCACAATTAGAGACCTTTGGACAGCAGGTTCCTTGGCAGGTACAAGATATTGGAGCAAAACTGGCCTTATTTCAAGGTATTGGGTACTTGTGAAAGCAGCCAACACCACCCACCAATACTTAGGGCAAAAAAATAAAATAAAATAAAATAAAAATCTAACACTAAGTACCGCTACATTGAGACTGGACGCGAGGCAAAACGTTATTTATCCACTTTGAAGGCAAGTTCGTTTCCTTGCTTGCTCATCTCACTTCGGTGGTCGCCCACAGCTGGCATTTTGTCAACACTCATCGGTTGCCGTGATGCAATTTGTGGTTCGAAGTTCAAATTTATCAAACCAAGTGAAGGAGAAAATTTTAAAATGCATCATACGCCTTCGCAGATTTGCGGCTACTGTATTTACTTTACATAATCATGTTGCGTGCAAACAATGAACCACAGTACAGCGGGGGGGGGGTAGAATCACCGGATTGGTCGACCTCATGAGAACGTAGCTTCTCACCGTTGATGACCTCTTGCCTCTTGGTCTCTTCCTTGCTGAGGCCCGACAGAGCTTCCCGGGAGGCCAGATACCTCCAGTTAGGCGGGTCCTGCTCGAACTCCAGCAGGCGTGGTTCCATCTCCTCGGGAGGGGAGGGGCTGGCAGGCGACAAGCCGGAGCCTTCGGTCACTGGAACGGGTCCGTCACTGCAGGTTGGCGACGACAAAGTGGGGACGTCACAAGTCAAAGGATTTGGCTGCGACCACTTTACCTTACACTTATTTTCTGTTTGTTCTGTTTCTGTTGTCTGAAGGTTTTTAGATTTGTCTTTAGATCCCACCAAAATTATGAAACATTTTCATCTTTATTCTTCTATCTTAGAACAAGAGAAGAAAAAAACTTGGTTTCTTTTTACTCAAAAAATAATTATTTATAATAATTTTTGGAAGATTTGACAAAAAAAATACAAACTGTGATAATTTTTTATAAATAAAACCCCAATTTTTTTCTTTTGCAATTAGTTTCGGAAACATTTGAAAGTGCTTTCTTCTATCGCAAACATTTCTTAACCACTTAAATTTGAATTAATTTCATATTGAGACATTTCAACATTCTTTTCATTCTATTCTTTACATCCCAAACTTTTCAGAAACATTTTCATTGATTTTGAAATGTATTTTAACTACAAACATTTCTGAGACACTTTTGTTTGCTTTTACTCCTAAATTGTGAAACATTTTTTAAAAACGTTTATTTTGATTCCATAAACTGTTTTCTCTTCTTTTCATCAACTTATTTTGAAACATTTTTGAATGTTTTTGTTTTATGTTATTCCAAAGATTTCTGAAACTTTTAAACTTATTATTTATTGTTATTCAGTTCTTTTTCCATGAAAACTTTTGGGTCAGATTTTCACCTACTAAAATTTTATTAAAAACTAATTAATTAAAATGACAAATTTTCATTTTTCTGTTTATATAATTAAAACCCCCCAAAACCTTTAATCTTTTTCCATTATCCAAATGTTTTGTAAGATTTAAATTATCTGTCATTTTTCTGCACCTCTTATCCTCATTAGGGTTTTGGGTGTGCTGGAGCCTATCCCTATTTTCGGGCGAGAGATGGGGAACACCTAAAACTGGTCGCCAGCCAGTCACAGGAAATTTAAATGACTGTATTTTTAATCCCAAACTTACAGAAGGATTTTTCATTTTGTCAAGCAAAAAAAAAAACAAAAAAATCTCAACATGACGATTTTATTTGTCAGGCATCTTCAATAGGTGGGCAGTTGTAATTTATCTTAAATTTTTATCTCCACAACTGTAGTACTTTCTGTCCACAACCAATGTTAAAATGTTATTTCAAACCCAGCCAAATTCAACAACAATTTCTTCCGATATCAATTCATAAACACTTGTTCAAATGTTTTAATTTTTACACAGCTTGGTTTTATCTGTGGAGCAAATGAAAAATACTTATTCCATTTGGGCCTCATGCCCGTCCCTGCTGTGCAATCTTACAAACGGGGGCCGAGGGTTGCCGCTGCGGTTGTCACGATGAGAGGCGACTGCAGGTCGACGTCGCTACGAGAGCGGGACTGTTTGGCCCGGGCCGAGCTGCGGCGCCGTGATGGCTGTCGGAACACGCGAGCGCTCTCGCTACGCGCGACCTTCTTACTGTGGGTTTCAGGGCAGGGAGTGGACGCGTGGGGGACAAGAAATAAAGAAAAAGGAAGAAAATTGTGGCCAGGAGAGAGAAAATAAAGTCAAAGATTTCAGAGAGAGTCATAGGACAAAGTCAGGAGGGTGAAAAGACAATTTGGTTTAAAAAGAAAGAAAGATGAGGAGAAAGTGGATCAAACCCCAACATGGACAGAAGGAATGAGAAATCACAGAGAAATTAAAAAAAAAAACAACAACATGCATTAAGATTAGATGGTCACACATGTAAATGAGGTTTTATATTGTCATTGTCCAATAGATGCATCTCCAAGATATTGTAAAATTTGTATTGATAATCACATTTTCATTTTATTGTTATCGCCCAAAAATACGAGTTCACTTTATAAAGGAAAATTGCAAATTATCTGTAAACTTTTTTTTTCTTCTAACATTTCAAGAAAGGTTTTCTATTTATCTTTTATGCCAAATAATTTAAAAAAGTTATACAATACTGATTAGAAAAGAAGTTTTGTTGTATTTCACTAATGCTAATTTTTTTCAATTAAAAAAATGACTTCATTTTCAGCTTTTTATCTATATCATAGTAACTGGAATATAAAAGAAAAAAAAAATTTGTTCCCCCTCCCAAAGGTGTTTTGATCATTTTAAAATAGAATTTTGGTCTTAAAAATATTTAAAAAAAAAAAAAAAAAAAAAAAAAAAACAGCATTTTTTTTTTTTTACCTGAATTAAAAAAAAATCAATTAAACCATTTGTCTGTTGAGGCTGAAAATAAGAAACATTTTTATTTTGTTTTAGATTTTTTTCCCCCTGAAAATTTGTAGATTAAGTAATTTTGAGAGACAAAAACCCAAATTTCTTAGAATTCCCCCTCCGGATTAAATAAAATCTAAATTTGGAGATCCAAGCTTTTCAATGGACAGCGACGACATGCTAAAGTCAATTCCAGGGAAACCATACTTAACTTGCGCTTGTGTTAATGTATGTGTGTGTATATGTGTGTCGTGTAGTGTGCCTGAAGCATTGTCCATGACTCAGTCAAGGTTCCCACCTTGTCTTGCGTCTGTGAAAACACGGCACACCACACCGTTAACACCTCGGCTATGCACACTTTTGCGACAAGACCTGACACTACTCGACTTCTCAGCGCAACACAGACTGCCGACACCACACTGAACTGCACACAGAATGGAGACGGACGTGACAAGAACGCTGACGGAGGTCCATCTGGCGGGCGTACAAGCAGTTATCTTTAACAGGCAAAAAAAATAAGCAGATGAACGACAAGAAACCCGACACAAAACTTTGCATGGTTCCAATAAAAATAATATACAGCTAAATAACTAAGGTATGTTTTTCCCATTAATTTGCATTTTTCTAATAAATAAGGACCTTGGCCTAATCCAAAACTGTTTTGTAATTGGAAATATTCATAGATTAATATGAAAATACCACAAATAATAACCCCAAAGCACTTAAACATAATTTCAAGCACATCTTACAAAATTAGAGGTCACTGATGATGTTGTGGTACACTCACCTGACTTTGGTGCAGGCAGCACGGGTTCACTTCCCACTCAATGACTGTTGTATATGTGCCCTGCGACCTACTGGTGGGCATGTTCGTAATGTAGGATATGAACAATGAACAAAAAGGCCAAATAGGTGAGTTTTTCTGACTTGCTGAGACTAGGCTGATTTGTGAATAGTGAACAGCTACTATTGGGAGGATTACGGTACTTCCATCCATCCATCTATCCATCCATCCATCTTCTTAGCCACTGATCCTCTCGAGGGTTGAGGGAGTGCTGGAGCCTATCCCAGCTGTCAACTGGCAGGAGGCGGGGGACACCCTGAACTGGTTGCCAGCCAATTGACCCCTCCGTGGATATTGCGAATCCGCGTCACTGACCAATCAGAGGCCAGAGATCTGCATAGACCAAAGCCCGTTTTTGCTCCCGCCATTTTCTCTGACAACATTGAATGGTCCAGTATAGGTTTAGTTAGCGTTTTATCGCGTATTTGGGTTATTTAACAAAAAATATGGTTAAGAGGTGTAGTCACGGACTTTGTAATAGTGACAACAGGTATCCTGAAAGGCGAGTTGGTGGAGTTCGATTCGTACCCTTTTCAAAACCGAAGACCCAGTACGAAAAATGCCTTCGATGGATCAAACCTTGTGGAAGACCGCATCATCAACTAAATCCATCTAATATCAACCAGACCACATATGTTTGCACGAAGGTATGCCCTATATTAGATTTTCAATACATGTCTCGTATAAATGAATTCGAAGTTCTTCGCTAGTATAACACTGCTGCGTGTGAACGATTGACACACTTATTCTTTGTTGAGCGATATTTAGCGATGATCAGACTGCACAAACGTATTGATTTCTTGCTGGCTCGCGGCCAGAAGCTTAACCAGACTGTTTGCACGAAGATATGCCCTAAATTTGATTTTTAATACACGTCTCGTATAAATGAATGAGACGTTCTCCGCTGGCATAACTCTGCTACGTGTGAACGATTGACACACTTATTCTTTGTTGAGCGATATTTTGCGATGATCGGACTGCACAAACGTGTCGCTTTCTTGCTGGCTCGCGGCCGAAGCTTAACCAGACTGTGTTTACACGAAGATATGCCCTAAATTTGATTTTTAATACACGTCTCGTATAAATAAATGAGACGTTCTCCGCTGGCATAACACTGCTACGTGTGAACGATTGACACACTTATTCTTTGTTGAGCGATATTTACGATGATCGGACTTTACAAACGTGTCGCTTACTTGCTGGCTCGCGGCCGAAGCTTAACCAGACTGTTTGCACGAAGATATGCCCTAAATTTGATTTTTAATACACGTCTCGTATAAATGAATGAGACGTTCTCCGCTAGCATAACATTGCTACGTGTGAATGATTGAATGAAATCAGAAGCATGGCCTCTCTCTCAGTTAAGAATGTATTGTATTTAGAATCTATAATATATCGTTGATTTGAATGAAATCAGAAGCATAGAGTCTGTCTCAGTTCAGAATGTATTGTATTGTATTTGCCATTTTTACTGTTTGTCTTACGTCAGCGCACGTGGCGTGACGTCACTTCAGGAGGCGTGGTTAAGTGCCCTGTACGGAGGGGTCAATTGCAGGGCACATCGAGACAAACAATCGCACTCACAATCACACTTTTGGGCAATTCAGAGTCTCCAAAAATACATGTTTTTGGGATGTGGGAGGAAACTGGAGTTCTTAGAGAAAAGAGAACATGCCAATTTCACACAGTTGGGGCCAGGATTTGAACCCCGATCCTCAGAACTGTGAGGCCAACACGCTACAGCTGCTCCACCGTGCCGCCAAATACAAATACAACACAGACAAAGAAAAAGCTAAATGTATTTTTTGGGGTTCAATCTTTAGATCATGGAGTCCAACCAGGGAATTGCAGTTCGGGTTTGAAATGACTTCAAATGGTTTTGGACATTGTACTTTCTGACTAAGTGGTCATTTGCCCCCAACAAGGATAACAAATACTCTTCAAATAGAGGGAACAAATGTACATAATTGACCCGCATCAACACTTTCTGTGAGATTGCTCAGTGGTGCGTCATGACAGTCCTTCAGTGTACAATATATAGCGTGGCTCAGTAATAACTGGGAAACTGTATTAGTTGATGGGCAGGATGGAGTTACAAGCAATCTAGGAATTCCTGCTTTGGGATATAACAATCACTAAACTGAAGTACTTCGGGATTTACTGAAGTCTTGCATAACCTCAGAATTTCTGCTTTTTTTTTTGTTTACATTTTTTAAGAGTTTTATTTGACTCTCCAAAATGTGGCCAAATTATATAATGTACAATTTCAAAGGTTTCACAGTACTTGTCAGGGTAACAGTAAGAAAACACAAAGAGCCGCGGCAAGGCTAAGATAGTGTCTCTTCATTTGAATCCAAATCCAAGAATCTGGATGCTAAAACTGCAACGATCCCAGATAAACCTGCATTTCTGCATTAAACGGGATAGACAAGTGATGCTAAGAAGGGAACAAAAAAACACAGTTTCAAAGATTAGGACAAGAATAGATGAGTTGACAGAGGAAAAAAAATAGGAAAGTTTAGAAGAGACAACATGGTGCACTTTTGGTTTTTCGACACGGGAAGTGGGGCAGCATGGCAAAAAGCTAGCACACAGCAGGGACAGACATCCTCAGCCTGAGGACCAACACGCATTATTTTGCTTTGGCAGGCAACAGATGCTATTTAGATTCATGTTGCATCCTCACCTGTCTTTCTCCATGCTTTCCTCCACAGGGGTGTCACTGTTCAAGAAGGGCTCCCACGGGGACACGTCAGTCAATTCGGGAATGATCAGTGGGTCCAGACGATTGCTGGAAAGGCCTAGAATATTTCAAATGACCAGAACACAGATTAATTTTTTAGTTATGAGCAATAATTGGTCAAAATGCTAACTTAAAAAAACATTTTTACAGTTTACAAAAACAGTTTAACAAGTATGCCATTAGAGTAAAGGAAAATAAAAAGGACAATCATGGCAAAAATATGTGGAGATGAACAATTGTACGTTTATTATTAGGAAGCAGTTCATTTTGCCTGAGAGTGACTAAGAGTGACTCTCTCAGTTGAGCAGGATGATGTGACTTAGTAGTTCATACGTCTGCCTCACACTCAAGAGGTTGTTTTCGATTTTGTTACTCCAGTTTCAACCCTAATGAGGACAAGGTGTTCAAAAAAACCCCAAAACATTTCCCAGTGTTTTCCATAGTACTACGGAAAATGTTGCAACATATCTGAAATCACAAGTGGGCTCCAAGGGATTTCTACCCTAGACACTTAGGAGCATAGTTGGTATGAAAAATGGATGCATGGACGGATGTCTCCCAGTATTTTTTGTAGTAAGTTTGAACAAAATCTCTTCAACATCAGAAGCATTGACCATCCAGACGAACCCTGGGACAGTTACCTGTGTCCTTAAGGAGGAAACACCCCACAAAATTAATTGATGGAAATCTCCCAGTATTTTCTCCAGTTGTCAGAGGTGCAATCCAAACATTGACCAGCTAGATGTCATTGAGGGAGCTGGGGGGCACTGTACAACTGGAGATGCTAATGATGATGCATAGAAAGTTGCTTCCCGGTTTTTACGACAGCAATCTAGGAATATTTTTGTTCTCAGAATGGGGGTCCAAGGACTGACCATCTTGATGTTTTGTAGGATGCTCAAAATGCTGAAGAGAAGCGTTACATAAAATCTATGGAAAGATTTTTCCCACAGTAATATAGAAAATATGATCACCATATTTGGTTTCAGAAGAATGATCCAAACATTGAGCAACCAGACATCCCTGCAAGAGTTCTGGGCTGCACATTTGTAACATTTCCGCATGGCCTTAATGAGAATAAGCGCGATAGAAAATTGAGGTTTCTCAGTGTTAGAACAATAATATAGAAATACTGCCATCACATTTGGCAACAGAAGTATAATCCAAGAAATGAACAGTATTACATAAAATATTGCCACATTTTATGTTGGATGAATGTGTTGAATGAATCTGACCATTAACCATAAAACTGAATCCAACGTCTGAGACTAAACATTCTTGCAATTCTACCGATATTACTATGACAAACAAAGAAACACAAAGAGTTACCTTTCTAGTTCTTTCCTTGGAAGGGAAAGTAGAAATGTAGTAGACAATACCTTCTGACACTTATACTTAACACTGAGCCGTGTCCTAAAAACAATCTCCAATTGTCTACAGGTACTTGGGACAGGGTAAAAAAGAATAACTGAATAATGAGGCACATGCTTGTCCACCAAAGACAAATTAACACGCGCCAGCCAGACCATCCATACCATCAGACTGCAGAGTCTCAGGGCTGCTGCAAATGCCGGCATTGTTGCTCAAGCCCTCAGTGATCTCCACCGTAGGCAAAGGGGTGGAGCCGCCGCCTCCAGATGCAGACCCGGACTTCCTGCAAGGGAGTGTGGGCGCTGCCGGGTCGGTGAAGGAGCCCCGGATAGGCGCTGGACCTTTCCGCTCCTGAATCCCTTTCTCCTTGTCCACTACATCGGAGCAGAAAAGTGCCGAGTTAGGATATTTGAATGGGATGGCAGATTTAAAAAAACAAAAAAACAAAAACAAAACACACCAACATGCATATTTGTTTAGTGACAAAGTGGACACGGGATAGGGGGTTAGCTTGGTTTGAGGATGTGCAACTCAACCTACAACCAACCAACCAGACACTCAATCAAGTGAACAAAAGCCCTCCGAGCGTGATTGGGGACATGCACACATGCTCCTGGGTTGATTAGTAGGGTCTAACCCCCATCTACAGTGAACCCTCGCAAAATGGTGGTTCATTGTTCGTGCCCTTGCGATATCACAGATTTTAACCAATCACTTTTTTTTATGAGCTTTTAACAATATAAAAGCAAGTCCAGATTTAGAGTAGCGCACCTTCAATGTAGTACCAGGTTGTACCATAACGTGATGGGTAGCACTTCATTCCACTGGTGGAGATGCAGTGGAATAAAAAGAAAAACAGTAACCCTCTTCAGTATAGTACAATACCATGTTTTGCCATTTTAATAGTTGTTGTTTCTACAGAGCAGACAAAAGTATACATCTGGCTGTCAATTTTACATTTTTTATTTGTATGTGCTGCTCATTTGTTGTATACTTTGTATGGGTTGACGGCCGTGTGTGCTAAAGCAATTGTTTGAAGATATGTAATCGCCGTAACGTCACTGTCAATTTACATTAGCAAGTGGTTGCATTAAGCTAGTGGACGATATAACGAATGATATGATTTGCCGGAACATTTTAGTCTTTAAATATAAACTGTTTCATTATCTGTTGTCCTTTACAGTTTTACAGTGAATGAACCTCTGGGGAGTGACAAATAAAAGACTTGAAGATGGCAAACTACTCTTATCTGGAGAATTGTGGAAGTGATGGAGTGAGAAGAAGAGGTAGTCAATACTTGGGACTGTGTTCTTAAGCTTAAGTGTATTGTAAAAAGTTTAAAAGTGTTTGAAGAGTACGGGGTTTTAACCCATTTTAAAAACAAGTATCACTTGTGGGACGGGAATATATTCCTGTATAAAACGGGGGTTCACTGTACAGATAATGGGAGTAGTTGGAGCGAGTACTTGGGGCGACTTGTACCTTCGGCTTCCATTTTAGGTTTGACCTCAGCTGTAATAGGAGAGAAACGGTCATTAACGTAACGGTTCAGCAACAGGCCATCACCCAATTTGCAAATACGTACGGTTACCCGCGATCCAGCTCGAGATCCCGGGGAAACCCCCCCTGGGCCTGGTCTTTGTGGATTCATCCTTCTTGTTCTGAGGAAAGATGACATATTTAGAAGCTATCTGAAACTGTAACTTGACTTGAGTAGTGCAAGGATGGGTGAGGTGCCTCCCTTTACCTTGACTAGCTGTCTACGGAAGAAGCCCCCCCGGGACTTCTTGTTGTCAACTGCCCGGGTCTTCACCCCGAGGTGCTTCATAAAATAGGCCACTGCTGAAAAGATGGACTGGCTACAAAACAAAACATTTCAAGCAGTTAACACGCTATTTAAATGAATGGATGGATGGACGGAGAGGCAACATGGAATATAAATGGGTGGATGGATTGACAGATGGGTGAACTTGTCAATAGGTAAATGGAAAAGTGGGTGGTTGGATGTTGGTGGATAAGTGGAAGGTTGGGCGTTAGATTAACGGTGGGTGGAGAAGATGACAGACGGATGGATGTGTTGACAAATCATTTTAAGACATGGGTGGATGGATTGGATGGCTGGGTGGGTGGGGAGATAGATGTAGGTATGTATATATTGGTAGGTGGTAGGTGAGTTGACACACTGATGGATGGATGGAGTTGGGTTTTTGGAAAAGTGGAGGAAGTGGATGGATGGATGGTTGGGGAGGTCTACAGATGGATGATGACTGATTGGACTAGGTTGGATGGTGGATTTATGGATGGCTCGATAAAGCGACTGATCATGGTTGAGTAGTTGACGGTTGAAATATATTTTATTGGATTTAATACGTAATATAATAAGGGGGCACAATGACGCAACTGTTTAGCGCGTTAGCCTCACAGTTATGAGAACCGGGGATCAAATCCCGGCCCACCTGTGTGGAGTTTGCATGCTCTCCCTGTGCCTGTGTGGGGTTTCTCCAGCGACTCCGGTTTCCTCCCACATCCCAAAAACATGTGACACTAACTGGAGACATTAATTGCCCCTAGGTGTGACAATGTGTGCAACTGTTGTCTGTCTCCATCTGCCCTGTAATTGGCTGGCATCCAGTTCAGGAGGTACCCTGCCTCCTGCCCGTTGATACCTGGGAACGGCTCCAGCACTGCGTGAAGATCAGCGGCTCGGAAAATGAAGGAATGAATGTAATGTAGTATATTTTATTTTCATTTTCCTATAAACATTATAAAATTCAACTGAAGTAAATCAAATATTTTCATTCATTCTCAAATCAATAAAATAAATGTGGTTAGGATTTTCTTTATTAAAAAATAAATTATTCAACATTTAAAAAGCATTCTCTATTAAAAACATTCATCAAGTCATTAGGAACTGTTTTTAATAGGAAAAAAATTAAGGATAAAACTGAATGTGTATACTGTGCACATGTGCTCCTTGTGTCATTGCATCATCGGGTATTGCAACAGTTGTGATGACAATCATTAAAAGGGATGAAAAAAGTAAGGAGACAATGAAAAGAATTGGGAACGTCTGCACACAAAATAACATCTTGCTTAGAAAGTTGACTGCATGCACAGCTTTTTTTTTTTTTTTAAATACTTGAAAGGCAGCTAACACTCTTTCAAAAAACATAAGCAAGGACTTTTTGGCGTACTTTACAGCTGTGGCTTAAACAAACTCAAACTTACGAAAAACATGCAAATCCTCCCCTTATCATAAAAATAAATTACATAAAAAAAAAAAACATTCAACTCACCATTTCTCCTCATCTGAAACTATGGTTGGTCTGAAAAGAGAAACAAACACTGTTAATAATGGAGGTAAAAAAGAAAAAAAAAAGCATCCAAAATGCACTGACCTTTTCTTTTTAAGTAGCATGTTTCCTTTCTCTCACGCGACAGGTTAATAACAACAATATTTGTGTTTTGGGCCGGTGGAAAGTAAAGGATGTGCACTTGGCGTGATCCAACTCAAAACTGACTCTTGTGTTAATTCGTCCACAGATGAGGCTATTGAACATATTCTAATTTTTAAAGAAGGAAAATTAAAACACTGCCCCCACAAAAAAGTGACAGATGCCTATGAAGCTGCACTTAAAATTGAGTACAAAATTGTAACAGCAAATGTCAAAAACAGGCTAGATTTGCAGTGAAAAAAAAAGTCCAATAAGCTAAGTTTCAATATCAGGAATCTTGAGGACGGAATGCTGTGGAGTGAGTGGAAACCCTATTTAAGCTTTTTTGTCAGTCTGATGCAACACACAGGCAAGACATAGGAAACGTGACACTTGTGTGTTGATGTCAACAAAAAGGGTGGGAAGGGTTTCCTTGGGATTTGTCTGCTAGGCCAATCAAACGGTTGTTTTCGTGAGGGGAAGAGGGACGAAAGGGTTGAATGGGTGCAAGTGTGCAGTGGAAAGAGAGATGATACAATGATTTGATTGTCTCACACCGGATAAAGAGCAGAATGATTGACTTGGCAGGATGTTCACACGGGTGAAAGCTACTTGTGCCCACGCTTCTCAGTTTTGTTTTCACGTGATGAAGTCAGTCCACCTCCTTGGTTATGAAGGGATTTCAAAGGATACTTTCATGCTTCACTTTCCTCCTTTAAGTATTTAGAAAGGAGCATTGGGGCGACATGGGGCAATAGCTACACTATTTTCAAAAGGTAGTCAAGTTTCAGGGAATTTTTATGTTTCTGGGGTTAAAGTCGTCATTTTATGAGAATAAAGTTAAAGTTTTCATAGAAAGTTGTATATTTCCAGATTAAGGCCATAATTGTAGAAGAAAATATCCATCCATTTATTATCTGAGCCAAAAAGTCGTAATGTTATGAGATTATAATTGCATATTTTAATGAAAACAGTACCGTAAACATGTATTTTTAATTAAGGTCATAATTTCATGAGAATACAATGGTCTCCTTCAAAGAAAAAAAGATTAATATTGAAATTTGTGACCATAAAAGTGGATATCTGAGCTAATATACAGCATATTTTTAATATTCAAATCACAAGATTACGAGTAAAGTTGTACATTGGTTTTAAAATGCATATATTACAGATTCAAGTTTAAGTTTTATGAGGGAACATTTATTTTCCAAGAAAAAAGTAGTATATTTAAGTTACTTGAAAAAAAAAAAGTCATATTTTGTTGTGAATGCTATATGGTTTGAAGAAAAAGATCAGAGTCCAAATATTTGAGCCTGATTTTCACTGTTTCTTGTCCAAAGTGTAACTTGACAAGATCCACCTTCCAGGAAGAACAATCCTCTCCACTGAGATCATTCCCCCGCATCCCCTTGTGAAAAGATGAGTTTAGTCTTGTAAGATGATGACTTTGTTCATGTGATACAGCAACTACTTTTTCTCTGCAGTGTGGCCCGATGCTCCTTTGTAAGAGTTAAATGCGCTCCCTCCCACTGGCCACATGCCAGTTCCACAACCTTCACTGCCAGCGTGGCATTGCACGTGGCTGACTCCACGCTTGCCCCCCCTTAACGCTTAAGTTCAATGCTCTTGAAATCCGCCACTGAATGCGTCTTGTTATGTGACCAATTAAAACGCCGCAAGTTTAAGAGATTAACCCAAAGTTTGGACTTTCTGGGGGGCTTTTTACTGTTGTTTGTTTTAAACACTGAAAAAAATGAAAGCTATGCTACTTATTTTAATGTAATTTTGTACTTTAAAATCTCATTCAATTTGACATTCAACATGAAAGTTTGAGCAAAGTGCAGGAAAGCACTTGGTGTGTCTTCTGGTGGAAAGGGGAGAAGGAGACTTGGTGGTGGAACCCCAAAATACAGGGAGTCATAGAAAGACAGACATTAGCGAAGAAGAAGTGGGACACTGAGAGGACTGAGGAGAGGTGAAAGGAATACATTGAGATGCGATGTAGGGCAAAGGTAGAGGGGCCGGAGGCTTAACAAGAGGCATATGACGACATGTACACCAGGTTGGACACGAAAGAAGGAGAAAAGGATCTCTACAGGTGGCCAGACACAGGGATAGAGATGGGAAAGATGTGCAGCAGGTAAGGGTGATTAAGGAAGAATAGAGATGGAAATGTGTTGACTGATGCCAGTAGTGTGCTTAATAGATGGAGAGACTACTTCTAGAAGTTGATGAATGAAGAAAATGAGAGAAGGAAGAGTAGAAGAGGCAAGTGTGAATGACCAGGAAGTGGCAATGATTAGTAATGGAGGAGGTTAGAAAGGCACTACAAAGGATGAAAAATGGAATGGCAGTTGGTCGTGATGACATACCGGTGGAGGTATGGAAGCAATTTGGAGAGATGGCTGTGGAGTTTTTTACCAACTTATTCAACAGAATACTAGCAAGCGAGAAGATGCCTGAATGGAGGAAAAGTGTGCTAGTTCCCATTTTTAAAAACAAAGGTGATTTGCAGAGCTGTGGGGACAATAGAGGAATAAAGTTGATGAGCCACACAATAAAGTTATGGGAAAGAGTAGCAGAGGCTAGACTCAGAACATAAGTAAGTATCTGCGAGAAACAGTATGGTTTCATGCCTAGAAAGAGTACCACAGATGCATTATGTGCCTTGAGAATGCTCGTGGAAAAGTACAGAGAAGGTCAGAAGGAGCTACATTGTGTCTTTGTGGATCTAGAGAAAGCCTATGACAGAGTGCCAAGAGATGAACTGTGGTACTGCATGCGTAAGTCTGGTGTGGCAGAGAAGTATGTTAAAATAGTACAGGACATGTATGATGGTAACAGAACAATGGTGAGGTGTGCCTTAGGTGTGACAGAAGAATTTAAGGTGGAGGTGGGACTGCATCAGGGATCAGCTCTGAGCCCCTTCCTGTTTGCAGTGGTAATGGATAGGCTGACAGATGAGGTTAGACTGGAATCCCCTTGGACCATGATGTTTGCAGATGATATTGTGATATGCAGTGAAAGCAGGGAGCATGTGGAGGAACAATTAGAAATGAGAATGAGAGGGGTTGAGGGGGACTTCAAATACTTGGGGTCAACAATCCAGAGCAATGGTGAGCGAAGAAACTGGTCCAAGCAGGTTGGAACAGCTGGCAGAAGGTCTCTGGTGTGTTATGTGACGGAAGAGTCTATGCTAGGCTGAAGGACAAAGTTTATAAAACAGTGGTGAGGCCATGATGTACGGATTGGAGACGGTGGCACTGAAGAGACAACAGGAAGCAGAACTGGAGGTGGCAGAAATGATGTTTTGAGTTTCTTTCTAGGAGTGAGCAGGTTTGATAGGATTAGAAATGAGCTCATTAAAGGGACAGCCAAAGTTGGACGTTTGGGAAACAAGGTTAGAGAGAGCAGACTTTGATGCTTTACTTGGAGACGAGAGAGTGAGTATATTAGTAGAAGGGTGCTGAGGATAGAGCTGCCAAGGAAGGGAGCGAGAAGAAGACCACAGAGAAGATTGATGGATGGTATGAGGGAAGAAATGAAGGAAGTTGGTGTTCCAGAGGAATATGCAGGAGATGAGCATAAATGGAAAAAGATGACACGGGACAAGCCAAAAGAAAAAGAAGCAATAGGATGTATGGGTTTAGGGAAGTTCACTATACTGCCAAAAGTATTTGCTGACTTGCCTTCCTTGACTCACATGATTTTAAGTTGTATCCCATTCTAAATCCATGTGATTTAAAATGATATTGGTCTACACTTAGCAGCTGTAAGAGCTTCAACTCTTGTGGGAAAGCTTTCAACAAGGTTTAGTAGTGAGTTTAGAGCAGGGGTGGCTCAATGTGTCGATTGCCAGTCGATCGCCAGGCAGTTTTGGTTGATCGCGTGACGGCGTACAAAAAAAAAAAAAAAAAAAAAAAGATATCAGCCTCTCATCCATCTCGTCCCTTGATTCAGGTGTGGCAGATACGTCAATCGCAAGCACATAAAGGCGCCTTCTAGCAAGTTGGCCTCCTATTTATGGTCTCCTCTGCTTTCTCCACAGCAGTCGTGGCGATGCGTCACTAATATTGAGATTATTATATTTTGAAATACCTTTGGAGAAAGTAATAAATTTTTTTGTGATATTTATAATCATAAAATAAACTATATTTTACAATGCAAATCAATTTGGCCTAATTTTATACATTTCTAAACTGTTATACAATAAATATTGAGTCACATCGGATATCAACTTTGTTGCGTGTGTGTGTGTGTGTGTGTGTGGGGGGGGGGTGTTGTTTTGGGGGAATCATGAGATCAAATTTAGGGCACATCGCCCAGAACTGTTTAATTGAGCTTCACTTTAACAGGCAATCGACCTAACCTTTTTGGTGTCTATTTGCAGCTTTTTGCTATGATGGTATGATTTTATCCCAATTGTCAAGACAAAAGCAGAACCATAGCTTTTACTACAGTCCTTTTAGTTTACTGTTCAAACGTGCCTATTTCAGTTAACGTTATAGTTTGTCAGATGAAGCAGTCCAGTTTGTAGTGACCGGTCTCATCACACTCACTGCGTCTCAGACATCTTGTCTAGCAGGTTCTCAGCCACCGACTTCTCCTTCATCTCCATGGGGATGCGGTCTGTGGGGTAGTGGTTCTCCACGTCGATCAGCTCCGCCTCATTGGGCGTCATCCCCATCCTCCTTTTTTTCCTGAAGTCCTCCAGCTGCTTGGCCACCTCGGCGGCCTGCTCAAACTGGACCTCATAAGCAAAGCGTCTTTGGATGTCTTCAGACAGCATGTCCGGGCGCGTCCGGTCTGAGGGGAGCAAGTGCATCGTGTACTTAGGTATATTTATGAGAAAAAAATATATATAGAACAATAAAAGCCAACAAGTTCCACAAATGACTGCTACTTACCAAGTTCAGTGGCTATGACGGGAGGTACTGTGACTCTGAGGATCTGCAATGACAACAGTCGGCAGTGTCACACCATCACCACAAGAGGTCTCTTCAACATTACTAATGATTTTATACTGTAGTCACAACGTTAAGGTTGAAGTCCAAACAAGAAAGGAGTTAAAACAGCAAAACAACAGACAGGTTTTCCCCAGACCCAAACAGGAATTTGACGAAACTAACAGACGGAATGTAAGAAAATTTCCCTTTACTTACAGAGTTCTAGAGCAAATACTACTGCATTTTAAGGGGAATGTTTATGAAAACTAGCATTTTAATGGCTTGTATAGAAATACAGTGGTACCTTGACATACAACATTAATTTGTTCCCTTCAAAAAGTCTGACCATGTCAATTAATTCATGTATCAAAACAACTGTCGTCATTGAAATTAATTTAAAATTGTGTTCCAGACCACCCGAAACATTTTTTTACTCAGATTTTTCTAAGAACAAAAAAATAACAACAATGCATTTTATCAAAAAGAAATATGCTTTTATAAAGTTAGCCATTATCGTGACAAAAAAAAAATTATGCTCGTTTTACTCTTTTACTTTCACAGAGAGAACGTGACGATTAATCCACTTCACGTTGACTTGCATCACACTATTCATCAATTAGTGGTAATAATCATAAAGTGGCTCAAAAACAGCACAATGAAGCCAACTGACGTAACCACTGTGCAGTCTTTCATTGTGTTAGCATGTTAGCAGAGTGTCTGCTTCTGTTTTGTGTACTTAATGTTATTCATGTCTTCAATCGCATGAACACAACTTGCTTGGTCCTCATCCAACAACCATTCGGATGTTTAATCAAATGTATCTGTCGATATGTCCATATTTCAAAAGTTTTTTAACATGCCCCAGTAATCTTAGATAAACACTGACTGGGAATGTAAGACAAATTAACTTGTAAAGTTAAAAGTCCCACTTTAATGGAATGACTTGTCCAATAAAATTGCTAGGTCAGAAGTAACTGTTGTATAAAAAAAGACAACACAACAATAAAAGAACATAAAGTGACACGCTTGTGTGACAAAATGTAATTACCGTGTCTGTCTCGAGTATCTATGTGTTGCATGTGTGCCTTTTTGGATGATAGGAGGAACTTAGGACTGGTTGGCCGGTTTAAACTTGCAGCCTGCAAAAGTTCCCAATGCATATTTGTGTTAGGGCTCCACGATATAGGAGAAAAAAAATGACATTGCATTTTTTGTGACCCTGGGATGCATGTTGTGATGTGAAAAAATACAGGAGAACATACAGTACTTGTGCCATGTGAAACGCAGAACACACTTTTCTTCCGCCCTTTTTTTTTTAGTTTATAATAACTTCAGTAGTAATAAATTACGTTCAGCAGACCACAGAAGTATACTGAGATTTGTGTATACATATTTTAGCATACTATGCATTAATATTTCTGTATTCGAGTGCAGTAGTTTAAAGTAAACAACACACACTGCTGTGTAGACCTTGTTCCTGGAACAGACTACAATTTGATACTGTGGCTAATTCCCAGATCAGGAACAACAAACATGTTGTAGTCTAATCCACAACCCGCGATTTGGACCTACAACACCAAAATAAAAGGTCTAGCACTATTTAACTACAAATCTGAAAAGGTCGAGTTCGAGAAAATTTCTTGAAGCAATGTCTATTGTGATATATATTGTATGTAAATTAATTAGCCTCATCACTGTATGCTTGTAATAAATATAGTTGTCAAATTCAAAAACCTATTGGAATTTATTTTTGTCACGGAACTGAGAACTAAACAAATATGACTGCTGATATCACTTGTACTCAGAAGATTACATATCCTGGCAGAATTTGCGAATATTATGAACGTGACTTGACTGAACAAGGACCATCTCATTTTCTTTCCTGATTATATTTTGGTAAGGATTTTGCATTTCTGTTTTAGTTTAAATTGAATCCAAATAAAAATACAATTCAAGTGTTTGTGTGTGCCCTGCAGTTGGCTGGCTAGTTCAGTATGTACCCCGCCTCTCGCCCAGAGGCTGCTGGGTCCAGCACACCTACAACCCTAGTGAGGGTAAGCGGTACGGGAGATGGACGAATACAGTGATATTTTTCTTTATTAAAATTATGCAAGAAAATTGTAGGGTTTTTGGGGGGAAAACTGAACCAGATTAATGGAAATTCCATTCATTTCAGTGCGTAAAGATGATTTAAGATACAAATTATTTGAGCTGCAAGCATGGGCATGGACTGAATTAGATTTGCAGGTCAAGGCACCACTTTATTTGTTTTCAATACACACTAAGTCAAAGTGATGGTAAAATTTATCCCAAAAAACATAAATGTGTTTCCCCATTTTGCAAAATTGGTTAAAACTGTAAATAATGGTAACAAATATTAATATAAAAATGGTGGTGAAATTGGGGGGAAAAAATACTTTTAAAAGTTGATGGTAAAATTTCTTCCATTGAGTGATTGATAAATCTGGGCCTTAAAAGGCAGATTGAAAATGTGTAAAAACTAACCCTAATCTTCTGTTTTAAAAACTACTCTTAAATTTGATTGGTAGAATAACAAGAAAAGAAGAAAAATTGGAACTAAAAAAATGGTTAGAATTATTGTAACGTTTTAAAAAGTGGTCAAAATTTCAATATAACTGCAAATTTTGTAAACCCATCCTAAAATGTGTGGTTGAGATTGTAAATAAAATGAAAATGGTCATAACGTCTAAAAATCATCACATTTGTAAACTTGGTGGTAAAAATGATAAAGTACTGTAGAATTACCAAATATGGTAGGGAATTTTCAAAAATTGGTCTTTGCGTCAGCCATGCATCTGAAATCATCCCATCACGCAAGGCCTCAGTCTACCTTGTGAGAACTCAGTTCAGGGAGCAACAAAGGACACTCTTTTTCCTACTTACTGCACCCTTGTCCAAGAAGGTGTTGTAGAACTCCACAAACTGCTTCTTGGTTTCTTTGGCATTGAGGGTCTTAAAGAGGTCCGCGTGGAGGTAACAAAGCTGAGAGTGTACACGCACAAACACAAGTACACACACATACAGAGTGAATATGGAATATTTTAGCCCATGAAAATTTTTTTTTTTTAGGGAGTGGGGGAGGACTAGTGGAAACACACAGGCAAATAGTATGAACATTGCATCACAATGATGAAGCCTTCCACTAAACACACGTCTTCATGTTAGCTGCCATGAGAAAGGGGAAGTGGTAAGTTGATGGAGAGAGAGTGTCACAGTGCTTGGGTGGGTCACTGCAAGTTTCTGTGATGCAAAAGCTCACAAGCTAAGAGGCTTTGAATGAGCACAGTGTATTTTCTCAAAGAAGGCCGTCAGCTTGAATAACTGTCTGGTAATAATAACATTTTAACATATTGTAATTGAAATGTAATGTAAACAATTTGTAAAAGGTGTTAGGTGGATAATGTTTTTTTAAAGTTTAGATTTTTAAAATCTGTAAACTGCTGAATGATCATAATTAATAATATAACCCATCCATTGCTGAAGACGAGTTAACGTCTTTTAGAATCCAAATTCAGTGCCACAAACTTGTTTTATGTTATTTTTTTCTTTTTTTGATGGGAAGGAGTGTGGGAGAGTCTGATGCTGGTCTACAGTCTTTTTCAAGCTTGTAGCCAATGTGTGACAACACAGTGTTAGTATTAGTAATATATACTGTACACTATAGCACGATTCTCACTTTAAAGGGAAACCCAATGGTTTGCATCAACAATGTATCCAATAGGTCATGTAACAGGTACTCTATTTTGACAATGTTATGTTAAATCCTCTCAACATTAAATAGAATTTTGAGAAAACTACAAATTTTCAGGGGCGCTGCCATTTTCGCGAGTCACATGACCTACATGCACGGATGTGACGTGTACCGTGGCGCAACAAAGGCTCGATTACATGGGACATCCTCGTCTGATGAAGAAATACCATTATTGGTTGATCAGGAAGATGAGGAATACTTCCATATACAGCCGCTCGGTTGATCGGGAAGACAGACGAATACTTCCATACTACCATGCTAACTAGTGATGCGGCACCGCTCACGGCTGTACTGGAGCCAGCAAGCCGGCTTGGGGGTGTTTGTTCCCCGCATAACACGTGTCACTCACGCCTTTTTCCTCTGCATTGCGGAGGAAGAGCAGACATGGAAGGATCAAAAAGCGACGTCGCTATGAACGCTTCGCCACCACAAGCCATCCCTGTGGTAACTTTTCTGACACCTCCTGCTTGAAACCCACACGCGCACGTCATCCGTCCTGTGGGTCCACGGGCTCAGGCCCAGGCTGCCAGTGGAGAGCTCAATCACGCTGCAGGCCGTCCTGGTTAATTCCGATAAGGAACGAGACTCCAGCATGCTAACTAGTTACGCGGCTCGCAGTGGGTGGCTCCCCTCACGGCCTGTGTATGGAAGTATTCCTCTGTCTTCCTGATCAACCGACACTGCTATTTCTTCATCATTTGAGGATAAACACGAGAAATCGGCACTGGGCATAAATGGTGTCCCATGTAATTGAGACTTTGTTGCGGCACGGTACACTTCACATCCCGGCACGTAGGTCATGTGACTCGCAAAAATGGCAGCACCCCTGAAAATGTGTAATTGTTGATAAAAATCTCCTCAAAATACTATTAAATGAGAGAGGATTTAAGATCACATTCTCAAAATAGAGTACATATTACATGACCTATTGGATACAATGTTAATGCAAACCAGTGGATTTCCCCTTTAAACTGCTCCCTTTGCACAATTGTCAATGTACTCGTCTTTGATGGTGAACCGCGAAAGGGTCAGGGCACTGTGTATAAACATAATATGAGGGGTTGATGCACTCTAACTGCTTGAAGACTCTGCATCTTTGCACAAGTGTGACTCTTATAAGGAATACTTCCCTAATAATTAAATATCTATAGTTCTTCATTCTCGTTAGTTTGTTTGTTCTACTTCTCCGTACTCAACATGAATGTCGTACCAGGGCGGCACCGACTGCTGGTGACAAATTCCTTGTGTGTTGTTACATACTTGGCCATGAAAGCAATAGAAAGAATATATTGAATGAATTATTGTGCTCCAGAATAGGGCCTAAAGCCCGAAGTCACACACTCATAAAGAAAGAATTGTATGAAGGTCTTACCAGCGGTGCAGGGTCAAACTGGAGGATGACATGCTGCAAGAAGACCAGCAGGTGGGTGGGGCGCTCCTTCAGCGTTTCGATGCTGCTGAACAAAGATTGCTCATCCAGCACATCCTTCAGATCGTTCTCAAAGTCCTCGTCCTCAGCCCCGATGATGTTCATGGCTGGGTCCGAGCACCGAGCCCCAAACTCGCCCTGTTGGCGACAGACATTTATGGCCATCAAGTTAGTGTGAATGTGGAAAAAGACACTGTTCCGGTTCAGATCTTGGGATAATTTGTGGTGCTAAACACTGATCCGGTTATGATAGCCGCATGTAGAAATTGGTCAGAGTTGGAATAGTAAAAGGTAAAATATATTGAACTGGAAAGTCCATTTGTGAGATTTCTTGTTTGTCAAATTCGGTGTACGTTTTTAGATTTGGCCTCACAATTTTTCATAATCACAACATTGGCAAAATTGATAGTGGTTAGTAAAATTGGTGGTAAAATTTGTAAAGTTATTAAAGCTCAGTTCTGCTAGGAAAGAATTAACTTTTTTTTTTTTTTAATTTCATTCCGAAACAAGGAAGCAATATCAAGACGAGTCGACGACAATGAGAGTACACATTAAGATTTAGTGAAATTGGTCATGTAAAATGTCAAATTAGGAGTAAAAATTTGTAAGATATTGATTAATTTCCTTTAAAACAAAAAAAAAAAGGTCGCCATAAAAAGTGCATATTTGCATGTAGATTTTTTTTCTTGCTCATAACATTTGTGAAATGTGAAAAGGTTATCTTGAAATTTGTAAAATCAGAACTCAGATCAGGACAAATCTGAGGATTAACTTCCTTTTTCTTTGACTTTTTTTCTTTTTTAAAGGACTAGCTTCATCCAAAGCAGAAGAATGCTTAAAAAAAAAAAAATACCCGAGAAGCTTCATAAAATGGCAAAATGGCATTTCACATATTTTGAATACTCGGCCTGGGGATGTCCAAATACTTGTTTAGCAGCCCTCATTCTCAAAGTTATTTGGTTTCTTTTTTAAAACTTATATGACAATGAAACGGTGACTTCAAAACATAGATGTTCCTATACTGTTAACCACAGTGAGTTCCGCCCCCCACCCTCCTCTACATGCTTTAAACATTGCAAACGTATGACAACACCTAATAACAACTTATGACAACAAAGTTTTTAAGCACAACGTAATCAAATTTGAACACAAAAATTAAATTGCCAGCATAAAAAGTCAAATGATCACATACAAATATCCATCCATCCATCTTCTTTACCTGCTTATCCTCACAAGGGTTGCGGGAGAGCTGGAGCCTATCCCAGCTGTCAACGGGCAGAAGGCGGGGTAAACCCTGAACTGGTTGCCAGTCAATCGCAGGGCAGATCAAGACAAACAGCCGTAATCACAATCACACCGAGGGGCAATTTAGAGTGTCCAATTAATGTTGAATGTTTTTGGGATGTGGGAGAAAACCGGAGAGCCCGGAGAAAACACACATAGAACATGCAAACTCCACACAGGCAGGGATCGAACCCACGACATGAGAATTGTGAGGCCAATTCTTTCCAGCTGATCAATCGTGCTGCCCACACAAATATTAACTTGCATTGCGCTAGTTCATCTGCAATGTAAAACTTCACTATTTAAATCTTTCCAGTATGCAAGTGAAATCTACGGCATCAGATTGATTCTGAATCATTAACTAATTAAAAAAAAAAAATTACAAATAAAATATTCAATGTACTTTTCAGTTTCACAAATTCAAAAACATCCAGCTTCGGTGTCAAACATTCAACGTATTCAGTTGCAAATTCAGCATTCAGTGAATATTCTTTTTATCTGCATTTATCTGCAAATTCAATTGCAAATTGAATTTGCAAATTCAACTTTCCATGTATTTCACAACCTTTTTTGCACGCGCCATTAAACGTCACTTCTCATACAGGTAAGGCACAAGCAATCGAGACACAAACATCCGATGTCACCCAACCAGAATGGACAAATAAATGATAGCATTAATTATGAATCACACTGATGTTTTATCAAATGAATTGTTAGATGAACTCAATTAGTGTGCAACATGTGGAATGCCTGTGGCAAATAAACAGGAAAAAAAAAAGAAAAGAAAAAAAACAATATTGCACACGTGCCCAAGGTTACTCAACATGATACATGCTGCTCTCTTGATTGCTTTGGTCTGGCTGTACCGCCAGTGATGTAATGGTGTGTGCAAGAAAATTTGAGAAAGACAATTAAAGTTGAATTTAGAACTGAATTTGCAAATGAATGGACCCCTGAGGTAGAAAAAAATATCTGAGCATTTTTTTCTAATCAAAATACATTGGAGTATTCTTTGCAGTCCTATTTGCATCTAACTTCGGCCAGTTTGAACGCAAGTGTCTGAGTATGAGCTGTGGCCAACAGCAGCTTCTGATGACACTCCTCTAATTCAGAATTCCTGCAAGATTTAGGCTTGTTGTTGACTGCATGAGGCTTTTTTTTTTCCCCCACAGAATTTCAGGCTGGAATAATTAAATAATGGGGCCTCTCTACAGGGCATGGAACAGCTCTAAAAAAAAATGCATCAATAATTAATTACGCTTCATGTTTCAGTCAGCCAATCACTTTGAAATAAAAAAAAAAAAATACAGGCCAGGGTGACACATTCACCTTCCCCAACACAAAGCTTCTTTTAAAATCCCCTCGTAGATACAGGCCAAAACAACACACGAGCGCACACAACTGAAATGACATCACAAAAGGAGTCAACATTACGAGGAAAGCCAACTCCTTACGGGAATAAGGCAGAATCATAATGGCCAACTCTCCTCCACAGATTATTCTCCTTTTAATTGCGTAAGGAGGTCAACGTTCGGTGTGGTTACGCGATATGTGTGGGGCGCGAGCGCAGGCTGCGGGCCGAGAGAGACGAGCCTTTTGTGGTAAGGTCAAGAGACTGTGGGCCAAGTGTGTGTTTGCCTTTATAAATGACTTCCCAAGTGGTTCCACTTCATTAAGCCCTCATTGTGTTGCCGGAACAGAAGGGAGGGTTGTGCGGCATGAACGGGGGGGAAATAATAATAATAACTCCAGTGTTCGAAAGTCATACAATAGTTAAAATAGTTGGGAACTTAATAAAAGATGGTTGAATAATTTGCAAAATTGGTTGTGAAGCCTAAAATTCAGAAAATACCTAAAATTGCTGCGGTGCTCATAAAACATGCAAAGTAAATCAATACATTTTGAAAAAAATGCTAAGTCTGGTTGATGGATTTCAAGAAATTTGTAAAACTGTCTATACATTTTAAATTATTCATTATTGTAACATTGGTCTTGAAATTGCCCAAATTGCTTGTACAATGTCCAGTTTAGTATGAGTATTTTTAGTATTATTGCCCATAAATCTATTCATAAATATGGTCATGGACTTTGTAAAATTGCAAACCAGGGTGATTCAATTTCCAAAAACCTTTGTAGAGAAACATACCGTGCTCACACAATTTGTCTAATTTTTAAAATTGCTTGTACAGTTTCCATAACTGTACAATTAAGCATGAATGTTAGATAGAATTCCTCGAAAAATGAATTTGCGAAATAATGTGATTCAATCAAAAAAATTGAAAATTGGTCAAAAATATACATATGAAAATTTCAATATAGATACATACATTGGTCAATTTATCATGAAATTTGTCAAAGTGGGCGTAAAATTTGTACAACAAAATTTTACGGCATAGACATTATTTCTGCAAATATGTACAGCAGAAGCTCTTAAAATTACACAATTCAATATTCAGTATTTCTCTCATTTCCCTCAGGGAGAAAAGCTGTGAAATTCAATGGTCTGGCCTCTCAGAAGGAGCTGGACTCAGCCCTGGTTCCAATGTGGACTCTCACTTCCATTTTTTACGAGGAAGGAAGGAGTCAACGTGTGAATGCAGCGTCCAGCGGGCAGCCGGGAGAGATGACAAATGTTTCAGGGTCAAGGAGAGTTCTTGAGCAGGCCTGAGCCAGCGGAAAAAACCCCCGACAAAAAACAAACTGTTTGACTGGGCCAGACAAGGTAAGATGGAGCCATCGACAGAGGGGAAGAATGCGCTCATTCATGGTCACTTATGGTGGTGGGCTGTGGGTTGACATAAAGGCAATTTTAGAGCCGTACGCATGGGAGGGGTTAACCAAACCAAATTCCGCCCGCGGCACCAAGGCTGAAAAATAATGGCAGAGGGACGTATTTAACCCTTGAAGAGAATAAGAACCTGAAAGCTGAAAAGCCGTCATAATTTTCTTTTTTTTTTTTTAAACATCAATCCTCGCAGTGATCATCACTTTGATGGAACCCTCAGCCCACATTAGGCCCAGTATAAACAGAGACAAACTGGACTGTTCTGAATTCTAGTTTTGCCCCTTTCTGAGCAAGGATGTAAAAAAAGATTATCCTTGGTCTGAGTCAAATGTCACGTGGAACAAAATATAGACAATGAAGAAACGCCATAAGTTGGGAACAAGGAAATGGCGGTAAATAAAAACACTTTACTTTTTTTGTGTAAGTGGATTCCTAAAACAGTTTAAGGTTGTTTTTTGTTTTTTCCAATGCTTGGAAAATGTGCAGAAGCATATGCTCGTCTTCATTTTTGTGAGATCACGTGATCGCATGAGATTTCTGCCTCGGGGGACTTATTTCTAGACCACTGGAGGAACTGAATCTTTACGTGTGCGGTGTCTGTTGAAATTATTCTAGCACACAACACACAAGACGACAAAAACTATTAAATCGCAGATTCTCCCCCCCCCCCATCTCTGTGCCAGTGGTCTGCCACAGATTAATATTTGGAAAAAAACTGGCAGTGGTGGACGACTGGTTAGAACATCTGCCTCAAAGTTCTGAGGACCCGGGTTCAATCCCAGCCCTCCCTGTGAGAAGTTTGCATGTTCTCCCCTGTGCCTGCATGGGTTTTCTCCGGGCACTCCCATTTTCTCCCACATCCCAAAAACATGCATTCATTGGAAACTCTAAATTGCCCCTAGGTGTGATATTGAGGGCGACTTGACTGTCTTCATGTGCCCAGTGATTGGCCGGCAACCAGTTCAGGGTGTACCCTGCCTCCTGCCCAATGACAGCTGGGATTGGCTCCGGCACTCCTGCGACCCTTGTGAGGAAAAGCGGCTCACAAAATGAATGGATGGAACTTGTAAAAAATATGAATCACTTGGGCTCTGTTTGCAAAGCTTCCACTTAAATATTAAACATTTGGCACATAGGTATAGAGTCATTGACCCACTAAAAATGTATTAAAGCCTGCCAAAATTGAATGAATAAAAAGACTCAATGTATGTATGCATGTAGTGAAATGCACTTAAGTCTATTTCTTTTGATGTGAATTTTGTCATGTTATGTACTACATAATTTCTGCTGCCTCTTGTAAAAGATTTCTTCTTTCAATAAGTTTTTACCTGGCTAAATAAAGGATACGCCCTCAAGCTGCTGCTCCGTTATGCGAGACTATAACCCGTCAGTGAAATCACGTGAAAAATGAGTTGACTGAAGTCCATCACTGGCTGACTATAGATAACGTGTGGCGCTGTGGTTATGGTTTATAAACAGTTGACTTAACATTGTGTGTGCATGCACGTATGTGGAACACACACAACTCCGAGTGCTGACGTTTTCAACGATGTAGTCGCAGCCAAGTGAGTTGTTTAGGTTGCCGGCTTGTTAGCTGGCAGCCTAGCGAATATTCCTAAAGTTTCCCAGTTTTGTGCCTCTCCGGAGCAAACGGCATTCTGTCAGTCCTTTTCTGTGTCATGAGCAGCGCGGCGAGCGTTAGCACAAGAATGAACATTTATCAAGTCCAGAAAATAAATCCAATCCCCTGTCCATTGTATGGAACGATAACCCACCCTACTATGCCTCTGATTGGCTACACTCAAGACAGGATTGGTAGGTTTGAGTCGCTGTGTGTGTAAACTCTACAAAACTAACATATGTAGTACAAGACTTATTATGTCGATAGACGTAGATTGAATATGCATCATGCATTCCTGCTAATTTTTGTGAGACTCAGACATGGGTCGCACATCAAATAAGATCTCGAGGTGCGGAGTAGGGATGTGTACGAGCCCCGGAATTCAGTTTAAACAGCTGCTTCAAAGCAAAATGCCAGCCGTCCTGTTCCATCCAGACGTGTCGTCTTAAAACTTTTTTGGGTCCTAATACCAGAGACAAAGTCGACTAAAATGTTTGTCAGTCAACAATTGTTGTACACACAAAGAAGTAGTTCACACCCTTGAGATGCTAAGAGAGGTTTCTTACAATCATCCCAAGTCATGAACCATCAAGACCGTTGCCCATTTATAAATAATGATTTAATGAACTAACAAGTGGTGCTCCAATTCACAGCACACAACATCACCTGCAAACAAATCAGAGAATCGTGACACACCATGCTGGATAAGGTATGAGGTCCAATCATGTGTCAACCGATGGCCCACGGGCAAGATAAGGCCTACTTAGGCATTTTGTGGTGCTTGAATAGTTGCCACAAATCTTTCTTTATTTCTGTTAAAAATCTGCACAAGATATGTGTACAAACCCAATTGGGACATTGTGTTAAATAAAAACAATACAATGATTTTTTTTTTTTTTTTTTACCAAATAATCATTAATTTAGAATTTTATGGCTGCAACACATTCCCAAAAAGCTGGGCACTCAACGTTGGTTTTCGGCCTTGCTGCTTACATGCAGTAATTTCTCCTGATTCTGTGAACCTTTTCATATTACAGACCAATGATGAACTCCCTCAATTCGTTGCAAGGGTACATTTATGAATGTTGTCGTTAAACTGTTAAACTATGTTCTCATGCACTTGTTCACGAAGAGGTGAACCTCGCCCCATCTTTGCCTGTGAATGATTATATTTTTACCGAGTGGCTAATTTCTGCCCAATCATGGCACCCACTTGTCCCAATTATCATGTTCACCTCAACTTTCTTTCTTGCCACCTGTCCCAGCTTTTTGTGAATATGTTGCAGCCATAAAATTATAATTTAAATATTTGCTTAAATCAAACTTCAGTTTGAACATCAAATATCTTGTTTATATGTTGAACATGATTTGGTAAGGTGGTAAGGAAGTGAGGAAACGGGTCCAAGCGGGATGGAACAGTTGGCGGAAGGTTTCTTATGTTCTATGTGACAGAAGAGTCTCCGCTAGGATGAAGGGCAAAGTTTATAAAACAGTGGTGAGGCCGGCCAAGATGTACGGATTAGAGACGGTGGCACTGAAGAAACAACAGGAAGCTGAACTGGAGGTGGCAGAAATGAAGATGCTCAGGTTCTTGCTTGGTGTGAGCCGGTTGCATAGGATTAGAAATTAGCTCATGAGAGGGACAGCCAAAGTTGGATGTTTTGGAGAAAAGGTTAGAGAGAGCAGACTTCGATGGTTTGGACATGTTCGGAGGTGAGGGCGTGAGTATATTGGCAGAAGGGTGCTGAGGATGAAGTTGCCAGGCAAAAGAGTGAGAGGAAGACCAAAGAAAAGGTTGATGGATGTTGTGAGGGAGGACATGTAAGACAGGAGGATGCACGAGATAGGCTTAGATGGAAAAAGATGACACGCTGTGGTGACCCCTAAGGGGACAAGCCAAAAGAAAAACATGTTGAACATGATTTGCAAATCACTGTAATCTGTTTTTAGTTGTTTAACCAACCGTTCCGACTTCATCAGAATTGGGTTTATAAACTTCATCAATGAACCAAGCTCTAAGTAATATTTGTGTCCACAGAGCAGAGAGAATATATGCCTGTGAGTCAGAGGCTGAGATTTTGGGGGGGATTCTCACCGGGTCTCGTTCATCCCACGGGATATATAATTTCAATTTCAGTCTTATGATTGGGCAGGAGCTGGGAGCAGAAACTATGACAACAAAGTCACCGGGAGTGGACAGAATGGGAAACCATGATGGGAGTGGCTCCTCTCCTGCTGAATTTCAAGGAGGTAGCATTGATCTCTGTGGGAGTGGGAGGACGTGGAATTAAAAGAAACAAAGACAAACAAAAAAAAAAGGCACTCTGGATTGTGAAAGAGTGGGTTTTGTGCCTGTGGGGAGGGGAGGGAGGAGGAGCAAAAATCTACTCCTGTGTTAGCCTTGACTGTGAATATTGCTCTATTTTTGTGTCGCTGAGCTGTGTCTGTTAAAATAGTAGTTGTTTACCACAACATCAATGCTAATTTGTGCTAGCCAATCTGTTGCATTTTTTTAATTGTATGCAAGCATTTTAACAGTATACTTTTGTAAAACTAAGCTTTTGTATGGTTGAATACGTTGGTACAGTACTATGATCCATTTCTTGGGGTGTTGGTTTGACAATCAATTAACTGTGAAGGACAAATAATGACGATGCAAAATTGCTCTGCCTCTCATTTGGTGAATTGTTTGGCATCTGCTAAACTGAGCACAGTATGTTCAGAGAGGACAGAAAAACTTGTTACCCATCATAAAAAATATTATAAACAAATACAGGGGCAATTATGGAATGAGGGTTAGATTATTAGATTAATTATGATTCCACAGAGAACATATTTGGTTGGGCACGAGAAAAAGAACTGCCTTGGTCTCTTGTCCCACACCACTCAACAAACACAGCACAACTCATCTTCAGGTTTGATGATATCATTGCTAGCAACATCCAGCGGCACTCCAACACTTAAAAATCAGAAATGCAAACATAAGAGGAGGGAGCTGCGGATATCCACCAAGCCACCCAACAGAATTATCCATTTATTTATTTTCTTTGCCGCTTATCCTCGCGAGGGTCGCGGGGAGTGCTGGAGCGTATCCCAGCTGTCAACGGGCGGGAGGCGGGGTACACCCTGAAATGGTTGCCAACCAATGCAGGGCACATGGAGACATACAACAGTCGCACTCACAATCAAACCTAGGGGCAATTTTCCTGTCATTGTTGCATGTTTTTGGGATGTGGGAGGCAACCGGAGATCCCGGAGGAAACCCACGCAGGCATGGGAATAACATGCAAACTCCACACAGGCGGGTCCGGGATTGAACCCACGACCTCAAAACTGTGAGGCCAACGCTTTACCAGCTGATCCACTGTGCCGCTTGCGCCACAGAATTATTTGAACAAAAATGAAGCAATCTTGAAGAGTGAAGAGTAGAACAAGAACAAGAACAATAGAAGAAAATCATTTTCACAGAAAAACATTTATTTACAGCACATTAGTATTTGTTGATGTACAAATTTAAGATGAAATAAAATTTGCTTGATTTTTTTTTTACTTTTTTTGTTTTGACCTCCAATTAGATCCAGGCCCATCCATCCTCACCTGCACCTGATCCCTGGTTCGAGATGGAAAATAATTGACTAAAACCATTGTCTGTTTCACTTCATTTTTCACTTTTACCAATTTCAAAGGCTATTTCCAACCACATCCTCCTGGAAAACATTACATAAAAAATTTTTCAGTTTTAAATGGCCATTTTCCAAATTTGAAGTTAAATTCATTTTGTGTTGTGACCTAATCCTTAACATCACTCCGTCGCCTAATACATTCAACCTTAACATCCATAAACGAATTAAATTATTGCATCCGCGTTTCGTAATTACTATCTGCTCTTGTTGCTGATGTTACGTGTGCTTCGCGGTTCTCCTGGGACCGCAGCCAAGTCCACAACCCGCAACACCTCAACGCAAAACTACAAAAGACCAACGCAACAAATGTCACACGTGCTGATCTGGGGCCTCATGCACAAAAGGTGCGTATACACAAAAACATGGCATACGTTCTTTTTCACAGTTTTTTTTTTTTTTTTTAAATCAAGCCTCTGCGCTGTTGTGACATGCTCTCCCATCCACTCCTCTTTTGCTTATTAACAGCATGCCAAAGAGGATTTTCTTGCGCACTGCCACTATGCCACATTGAGTTACTCTTCATGACCTTGCTCATTTTCCTTTTTTTCATGCAGATATTGCGATCTCAAGTCCTGGGTTCATTTAAATATGATTTGCATATTTAAATTTAGGCCTGGACAGAGAGGGGTTTGGTACTCCAACGTGCGCTGATTTCCACATTGTCATGTTCGAAGAAAATGTTCTTGTGTGTGGATTCATGCGTGGTTATTCATACATCTGGTCATTTTTTTTTGGGTACGATGTTTTCTGGATTTGAGCGTACGCCATGTTTCCTTAGGTCTTAATCTACTTGTGTAATAAAAAAAAAATTTTTAAATGTGATTTTTTTTTTTTTTTTTTTTTTTAAGATTATGTCTCTCACAGTGGCCGTATTATGCTATTTACATGTAAAATGCGTTTCTACTTCGTAAAGTTTCACTTTAGAGACGACATCCTGAACGGATTAATTTCGTAAGTTGAGGCACCACTGTACTTCTTTTCCTCACTGTATTAGCTCGCCATGGAGTAATATTACATCTGTGTGGATGTGTGGAATGGCTCTAGCTGGCAGTGTTCAGTGTCCAACTCCCAGGAAGGGGCAGGGGGGGGGAGATGGGGAAAAAAAAAAAAAAAAATCAACAGATCTATACGATTGCCAAAACCAGATTGATTTACATGCATGAGAGACTACCAGAACAAATCGAAATGAGCCACAAAGGTTGGTGAAAATGCAGTGTAGTGTGATGAAAAACGACAACATTCAAACCTTTCCTGTGTAAATTCCGTTCCCAAAAAAAAACAACACACACAAACATATATAACTCGGGTGAACTCTTCTGTTGCTCACTGATCTGAAGTCCTATGGGCATTTTTACTCTTTCAGTCGCAGTATATCATGCTGTGTAAAACGAGCATTGAAACTGAGTGAGAAACTGAAGTTGGCTGAGGAGGTCAAGGGGAAGGAGGTGGGAATGTTGGGTTAATTTAGTCATGTTAGCTGAGCATCATGAGCTTGTTTGGGCTTTTCACAAGTTTCTCAGAGCTAGGGGGAAAATGGTTTTGCAGCTCTCCCAGCCCCGACACATTCCAGCTCGTTCTAAGTGTCAGGTGGCATCAATCTAATGATAGCCATCAAGCATACGTGCTTTGTGTGTGTGTGTGCGCACGGGCGGGGGTGCATGAGAGTTAAGACTCGCCACATATGTGGGAGGGGGCCATTCCGATGTGATTTTGGAGAGCCGGAGAGACCGCGTGCGTGTGACAATTGGTCTTTCTGAGAGCATTCCTCGGTCCTCCAGGCCGGGGTCCAACACGACTTAGGAAGCAATAGAAGAAAGGCAATGGAATTAATTTGTCTCAAATGGTCGATAAACTAACACCAGGTCGTAAAATGTATTCAGAATATTAATACACAGACACACTTCCTGTCAGTGTAATGTGCCAAGTAGAAGGGAATGCCAACGAATGACCCATTGACACAAAGTGGAAAGGCAGCTAATGACTGCACAGTAAGAATCTACATCCTGCACAGTGTCAGCAATGGTATCCTAAGATTGCCCATCCAGACATTTTTGTGGGAGTTACAGGCTGCACGCTTGGCCCCTACTCCAATTTAAGAAACAAATTGTATGGAAAATAGATGGTTGAAAGAATGAATGGGTGTATCCCATTCATTTCCAAAGTAATTTAGGAAACATCCCTTGAACATTCGGTCCCAGAAGAGGGATCCATTAACTGACAAGGCAGAAGTTTTCAAGCATATTATGCCAGAATCAGACTTCAAGAAAAATGTGGTCTTTCATAATTCCATTCAGTCAGACTACTGCCATCAGATCTTGCTGTATCTTGGGCACACAGTGGCAACACAATATGTATTCCGATACCACCGCATCTCGTCTGTCCAGATCAACCTGGCTTTATCTTGTCAAATCAAAGACTGTCGGAGAGGTGGAGCCAGATACACTCCTTACAATGGCGGTGATAATGTGTGGTGACAATGTATTTTGTGTGTGTGGGTGTGTCTGTTTGTTTTGGGGTGGTGGATATCCATCCATTTTCTTCTGCTTATCTGAATTTAGACTGCGGGGAAAGTAGCTTTAGCAGGGAAGCCCAGACTTCCCTCTACCCAGCCACTTCCTCCAACCCAAGGTGTTGTGTTACTGTCTAAAGCAGTTAAATAACTGGATGAGACAATTTTTGCTTCAACTAAACCACAAAAAAACTGAGAATTGTTTTTGGCAATAGAGAAAAAAGGATTGCTGTTTGTAAATACCTGGATTCCCTATCTTTAAAAAGCAAAGACCAAATCCGAAACCTTGCTGTTCTTACAGATTCCGACTTGGCCTTCAACAGTCATATCAATTCTATTACTAAAACTGCCTTTTACCATCTGAAGAACATATCTAGAGTGAAGGTTTGCATGTGTCAACAGATAAGGAGAAGCTCATCCATCCTTTTATCTCAAGTAGACTTGACTATTGTAATGGTCTTCTAACCGGAGTCCCTAAAAAAGCATTAAACAGCTGCAGCTTGTTCAGAATGCTACAGCTTAGCTTGTGACCAGAACAAAGCAGTCAGAACATATAACTCAAATTCATTTTGCTATTATGCTGCCAAAAAATGGAATAGGTTCCCAACGGAGACGACGTCAGCCCCAAGTGCATGCTTTCAAATCCAGATTAAAAACTTTTGTCTCCTGCATTTTGGAATACTTCCGGATTTCAATTATATTTCTTGCACAAAAGCTGTTTTAATTGTACTTTTCCAAATGTTTTTATGAATGTATTTCAAAGCTTTTAATCTTTGTGTATGAAATGCGCTATACAAATAAATGTCCTACGCTTTTGCTACTTTAATAGAAATGGTAAATGGACTCCACTTTACACCATCACAGTGCCCAAAGGGCGTTACAAAGCTTCACATTCACCCACTCACACAAACATTAATATAACAACGGGGGCCTGTTGCCATGCAAGGCACTGCCAGGCCTACTGGGAGCCAATTAGAGTTCATTGTCTTGCCTAAGGACACTTACACATGCAGACAGCAGTCACCGGGCAAACCTGAGACCCTTCAATCATTGGACAACCTTATGTACCTATTGAGCCAGAGTCACCCCAAGTAGCCTTCGATGCTATAAACCTGACCGTCAAAGAATCAAGTCCTACGGTAACCCCGGCCACCTTTCCCTACGAGGAAAATCCGCAAATCTGGGGACTGTTCACATTGCTGCCAAATCTTGTCATGTTGATACTTTTAATTATATTCTGACACTTGAAGACTTAAATGACACAAAATATAATTTGTATAAACTATTTGGGAAAATCAGAGCCAAAGAGTTAATAGTTAATATGCAGTGAAGAAAATAAGTATTTGAACACCCAGCTATATTGCAAGTTCTCCCACTTAGAAATCATGGAGGGGTCTGAAATTTACATCGTAGGTGCATGTCCACTGTGAGAGAGAAAATCTAAGAGCTGTCCAAAAATACCAGAGACAAAATTGTACAACTCCACATGGCTGTAAAGGGCTACGGAGAAATTTCCAAGCAGCTTGGTGAAAAAATGTCCACTGTTGGAGAAATCATGAGAAAATGGAAGAAGCTAAACATGATGGTCATTCTCAATCGGAGTGGAGCCCCATGCAAAATATCACCTTGTGGGGTCTCAGTGATCCTTAGAAAGGTGAGGAATCAGCACAGGACTACATGGCAGGACTTGGTCAATGACCTGAAAAGAGCTGGGACCACCGTTTCCAAGGTGACTGTTGGTAAGACACTACGACGTCATGGTTTGAAATCATGCATGTCACGGTAAGTTCCCCTGCTTAAATCAGCACATGTCAAGGCCCGTTTTAAGATTGCCAATGACCATTTGGATGATACAGAGGAGTCATGGGAGAAGGTTTTGTGGTCATATGAGACCAAAATTGAACTTTTTGGTCGTAATTCCACTAACCATGTTTGGAGGAAGATGAATGATAAGTTCCATCCCAAGAACACCATCCCTACTGTGAAGCATGGAGGTGGTAGCATCATGCTTGGGGGTGTTTTTATGCACATGGAACAGGACCACTGCACTGTATTAAGGAGAGGATGATCGTGGCCATGTATTGTGAGATTTTGGGGAACAACCTCTTTCCCTCAGTCAGAGCTTTGAAGATGGGTCGTGGCTGGGTCTTTTCATATCATCATATATGACCCGAAGCACACAGCCAAGAAAACAAGAGAGTGGCTCCGTAAGAAGCATATCAAGGTTCTGGCATGGCCTAGCCAGTCCAGACCTTAACCCAATAGAAAATGTTTGGAGGGAGCTGAAACGCTGTGTTTCTCAGCAACAGCCCAGAAACCCGTCTGATTTAGAGAAGATCTGTGTGAGGAGTGGGCCAAAATCTCTCCTGCAGTGTGTGCAAAGCTGGTGAACAACTACAGGAAACGTTTGACATATAACCATTTGGAACATGGAGTACCACAGTAAATTGACTTACTCGGTTGGCTACGGAACTGATGAAACTTGCAATTAAATTAAGTCTCTGAGTCACCTTTACGTGGCCAGGCTCAGTGAGAAAGAATGAAAGAACAAAAGAAAGAAATAAGAAAAGAAAAAAAAGTTCGCTCTGCATAGGTAAATACGGGTGACCATTGACAAATTCCAAGGTGCACCTGAGACAGTGGGCCCGTCAGGTCATTGCTCACAATGGAGTCCACTTCCTGCCTTCTCGTGCTTAACCAAGGCGGCCGCCCAAAAATAGCTTGGCTGTGGTGGCGGCTAATGGCTGCTGCGTACTTGCTGGGCTCATCCGGCCACACAAAGCTTCATTAGCAGCCAGAGGGGGGATTCCCAACAGAAACCACTCCCTCCCTCAACACAAATCACACACACAAATCACACACACACACAAATCACACACACACACACACACACACAAAACTTAAAAAGAGAGAGAACAGTACTAAGGGAATGGAAGGTGGTGAGGCACACAGACAGGAAGTGGGTGTATTTTCCTGAGGAAGCTATCAGAGTCATTTCCTACCAGCGCCATACTATGGAAGAAAGGGAAAGCCAGACAGAAGGAATGGAGGAGGGAAGAAGGGGAAGAAAAAGGTGCAAGATGATAAGTATGAGAGCTGGCCTCTGCGGTGACACAAGGAAGCGGCACAGGAAGTTAACCCGACAATAAAACCTGGTGACGGACAAAAGAACAAGAGTGTGTGGCCTCAAAGTGCAAGACCAAAAAAAAAAAAAAAAGAAAAATTTGTGCAGCAGACAGGACAACCGATTGAAATTTACTTCCAGAACAGTTTGTCTGAATTTCTATATTTTCAAAATTTTCATTAAGCACTTTACTGTGGGACATTATTGCAGTACATTGAGTATGTGATAGGATAAGAAGAATGTTGGATTTTCTTCAACTGTACGACATAATCATTACTGTATGATCATGATAGTTAATGAATTATGGCTTCAGTATTTGTTAATTCAACATATTGCATAAACATTGGAATGGCCGATATAGCTGCATGACATTTTAATGCGCATTAATGACTATAATTTATTGTAAATATAATGTGGACCCATGTATAATACGAACCGACAAAGTTGACCTAAAAAGTCTGGAAAACTGTTCTATGTATAAAAATAATTTCTTTTTAATTTATTTATTTATTTATTTTACACATGATTTTTCTTCAACACATATGATGAAAGCTCTAAGTACGATCTGTATTGTTGTTGTTTATTTTTTTTTATAATTATTCTTAAATTAAGGACTATTTGAGCAAATACTTTCTTTTTATCTACTTGTTCATTTTGAAATTCACATTCCTATTTAGTAAATGAGAAGACAAACAGTTGTGATCATAAGCTCGATTACCCGGGCAGAATTTGTCAGAAGGGCAAAATTCTTTAAAGAAAACATTAAGGACCAGTATTTTCAACCTTACTAAATAATGTAATGCTATTAAAACCAGATTAATTAGATATCTAAAGTCAAAATTAAAAATCATGAGCCCTGTGACTGAGTATAGGCCCCCTTTGGCTGGGATAGGTTTCAGCACTTCCGTGACCCTTTGACCCTTATGAGGATGACTGGCTTGAAAAATAAATGGATGGAAAATTAAAACTTACCCTTCTATTTTGCCAACAAACAAATACTGATAGATTGGAAAGGATAGTTTATGCACAGATACTAGTTCAGATGTCCATTTTGTGAAATATACCTCTTGTACAAATGTCTTTGCTGACATACTACAGTATTTTTGTACTTCCCGTATCCAGTAATGGTGCAGATATGATGCAAATTTGCGGCTGCATCCTGTGTTGCTGTGTATTATTTTCTCTCTTCCGACAGATACATTTTCCCACTATTTTGTTCTTCGAAGTTGGATACTTTCTGCGATAACACGGTTCCAGCCTGCCCTATGTGACAAGTGTACTGTCTGACCGATTCACTTTTTACTATCTTTCACGACTATATTTAATGATAGCTTATAAATTAGCATGGCTTCATTTTTTTCCTTCCTTTTACTCCTTGTTCCATCTATGCGACAGCAATACTTGACACAAATGAAGCAATGATTAGGGACTTATTCTACATTGACACCAGATGGAACCAAAAATTTACCACCACGGTTTTGCATCATGTTTAGCCACGCCAGCTAGCTACAGTAGATAGCTGCAGCTTGTACACACCTGTGGCAGAGAAAAATATGTAAATACTGTATATATGATTAGCATTCTTTGATATGAACAGTGAAAAGCAGGAAATTTGGGCAACTCTTCAACGTGGCTGTGCTGTTTTTTTTTTTTTTTTTTTTTTTTTTTTTTTTTTTTACTATATAGCATTTATAAATCCAGCCCTATGGGGGCACAAACCAGTGCAATCTGTAGGCCGGTCCCAAGCCCAGATAAATGCAGAGGGTTGCGTCAGGAAGGGCATCCGGCGTAAAAACTGTGCCAAACAAATATGAGCGTTCATCGAAAGAATCCCATACCGGATCGGTTGTGGCCCGGGTTAACAACGCCCGCCCCCGGCACTGCTAACCTGCAGGGCGTCGGTGGAAATTCAGCGACTGTGGGTCGAAGACAAAGAAGAGGAGGAAACCGGATCCATCGTCAGAAGAAAAAGAGGAATGCACAGAGCCTACAACTGAGTGTAGGGACTTTGAATATTGGGACTATGACAGGAAAAGCTCAGGAGTTGGTTGACATGATGATTAGGAGAAAGGTTGATATTCTGTGCATCCAAGAGACCAGGTGGAAAGGTAGTAAGGCCAGAAGCTTAGGAGCAGGGTTTAAATAATTCTACCATGGAGTAGATGGGAAGAGAAACGGAGTAGGGGTTATTTTAAAGGAAGAGCTGGCTAAGAATATCTTGGAGGTGAAAAGAGTATCAGATGGAGTGATGAGACTAAAATTTGAAATTGAGGGTGTTATGTATAATGTGGTTAGCGGCTATGCCCCACAGGTAGGATGTGACCTAGTTGACCGAGTTGAAAGAGAAATTCTGGAAGGAATTAGATGAAGTAGTTCTGAGCATCCCAGACAGCGAGAGAGTTGTGATTGGTACAGATTGTAATGGACATATTGGTAAAGGGAACAGGGGCGATGAAGAAGTGATGGGTAAGTACGGCATCCAGGAAAGGAACTTTGAGGGACATATGGATGTGGACTTTGCAAAAAGGATGGAGATGGCTGTAGTGAACACTTATTTCCAGAAAAGGGAGCAACATATAGTGACCTACAAGAGCGGAGGTAGAAGCACGCAGGTGGATTATATTTTGTGCAGACGATGTAATCTGAAGGAGGTTACTGACTGTAGTGGTAGGGGAGAGTGTAGCTCGACAGCATGGGATGGTAGTATGTAGGATGACTCTGGTGGTGGGTAGGAAGATTAAGAAGACAAAGGTAGAGCAGAGAACCATGTGGTGGAAGCTGAGAAAGGAAGAATGTTGTGCGGCCTTCCGGAAAGAGGTGAGACAGGCTCTCGATGGACAACCGAAGCTCCCGGAAGACTGGACGACGACAGCCAAGGTGATCAGAGAGACAGGCAGGAGAGTACTTGGTGTGTCATCTGGTAGGAAAGGGGAGAAGGAGACTTGGTGGTGGAATCGCAAAATACACGGAGTCATACAAGGAAAGAGATTAGCTAAGAAGAAGTGGGATACTGAGAGGACTGAGGAGAGGCGAAAGGAGTACATCGAGATGCGACGTAGGGCAAAGGTAGAGGTGGCAAAGGCTAAACAAGAGGCATATGAAGACATGTACACCAGGTTGGACACGAAAGAAGGAGAAAAGGATCTCTACAGGTTGGCCAGACAGAGGGATAGAGATGGGAAGGATGTCCAGCAGGTAAGGGTTATTAAGGATAGAGATGGAAATGTGTTGACTGGTGCCAGTAGTGTGCTAAATAGATGGAAAGAATACTTTGAGAAGTTGATGAATGAAGAAAATGAGAGAGAAGGAAGAGTTGAAGAGGCAAGGAGACCAGGAAGTGGCAATGATTTTTAAGGGGGAAGTCAGAAAGGCACTACAAAGGATGAAAAATTGAAAGGCAGTTGGTCCTGATGAAATACCGGTAGAGGTATGGAAGCAATTTGGAGAGATGGCTGTGGAGTTTTTGACCAACTTATTCAACAGAATACTAGCGGGCGAAAAGATGCCTGAAGAATGGAGGAAAAGTGTTCTAGTTCCCATTTTTAAGAACAAAGGGGATGTTCAGAGCTGTGGGAACTATAGAGGAATAAAGTTGATGAGCCACACAATGAAGTTATGGGAAAGAGTAGTGGGGGCTAGACTCAGGATAGAAGTAAGTATCTGCGAGCAACAGTATGGTTTCATGCCTAGAAAGAGTACCACAGATGCATTATTTGCCTTGAGGATGCTAGTGGAAAAGTACAGAGAAGGTCAGAAGGAGCTACATTGTGTCTTTGTGGATCTAGAGAAAGCCTATGACAGAGTACCAAGAGAGGAACTGTGGTACTGCATGCGTAAGTCTGGTGTGGCAGATAAGTATGTTAAAATAGTACAGGACATGTATGATGGCAGCAGAACAATGGTGAGGTGTGCCTTAGGTGTGACAGAGGAATTGAAGGTGGAGGTGGGACTGCATCTGGGATCAGCTCTGAGCCCCTTCCTGTTTGCAGTGGTAATGGATAGATAGACTGACAGATGAGGTTAGACTGGAATCCCCTTGGACCATGATATTCGCAGATGATATTGTGATATGCAGTGAAAGCAGAGGAACAATTAGAAAGATGGAGACATGGACTGGAAAGGAGAGGAATGAAGATTAGCCAAAGTAAAACAGAATATATGTGCGTGAATGAGAAAAGTAGAGGGGGAAGAGTGAGGCTACAGGGAGAAGAGATAGCGAGGGTGGACGACTTCAAATATTTAGGGTCAACAATCCAGAGCAATGGTGAGTGTGGTAAGGAAGTGAAGAAACGGGTCCAAGCAGGTTGGAACAGCTGGCGAAAGGTGTCTGGTGTGTTATGTGACAAAAGAGTCTCTGCTAGGATGAAGGGCAAAGTTTACAAAACAGTGATGAGGCCGGCCATGATGTACGGATTCGAGACGGTGGCACTGAAGAAACTACAGGAAGCAGAACTGGAGGTGGCAGAAATTAAGATGTTGAGGTTCTCGCTCAGAGTGAGCAGGTTGGATAGGATTAGAAATGAGCTCATTAGAGGGACAGCCAAAGTTGGATGTTTTGGAGACAAGATTCGAGAGAGCAGACTTTGATGGTTTGGACATGTTCAGAGGCGAGAGAGTCAGTATATTGGTAGAAGGGTGCTGAGGATGGAGCTGCCAGGCAAAAGAGCGAGAGGAAGACCAAAGAGAAGGTTTATGGATGTGGTGAGGGAAGACATGAGGGCAGTTGGGGTTAGAGAGGAAGATGCAGAAAATAGGCTAAGATGGCAAAAGATGACATGCTGTGGCGACCCCTAACGGGACAAGCCAAAAGGAAAGAAGAAGAAGACTATATAGTATTTATATTAATTTATAAAATATAGTATAAATATATTATAAATCCATTGTACTGGTCAGTGTCTGAAGCATCTTGGTGGCTTGATGGAAACAGTGCGCTGTACTGGCCAAATCAAATATTAGATTGGCTAAAATGTTTTCTGAAGCAATCAGGATTAGGACTTAATCAGTGATTTCTGTAACAAAATACCAATGCATTTAACGGCTCTGGTACCATGAAGACAAACTTTGACTCTGTTCTGTAAACATGGTTTTGTGGAGCGTTGTTTTGAAATTAAATAAATGCTCAGTAATTTATTTTTAAGTAGTAGTGCAGTAAGATGTTAGATGAGTTTGAAATTATATTTAAGTGTTTTGGGGATTAGTTTGTGATATATTCACAGTTCAAATTATGAAGTAAAGACATTTATTTATCTATTAATTAATCAGGGTGTCATCTGTCGTTGGCGTTTACCATATATACAAACCTTTTAAGGACCTGTAGTTAATTTTTTACAGCTTCTGGGATGGAGCGGCAACAACCCCATAAGAGGAAAAATTAGAGACGGCAAAAAACAACAAGGCATAAAGAGAAGTGTAGGGAATAAAAAGAGGGCTAGAGAAAAAAAAAATGTGAAATGTGAAAAAAGTGATTTTTTTTTTTTTTTTGAAGGAAGTATCTGAATATGAACAATGTCCTCTCTTCACAAATACGAACCTCCTCCACACATAAACACAGTAAACGCTTCCACAAGGGAACAAATGCTTTTTGGCTGCAGCTGGCACAAGTGACGCAAGCTAACACCACGCCAAAATCACACTGCTGGCTCTGTGTGTGTACGCATGAGCCTGTTAATGTCTTTATGTTCAGCGCACTGTCACAGACATGGTTACATAAGAGGAGGCCGGCATGTTTTGCGCACTCAATACATGTAATGTCATGTATTGCACGATAGAAACAATACTCACAAAAAGTTAGGGGCATCGGGGAATTTTAGGTGTAATTTCAAGATTAACCTAAAATGCACTATAATTATCATATTTTCCGCATTATGAGGCACACTCAAAAGCCTTTAGTATTCTCCAAAATTGACTCCGCCTTTTAATCCCGTGTGCCTTTATGTGTGTGTGTGAGTTCCAAAATCTGTAAAAATGTTGTTGTCTGCTTGCTTGACTGTTGGACCATTTTCCGCTGATACAGGGATGTAACTAACACGTACACTACGTACGCTGGCAGTGATAACCCAACCAGAGAACATTACGTAATACAGTATAATACATATGCTTACCTCTGGCAGGTATACCACCAGTACGCTGCAAAACAACGTTTGTTTGTCTCAAGACCTCAGAAAACGGTATTAGCGATGAAACATGTTTACTAGGCACGACTCAAACTACAGGCTATCAGTTACGCGAGTGTAAATGGTAATCAGAGCAGCTGCCGTGAAGGATTTCAATATCAGTGGATCTATGGTTCGGAAGTGGTTGAATCCTGAAAATGAAGTTTAAAAAGATTTTCTGCAGGAACAAAAGCAAATGCCAGCAGATTACAAGGAAAAGATCGATTAAAAATTAGAGTGTATTGTTGAATAGTTGAATAAAGTTGAGTTAAACTCAGTTTTGAGTCCATTACCATTGTGCTGATGTATGTTAAATACAGAAATAAACCCAGCAATTGAGATTTCGCTTTAAAATTCGGTGTGCCTTAAGGTGCGAAAAATATGGTATTACAAGTGAACATAATTGGGCTTTAAACTTTTGAATGCCCAACTATTCAATCTTCGTTTCTGCACTACTTGTTTTTTTCTCATATACATTTCTGAATAGCAAACTTCACAACGTTCAGTCACGAATCTACCCTGCATTTGGATTCAATTTGAAGTAACATTTAAACACTCCTCTTTATTATGACAATCATTTTTTGACATCCCAATACCAAAACGACACCTAACAACAGGAGAAGGTGAAATTTGACTTGAAAACCCCCTACAGTATAAATCTTATTGAAAGAATAAACTGTAGTTTTGTATACAGTATAAGTGTGGCCCACAGAACAAATATGGGCTCTACTCACCAGTGGCTTTTATCTGCATCAATGTTAAAATGGCTTCAAACACTTTTGACCATTGAACTGCCAGCACCCTTTTTTTAACCAGCTCAAAGCCGATTAAAAAAAATGGCGTGTTCATGTCAAACAGTCACCCATCATCTCTGCTTTTCCCACCACTTGAGAGCTACTGGGAAATGCTAGGTGCTGGGCTCACTTGCACCATGTGAGCAGCGGCGACCGGGGCTAAACAGTATCCAACAATGACTCCTCTGAGTCACTTATCGTTTCCGATGTAGAAGCAGATAAGCTACACTACTGACAAGTTTCATTATCACTGAAAGAGAATGAGGAGCAGCTAACAACTAACAAAAGTAGACCAGCAGAAGAGATGAGTAAGTGCAAAGTTGGGACAGTTAACTTTTAACAGAAGTGGGGAAAAAATAAAAATGTCACAAAATTTGAAAAACGTAAATTAATCAGTACATAACGTATAAGTCAGCCAGGTCAAGGAGCCTTTAAGATTAAATGTATATCAAAGTATAGCATATTAAATACTGTAATTTCTCAAAAATAATTTTTCAAAAAATATTTTCAAAAAGTTAATATAGCGCATTATATTTAGGTATGGATGAAAAATAAAAAATACAATCACATTGTACAGTCGTATTCAGGTACATGGAGGGGTAAAAAATGTATACATTTAGATATGATATTCAATATCTTATGTTACACATTTATATATATTACGGTAATGTGCACCCCCAACCTGAGCTCTCTTCCCTTCTCCGGGGAGCTTTGCATTTTACGATCATTAGCGTAGCATGCTTGTTGCTACTACACCAAAGATCAGAAACGTCTGCTCACGAGTTTGTTTTAACTTAAACTAAGATTAAAAAAAAAAAAATGTTGACTGCAATGACTAGTTGTCCAGCCGCTTTTAAAAGAAATGTGTCATCGCTGACACGAGGAACCTGGAAGCAGCACAGGAGTACAAAACAAAGAGAGCTCAGTTGCTTCAGGTTGTTATCATAACAATGTGAACTCAAACGTAGTGAGTACATGAAAAAAAAAAAATGGGAGACCGCACAATTGGAATGCTCGCTTGTTTTTTTAATCTGCCCTTTACGCTCGTTTCTACGTAGTTTCAGCTCAATAAACGCTGTAGGAAAGCTGCTACAGATTGTCGCCGAATGGGGGGTGAGAGGGTGCGCTGCTGGGATTTAAAACATATTTCCTCACGAACGCCATGGCACAGAGGATGACATGCTATGGGAGCAAGATGGGATGTTCATGATACAATGCAGAAGGCACCGTCAATGATGAGTTCGACAGTGATGCACCAAAGGTAGCTACGATGGATGTTTTTCAGATTGAAGATGACTCAGATGCTTCTTTTGAAGTCTTGGCCAAGGATGTGTAATGTAGAAGATAATGTGCACTACGCACAAACGTTTTATGCACAAATATTTAATGCAAAAATTTTTTTTAAGTTAAACAGTCTTAAACTGTAATATGTGTTATCAACAGTATTAATAAAATGGGCCATCATTGAGCATTTATTTTGGTTGGTTGAGGGATTCTGTTCTGACAATTACAGGGACCAGGACAAGTGTGTCTTGTCGCCTGTCCCGTGTTATATATTACCGCTACATAAACACATGCACAATGATTATTATTAATGATTGTTGTACAGACAGATTTTGAAAAACAATACAAGTACAAACAACAAAATGTAAATACAGATAATTCCTAATATTTTGAGCATATGTGTAACAGCAAATTTGTGGTGTACATTGGTAGAAGGGTTTTCCTGATTTTTTGGTCAACTTTGGGGCTGTGCATTATACTTGAGAAATTGCGGTTCTTCTACCAGCAATTTTGTTTCCATTTCAAGTTTTAATCAAGTTTGCGATTTGCACAATCTAAATTTATCAGTTTCAAATAAATAGATTTAGCGTTGTTAAGGGACTACAAAAGAGAAATGCTTCCATTATCATTTTTACCCTTACATTTATATTACATAATACAGTTAGACATATACTTTCATATTAAAGGGATTATTCCATTTATACCACAATATGAATTTTAGGCCAATGGGGAAACTATTTGGAAATAGTTATGGACACGTTTTCTGGCTATCAAAAAAATATGGCAACCCATAAAATGGGCCTTGGTGGAGGTCGGCGCTTTAATTCATAACATTTGAAATGCATTTTGTATGACTTAACTCATAGGAGGGGTCAACAGAAACTCAAAGGTTAGAATGGACTGGAAACAAAGAAGCACACAGTGAAGTGACTGGCAATTTAAGAGTAAAATGCTCACGTTGAGGGGAAAAAATGAGGGGCAAAAAAAAAAAAAAAATCTTTCACAATTGCAGCTGTTTCCTGTCTCGTGCACTGCGAGGGTTCTGTTCTGGCTCAGCGAACACGGCAGCAACGAAACAGAACAAAATGTGGCTGCCGCTGTTGCACGGGCTCTCGTTTGTCCCAAAATTTTGGCTGGAAGTTCTGTGACAGCATTTTTTTGCACAAGTAGGTGAATCATCCAGATGAAATAGTACAGCCACATTAAAAAAAACCCAACATAAAATACATTCACAACCACGTTGCTCTACTCCGTCTGCTCCGTTAAATGTCACAATTAAGCTCTTTCTTTCCATTAAAATGCAGTTATTGCATATACCAATGGTATTAAACTGGGAGGACTGACGGTGAATGAATTCAATTAGCGGATCCCTGAGGCAAAAAAAAAAAAATTCCAGAGTATTTTTTTTCCACTCAAAATACTTAAAACATTTCAGTATTCACTGCAGCTGTTGTCTCCATTACTAATTATCTCCTCAATGTTATAAAGGTTTGGCAGTTGAAGCTTCCAACCATGTTGAAAAAGTCAGAAATGTCGCTGCAAACACTGCAAGACTATAAAAGGCATTTTCTCGTGCAGAAAACACACAAGCTTGTAATATCGCTCCTGGGGGCCCCCGGCAGGGACCAATATGGACACCCCCGTGGGAGGAATAACCCCTATGCCCACCCCCCCATTGACAAATGTGATCCGGCGACTGTCTGCGTGCGCGTTGCTCGCTGTTGGTAAGCGACACACAAAGGGCGAAGTTATCCCAGAAATCTCACCAGCGCTTTGACGGCCGGCAAACAGCACGGGGCTGCAGTGGCCCTCACTCCATTAGGGACGCCGGATGGTCAACTCGTCGCCAAAACGATAGCTCGATCAAAATAAGTTGCAGCTCAGGAATATTTTCCAAAAAAAAAAAAAAAAAAAAAAAGACGTGAGATTTATCAGCTCAACAAAAATTATTAGATATTTCTGAATAAAATGGAAGAATATTTAAGGAGGAAAGATATTCATCTTCAAAATAACATTGTGGTGGGCCTTCTGTATGGGGGTGGGCGGTCCTGATCCAACAGTTTTACTTCCAATCCGATACTGCAGCATCTAGATTTCTCCAATACCAGTATCAGTCTCATCCAATATCATTCATATCTTGCTTATTTTGTAGTAAGGAAGGTTACAAAAATCTTGATTGAGTGATATTACTTAAACCGTGAATAATAATCACCAACAGTAGGTAAGAGGAAAAAGTAACGCATTTATTATGAAGCATCAAGTAACAATTGAATACAATATTTAAAAAAAAACTACAATACATAATTCAAATATAATCACTGCTTAATTTCGATATAATCATATTCCTCATTTGAATAGATTAATTCTAAAATAATTTGGAAGCCCATCAAAAATAACCTCAATAAATAGAAATTATACTTCTGTGGTGCAAAATAACAGTTCAAGCTCAATTTCGTTATTTTACTTCACTTCTCCCATTTTTTTTTTTTTAAAGAGTTACTACACGGTAGGAACAGGATTTACTTTCTCCACTTGTTCCGCAACAGACTTTTGAACTTGTTTTGCACGTTTTGATCACTGAGGGGCACTGTGGTGCACACACGTACGTGGAAGAAGTAACGATCGAATATTGTGACTATTACTATTTTCCCACAGAGACGGAAGAATATGTACCAGACAGTATTGTTCTATTGCGTGTTTGTATACGTTTACATCGCGTTTGTGGACTAATTTCCATTATTTTAACAGATGAATAGAACTACGGTAGTGGAAAATGATACAGAATGGCCTGCTTGTATATGATTGGTTAAATGGGAGATTCTAGATTTGGTCAAATCCCATCTGGCACTTTCGATTTTAAAGACTGATCAGAACACCTCTAGTTTTGTGGTACTAACCACTACTGTACAAAATAGTACTAAAAACACAAAAAACTTAAATTTTCAAGAAAAAGGTTGTACGTTTCAGAGGGGAAAAAAAAACTTTTTCAAGAAAGGAAGTTGTATAATTTTGAGTAAAAGCGTTTTATCTGAAAAAAAAATTGTATATGAATTGTCCATACTTTTGAGAAAAATCTATCAAGTCATTGGTTTTAAAAAAAAGTTATACATTTTCAATTTAAAATCATTTTTTGTAAGTAGCACAGTTGTACATGTGAAAAAAAATGTTTAAGAAACAATGTTAGCCTTGAAACTTCAATATTTTCAAGAATAAAAGCTGTATATTTGAGAAAAGTGTATATTTACAAGAACAAAACTGTATATTTGAGGATAAGTTGCATATTTTAAATTTAAAAAACAATTGTACATTTGTGAAAAAGGTGGCACGGTGGAGCAGCTGTAGAGCGTTAGCCTCACAGTTCTGAGGACCCGGGTTTGAATCCCGGCCTCGCCTGTTTGGAGATTGCATGTTCTCCCAATGCCTGCGTGGGTTTTCTCCGGACACTCCGGTTTCCTCCCAGATTCCAAAAACATGCGTTGATTGGAGACTCTAAATTGCTCTAAGGTGTGATTGGGCCGGCAACCAGTTCAGGGTATACCCCACCTCAAGCCCGATGACAGCTGGGATTAGCTCAGACACTCCCACAATCTTCATGAGAATAAGTGGTTTGGAAAATGGATTGATTTGTTAAAAAAAAAGAAAAAGTTGCAGAATTTTCCATCCAACCATTTTCTCTAGTATGAGTAAAAATTACTCTTTTATTCTTCAACCTAATACCAATCTGTACAGAAACCTAATGTTCTGTCACAAAAAATTCTGAACAGCGGAGGTTTTAGTTAAAATACAAAAAAAAGAGGATCCCTACCATTTGTAAAAGCAGGTCTTCCCTGCATCTTTTAACCTCCAACCTTTTTTTTTTTTTATTGCCACCTCCAGTGCAAACCAACATAAAGCAGGCCCTTGTGTACGCCGCCACCTCACACCACAGTCATTGCATTCATAGCAAGCAAACAAGAGCCAATTATGTCATTTAACCAGCGTTGCGTGGCAGCTAAAGTGAGATTATGGCTTACCGTTCGTTTCTCTTTCTAAATCACTCGGCTACATTGACACATTTCATCACACGACCTCGGAGTTTAATTCATGTTACAATCCGGAGGTTTTCTCTGGCGAGGGTGCGGCCATTTTCTATTCTTCCCCTTGCATCCAGAGAACATATCACTCACGTGCAATTCGCTAACCATCGATGCCAACTGTGCTTTCCAACCCCCCCCCCCCCCCGCCCCATAACTCCCGAAATGGAGGTTACTGGCTCAATGGAAACATTTGATAGGCCAGGAGCCATTGACTGGCACGGATTGGCAGTTCCAAAGGTCTAACTGCTTCCGTCTGTGTGTGTGTCAGTGTGTGTTGGGAAAATTGCATAAGCCAAACACGCACAGGCCGCTAGCATACGGGACAGTGAATCGTTTATTTATAAGTCTGCTCTGTATGGGTCTGGAGTTCATTTGGTTTCACGCAGAGCCCATGTAGAACACTAGAAGCAGTTTTTACCATCATGGCTGCTACATTGCTACGTTAATCAAGATTTTTACGATCCCATTTATGGCTGTCTGTCCTGTGGTTCAGGGCTGTCTACGTACAGTAACTGATCCTGAGCATACTGACTATATTTTCTATTTTTGTGAAAAAAAATTAACCATTTCGTTTGTTCAACTACTGTTCCGCTTCTCCTCACTGGGGACGTGGTAGTGATGGAGCCTATCCCAGCTCTCATCAGGCAGGAGGCAGGGTTGCCAGCCAATCGCAGGGCACATAGAAACAAACAACAATACCCGCTCACATTCACACCTACAGACAATTTAGTGTCCTCAATTGATCTACTGGAAATGTTTTGGGGATGTGAAAACCGGGGTGCCCGGAGAAGATCCTCAAAGCCACAGACTGGGAGAACATGGAAACTCAACAGGCAGGGATGGGATTTGAACACCGGTCGTCAAATATGCGACGCAGATGTCTAATCGGCCGAGCACTGTGCCACCCTATGAAAAATATTTCTTTTAAATAGTTGAGAAAAAAAACTATTTTTTTTTTCATTATGTGGCCTAGTTTTGTGGAAAATGTACTCGCAATAATAAAATAAAAGGAAAAGAAAAGGGGGGGATTATATTTCCCAGAAAAGGTTGTTCATCTTGGAGAAATTTAGTAATTGAGGAAAAAAAGTTGCACTTTTTTGAAAAGTACATATTTTTGAGGAAAAATGTCTATGTTCTTTCAGAAAGAAAGTCATATTTTCAAGATTTTTCGGAAAAAAAAATCCTATTCTTGAGAGAAAAAGTTGTGTAGTTGCATTTTCTGTCCAAAAATGAAACGTTTTTACACTTTAAATAAAATTATATTTGTTTCATTATACTTGAGAAATGTATATTTTGAGAATATAAGTCTATTTGAGGAAGATTTGTAAATTTTCAAGAAAAAAATTTTATAGTTTTTTGCAAAAATATATTGCGAAAAAAATTGTACATTAAAAAAATTACGAGGATATATGAATTTTTTTTAAATGGAAAAAAATAAGTCTGAAAAATAGAAAAAAACATAGCCCAACAACACGGGGGGAAAATAGTCTGAAAAATAGCCTGAAAAACGGGGAGAAAATATTAGTCCAAAAAACAGAAAAAAAAAAAAAATGGATTTTTTTTTTGTTTTGGCAGCAATACGCTTCCACACATTTTAATGAAGCTTTTTTTTTTTTTTTAGGTATATTTTGAAAACCAAATTTGAAGTAACATTTTCCAAAAATATATTTTTCAAGTTGTATATTACCTACAATACTAAAGCATGGAGTCCGTTTGATGAGCTAGATTAACTTTACGCGATTAATTACGAATCAAAGAATGGACTATCCCCATCTTTTCTTGATGACCGGGTAAGCTGAAATGTTTTGTAAAACCGGTTGGGTAATAAATGACATGGACTGAAATATTTACATTGGACACGTAAACAAACGAACCCATGTGTATGCTCCAATTCGTCATTCTTTGTCCAACCACTTGCACATTTCTCTCCCAGTTTCAAGTAAAGCATCCATCCATGGAGTCTCTCTGTATTCAGACGCATTTTCTTCAGGAACTTCATTCTCTAGTTGCTGTTAAGTGAAGCACTGCTGGTATTATTTCGGTGCACTCAGCAAAAGGGTCCTTTGGTCTTTTAAGGCCCGACTGCGCCCTTTCACTTGGCCACACAGCAGTAGGTATCCATTTATGAAGTTTCAGCAGATTCATACACAATTTCACCAGAAATCGCTTGTGATACTTAATAAGCCGCTACTAGTTCAGAGGGCCCTCTGTAAAGTGTCTTTCACTTCACCTGCGACGAGCACAAGAGTAAACATCTAGTCATGTAGTCCTCAGAAAACTATATTCTCTAGTTACCAGTATCAATAAATGTTTTTAAAGGACCGAATGTGACCTTTCACTTGAATTCCAAAGACCAATGAACTATGTCACCATTTGGATACGATTTCCTCCAAAAAGACTCTCTCTACTTATTAATTAAAACACCACCCTTGTTATTTAAGCGTGTCCCAAGCACCGCTCTGCTGGTTTTCCCACAACGTCACACAAGTATAAGAGTAAGCGTCCATGTGTGGAATCTCACTCGATTTGTAAAAGAGTTCCTCATAAATGCGTTTTTTTTAAATTTACTTATTTATTTTAAAAAGGGCAGAGTCTGACCATTCCGTTCACCTCACACAAGCACAAGAGTGAAACATCCATCCACGAAGTCTCACTTTTTTTTTCAGCCTTCCAATGAATGACTTCATTCTGGCTCTGCGTTTCACTTCAGCCCCCCCCAACCCGCCACGAAACTCTCCGGGACAGACGGGAGTAAGTCTTTCCATTGTGCTGCTTTTCCAGCCTACTAAGTGAGACAGACAGGTGAACATCCTCACGAAGATCGGAACCCACGGGAAATCGGGAATCTTATTGTGTTAACCATTCATCTTCAGCAATACGACAACAAAAATTATTTATCGAAAATAAAACAAAATTTTTTAAAATAGGTGTCTTATAAACTGTAGAACAGGGGTGCTCAATGCGTCGATCAAGACAGTTTCGGTCGATCGCGGCGCCGTGCCGAGACAAAAAAAAAAAAAAATTCAGCTGTATTTTTTTTTAACTTTAGCTCACCGTGCATGTGCAAACAACAAGAGTAAAGGTAAACACACTGTCAGTGAGTCCCCCCCTCCCCCCATTTTAAGATCTTGCTTAAGAAATAGAGTATGGATACTGCAGTAAAGAAGATAAAAACGTATCACTTTCATATAGAACGGGAGCCGGACAACTTTTTCACGATTTCATTTTCGAAGTGCTTTCGCCTCATCTGCCGGTGGAGTGAAATGTGGAGCAGCATCTTCGAACCGTTTATGGAAAATACGACACCGACATTCCACTGAAAAGCAAGCAGAGAACAAGAAAAGTGAACAAACTAAAATCCCAAATGGCCGCACAGCAATGGCTGGTGTGGAAGGACATCTCAGATTGTGTTTCTCACTACTGTTGGACGAATCCACTGATCTGAGTAACATAGCCCAGGTGTGCATTTTTATTCGTATGGTGTTTAGTGATCATCGTCACAAAAAATGTTTATGGTCCACTATGTTGTGTAATATTGGCAAATGCGGTTATGCAAGGCACACAAACATACATTTACACATAAAGAATCCTCAATATACTTTAAAATAAATATGTTTTGCATTTTTGTAGTGGGTAACGTATTTTCCGCACTATAAGGCGCACCGCATTATAAGGTGAAACCTCCAATGAATAGCATATTTTAAAACCTTTTCCATATATAAAGCGCACCGCATTGTAAGGCGCACCATTTTATTAGGCGCAAAGAATAGACGTTACAGTGGAGGCTGGGGTTGCGTTATGCATCCATTAGATGGAGCTGCACTAAAGGCTCAATATTGATCCATATTTAAGGCGACTGTTGGATTTTGAGAAAATTAAATGCTTTTCGGAGAGCCTTTTAATGCGGAAAATACGGTAGATCTTTGTGACTTGGTCATTCTAAAAAAAAAAAAAAAAAAACATCCAATTGTAGATTATAGGTGGATGGATGGGTGGGTAGTTTGATAGATCATCAAACAGACACAGACAGACAGAAAAAGAATAGTTCAAATTACAAGTGAAAGCTGCCTCAGAATACCCCCCTCCCCATCCCGCAGTTAGACCGTTGCCCATCCACTGCTTATCCGAAAGGCAGCCCACGTTCTACAACGGCGAGCTAAGCTCGCTGCAAATTGAGGAACCAAAGTTCAACAAAACAGGCAACATTCCTTTAAAAGGAAGAGAAGGTGGCGTTTGGGCTGCACACAAGCCTGCACTTGTTCAACAAGCTCCCCCCTCGACGCCACCTTTACGCTTCTGACAGGACGTTACAGTCATCAGAAGCGCCATCAGTGCTCATAAAGGAAACAAAGCAACACAAATCTTCCGTGATTAACGCAATCGAGCACTAACTTGCTGCTGTTATTTATGCCAATTATATATGCGCTCACTGCTGTTTCCTGAGAGGACACGCACAAGCAACAGCAGCAATCAATAATGTGCAGACACTCATTATTGATCGTGTCTACATCTTTAACTAGGCTACGCAGGGCAACTGTTGTGTTTTTTAGTCATTCGAAATGTATGAAAACATGACCATCATTTTTATTAGTTAAAGTCTCCTCCAAAAGTATTGGAAGCGGCAATGTCAAGTCCTTTGTTTTTGTGTACATTTGGGTTTCAATTCTGAATTCCAGCTTTTATTTCATGGAATTAACATTGAGAGGTGTTAATCGTGTTAACTCAGGAGAGTGCACCCATGTTTCAAGCGAGCAAACGTATTGGAAGAGATATTATTAAATTAACTTAAAAGGAATAACATTTACTATTTGGTACTACAACACTGACTTGCAATAAATGCATCAAGGCTGCGACCAATTGACTCCACCAGACTGCTGCAGTCTTCATTTGAAATGCTTTTCCAGGCCTTTACTGAAGCCCCTTTCAGTTCGTTGTTTCTGGGGGTTTCTTCAGTCTCCTCTTCAGGAGGTAAAATGCATGCTCGATTGGGTCCACGGCTGATGATTGACTTGGCCAGTCTAAGACCTTCCACTCTTTACTCCTGGTTTTTAAGTCTTTTGTTGTGCTGTCAGTGTGTTTTGGGTCATTGTCTTGTTGTGTGATGAAGCTTCTCACGATTAGTTTGGATGCATTTTCTGTAAATTTCTAGATAAAATTATTTTGTAAACTTCAGAATTCACGCTGTGTGATACAGTCACTCCTACCCTGTGGAGGTTGGCAGTTATGTCCCTTACTGTCTTTGAGTGTTTCTTCACAACTCTCACTATATTTTTGTTATCAACTGCTGTTGATGCTGCTGGCTGATGCGTTTGATGTCTGTCACTCAGTAAACCAGTAGTTTTTCTTTACCAGGACATTCAGAAATCTGTATTGGTGATGCCCAACGCTTGTGCAATGGCTGTGAATGAGTTTCTCTCTTCCCTCAGCTTCAAAATCATTTGTTATTCCCCCATAGAGAGTTCTCTGGTTTTTGTTTTTGTTGAAGAGCAAATGCAGTTTTCACAGGTGAGACCCAAATCCAAAAACAAGCACCATCTAATGTTTAAGCAATCATTCTACAAGGCAACACCTAAGCGACTAGAAACAGCCGTCAGTCACTTTCCAATACTGTTGCTCACTTGAAAAGTGGGTGGCTTCAAACAGAAGGTGCTCTGTCTTGACTTGTTGACAAAAATATCCATCTACAAACATATATCACTGTACCCTGGCCATATATCTTGACGTATTTTTATTTATTTTTTTAAAAAAGAAAGAAAAATACTACATTTGCTTTTGGAATTGCACCTTGGGCCACCAAAAATGCTCTCACTGGGACGTTTATGGTCCAGTGGTTACAAATTTCCCACTCCTATGTTGTCCCACAGCAACGGCAGGGATGATGACAGGTCGCATTATGAAAACACCACAAATAATCTGCTCTAAACATGACTCCCTGTCAGCAGTTCGAGGAAAAACTCCACTGAGATTAGAAATTCCGATTTTTGCTCTGCCCCAAATGCAACGCCCCGTTTGATCACAAACCAAACCGACAGCAGAACACACGAACGTCCCCTGGCACGAATTCCCACGCGTGACACACAACCTTTTAAACTCCGTGGCTTGAAGGCATTAAAACGTACTAAATGGGTTGTTTTAAATAAAATAAACTTAGCCCCTAAGGAGGCGGTGTAGTCCGGCGAGAGCGAGAAAGAGAGACAGCACCTTCGGCGCATGGTTTCCGTGCTGGAGGGTTTAAAATAATAATAAAAAAAAAGAATTAAAAAAAACCTCCACGGTCACATTTTTTGGAACTTTTCTTTTTTAGACATTTTTTTTTGGCAGGTCGTCGGCGGTCGAGTTTTCAAGCTTTACTCACCTGCAAATCAGAAATTGTCCGTCCAAGCTTCTAAATTAGGCTTCGTGTTGAGAAAAGTTGCCGTGTGTCATGTAGAGAAGTGAAGTGAGCAAAGGTAGGCGGGGGGATGGACCACGCGGAAGTACACAAGGACTCACTCGCTCACACAAAATGTAAATACACAAAAAAAAATTATATAGTTTAAACACTACATTACGTCCGAAAGGAGTTTGGCACTTATCACAAAGCTTTTTTTTTTTTTAAAGAAACGCAGTGAGTCATTTCCGCACTGTGTCACACACTAAATCGACCCCTTTCCCCGTGCACTGTACAAATATGGTAACTGAATTGCGATAGCATCTATTTTCTTTGATCAGAAAGTCTCAGTATTTTTTGCACAAAACTCGCTCTTAAATATGTGTTTTAATCGGTGTTTCGTCGCGTAAACAAAGTCCCCCCCCCATCTAAAATAAAGGTCTGTGTGTAGGTGTGAATGTCCCCTTTTAATTGACATTTCCGCTGTTCTTTGAACCATTCGGAGTCGTTTGTTTATTATAGGCACGCTGAGAGTCTCATTTTTACACCAGCACAGTTCGTAATGACACTTCAAAAAGATGTACAGTATTTACAAGACAATTATCACACAGTGAGTAGAAAGCAACTGTACTTTTCAAAGTTCTGTTTTGAGGACCTCTGGCTCCCCCTGGTGGGCCAATAAAGACATGACCTGTGTGTGTGTGTGTGTGTGTGTGTGTAAGATATATATATATATATATATATATATATATATATATATATATATATATTATATATATATATATATATATATATATATATATATATATATATATAAATGCAGCCCTATGGGGGCACAAACCAGTGCAATCTGTAGGCCGGTCCCAAGCCCGGATAAATGCAGAGGGTTGCGTCAGGAAGGGCATCCGGCGTAAAAACTGTCCCAAACAAATATGGTATTTTGGAGCATATCTAGACGACGTTGCCTCCGGACCCTTTGGATCAAGCAGCATCAACAGCATTGAAGCTGATCGTTGGAGGCCTATTAACGTCTAATTCTGTCGTTGTGATGGTGTCGTGCATTTGGACATAAATGTCTGTAAATGACGTGAAAAGTCAAATGTAAATATTGTTCTTCTTGTAAATATTGTTGCATGCAGAAGAACAATTACAAAGATGGAGACATGCACTGGAAAGGAGAGGAATGAAGATTAGCCTGAAGGAGCTACATTGTGTCTTTGTGGATCTAGAGAAAGCCTATGACAGAGTACCAAGAGAGGAACTGTGGTACTGCATGCGTAAGTCTGGTGTGGCAGAGAAGTATGTTAAAATAGTACAGGACATGTATGAAGGTAGCAGAACAATGGTGAGGTGTGCCTTAGGTGTGACAGAGGAATTGAAGGTGGAGGTGGGACTGCATCAGGGATCAGCTCTGAGCCCCTTCCTGTTTGCAGTGGTAATGGATAGGCTGACAGATGAGGTTTGACTGGAATCCCCTTGGACCATGATATTCGCAGATGATATTGTGATATGCAGTGAAAGCAGAGGAACAATTAGAAAGATGGAGACATGGACTGGAAAGGAGAGGAATGAAGATTAGCCAAAGTAAAACAGAATATATGTGCGTGAATGAGAAAAGTAGAGGAGTAAGGGTGAGGCTACAGGGAGAAGAGATAGCGAGGGTGGACGACTTCAAATACCTGAGGTCAACTATACAGAGCAATGGAGAGTGTGGTAAGGAAGTGAAGAAACGGGTCCAAGCAGGTTGGAACAGCTGGCGGTAGGTGTCTGGTGTGTTATGTGACAGAAGAGTCTCTGCTAGGATGAAGGGCAAAGGTTACAAAACAGTGGCGAGGCCGGCCATGATGTACGGATTAGAGACGGTGGCTCTGAAGAAACAACAGGAAGCAGAACTGGAGGTGGCAGAAATGAAGATGTTGAGGTTCTCGCTCAAAGTGAGCAGGTTGGGTAGGATTAGAAATGAGCTCATTAGAGGGACAGCCAAAGATGGATGTTTTGGAGACAAGGTTCGAAAGAGCAAACTTCGATGATTTGGACATGTTCAGAGGCGAGAGAGTGAGTATATTGGTAGAAGGATGCTGAGGATGGACCTCCCAGGCAAAAGGGCGAGAGGAAGACCAAAGAGAAGGTTTATGGATGTGGTGAGGGAAGACATGAAGACTGTGGGTGTTAGAGAGGAAGATGCAGGAGATAGGCTAAGATGGCAAAAGATGACACGCTGTGGCGACACATAACGGGACAAGCCGAAAGGAAAAGAAGAAGAAGATATATCTATATATATATCTATATATATATAGACATATATATATATATATAGATATATATATATATATATATATATATATATATATCTGTAAATGATAAATCAGTAGGTTATTTTGAACAACAATGTTCTACATTTTGTATTATTTCTTTATGTATTATTTCATTAGTTTTTTGGTCATCCTTATTCCGACGGTGGGGAGGAGGGGGAAACTGGTCTTGTTTTCAGTTTTTAATTCCATGGGAAAAAAAATAAAATAAAATAAAATAAATAAATAAATATATATAATGTGAATATATTAGACTAAGTCTTCCTTTTATATTAATGATTGAATGCAAAGCTTATGCTACTTACTTGCTTACTTGGGCTTTCAACTTATAATTTGTGGATTTTTTGATCAAATAAATATTTTTCTTCTTAAGACTAAGGTTATCTTGATTTTTGATCAGTGTTTTCATTCAAACGTTTTAAAAATGTTTCAAATCTAATCATTTACCTAAATGAAGTCTTAATTTTATAATATAGATGTATATGTATAGATATAAATGTTTACATTGAAAAGCTATTTAAAAAAAATTAAATCCATAATTATATTTATTGAATATATTGATCAGTTATTTATAAAAAATATATATATCCTACAATTTTTTTACACATTTGAATTTTTTATACAGTTAATAATACAAAGAAAATTGGTATCTGGATTTATGACAAAATATATTTGACACTTATAATAAATGATTAGGATTATTAATTTCTCAAAATCATTAAAGAGCAGCAGCATTTTTTTTTTTTCTTTTTTCAACCCAATCGACGTGGAGGAAAAGGCATACTGAACTTTGGAGTGGTCGGTGGACAATCACATGGCACATACAGAGCCAGACAAGCAATGATACTCACATCCACGCTGTCGCTGAACCCGCCCCAACACAAATCGACACACAAAAAACATTACATTCAAAAATAAACATTCAAGGAATTCTGTATCATTTTGTAAAATATGGAAATGTTATATGTACAGTTGCCAAAAAAATTACATGAAAATATAATGGTAGGGTTTTTCTTTTCTGTCAATAGCAAATAAATCAAGAAAGTGACAACAAGAGTGCAATATCCAGAATAATTAAGTTTATTGCTTTTCAAGATATTAATCTTTTTTCCTCCCCCAATGGAACCTCTTTACACTAAAAGAAAGCATGTGAGATGTGCAACACATACACACACAAGAAACAGTATTTACATAATCTTGTGTCACATTAGGAAGTTTACAATAGATATTTCACTGGCCTAGATGCAGTACAATGTGGCTCTTTTTTATTATTATTTGAAATCTTGGGAATTCCATTTAAAAATAATCTACAAGAAAATGAAATAGAACAGTTTGTGGCTTTACATTGGATGAATACCTTAAAAAAAAAAAGATACCAGCATATTTTGTGCACCCCAAAGGATTTGCAGTGGACTTTTTTTTTTTTTTGAGGGGGGGGGGGGACCAAAGGGCACAATTAAATAAATCAGACCCCATCCCAATTAGCTCATCTTAGACAAACATCTGCTCATGAATTATTGAAAGCTTTGATACACATAAGCTTGTAACTTTATGCCCCCCATGTTGAATCAAATACAGAATTAAATCACCACGATACGCCTCGCTCTCGTCATAAGTGGTAATTAAATGTACACCATATTAAAACATATACACACGTGAGTATTTATACAAATTTCAAATGTCTGCTCTTCCTTTCTTCCCTTTTTTTTTCTACCACAGAATGTGCAATAATAAAAATACAAATATTGTCACACTATGAAAAATGTGGGTTCATATAAAATAATATACTGGAATAATGCGATATTTAAAAAAAAATCACGAGAAATGTAGTTTGAATTAAAGTGAAGTAAATCAAGAAACAACAAAATAAAAGACATTCATTTCACATCACTAGTTACGTGGTTTGCATTATTTACTGAAAATAAACTGACAATTTCATACTGAGAAAAATAGGTGTTGTTTACACCACGGGTTGTGATTTAAGTTCACCAAAATTAAAATTGAATGAATACATATTCATCTTCTGTTTCGCTTCTGCTCACTCAGGTCACAGGCGTGCTAACTATCCCAAGCTATCTTTGGGCAAGAGGCGGGGTACACCCTGAACTGGTCGCCAGTCAATCGCATAAAAGAACTTAAATATTACCTTTGTGAGGATAAGCAGCTTAGAAAATGGATGGATGGAACAAAAAAAATCCAAGACAAAATATGTTTGTGTAACCACCAGAAATGTGGTTTGAATTAATCAAGAGAAGAGCATTCAGAGGCAATAAATTAACGCACGAACAAACAAACAAACTAACAAATAAATAAACAGATAAATACATAAATAACTTTAATGAAAAATCATATTTTCCCCCACAACTTTTCCCCATTAAATATGCTGTTTGAATTCAAATAAATTAAGACAATAAAGTCTACAATTATATGTCTATTTTCACACTACTATAAATGTGCTTTAAATGCCAATCAAATAAAGGTTAATAAAATAAAATAAAATAATTGGAGTCAGTGGTGAGCAACAATTTGAAGCATAAGATTAGGAAATTGACTTTTGACCGATGCACAGTGAACCCGCCATCGGGTGGCAGTATTGGCCCGCGTCTTTGTTAAACTTTGTTTGAGCACAGGAAACAGAAGCGGAGGCCATTCATGGAGATTTCAGGACGCAAGTGGCCACAAATGGAGGCTTCTTCTAGGAAGAGGGAAGTAAGTGGTACGCTGAAACAATTCAGGAGAAAAGGCTGGTGGCCAGTGTTGGGAAAGATGCGGACAAAAAGGGGAGAAAAGCAGAGCAAGAAGAAGAAGAAGTATTAGCTGTGGATCATTTTGACGGTGTCCGTCTCCCGGTGTTGCTCATGCAACATGGAAGGAAGCGGCGGCGGCGGGGTGAGGGGCATCAGGCCCTTCAGAGGATGGGTGGACACGGGCGGCGGCAGGGAAGAAACGGGTGGCAGGGGGATAGGCAGCGGGGCCGCCTTCTTCCCCCTCGGGGTGGCGTCCTTAACTGTGGCAAAATCGTGCTCGTTGTCCGAGCTGCAGTCACTCAGGTCGGTGATTTCCAAATCAGAGTCTGACTCGGCGTCCCGCTTGACGCTTCCCCGCCTCTCCGTGGGGCTCTGGCGCCCAGGGCCCAGGATCGGAGGCGTGGCCCGGGGACGCTCCCCGCCCACCAGGGAGTTGCCCAGGCCCAGCGACAGACTCCCCGGATAGGACGGCGCGCTCGGTCGGCCGGGTTGCCCCCCCGGCGCCCCGTTGGTACCGTCGGCTCCTCCCCTCTCGGCCTCCCCGTGCGGCAGCAGAGTGGAGAACGGGTGGGACAGCTGAGAGAGGCTGCCGGGCAAGGGGCTGGGATAGAACTGGGAGGGGTAGAGGGAACCGGGTGGGAGTTTGGGGCAATTGTTGAGGGAGAAGGCCCCTGGGAGGTAGGGGTTGAAGCCCCACGGGTAGTCGAAGGGTGGGCTGCGGGGGTACGCTCCCAGGAGGGATGGAGGTTTGGTGTAGCAGGGGCCACCTAGTGCAGAGGATGACACAGAGGTTTAATGCTCTGAATGCTTCCTATCTACAAAATGGAGGACATGGGGACTGGGGGGTGGGGTTCTTATGACTGGTCAAAGGCTTCAAACACACACAAAGTGAAAGGATGCTCACTTGGATCAGCAACTCTAATGAGGAGGGGCTCATTTTGACACCACCATCGTCAACCCAATTTGGTTGAACATCACTCACTACAGTCCAACTTCATTCTCATAATCTTGCCAATTTTTTCCTCATAAAATTGCCACTTCATTTTAGTATAATTCACAATTTTACACGTTTTCCCTAGTCATAAATCTCAAAATTGTTCCACTTTATTCTCATAACATCATACATTATTCTCATACTAAATCTCCTAGTATTGGGATTTTTTTTATTGTAAAATTACAAATTAATTCTGGCAACTCAACGCAAATGTTTTTCTTATTAATCGTTACAAGTCTTGCAGTGTTTTGAATGTTTACGCTATTCCCCTCTTAAAATTATGACTCAATTCTTTTTTAATTATTATAATTTTTGTCAAATTACGACTATATAATATTTCACATAATGTTACCCTATCGTTGTCGTAAGATTGTATCTTTTTTTTGTAAATTGTACATTTCGCAAGATTACGATTTCTTTTTCTTTTAATTTAAATCTTACAGTCCTAATTTTAGAGGAAATCATTTGAGAATGAAATCTTAACATGAAAAAAAGTACATTTAGTCCAAAGTACAAAATAATTGCAAGTATAGTCATAATTTCATGAGGAAAAAAATGATATTCCAAGAATGAAGCTGGAACTTTGCAAGAAAGAAAGTATACATTTGTGAGCAAAATGTATTGGAATAATATTGGGAATTGAACATTGCAATTTTAGGAAAGAAAAACTCCCCTCCGCCTCCACATGAATAAAGCCATTATTTTATGATTCATAATCTGAAAATGAAGCTGGTCTTTTGAAAGGGAATCAAATTCTCGAATTACCAGAATGAAGTTGCAATCCAGTGAGAAAACTTGTAAGGTAAATGTTTAAAAAAAAAAAAAAGAACAAGATTAAAAATTTTTTAAAAAGTGCATTGATGAGAATAAAATTGGCATTTTGTCTTTAGTTAGCGTTTGTATTTCTGTGGATGGTGAAATTTTGATTTATGATTGAATTATTCTTGTCGATTGATAACATTTACCTTTTATGATAAATACTTTTTTGTTGTAACGTTCCGACTTCATTTTTGTAACTTCACCACTTTCTCATTGCTTCTATAACATAAAGAGGTGCTTGTGACCAAACATGTTTTTGAGATATGAACTGTCGCCCAGCTGATTTATTTTTTTTTGTCTCGAGTATTAAGCAACAAATTGAAATATGAGTGTTAGATGATGACCTCAGACTTCACAACGCCGATTTTCTTTCATCTCTAACTGTACGCGTAGCATGTGTGTATCTATTATACTGCTCCCTGGTGGCTATCAGGAGAAGCATCACAATGAATTCAAGCTCAAAGGAAAAAGATGTTTAACATTTTCTGGACAACTGTATAATTTAGGAATCAGATCTGTGCAAAAAAAGATTCCCACAAAACCTTTAAAATAAAAAAACGCAATGACTTTTCCATTTTGTTTTTTTCTTTTGTTTTAATTCGTTACTTTCTATTTAGTAATGTTGTTCCTCCATGTTTTTATGAAGTGCAATAAAATACTGCAATAGTAGAATGGATGAGTGGCTTTTCTATTCTTTCCAACAGGGAAAGATGATTTGAGATTCGAGTGAATTAAACCACTACACTTTGAATTGCTGTCATAACATAAAAATACTTGCGCTGAGAGGCTGTTCAATTCTTTTTTCCTCATGAGCAAACAAAAGCATTTTCACCTCCCAGCGAATCCAGACTTTCTTCCAACTGCCAAGCTACACACTCCCGCATCCCCCCCCCCCTTCTTTTTTCTTTTCCCCTCTGCCAGCCTGCTACGTTATTTACTATGCGGGCCTAATTTAACAGAGCTGAAGCATGTGTGTGAATGTGTGTGCGTGGCAGGAGTAGCTGGCAGTCACATGAATATTGAATCAGTCAGACGGGCCTCTCTCGCTTGCTTATGAAAACACAGTAATGGGCGCCCACAGGCCACAAACTGAAGCCTGCACCCTCAATTAGGGCCTTCCTGCCTGGGAAGGGATTAGGACGGCGGGGACACATGGGAGGGAGAAGGGAATAAGACCTGAGGACAAACTGTGGAGGATGAAGAAGAAGAGAAGGAGAGAGAGAGGGGGGGGGCTAGTTAGTGCATCTGTTTACACACTACCTCCCCCTTGCTCTCTTTATTTTGTGTGTGTGGAGTTCATTAAAGAGCATAGGTCAATGAAGTGATCTCTCCTTCCTTCCTTCCTTCCTTCCTTCCTTCCTTCCTTCCTTCCTCCTTCCTTCCTTCCTTCCTTCCTTCCTTCCTTCCTCTTTTAGCTTGTTTGGCAATAATATGTATAATTAATCCATTCATCCATCCATTTTCTTAGCCACTTATCCTCACAAGGGTCGAGGGAGTGGGGTGCCTAACCCAGCTATCAACCAGCAGGCGACAGGGTGCATCCCGAACTGGTTGCCAGCCAATCGCAGGGCACATCTAGACAGTCGCACTTACAATCACACTTAGGGGCAATTTAGAGTGTCCAATTAATATTGCATGTTTTTGGGATGTGGGAGGAAACCGGAGTGCCCCGGCAAAACTCACGCAAGCACGGGGAGAACTTGCAAGCTCCACACAGGCGGGGCCGGGATAGAACCCGGGTTCTCAGAACAGTGAAGCCAATCGTTTACATGTGCGCCACCATACCACCTATGTATAATTCATATTCACATAACTAACATCTCAGTCTTGAGTAAATGCTGCCATCCCTTTAATTTTCCTTCACAACTTAGCCACTGAGAGCTTGAATGGGTTAACGCAATTTTTGGTTTGTGTGTAAGTTTTAGGTTGATTCAAGAAATAAATAGAAAAAATGCAAGATGAATGCTGCTTGAAATCAATGTTTAGTTCCATCCGCGACATTTTGTGGGCAGTTATTTACTGCATCTTACGCTTTTCCTGATGTATCAGTGCAACACCGGGCCATCTCCCATTTTTAAGGTGTCAGGGCTGGTAAAATCAGGCTTCACCTGCCATAAAACGTCACCAAAAGTGAGGTTCAGGGATTGATAGAAAACACAGACACAAAGTGGTGCTTTAGCCTTTGTGAATCTTGTCTTTCATCATTTTTCATACTGCAAGATAATACTGGGACTTAGACCACTTCTTCTTTTCCTTTCGGCTTGTCCGGATTAGGCGTCGACACAGCGTGTCGTCTTTTTCTATCTAAGCCTATCTCCTGCATCTTCCTCACTAACACCCACAGTCTTCATGTCCTCCCTCACCACAACCATTGACCTTTTCTTTGGTCTTTCTCTCTCTCTTTTGCCTGGCAGCTCCATCCTCAGCACCCTTCTACAAATATACTCACTCTCTTGCTTCTAGACATGTCCAAACCATCGTAGTCTGCTCTCTCAAACCTTGTCTCCAAAACATCCAACTTTGGCTGTCCCGCTATAATGAGCTCATTCCTAATCCTATCCAACCTGCTCACTCCGAGCGAGAACCTCAACATCTTCATTTCTGCTACCTCCAGTTCTGCTTCCTGTCGTTTCTTCAGTGCCACCGTCTCTAATCCGTACATACATCCGGCCTCACCACTGTTTTATGGACTTTGCCTTTCATCCTAGCGGAGACTCTTCTGTCACATAGAACACCAGGCACCTTCCTCCAACTGTTCCACCCCGCTTGGACCTGTTTCTCACTCTCTCGCCTCTGGGCATGTCCAAACCATCGAAGCCTGCTCTCTCGAACCTTGTCTCCAAAACATCCATCTTTGGCTGTCCCACTAATGAGCTCATTTCTAATCCTACCCAACCTGCTCACTTTGAGCGAGAACCTCAACATCTTCATTTCTACTATCTCAAGTTGTGCTTCCTGTTGTTGTTGTTTCTTCAGTGCCACCGTCTCTAATCCGTAGATCATGGCCTGCCTCACCACTGTTTTATAGACTTTGCCCTTCATCCTCGCGGAGACTCTTCTGTCACATAGAACACCAGACACCTTCCTCCAACTGTTCCACCCCGCTTGGACCTGTTTCTTCACCTCCTTACCACACTCTCCGTTGCTCTGTATAGTTGACCTCAGGTATTTGAAGTCGTCCACCCTTGCTATCTCTTCTCCCTGGAGTTTCACTCTTCCCCCACCGTCCCTCTCATTCATGCACATATATTCTGTTTTACTTTGGCTAATCTTCATTCCTCTCCTTTCCAGTGAGTGCCTCCATCTTTCTAATTGTTCCTCCACCTGCTCCTTTGCTTTCACTGCAAATCACAACATCATCTGCAAACATCATGGTCCAAGGGGAATGCAATCTAACTTCATCTGTCAGCCTATCTCTTACTACCGCAAACAGGAAGGGGCTCAGGGCGGATCCCTTATGCAGTCCCACCTCCACCTTAAATTCTTCTGATACACCTACAGCACATCTCAACGCTGTTCTGCTGTCCTCATACATGTCCTGTACTATTCTAACATATTTCTCCAGCACACCGGACTTGCGCATGCAGGAACGCTCATATGTATGGCACGGTTTTACGCCGGATGCCCTTCCTGACGCAACCCCCTGCATTTATCTGCGCTTGGGACCGGCCTACAATTGGCACAACATTTACTGAATATATTTCCTAAAACAATTAAGTATTTATAAATATTTCAAAAACATAATAATTATATGCACGCACACAAACATATAGAAATATAGTTTGTTCTGTGACCATGCTTTGTCACCGGTGCCCCCAAGTTTCCCACTGAGTTCCATGGGATTCCCACCGAGATGGGAGTGAATTTCACGAGTAATCACATGATTAGGCATGAGCAAGAGTCAGGGGGAGTGGGCAGGAGCAGAAACTATGGCAACAAAATCACCAGGAATGGATTGTTTTGTTTTGATTGTTGTCATCCTAACTTTCAAGATATTTAAAAAAAAAGAGCAATATTGACCATGAGTAAAAAGAGAAACAAAAAGAATGGGAGTCCGATTCTGAAAATCTTTGGTCAAGATTGTGAAGGAATGGGATTAAGCTCTCAGGGAGTGGGAGCCAAAATCCACTCTTGCGCCAGCTTCGAAATTGTGCACCCCTACATATAAATCCCCAAGACATACAATAAAGCCAGCAGCATTTATTGCACCCATAAAACTTCAAACCACTCTGCTACAAAATAACAAAAATGGAGTCAGCCCACTCTAATTCTCAATGGCTTAATTGCTCAAACCTGCCTGCATCCTCATTGGATGCTCACTCGCTCGCTCCTCACCATTTGCCCCGGCGGTTGTTGTATTTCCTACTATGAGCCGCTAGTTTCCTCTGGCTATTGTTTCCCATATGCCACACAAGTTTGCTCACCTGAACTCAGGAAAGGAAATGTGTCCAGTCGGAGCTTGTCTCCTTCTGGCCCTGGCGCTGTGCTCCCTCGATCAAAAAGGGAGGAGGTTCGGCCCGAGTCTGGTAAGCGAGGAAACAGGGACTGTATGGTCTACACACCGAGAGACAAGGAAAAATACACAAAGGAATAAGAAATGTGTTTCCTCCAGCGACAAGTATTTTTTTCTTTTTTTATTATTTGAGTAAAACTACAACTGAAAAATCTTGTTTTGACACAGAAGAAACAAGATGGAATGCTATAATAAAGTCATCCTTTTTTCAGCATTAGGTACCATCAATACCATAATTTTATGGTATTGATGTTATTATATTCAAAAAAAGTCTTGATGATATAAGTGTGAGGTCAAAATTCCAGGGGTAAAATTGATGGCAATCAGATAATTGTTAAAAAAAAAGTAAACAAAAAAGACAATTGTTGAAAAATGTAATCTATGAAGTTGTAGTTTTACATAAAAATAGTAATCATAAGGAACAAAAAGCATACCTGTACTTTTAAAAGAAAAAAGTCAGATTTTTTTACACTTTGCCGCCAAATAGATATTTTGAAAAACATTTCTGAATTTTTTTTAGTAGAGAAACTATGCAAGCTTATTGCTGCCACACCCAAAAAGAAAAGTCACTCTCACGTTATAACGTGGTATACTTCACTTAATAATGTGGATGTTTCATGTTAAAACATATGTTTCACGTTATAATGTGGTTAATTACATGTTATTACGCGAATCATTTATTCATGTTATAACAATTGATTTCAGATTATAACATCAAACGTTTCATGTTATAACATGAAATGAAGCACATTATAACATGTAATTTATCACATTATAACATGAAACATATCACGGTAAAACCTGATAATTCAACAATTTCTCAAGAAAAACAGTTGTGTATTTTTGGGAGATTTTTGTTTTTTCCCCCCCAAGAGAAAGGTACATACAATATTCCAGCAATGAGTTGTAATTTGTGTCTCTGGACACTATTGTTCAGCATTCTCTCACATGAACAACATCAGTCATTTCATGCAAAGTGGCATTGGGATCTTCCCGAGAATTAACCCCGCAGTTTGGAATAAGGACCAAAAATGTTTGCGCCGTTCCCACAGAGATGATCGTGCTCCTCCTCGTGTTGATGGCGAAGCGTCCTGCAGGAGCGTGATGCAAACGGGGATGGAGCGAAGGCAAGGACGGAGATACAAAGTGCTGTCATGAGACGGCGGTCGAGGAGGGGAGGACATGTTTGAGGCTACAAAGGATAAGAGAGGAGGAAAGCGGGAAGATAGCGCGGCCCCGATTGAGGACGCACGGGAGCAAGATCTGAGGGGGTGACACTCATTCAGGATGTAGGGCGTAGAATACACGAGGGAGAAGGAGACGAGGTGAAGCAAATGGAACAGATGAATCCTGGGGACAAAGGGGGGATTTTTGTCCCCCTTCTCCCCAGATCAATAACCTGTGTCACCCCAAGTTTGAAAGGCAAGACTGTACTCCCCGAGCTGCGAGATCTGCGTTCGCTTAACAATCCGCATTAACGACCCGCGCCATTGATCTGATCTGACGCGACCCCGCTTTCATTTTCGATCGATGACACGCGGATACACCGCCGAAGACGGGGGATGAGAGAGACGACGGGATCATGTCGTCTTTGGGGGGTGGGGAGGGGGTGGTTTAAGGACGACTCAAAGCCGTCTCCTTGCGACCTTAAGCATGGCACAGACAAGTGACAGATGACACTGGTACTGTACTTTTAACATGAAAGCAGTTTTTGAGATCACATGGAAACTTTTCTGCACAGAGGCAGTTTAGCTCATCAACTGACTTACAATTCTTTCACTCCCAATTGAAATGAATGGAAATGCTGTGAATCCATTCCAGCCCCACCCCCCCAAAAATACACTCACAAAATTTTTTTAAACATGTTCAAGAAGAAAAGCACCCTACAGTCCTGCACTCCATAAAACCATACAGCAATGACGTATTCACTTAGAGTTTAAAGAATTCAACTTTTTTTTGCATCATTATTCAATATTTCAATATCCATTGACATGGTGCTCCTTCTTGAGTGGATGCCTTGGCCGATAGGGGGAGCATAATACAGACATAATACACAAAGAAAAGTTGCACAACTCTGATGAAATGATTAGCTGGTTCTTTTTTGCAGAGGATGAACACTATATGCTTGTGAGTATTATGTCTGTCTATGTGTGTTGCTGCACTTATTGTGGTTAAATTATTTTCAGGGTTATAACTACTGCAACATTGAAACTACATACAGTAGTTCTGTTAGTCCGTCTGTCCCATGTTAGCATTGCGCTAGCTGAATTTTATAAGTTACGTGGCTCGGTTAAATACATAATGTGTATTTCCCTTTGTTTTGTTTAAACTTCAATTGCAAATGACAATGAACAGCTTGAAGCAAGCACTCAGCCTCTTAATTTACATTTTTATTTTTTTACAATTGTTCACAATCTGGTGGTTGCTGGAAGTTTGCTGACACCGTTTAATGATCAGAACTTATGTTTGCTCACAACTAGGAAAGAAATTCTCTGTATGAGGGCTCATATCCTGAAAAAGGTGTAAATCAGGTCACCTGTATGTTGAGGTACCACAGTATTTCCAAGCAAAAATGCCAAAACAGCTAACGTTGTTAAATTGTGAGAAGGAATCAAATTACTTTTGGTTTATAAATTCTTCACTTTGATCAGGTACCAGAGAATATTAAATATCTTGGTTTTGACCAGGCAAATTAATAATACATACAGTACATCAATCCTAAATGCTACCCACATTTTGTTCTTCGATTGAATTCTAATCCAGTGAGAAATAATGATTTAAAGATGCATCGTTAAAATATCTCATTGTCTGACTTTTTGGGGGGTGGGTCAAAAGTTTGATCTTGAACAAAACGTCATACATTTTAGTTGTGATCACATCAAAATTGCCAGGAAATGGACTTTTACAATGACGTTTTCACTGGAAACTGTTGCCATTTACAAATGCATAGTTTCTTTTTATTGATAGCCATTCTCATACATTCAGGGAAGGCCCAGCAGGTACTTTCTAACTGCAACGGCAAAACTGCATGACATGAATAGATTTTTGTTGGAATTAAGTCAATTTTTCAATTTAAAAAGACAGCATGTCTGGTTTCACCAATTTTTCCCCAGCTTCTTTCATGCTAATGACACAGCATGTAAATGACTTTTATTGGCTGCGGTGAAACACGGTCGACTGCGAAATGCCTGCAGTACCTCTGGGGTGCAGTCGGGTGCGGTGGAGCCTCCGTTGAAGTGGTTCTGGGCCAGGAAGAAGGGTGAGTTGGCCATGTCCAGGATGGGATAGTTGACCAGCACCACCTTGCTGAAGTTGAACTTGTATGTGAAGCGCTTCCCTTTGGTTTTGTGCAAAATACGCTTATTGTAGTAATACCTGTAACACAGCAGAGGCAATCGAATGAGGAGGCTAAAGGATGAAGGAGGGGAAGGCATAACGACACGGGATAGAAATCAGTAAACAGAGCTGCGAGGGAAGTGCTATGCTCATTTCCCACTGTTTTAAATACATCTCTTCCCTCCTCGAATCAATTTGTGTCTCAATACTTTCATTCAATACCGCATGAGACATATTTAATTTGATTCTGTTGCTAGGAGACAAGATGTCAACATGAGAAATTCTATTAATTTTTTTTTTTTTTTTTACATTTACAAGCATGTTCGAAAAAGCGATAGACGAGGTAGTTCTGCAACTAAATTGCATTCATGTTTTAATGCTCTGTTTTATTCTTCAGGAATAAGCCCAATAAGTCCAGAGGTGCCAGATTCTCCCGACTACATCACTTGATGTGACCCGCAAAAGCAAACGACTTCCCATTTCTTGTTAAAACACCAACTGAAAATTGTCTTCACCTTGAATAACGTTGAAAAACTGCAAGCATTTTTCATTCCAAATCCCCTTTTTGAAAGTAAACGGAATCATTGTTGAATATGCTACGATACTTAATTTCTGATTTCGAAACTATCCATCAGTTTGTTGTAGTATAAAAAAATCTGAAAATAAATAATATATAATCCATTTATATCGGTTAAAATTCATAAGGCCGCTCCGAGGGAAGCCATAACTACAATGTGGACTGCAACTGAATGAGTTTGGCACCCGTGTTTTTGCCAGTGAATAATTTCTTTGAATCTGTAATGAGAAGTAACGAAGGTGTTAAGTGGAAATCTACTTGAATAAAAGTGTACATTTTACCTTGTAAATGTCGTCCAATCAAAGTGAAGTTTGGTAAAAAATAAAAATAATGAAGCCAGCAGTTTAATTCTGAACACCGCCACTGGAGGACCTAATTCGGACATTATCAGTCTTCTGATGTAGTTGGATCAATCAAGTCGCAAATAAAATGAACTCTCTGTAGTTACATCATGCATTGGGAGTGTCCGAAAAACTAAATCGTGAGGGGACGCGTGGCGGTCTTTATCGTAATAACCCTGGTGGGCTTGTTAGTTTCCTGTGCCACCACAGAAATGTGTGTACATGCCGTCTGGCTTAAGTGAAAGACCCCGACACTCAGGTGGGAGTGTGAAATCAGTAAAAATGCACAATTTCAGTCACTAATTTAGTAAATGTGGGCCTTTCTTTATTTGAAAGTATGCACAAAGAACGCTAAGCATTAAAACACCTCATTATGCAAGACATCAACCCACAAGGAGCGGCACGTATGTATCAGCGCCCCAACATGCGTTTTGCTTGGCGTGGCAATCGCGCAGTGGCCCTTAATTGAGCAATTAAGTGAGGCTAATTAAGAAGGCTAATTGTGGCCCCAGCCAATTCATAACAATTAGACTCTGACGACAACCCCCATTAAGAAGAGGCCACGGAACCCAGGAGGCAGAAGGGGTGGGCACAATCATTTATGATAACTATGCATTTAGGGGTGCTTGAGATGTGTTTAAATTAAACAAGTTTGGAGAAGTCCCTGAAACTTCAGGTCAAACTCCTTACTGACTTTGTTTGTTGCCCAACTCCTCTGTCAACGCTCAATTAAGATGGCTGTCGATAAGGAGGAACAAGTGAGGAATATTGACGTTCCCCGAGCAGAAGGTCCAAACTTTATCTCTTCATTTTTATCATCCATGTAAACATGAGGTTCCCGCATTTGCAGGTCCAGTAAATGTTATTCTGGGGGAATCCAGAGCTACCGACCACTAATAGGTGAAAATTTCTGTTATTGAAAGATCCACCCATTTTCTGAGCCGCTTATCCTCACAAGGGTCACGGGAGTGCTGGAGGCCATCCAAGCTATCATCGGTCAGGAGGCAGGGTACACCCTGAACTGGTTGTCAGCCAGTGGCAGGGCACATGAGGACAGACAACAGTCACACTCACAATCACACCTCAGAGAAATTTAGAGTGTCCAATTCATGTTAATGAATGTTTTTGGGCTGTGGAAGGAAACCGGAGTGCCCGGAGAAAACCCAAGCAGGCACGGGGAGAACATGCAAACTCCACACAGGCAGGGTCGGGATTTTCCTTCCCACAAGAGAGGGAATTAAGTACGTACTGTAAAAAGTCATAGAAGAAACACAATATAGTGGGAGCACGAGCAATGAAGTGTGATATATGAGGTGTATACTCTATTCACAATGTGGTAAAAGATGCGGGACGGCACTTGTGCGTATTTAACTCGGGATATTGGGGCATTCTCTATCACCATCTCAATTTTACAGCATTTAGATCGAGTGACAAATTTTGTCTCGCGTCACAAGCAAAAATTATCCACCAAGTCGGTAAATTCACAAGTTGGTGCACTGCAGGCGCTAATGTACACAGAACTAAGTTTTATGACAGAAAGCCAAAAGCTGCAGTTACAGAAAATCAAGTGGCGTAAATGGAATTAGTTCCAAAACCTAACTCCACCACAACAATGGGAGAGCATTTTGGATTCAAGCCAGATCAATGCGGCCATCCCGCTCACACCAAAGATTTGAATTTTTACAGCAAAAGGGTTTTAAGGGACAGACAGAAAGATGGGGTGGTCAAGGGGACTAGGGGTGAGAACCTCAGCAGAACAATAGTGAGAGAGTCTAGAAAACAAGTAACATTACAAAAGTGGCATCAAATTCATTTTTTTGTATTTTTTAAAATCATTAGGCTATGTGAAATTTTTGTTGTAGGCCATCTGTCTCCCAACAGCGTACATGAACTGTACCAGTCTGTACTTTGTTCATGAATCCCGGGCCAGATTTTCCTCCAATTCGCCCCTGTCCGTGCATGACACGGTCATTGAATGAATGGGATAATTATATCAAGTACCTTAGTGCTCTACTCAGCTTGTCGTAGTTCATGTGAGGTTTGCACTTCCTGATCCCCCACAGTCGAGCCACCTCATCTGGGTCCTTGATGACGAACTCGCCGTAGTCGCCCTGCCATGCGATCACACCCTGGTACTCTTCCTTCTGCAGCAGCTCCAAGATGAAGTGCCACAGCTGGATCTGCCGCGATCCCGGACTCGACTCCGGCTTGTAGGCCCAGTCAGGGAAGGCGAACCCTGCGCGGAGGGGGAGCAGAGAAAAGAGTGGAGGATTTAAGAGGCCTGTCGTTTATTCCGTCAATTGCCGCTGGGAACGAAGAAGTCACCATCCAGATGAGTGATGAAGGTGAGGGATGATGTGTTTAATATCACACCACCTGCCTGCCCTGAGCTACAGTACGTTAGCGAGTGCTTGTGCCCTCTGGGCTGCACAGATTGCTCAGGTGGGTGATGACAAGACTCTGGCAGAGATGTGATTGATGCTGCGGCCTGCACACACACACACAAACACACGCACATACAAGCCTTAAAGCTGATTTTTTTGCACATCACACACACAAGGACCCAAGTATTTGTACTCATTTGACAGTCAAAGTCAATATAAAGATGGACTTGAGGGCAGACCTCTGCCAAGGATCAACAACAGTGATGACTCTGCTCTGACTTAGGAAGCAAATAAAGCAGTCGAAATTATGTATTTTATTATTAATAAAAAGACCTGGAGATCAAGAACTAACGTCGCGTTGTTTCTTTTGGACAGCAAACTAGTTGGGAGTGAATTAACAGTCAATTCAGTCCCTTATTTGTAAACAGCCTGCCTGATCTTGATGAAAGTGATCTAGCAACAAGTGACCTGGCAATTAATTTTGTGACAGCACCAAAAATATTAAAACTGAACAAATCTGATGACTGATATTACATGTTAGATTACTTAAAACATACGTTCATCCATTTTTTGAGCTGCTTCTCCTGACTAGGGTCACGGGAGTGCTGGACCCAATCCCATCTGTCATCAGGAAGCAGGGTACACCCTGAATTGGTTGCCAGCCAATCGCAGGGGACATAGAGACAAACAGCTGGACTCACAATCACACCTTAGGGGAATTTAGAGCATCCAATTAATGGATATTTTGGAGATGTGGGAAGAAACGAGAGTGCCTGGAAAAAAAACCATGCAGGCGCGGGGAGAACATGCAAACTCGACACAGACGGGGCTGGGATTTGAAACCTGGTCCTTGGAATTGTGAGGCCAACACTCTAACCAGTCATTCACCGCATTGCCTTATTCAAAACATAATGGATATATATATATATATATATATATATATATATATATATATTATATATATATATATGTTTTAAAATGAAATGAAATCAGATTTTAAATTTACTATTTAGATAATATTAAAATGCTTTGTATTGTTTCAAATTAGGTTGAATATTTTTGAATTATTATGCCTTGCAATTGACTGGCAACCAGTTCAGGGTGTAGTCCGCCTTTCACATGTAAATCAGCTGGGATAGGCTCTAGCACTGCCATGACCCTTGTGAGGATAAGCAGCTCGGGGAATGGATGGATCCATCGATCCATCTATCTTCTAACTCTTATCTGAGGTCTAGGTGGGATGGTATTAGCTTTCTTTAGCAAGGTCACCCAGATTTATCTTTCCTCAGCCACTCCATCCAGCTCTTCCAGAGGTATACCGAGGTGTTCCCAGGGCAGCCGAGAGACGTAATCCTTACAGCGTGTCCTGGGTCATGCCTGGGGTCTACTTCTGGTGAGATGTGCCTAGAACACCTCATATACGAAGCCTCCGAATCAGATGCCCCAGCTACCTCATTCGGCTCCTCTCAATGCGTAGGAGCAGAGGCTCGACACTGAGTCCCTCAGGGATGACCGAACTTCTCACCCTATCTCTAAGGGAGAGGCTGGCACCCAGCGGAGGAAACTCATTATGGCCGTTTGTATCTGGGATCTTGTTCTTTTAGTCATGACCCAGAGCTCATGACCACAGGTGAGGGTAGGAAGATAGCTCGACCGAAAAAGTGAGATTTTTGCTTTACATTAGCTTCTTCTTGACCAGAATAGACTGATACAAAGTCCGCATCAGTGTAGACGCTGCACTGATCTGCCTGTTGATGTCCAGTTCCATTCTTCCTTCACTGGTGAACAAAACCCAAGATACTTAAACTCCTCCGCTTGGGGCAGATTACATCTTGATGAAGCCAACAGAACCACATCATCTGGAAAAAGGAAAATGCAATACTGAGGCTACCAAACCGGACCCACTCTGTACTTCTGCTGCGCCAAGAAATTCCGTCCATAAAAGTTCTGAACAAAATCAGTGACAAAGAGCAACCTTGCATGAGTCCAACAGTTACTGGAAGAGAGTCAGACTTATTGCCGGCAATGGGGACCAAACTGTGACACCGGTTATACAGGGACCGAACAGCTGTAACAGGGGACATGATCAAATGCCTTCTCCAATTCCATAAAACACATGTAGACTGGTTGGGCAAACTCCCATGCACCCTCGAGGACCCTGTTGAGGATGTAGAGTTAGTCCACTGTTTCTTGGCCAAGATGAAAACCACATTGCTCCTCCTGAATCTGAGATTCAACTTCCTGATGGATTCTCCTCCCCAGCACCCCTGAATAGACCTTACCAGGGAATCTGAGGAGTGTGATCCCACTGTAGTTGTAACACAGTCTGCCAAACCAGAGGGACTGTCCCTGATGACCACACGATGTTGCAGAGGGGTATCAACCAGGACAGCAATGTGGTGTCGTGACCCGCGCCCGGGCAAGGGAAACCTAGATCCATTTTTTGTACTTGTCATACAGGTTTATCTTGCTTTGTCTGGTTCCACACCTAGGACCCTTTTATCATGGGTGACCCAACCAGGGGCGTGAAGTCTCCTACAATTTAACTCCTACGATTTTTGAGACAAACAAACCCCTGCACCACGATGAGGTGATGGGTCAAGGAGGGGGGAATGGATGGATGTATTTTTAAATTATTTGTTTTTATTCTATTTTACAAAATGTTTTATTGTATACATATTATAATTTGTGAAAATGAGTCCAAATGATTCTTTGTCGATATGTGCCCTCCAATTGGCTGGGGACCAGTTCAGAATGTACCCCGCCTCTCACCTAGAGTTTGCTGAGATAGGCACCAGCACACCTGGGACCATAGTGAGGATAAGTGGTAGGGAAAATGGATGGGCATTTGAAAATAATATAATTTTGACATTATGGAATTTAGTAGTATTTACTCTTTTTTGACATTTTGTGAAATTGTCTAAAATTAAATTTTACCTTTTGTGTGTAACATCCCTTAATCCTGACACAGTATGTAGCAAATAGCAGTAAGCGTGCCATTGTTTTTGTTGAATACAAACTGAGTTACAGTAGGTAAGTAAGTTCTTGAGTGAGCGCTCGTGACGTGCACGTGGATGTGACTGACGTGAGCGTGCATTTCACTGACATGAACATTGAAGAGCCAGAGATATATGCATGCATGAAATTCATAGACATGGGCATGTGAGTGTTAGTGAATGTGAACATTACTGATGTGTGTATGAGCACTAGTGAAATTAACATGTGAGCGTCAATAACATGGGCATGAGGGCTAGTGACATGTTTAAGTGGTGTTTATAAGAGCATGAGGTAGTCGTGCATATGAGTGTTTGACTAGTGTTTATAAGATCATTTGATCAGTGTTTACAAGGTGGTTTGTCTCGTGTTTATGAGAACCTTTCAGTGGAGTGTGTGTGTGCGCGTGTGTGAGAAAGAGCGAGAGAGAGAGAGAGAGAGAGAGAGAGAGAGAGGAGAGAGAGAGAGAGAGAGAGAGAGAGAGAGAGAGAGAGAATATTTGAATAGCAAGTATAAGAACTAATCCTGAATAACATCCTTAACTCCCCGCATATTATGGTGTGCACGCTTGGCCACTTGGGTGCAGTGTAATACAAACATCCAGAAACTTTATACATGAGAAAGTAATCTAACTTTCATAAAGCAAAGACAGCTATGTGGTTGTTTTAGATACAAGTCTAATTCTGTTTGTTTTATGCTTAGCTTGAGAGTAAATTTCAATTGGCAGTCGCGATGAACAGCTTGAAGCCTCTTTTTTTTTCAAGACATTACTGCTTGCCAAAATGTGAGCTGAGTTGAGTTCACGGGATTAACTGTCCTCATATTTCAAATAAAATTTTTGCTTCAAAAGCAAAAAAACAAAAAGCTACAATTGCGCCTATATTTGGGTCACCTGTATCTCAGGACACCACTGCTCATTCACTTGTATACATGATACCTTGTGTTGGTTGTGGTTTAGTGTATGTTCCCAAAGACAAGTGTGAGTGTGAGTCAGGTGTGAGACAAGTGAGGTACACACCTGGCGTCCAGAGTGCGGGCACTGGAGGTAGCAGTAGATCGCTGACGCAGTTACAGTCCATGCCTCTGCAACACCTAACGAATAAACATGAAAAACATTCATCAGTCAACAAGTTGAGAACGAAGAGTACATTTCATTTCAAGGTTCCAAAGGGAATTCAACACAGACGTGCAGCAGGAAGGCCAAAGAACACAGGCGGATAAGATTCTGAAACGCACCTCGTATTGACGAGTAACGCGTCAAGGTTATGTTTCTTATAGCGATCGGGCGTTTGATGGATGTGATCCCGTGCCGCCACCTGAGGCCCAGCATGATGCAATGCGTTGGACATCCACAGCCTGGTGCGCATCGATAAACAGCAAGGGTGCAGTTGAAAAGCACGTTAAAGTTTAATTCGACTTAATCAGGTGGAATTTTCCAGTATTTTTGCGTAAAGTCGGGCTGCATATTACACGCAAAAAGTTAGAAGTGTTTTGTTTATTTGACACATATTAAAAACACAGCATCATGTTCAATATGCCGAGAGGAACTTTTGGAGTGCAAGAAAAGTTTCTGTCGAACCCGAAACAAAGAAACAAAGAATCTTGCCCTGGAAGATAATTGCAATTAGATACTTTCACACCAACATTTCTGACTTAGTTACGACTAAATACTAGACTTTACACCAATCTGATTGACTTAATCGAGGGCTGCCGAGAATTAGCATATGTGCTGATCGACTGATTGGGTTTAATTTCATAATTTGATGATCTGATCATGGCATTGATTGGCTCGGCAAAAGATATTTACTCCGCATTCCCATCAATTACAGTATATTTGAATCCAAATTCTAGTTTATTTTTAGCTTTGTCACGTCAATTCTCAGAACAGCAGCTGCCAAGTGGCAGGAATATCACTTAGCCTCCACAAAAAAGAATAAAAAAGCATTAGCTTATTTATCCCCATAATGTACATTTGACATGACAACATAGTACAGTAAGTACCTAAACAAACACACTATTCCCAGTACACTTCTCTAAAGACTCTTAACTGACGTTACTAGATTGATGCCGATTGTGCTCCATGAAGAAAACTCATGTGAGGATAATCAACTCAGGTAACGGATGGATTGCAAACAAAATAGGGCGAGTGAAACATTAGCATTTGCATAGTTCATAATGAAATTCAACTGTATTCCCTAAAATTTGGCTTCTACCTAAAATTAGATGACATTTTTGCCAGTGAGTCTGTGGAATTGTTTTGCAGTGAATCATTCCAATCAAACTAAAAAGCAAAAAATAAAAATGTACAAATTGAAGGACATGGAACACTGGCATCTCTAGATATTGCCATAAAATCTACATGGGCAGATAAATAATTATACAAGGAGGGGCCAAAAGTAGATTTATATATATTTTTTCCATTTTATTAAATTTATTTTTTTGCTGGCATCTTTTCCACTTCTTCCTTCCTTTTTTCTTTCTACCTTCCTTCCCTCACATTTGCTTTTCTCTCATGAATCCAACCATCCTTCCATTCTTTTGTTTAAACTTAACTTTCTTCCTTCCTTCATTGCTTCCACATTTTTTTAATCATACAGCCTTCTTTTAGTAGTAGTTAAGTTATGAAAATGTGGACCTTTGTTTATTGGTGTGTATTCTACATTTTAAAATTTGATACATAAAAGCAAATAGGTTTAGTCATTAATTAAGTTTCAACCAGTCCTAAAATATGTTTTTTTTTTTTTTTTTTTTCTGAGAGCAGCACATTCGTTTTTATACAAACACCAAGAAAATTCCGGTGAGAGCAGGCTCAAAAGTAACTGTTGAATTCCAATTAGTCGCACTGCATTTTTTTTTCACCCCGCCAGCAGGTCTAAACGAGGTAGGGGGTGTTAGCGCCATGTAAATCAGTGAAATGCTAATCATAATACTAATGATGTTGCAAGCAAGGGAGGATTTGGACTAGCGGTGCAGTGGGCACATGGCGATTTTTCATCAGGGTTGTTTTACAAAAGATCACATGAAGAACAAGAAATGCCCGCGCCGCTGCTTTTTCTACTGGTGCACTTCTTTTTTTTTTTGCTATCTTTAATGCTGCCCTCTGCATCGCTGCCTTCGTGCTTCTTCTCCCTCTATTTAATTATGCTCTGTGAATTTGGGATTTTTCCCTCCAGCATTGAAATAGAATGTGAATTATTAAGGTGTGTTTGTATAAATTATTATTGCTAACTCCAGGCACTTCTCTCTCTCTTTCTCACTCCCTCTCTTTTGAAACAGTCTCCCTCTCTCGACCCGCTCCTGGCCTTTGGATAGTAGCAACTCTCTGGCTTGCTTTATCTGTCGTGTTTTCACGCTGCTCATCTCTATCTTTAGATATGTCTTTGGCTTCTTTCTCTTCTTCTTTACCATTCATTTTCATCCATCCATTCATTTTCTTATCCGCTTATCCTCACAAGGGTCGCGGGACTGCTGGAGCCTATGACATCTGTCAACGGGGAGGAGGCAGGGTACACCCTCAACTGGTTGCCAGCCAAACGCAGGGCACATCGAGACAAACAGCCGCACTCACAATCTCACCTAGGGGAAATTTTGATTGTCCAATTAATGTTGCATGTTTTTAGGATGTGGGAGGAAACCGGAGTGCCGGGAGAAAACCAACGCAGGCACGGGGAGAACATGCAAACTCGACACAGGCAGGGCTGGGATTGAACCCGGGTCCTCATAACTGTGAGGTCAATGCCACCGAGCTGCCCCATTCATCTTTGCATTTCTAATTTATTTTGCACCATCCTGTACATAAAAGTGTGTTCAAAGTCCAGTCCGTGTTATTTCCAGGCCCAAAGAACCCTTTTTAGTGTCCCATGGCATATTTTGAAAGTAAAATAGCTTTTAGGATTTATGGATTTTTGGAAACCCATCCATTTTATACAATACTTGTTCTCATTTTGGTGGCCTTGGGGCAAAATCCCTGGATTGGTTAAAAGTCAATCTCAGCAGAATACCTACAGACAAATAACCATTGACTTTCATAATTATGGACAATTTAGAATCCTCAATAAACCTAATGTTTTTGAAATGTGGGAGGACACAGTACCCGGCAAAAACCCCAGAAAACCTCTCACGGCTGAGATCCAAACCCAAAACCTCTAGCACACATGCTAACCACATAATCCACAGTTAAGGCCCATTTTCAATCCATCCATTTTCTACACCGGTTGTCCTTATCATGGTTGTGCGTTAGCTGGAGCCTTTCTAAGGTGACATTGGGCAAATTGCAGGGTACACCTACACTCTGGACTGGTCACCAGTCAATCTCAGAGCACGTACTGACAAACAAGCATTCACACTCACATAGACTATTCGTTTTCAGCCAACCTAACAAGCCTGTTTTTGGAATGTTTGAAGAAGCCGCAATTCCCGGAGTAAAGTCAGGGAAATCACCCAAATGCCACACAGGAAGGCAGGAGCTAAGATTTAAACTCAGAACCTTGACTGTGACAGACTATTTTATCACTCGCCCATGGTGCTGAAATGTGATGCCCTTATCAAAAAATATCAGTTGAGTGATTAACAGGAAAGCAAATGATTGAAACATTTTTCACAAACAGTAATGATAACATTTGTAAAGACAAATGCAGACTCTGCTCATCCTTTAAACAGCCTAACACATTTTTGTCACTTTCTGTAAAATTAACTAACAAATTCAATCAAACATTTTAAGAAATTGAGCGCTGGAATTGAAAACTGATTTATTGTACATCTATGTTGCAAAGAGTCCACCCACTTCAGAGCAATAATGGGGGTTGTTGATGTGTTTTTATTTGGAGTTGTATCTGCAGTGTTCCCAATGCATTTGTTTGCATGGAATAAAGATCTTTTTTTTTTTTTTAAACGAGGAAATGTTTGATTTCAGACTTGACCCTGAAAGGATCACCTACCAGACAGACAGAGAGAGAGAGAGAAAGAGAGAGAGAGAGCGATGCCAGAGCATCCTATATTTAAAAAAAGTAATAAGTTTGGACAACACTGCAGCCTATTTACTGCTCATTTTCACATGGCAACTGCAACCCAAGGCCAAAATGTGGCCTTTTGCACATATCAGCTAAAAGTAGAGCCCTCCATGAAAATGCTGCTCTTCAAGCCCAGCGTCCAACCAAAGGCCACCGCCTTGAACAAAAATACGATATGCTGTGCGTTTGAGGTTGAAACAAGTATGTTTGCTCTTCCCAGCGGACCACAGGTCATCACTAGAGTGCCACGCCTTTCGTTTTCTGCATTTCTCCCACTTCTCCTCTCAGGAAAAGTCCATCAGGGTCTCACACCGGCTGCACACCCAATCCAGGTGAATCCTCCTTTTCCTTGAAGCCGCCATCTACCCCTGTGCCTTCTCAGCCTCTATCCAATCACCGCCTACCCTTCTCACGCCACCCCTCAGTGTGTTTGGCGTCAGTGCAGTAATTTTCCGTTTGATTTCGGAGGTAATGCATTTTTTACAAATCAAAGAGGAAGCAAGGCAACCCCCCCTTCCTCCCACTCATTCACTCCATCCATCCATCCATCCCTCACCCCTTCCTCCGCCCACCTCCACCCCCACAGCTCCCTGCCCAGGGCCAAAGAGGAGATAAAGGAGCCCCCATCATTTCCTTGTTAGTTTTGATTTGGGCAGTGCAGGGCTTTCAAGTTCCCCCCCATCACCCCCAGAAACATTATAACTAGCAGCCCAGGGAATAGCGCTGCTCATGCACACTCGCGCCCACATGCACTCACTGTTACTCACACGCCATACACACAGACTGGAAGTATACAGCACCGTACAAATGTGCACATATTCAGGTAGCCGACAACAAATAAAGACGTAGAGCCCATCGATAGTGACTGAATCAATATGGCCAGAGAGCACTTTGTTTTGCTAAAAAAGACACCGGTGCACTGATAAAAGACCACAAAAGCAAGAGTCGGGTTTATTGGAGAGCGGGCGCGCGGGACGTCACACTCGAAACAAAGGGGGCCTTTCTCAACCCCTGAAGACGGATCACACGTTGACAGTGTACAAAACACACTGGGTGGGTGACCTGCAGCACCGAGGGCCACTGTGGGCATTATATCTTGGCCCAGCATGCAACACTAGATACTTGTACAACCACTGACAAAAATACCTCACAGGAATTTATACAAATCAACTTCTTTTCCTTTCGGCTTGTCCCAATTAGGGGTTGCCACAGCCTCTCATCTTTTTCCATCTAAGTCTATCCTGTGCATTTTCCTCTCTAACACCCACAGTCTTCATGTCCTCCTTCACAACATCCATCAACCTTTTCTTTGGTCTTCCTCTCACTCTTTTGCCTGGCTGCTCCATTCTCAGCACACTTCCACCAATATACTCACTCTCTCGCCTCTGGACATGTCCAAACCATCGAAGTCTGCACTCTCTAACCCCTTCTCCGAAACATTCAACTTTGGCTGTCCCTCTTCTTCTTTTCGGGAATTTATACAAATAAAGCAGGAATTTACAGATCTGAAACAAATATACTGTAGCTGAGGAAAGTACATTTCGCATAATCCTGACTAAAACAACTACACTTCAAGCAAGTACATTTCTGGCTTGATTTAAAAGTGTGGCGGCACGGTGGAGCAGCTGTTAAGCGTTCTCAGGACCCGGGTTCGATCCTGGCCCCGCCTGTGTGGAGTCTGCATGTTCTCCCCATGCCTGCGCAGGTTTTCTCTGGGCACTCCATTTTCCTCCCACATCCCAAAAACATACAACATTAATTGGAGACTGTAAATTGCCCCGAGGTTTGATTGTGAGTGGGACTGTTTGTCTCTATGTGCCCTGCGATTTGCTGGCAACCAGTTCAGGGTGTACCCTGTCTCGTGCTCGTTGACAGCTGGCACAGGGTCCAGCACTCAGGGACCCTTGTGAGGATAAGCGGCTAAGAAAGTGGATGGATGGATGGATGGATGGATGGATGGATGGATGGATGGATGCTCAAAGTTTCTTGAAAAACAATCATCCTCTAGCATGTGGGCAAGGAGAGCTACTGCATCTATTATTCTCAAGACAAAATATTTAGCTTTATGAATCACCTTCCTCCCAAACAGGTCTGACTAATGTTGGCTTTATCAAGTGGGCCCAGTGGAAGAGAGGTTAGTGGGCTAGTAGTTTGAAATGGAATGTATTCAGTTGGGGTGGAGAGCTCGCAATGAGGCAACATGACTTGCGTCTCGAGTGTTGCTGAAAGAAGGCGAGAGTGACGGGTCACGTTATAAAAAGATGGAGCGGCGATTCCTGTTTGCAGCACATGAAACAAACTCTGTGCATGTGTTTCATCTTTTTTTTTCTGGGGAGGGCGGATGGAGCGGGGTGGTTGCCCCGTGTAAAAAGGGCCGATTGAGACCCCCACCCCATCTTGTCTTTTCTTGCCTCTCGCTCCATCTTTCCCCCTCTCCTCTGGTTGTGTTCCTCTCCCTGGTTAGCTCTGACACACTGCTGCGCCTCAGGCTGCAACAACACAGGGACTGTGCGATGTGCGTTTGTTAGACTAGAAGTGGAGACGAGGAAGATGAGGAAGGAGAAGAGGCGAGCCAAACCTGCCCTTCCATCAACGTTGCGATATGGATATACAGTTTTAAAATGCAAACAAATAACGTCCATTTTCACACACACACAAAAAAAACTTGAAGTAGGACATTTTGAGGATGACAAAAAGTTCCATGATCATGTAAGTCAGAACAAAAACCATTGAAATCCCGCTAAATAATCACAAATAATACGAAAAGTGCTGTCCCGCTTGTCATCGTTTTTAACCAACAATGTTCAACAGTTCTGTGTCATTGCAGATCAAACAGCCCCATTTAAAAGTTTGCAATACTCAGATGTGTAAAATAACGTTTTCTTTTCTTCAGTGAATGGTTATTAATGATTTTTTTATGTCTGAACATGCAGCGCGTCACATTGACACGTGAGCATTTTTGACGTTCCGGAGAAACAAACTGAACAGAATATCAAATAACAAAATAACTCTCTAAAAATTATATTTTCTTTTTTAAGTAAAGGAAAAATAAAAAGGCACCAGAACAACTAAAATCCTTTAAAGAAGTATTTTCTCCAAGATTTTCCATTGGGTCAATTTTACCCATAACATAATAAAAGGGTTAAATGATTCATGCAATGGATGAAAATGTCACTCTTAAATTGTTCCAAATGCTCATTACACAATTCTGGAGGCACAATCTAATGAGATAATGGATCAAAACAATTTTTTTTACAAAAATAGCTCAAAATGCTCGAGAGATGGTATTAGTTTTTTTCATGATAAGATTAGTAAATGTGATTTTTTTTCTAATTTTGAGGATGGCGGGCAACTCAAGGATTTATTCATCAGGGATTTTTAAAGAAATTATATATATATATATATAAAAACACATTTCTGAAACTCAGTTTGGCTAATCATACAGTATATGTTTACGCTTTGGACTAGTTTGGTGGCATTGTTGCGCCATAGCACAAACCAAAATGTAGGAGTTTCTTGATTTTATGGATTTCAATAAGTAAAGGATAACATTTTCTTTTCATGCTAAAGTAAGAAAAGTACATTTGTGGGAGTGTCTTTCATTGTAGATGTGTAGAATTTTTTAGACTACCTTGAGCGACATGTCAAGTTTTAGCACAAGGAAACACCTTTGTTTGTGAAGAATCTTTTACTGTAACATTCATTATAGCCCACAAAGATGTTGACTAAAAAGACTTGATTGTGTGTTTTGGAGTAAAAAAAAAAAAAAAAGATGTTTTTTTTAAGACTAAGATGGCTGAACCCCCCCTCCCCCAAAATCTTTTGGGGCGAACATTTAAGAAGAAAGTGATTTACTGCCCAGATAATTATCATTGACATGATTAAGGTTCAAGGTTGTAGGAGGTGTGGTACTCGAAGGGAAATTTGTTTATTAAAATGGGCTTTCAAAAAGTACATTTTGGAGGCGAGTTTCAAATTTAGACTTGGGTTGGGATAATTTAGCATAGAATAACTTTTATATTTATTTATATATGATTGCTATGAGTTCCATAAAATGAAGGTGATTTTGAGATTTGTTAACTTCTCTGACAACATTTTTTCTTTAAAGTGTATCTACTTTGCAGATAACGTAGCAGCTAGCTTGAAATCTAAGTGGAGGCAGGGCAAAAGTTTGCACCTTAAACAATATTTTTGATGACAATTACTATCAGTTACATGAAATAAAAGTTTCAGGTGAGTTGTGTTACCCACTACGAAATTTGCGATTGTATATTTCAAGCATATTCTCGGGGACTCCTTTCAGCTCTAAATGGGTGCAGCTAGCTTGAAATGTTCAGTGGAGGCAAAGATTATATCGAAGTTCAGAACATATTACATATAATATTTTTGGAGGACAATTGTTGTAAATTTCAAGGAAATTATCCCCCCGCCCTCCAAGCACGCACGTTTACCTGGACGAAGGAGAACTCCCAGCAAGTTTTAAAGAGCACCTGCGTGGCTAGAGAGAGCAGGATGTAGTATTAGTATTACATATGGTACTGAATGGAGGGGGACCAAATAAATAAATAAATAAATAAATAAATAAGGAAAAAGTGTGAGGTTGTAAGAGGATGAAGAAGCAAGTATCAATCGATAGGGTTAAATTATTCATCGTCATTAATTATCGATCGCTCTCAGTTGCCGGGTCTCGTCCGCCTCGCGCCGGAGTTGAAAGGCGGGAAAGCGGGCTTTATTAAAACCGGCTCGGGCCTCATTGTTTCATGTCCCGCGGCTAAAAAAAAAAAAAAAAAAAAAACCTAGCACTGGAGTTTAGTTTGGCCGAGCTATCACGATCGCACCATGTTTGTGCTTTTTTTTGGGGGGGGGGGGGGGGCTGACGCGCGCGTGCACGCCGTTGACGGCGTCTAGCTCCGATCGATGAGGGATCAATGGCTCGCGCGGACTAATAGCCCGAGAGCGCCTTTGATCTCGCGGATGAGAGATCAAAAAACGCGCGCGGGAGAGAGCCGGCGAGCTGACCTTTGCGGGTGCACTCGCGCACACGCATGCGCACTGGAGAGATGTGTCGCGGCAGCGCAGGGAAACAAACCGAGAAACGTTCTCTCGTGGTGCTTTCAAGAAAGCTGGGAACTCTTACGTCCTGACTTTGGAAAGCGCGTGGAGCCAAGTAGGAGCAAACATATCGATGATGGACAGTGTACCCACTTATATCGTTGGGTTGACTGTTTCCATAGTTATAGTGGCCACGCGAAAATTAAAATACATACATTTTAAAAATGTAAAATATGTGAGTCTTCCTTCTACCAGATATTTTTATGACATGCCACTGAGTGACTTTCGTGGGGTGACATTTTTGGATGAAAGGTAGAAAATTTGGCTGGAAAAATATATACTTTTCCACATAAAACAAAGGGGATCATTCAACACTATTTTGAGAGCATAGTATTTATAGTTTAAATACCATGAAACTGGCCCTCATCCACTTGACAATGTACTAAATTACTCACCATAATTTCAATACTTCTCTCTATAGAATAGTTCTTCTCTTTTATAAGAGATAAGAACCTGGGACATCTGTTGCCATTAAAAATATAACCATCAGGTACATTCCAGACCCACCCACAATAAATACTGTAGGTGGAAACCTGTGATCTAGGGGGACGAGTTATAAATATTTTATGTAGTAGTTTTCCCCCTGCCACATAATGTCAACATTTAAAATTGTTTGTTAACCACATTGTGAATGTGTTTAAACACACATTTGGGACTGTCAATTATTTTGTTACTAAAAACATTTGTGTCCAGCGACTTCAGTAGACATACTCATATAGTGTTGCAGTTGGAGGGCAGACTAAATTTTTCAGGATTTGGGAGCCCAATTTCTAGTACTTGGCCATTTTGGTAAGCAAAGGTTCAAACAGTGCATAATGTGAAAGGGGTTTAATTTAGCATACCACATCCTGCTATATTGTAAGTTCTCCCACTTAGAAATCATGGAGGGGTCTGAAATTTTCATCGTAAGTGCATGTCCACTGTGAGAGACAGAAAAATCCAGAAATCACAATGTATGATTTTTTTAAACGATTCATTTGTGTGATACAGTTGCAAATAAGTTTTTGAATGCCCGAGAAAACCAATGTTAATATTTGGTACAGTAGACTTTGTTTGCAATTCCAGAGGTCAAACTTTTCCTGTAGTTGTTCACCAAGTTTGCACACACTGCAGGAGGGATTTTGGTCCACTCCTCCACAAAGATCTTTTCTAGATCAGACAGGTTTCTGGGCTGTTTCTGAGAAACACGGAGTTTCAGATCCCTCCAAAGATTTTATATTGGGTTTAGGTCTGGAGACTGGCTAGGCCGCGCCAGAACCCCGATATTCTTCTTACGGAGCCACTCCTTGGCTTTCCTGGTTGTGTGCTTCGGGTCATTGTCAGGTGGAAAGTCCCAGCCACGACCCATCTCCATTGCTCTGACTGAGGGAAGGAGATTGTACCCCAAAATATCACAATACATGGCCGCGGTCATCCTCTCCTTAATACAGTGTAGTCGTCCTGTACCATGTACAGAAAAACACCCCAAAGCATGATACTACCACCCCCATGCTTCACAGTTAGGGAATTTTTCTTGGGATGGAACTCACCATTTGTCTTCCTCCAAACACGGTGAGTGGAATTATGACCAAAAAGTTCCATTTTGGTCTCATCTGACCACAAAACGTTCTCCCATGACTCTTATGTATCATCCAAATGGTCATTGACAAACCTAAGACGGGCCTTGACATGTCCTGGTCTCAGCAGGGGAACCTTCTGTGCAATGCATGATTTCAAACCATGATATCTTAGTGCATTACCAATAGTCACATTGGAAACGGTGGTCCCAGCTCTTTTTAGGTCATTGACCAAGTCCTGTCGTGTAGTCCTGGGCTGATTCCTCACCTTTCTAAGGATCATTGAGACCACACGAGGTGATATCTTGCATGGGCTCCACTCTGATTGAGATTGACTGTCATGTTTAGCTTCTTCCATTTTCTAATGATTGCTCCACCAGTGGAGCTTTTTTCACTAAGCTGCTTGGAAATTTCTCCGTAGACCTTTCCAGCCGTGTGGACTTGTCCAATTTTGTCTCTGGACAGCTCTTTGGTCTTGGCCATGTTACAAGTTTGAGTCTTACTGATTGTATGGGGTGGACAGGTGTCTTTATGTAGCTAACGACCTCACACAGGTGGCTCTGATTCAACAGAATACATGGAGTGGAGGTGGACTTTGAAAGGCGGACTAACAGGTCTTTGATGTTCAGAATTCTAGCTGATAGACAGGTGTTCAAATACTTATTTGCGGTTGTGCCACACAAATAAATCATTTAAAAAAAATCATACATTGCGATTTCTGGATTTTTTTTTTTAGATTATCTCTCTCACAGTGGACATTGAAAATTTCAGACCCCTCCATGATTTCTAAGTGGGAGAACTTGCAATATAGCAGGGTGTTCAAATACTTATATTCTTTACTTTATTACGTACCATTTGGCAGGTAACGTCTGCAGGACTTCACATAATTTTACTATTTATGTACATTGAAGCTAACGCTATGCTTTGAGTATGTGAACGCGACATTACGCTGTACATGAATCCTATTGGCAGATGTCTGGTTCACATCTTTGCAAAGCGGCCTGATTCTGATCTGAGAATACCAAACACCTCCCGTGACGCATATTGTGGAACACATGGGAGGGAAAAATAATCATCTCTGAACTGTCACTGCAACCAAATCCTGCCTTAACCCCCCCCAAACACACTTCTAATAAAGCGATGCTCTGACAACAAGGGAACCATCTGTTGTTTCCTTGGAACAGATGAGTGTCCTGTGGGCTAAACTTCACGCCTGTAGAGCATTGTGTGTGGTATGTGTGTGTGTGTGTGTGAGAGAGAGAGAGAGAGAGCGAGAGAGAGATCTTATTTTGATGCAAATTCAAGGGGGAGTCACCCAAAAAAAGTTCATTTTTCTTGGCCTTAGCAATATTTATAAAATGACTACAAGATACAAACTGCACTTCCAGTAATGTACTGAAAGGAACCTACAGAAAGGTTGTAGAGTACAATACAATATTACGGGTATATTACAATTGATGTGAGGTGAAAATGGAATTTAAAATGCAGTGGTGGCTTGATTTGCACTTGTGCTTACATCTCAAATCATATTTCTCCAATGTAATGAATGTAAACATCATTACTGTAATCGCTGCCCAATCATTTGGGTGAGGTTCCAGACCCCCACGCGGTATGTGAAAATTCACAATATAGAAATCCACACTCGGCAAGTTTTTATTGCATTGAGACTTGAACTTTTTGTAAGGTCTTTAAACAGCTATAATGCAAACCAATTTAAAGGTAAAATATATTGAGAGAAAGCAAGCGCAACGGATAACAAAAATATCATACAAAGAGCTCCAAAAATAGAGTAACTACTGTAATAACATTTACCCCACAAAAATATGTGATAAACCAGGACCATGATCAATAAACTGCGATATACTGAGGGTTTACTGGAAACCGTTTCAGCCCCACATTGGGTTCCTTCTGGTGTCTGCGCCCTAAGGGGTTAGGCAAATCCAGACTTTCACTACTGACTCAGTAAGTTTTCATATTATTACTCATTTATCAGAGAGGATAAAGAATGTGCGCACGTGACTATTATTATATTTTCTCCTCGTGATGCTGCACCGGTTATGTTGAAACATCCATTTATCTTCTCAAGTTAAGAATGAGATCCTATCTTTGGTCTACAGTATGAGATTGAAAATACTATTCCATCCACACACACACACACACACAAATGCACAACCAAACGCGCGCACACACCGGCGCTCCCCCCTGCGCTGGCCTCTCTAAGTCGTCGAGTTTCTCCCTCGATCGCTCTCACTTCCCGAATTAACCACTCAAGAAGTCACCACTGACTCAATCAATAGCTCATCCATAAAACCTACTATAATCGCTCCCCGTGCGTGTCCTCCTCCCGCTGACACTCCTCTTCCTTGCTGCTACTTTTTTTCGACTGTCCAGTCCATTTTTGAAGGTGGTGCCATCTTAAAGCAACCGATTGTCAAAATAAAATGCATAGTTTCTTCCAACACCATCCATTCATCCATTTTCAACACGTATTATCCAGGTTAGGGTCCGAGGACGCTGGAGCCTATCCCAGATAACTTTGGGCGAAAGGTAGACTACACCCTGAACTGGTCGGCAGTCGGTTGCAGGGCACATACAGTACAGACACGGACAACATTTCACATTTCACAACATTGAACCCACCCTCCCCACACCAAAAATAACTCTGCCAGTAATAATGGTTTTTTTTTTTTTATAAACTATGTGAAACCAATTAACTCCATTATTTCCCATGTTGATGGGGGGGGGGTGCGGGGGATATGAATCCATCAGCATCCTGTGATGGATTTTAGTCAACCCAGGAGGTTCCACTGTATACATTTTGCTGTCTTCTGTCGGAATCAATGCTAGACAAATTTGTTTTAGTTTCGTCGGAAAAGCTTACGGGATCGGACGGAAACAATTTTGGTTACGTTGTCATTTGGGGTGTTTTTACATCTACTTCCACACTCACGTCTATCGAATCAGCAGCAGGCAGTAAAGCAGCGGCGACATTCAATCAATTGATCAGAGATGATAAGAGTATTGATCTTACGTCAGGGACATTTACCAACAATTTAAATTGCATCACTCGAGTGGCTCATTAGTTCCTTAAGCAGATAGACACATAATTTGTAATATCCTGAAAATATAGACCCCACATATGCTGAAGAAAACCAAAACAAAAAAAACAAAAAAAAAAAGACATATTTCTTCAAGATGACCAACAGCACACTGGGCACAAAAAGAAACCGATTACCGAGACTGACCTGTAAGGGACAGCGTCGTGCCACAGGGCTTCCAGACTGGAGGAAAATAGACTAAATAGAAGCTCACCTATCTTTTAGTTTATTTAATGTTCATATTACTTGTGAATCATTAATTGGTCACTCCAAACTGTCTCTCGGTATGATTGTGAGTACAGTTGTTTGTCTCTATGTGCCCTGGGATTGGCTGGCAACCAGTTCAAGGTGTACCCTGCCTCCTGCCCATTGACAGTTGGGTTGGCTCCAGCACTCCAACCCTTGTGAGGATAAGTGGCTAAGAAAATGTATCTGATGGAAGGATTACTTGTGAAACCTTATGGAAAAACTCAATGCAAGTAGTTGCTCCTTTGTGTCTGGCCAAAGCACACTTCCTATTGTTCTGTTTAATTTCTAAACGTGCAGTCCGTGGCTCTGTCCAACTCGGTGCTGACAACACACATACTTATTCATTCATCTTCTGTACTGCTTATCCCTCACTCAGGTTATGGGTGTGCTGGAGGATTGGCCATTAAAGTCTGATTTACTTATAACATACCCGCACAACAGGATAATCTCTTGGGATAGTCTTGAAACATATCCAAGAATCACACTTTTCATCAGGAAAATGAAAAATGCAAAAATTTGTCCTGATTATCAGAATTTGTACACACCCCACAGCACAGGATATCTTTTTACTGGACTTTTAGAATTGCTAGCCCATGACCATATTCTGAGCAAAGAAGGGAGGAAATTACCCTTAACTCCCCCCACCACAGGATTATTGTTTAGGATAATCTTTGGAGAAACTGATAAGAAGGCCTTACTCAACTTTAATCATAACAAATTTGGCCTGATTATCTGTATGTGCACATCACACTTTTACGAGTGTCAGGCTTGATGTTTTCCAACAAGATCAGGGAAAGGGGAAAAAAAAAAAAATCACATTTGACACAACCCAACCCGCAAGATAAACTTTTGTACTTGAGACATCCAACAACAGAGCCTTTGCTGACTTTGATCAGGAGGGGGAAAATGCTGAAATCTGCCGTGATTATCAGTACTTGCGGATCCCAGTTTTATGATCATCTCCATCGACCGTTTTTGCACGCAGATCGGGAAGGCAAAAAAAAAAAAAGTCACACCTAACTCACTTCACCACAGGATAATCGCTTGGAGTTAGATTTTAGTTACATCCAGAAATCAGGCCTTTTGGTACTTTGATCAGAAGGGTGAAAAATACATTCATCTGACCTGATTATCAGCATGCATGAACCACAGTTTTACCATTGCTGGAGGGAAAAAGAAATCATTCTTAACACTCCCCACACTGCAGATTTATCACTCAGAATAATCTTTTAGAGACATCTGATAGTCGGGTCTTTGTAGAATTGGATCAGAAGGGAAGAAAAAGCCTCAAATTTGGCCATCCTTTTAGCATGTGTGTAAACCCATTTTAGCAACATAAAGTTCTTTACATTATATTGACTGCTCAAACGCACAATGTCCTTTTCCTCTCAATGACACACGTGCCAGTCTATGAGATCACCAGAGTCTAAACCAACATTGTGATATACACATTTAGATTTCCCACGCTTTTTCCCCCCACTGCTACTATTTGTGCATCCTGCATGCTGCTGAAATCCTTGCCCGGATTGCGTTCTACCCCGAGACATCAATATTGTATTATCTCATCTTTAACTGGGAGACATCCATTGTTTGTACAGGAACTTAAAGATGGTGTATTACCACCACAAGACACACACACACACACACACACACACACACCACACACACACACACACACACACACACACACACATGTGTCAGGGAGGTGAAAAAATAACTGAATTTTAAAAAATGCTAAGGCCTCCTCTGGCCGCTTCTTTTATTTCTTCTTCTTCTCTGCCAGTCCCAGCAAAGTCTTTGATTCATCTGTACAGTTTGATCTGCGAGGGAGCGAGTTTTGTAAACACATTTTTCGCGATCATATAGCCACGGGCAAGGGGAGCGCCGGGCGCTGAGGAGGAAGGAGGATAAGAAGAGTACGAAGAGGAGAAGAAGGAGGGAGCCAGGAGAGAGCGACGTTTAATGATGGGGGAGAGACAGACTGACAAAAATGCAAGGATGTGTGCATACACACACACTACTGAAGAAGCTCAACTTGGCATTTTTGGTGCACTCAACAAGACGTGTCCACATGATAAAGGTGGGACGTCAAGGGTGGGAAGACAAGAAAACACACACTTACACACACACACCACACACACACACACACACACACAACACACACACACACACACACACACACACACACACTGTGGAGCGCAGATTGATAGTTTTGGCTCCAGCCAAGCATCACAAGGGGTTGACGAAATGTGAAGCAACGATGACACAAAAAGCAGCAAGCTCTGGGAGAAGGGGCGGGTGACATCGCATTTCCTAATTACGTCAGTGGAGATTTATGGCCACGATAACGTGACGCCGTTCCAAGCGCAGAACTCTCACTTTATGAGTTAAGTGTTGTTGTCCTGACAGCACAGTGGAGCTGTGGTTCACACATACTGGTAGGCCTTGCAGTTCTGAGGTTCAAATATAGGCTCAGGCCTCTTGGTGAGGAATTCATGTTCTACCCCTGCTTGTGAGGGTTTTCTTCAGGACAAGGCATTGAGGAGTAAAAATTGTCCATCGGTGTTAATGTGAAGTCTTGTTTATGTGGCTTTTGACTTTAGGACATTCCCGGAACATTCGTTCAACTTTGGTGACCATACTTCATTTGGCTAGTTAGCTCCTATGACACGCTACTGAACTGTCTTTGTACTTCTATTTTGTGTTAGTTTGTTATTTTTTGTGTTGTATTGTATTGTGTGTGATTAAAATTGTCTTATAAGCACTGCAAGGTCTGAGGCTTTATTATATTTTGCCGGTTCGACCGCGGGGATTTACTCTAAATTCACACGTAACAATGCTGATCATTGAAATTATAAATGAATAGATTTGCAGTCCTCCATGGCCTATCTTGTACTGTGTATGAGTTCCGATAATTTGCCACATAGTGAAGGATGAATAAACGTCCTTTTCATGCTAGTTTTGTAAGTATTGTATAGCCCCAGTTTAAAAGAAAGAAAAAAAACAAATATGCTAAAAATTTCTTTCATTTCATTCCTTAAGGATGTGTAATAACCAGATGCCCCCATACCCTTGCTTGTTCCCATAAATAAGCCCATTTTGTGTGATCTTCACTTCCTGTGGGTGGAGTAAATAAATAAACCATTGCATATGGTTTTATATAGTGTATATGGTCTATCTATATGCACTGTGTGTATCTCTTTCTCTTTCTCTCTCTCTCTCTCTCTCTTTCTCTCTCTCTCTCTCTCTAAAACACCAATTATCAATAAGTCAAATACAAAAGTCATAACATCTCCTCACATCTTTAAAATATGTCCGTAATTATTCAGCTTCATTTAATGAAAAAAAATACAGAAGTCGCAATTATAAATAATATTAACATTTTGCATTGTGTTTAGCTGATGCTGGCCCTGCTGCGCATATCGGCCTTCCCTTCCCTCCACATTGTGTTTGTTTTCCTAAAAGAACGTGCACACAATTCCCAGATGTCTTTCGTTAAAAAAAAGAAAAAAAATCACTCTTCCTTTCATTTTTCCCTTCCCTGCTTTTTTTTTAAACTTTTGTCTCCTGCTTTTATGTGTAAAGATTTATAGCTGCGAGCGGAAAAGACGTTGCATATGTGTACTGCAGTGTTTCCTCTTCATCTCCTCACTTCTCTCTTTCTCTCTCTCTCTCTACCTCTCTCTCTCTCTCTCTCTCTCTCTCTCTCTCATTCTGGTGTCCTGGGAATTGTTGCGAACGTCCACACACTGCAAACACCCGGCGGCCCAGTGCCATCGATTTCTAATTAGACGGCGGGATAATCGTTGCAAGGAGTTGGAAAAAAAAGAGAGGAGTGGAAAGAGAGGAAGAGTGTGTGATGGTGCTAAATAAATATATAAACAAATTAGAGGGAAGCATAATTGATTTTTTTTTTTTTAGCAAAACACACATGATCTAGTAAAGGAAGGAAGAGCAAGGGGGAATAAAATAGTCAGATAATTAGGTCCCGAATATAATGATGAATATAGTGAAAATTTCCAATAAGGCAAGCGTGTGATATAGTTACATAAATATATGAAACAATGAAAATGTTATTTTATAATGCTGTAAACACTATTACAAACCTAAAAAAAAAAAAAAAAAAATCACCAGCTCAATGTAGTCAACCTTGTCTTAAGTAATATTTCTTGGCTCCTCAATGCCAATTTTGTACAGATTTTTGCCTTACTGTAAAATAACTATGTATCTAAACAGATATAAAATAACAAAATCTGGCATTGCTTTCAGTGACTATCTGAATTGAGAAGTCATAGCTTTCCTCATAGAGCTTCATGATCATTCCAAATTTTCAGATGAAATCCATCCATCTATCTAGCTACTCATCCATTCTTCTTCTCCTCTTCCTCCTTCTCCTTGCAGTGCGACATGCCGGGGTTTGTTCAGGCGAGCTCGTTTACTTTAATTAACGTTTCATCATCCTCGGAGCAGGAGCGCGCACCCAAAGGCATGGTGGATGCGCACGCTTTCATGCTCTCCATCCATTCATCATCATCCTTCTGCTGCTCCGGGCTCTACACTTCTCATCTTTTTTTTTTCTTCTTTTTCTTCGGCATGAGTTGCTCAGTGCACGTCGTCGCCCTGCTCTCCGGCCACTCCGGCGTATGCTAGTTGTTGATTCAAAAAGCCGATCTTGTTCCTGCTACTTTCCTTCTTTCTCCAGTAAATGCATCCAAGCCCAAACGGAACACTTTAGGTAAAGCTCCAAAATCTAATCAACAGGAAAATGGGTCACTTAGAAAGATAAGATTTTTCATTCATATTTACACATTCAGTATTTTTCTATTTTTAGTATAGTTTATTCAAACTTGGATTAGTGTTATAGTAGACCAAAAAGGATATCTGTTGAAGCAAAAGGCTGAACAACTACTTAATGGCTCGATCAATTTGCTTGTAAATGAATTAGTCTATTTTATGATCTATAGATCGTCTGGTATTGTCCTAGCGGGAAAGATGTGTTTAACTTTATGAGAAGGTCAAGGTGTAGTCCGCCTTTCACACAATGTTAACTGGGCTAGGCTCCAGCACTCCCACGACCCTTGTGACCCTGGTATCTGTCAAGCAGACCAGGAAAAGCTCATCCATGCTTTTATCTGAAGTAGACTTGACGATTGTAATGGTCTTCTGACTGGACACCCAAAAAAAAAAAAAATAATTATTTTTTTTTTAAGGAGTATTAAACGACTGCAGCTCATTCAGAATTCTGCAGCTCATGTTTTAACCAAAACAAAGCGGTCAGAGCATATAACTCCAATCCTAAAGTCTTTGCACTGGCTTCCAGTCAGCTTTATAAAAGATTTTAAAGTTCTGCTACTGGTCTATACATCACTAAATGATTTAGGTCCTGAATACATGAAAGAAATGCTTACGGAATACAAACCGACAAATGACTGACTCAAGTCATATAGTGGACGCAGAGTCCGAAGCAAACATGGTGAAGCAGCATTTAGCTATTATGCTGCACACAAATGGAATAAGTTGCCAATAGAGGTGAGGTCAGCCCCAAGTGCGAATGTTTTAAAATCCAGGTTGAAAACTCTTTTTTCCTTATGCTTTTTACAATATATCCACTTTTTGTTGTCATATTACTTGGACTGTATGCAGATGTGTCTTTTTTATCCTGTTTCAAATGTTTTATCGCTTTGTTTTCAGATGCCTTTGTTCAAGTAAAGCACATTGAGTTACCTCGTGTATGAAATTCACTATACAAATAAATTTGCTTTGCTTTGCTTTGTGAGGATAAGCGGCTCAGATAATGGATGGATGGAAAGAAATGCAAAAACAATTGAAACTGCTTTAGTGTAAATAGCAACAAGAAATGTGAAAAAGGCGACCCTTGAATTTTCAGTCTTTGGAAGGAGTAGTTGAAGCCCATTTCATCAAAACTGGGACATGTCTGCCATTTGTCCATGTTGGACTGGGCCGCTGCATTAGCGGCACAGAGAAGCAACTGATGGGACGAAAGCGACATTGCAACCTTTGGAGGTAGTGAGGGGAGCTACCTGTAAAAGCACATTTCTACATCTTTTTCCAGATCGCATAAATAGCACTGAGATGGGCTGGGGTTACTGTATACAGTCCAGATGGAAAAATAAATAAATATATATATATTTGACAGCAGTGTCAGAATCCCCTTTTACATTGCCTGAAGAAAAGTTGCCATTTTCTCAGTTTTTCTGTCACAGGGACGCACACAAAATGGTTTAAGTGATGGTGAACGGCCTGGCAAATTCCCACCACTGCACCCTGAACCGTTTGAAAATGCTCAAGTTTTGCATGTCACTGTTCGGAAGGAAAAACTGCTGACGGAATAGATGGATGGATGGATTACCATATTTTGCTGTTCACTGGACGGCTCAGTCCAAAAACTGTACAGTGCGACCTTGACTTATGAGTTCCCAAATATACATGTTTTAGAGTAAGAAGCTGTCGCTTAGTTGGTATTTTTCTTTGTGAGGAAAACCGAAATCTGAGGGACAGTGAAAGACAAATACAAAATGAGAAGACTCATAAGAGCAGTTGTTGACCACATCTCACATATGCATGGCTCGAACCCTGCGGCAAATGACGTTGAATGCGAGTGCCTTTGGAAGTTGTATCAGAAGCAACCTTTGTTCACTTTTTGATGTCTCACTGTTCTATATTACTGACATTGAATTAGAGGGGAAGAAGAATGATATTTTTCCAGAGTTAGTATCACATTCATAACAGAGCCGGGACATGATGAATACTCGAAAACAGGGACAGTGGTGTGAAGTTTATCACTCGACAGCGACTAATCCCTTTAAAGTTGATAAAACAGATGTTATGTGAAGGCAAAACGGCAGCGAGGGTGTAATAAAAACTGTGAATTCAGTTAGATGTGCTCCAGTGTGGTCGCGCACGCAGGCGGTGGTCGTCGAAGCACTTTTTAAAACACTTACAGTGGTAACCGGATTTGAGGCCTGGTGGGGTTAAGAGCTTGATGAAATCCAAGAGGGCGCGCTGGGAGCAGAGTGGTGAGCGCTCACATACAAATTGCCAGCGATAGACACACCAAGGCAAGCTCGTGTGAACCTTAGATCACAATTATACCCCCCCCCAAAAAAAAAGACAACACCTGGAACCGACTTACACACAAGGAACCTGCCTTCATGTTCAACACTTGCGATTGTCAGTCACAAGCATTTTCTGAAAAAATCGGGGATGAAAACTCACCCTAAAGTGACCCCCCCCCACCACAGAATAATTGCTGACTTTGGGAGGGATTCAATCAAATTTGGCCCAATTGTTAGTATTAGTTTGGTCATGATATCAAAATTCAGACTTTGATACTATAACTGCTTGAAGTACTTTGATACAGGTTCTGAAATGATACCATGCCAAAAATCTCAAACATGAGCAAAAAGCAGTGGAGTGAAAATTTTTTTTAAAAAAACCCACCTTTCACACCACTAACCTTTATATTTTTATTAAATGCCTGCATTATCATGTATGATGAATATCTGTTTGTATGTACCATATAATTTTTACATACAACATACATACAACATATGTATGATACAGAATATGCAGTCATTAAAATATTCCACCACCCTTGCTTCTTCAATTTCCTGTTCATCTTAATGCCTGATACCGCAAAATGGATTTTACCTGAAAGAATACAAAAACTTAATTGTATTATTAAATATGATTTTGGAAAACAAATTGAAAAAAAAACTATTAAAATTGCAAGCTTGTTAGATAACAGGTTTTATATTAAACTCTTCTGAGCAATTTTTTTTATCATCGTCAAATAAATGCACTTTAAATTGGACCAGAAATGTGAAATGAACAACAAACTAACATTGGGTCTCATATTTTCTTTTGCTATCTACACATGATTTACTTCCCCAATACATATTACTGTATAAACCCTTAGTGTGCAGTGTTTGTGTAGTTGACCACATTTGATTTCTCTCCTTGTAAACGTGCACCCACTCGGTTGGCGACCCACGCTATTTTACATGGGTGATGGAGCCACGACATGCAAAAAAAGTGGACCTTCTGGTTTCTTTTTGCATTCGTGAAGATTTTTCCCTGTTTCTTTTTTCGAGCTAGGTTTGCTAAACTTAGCAAACTAGATCAGTGAATTTGTTAATTGCGAACCTCAACGAGATGGGGTTCCATTCTACGGTTGTCCGCCTTAGGTCCAACCCCACCTCCCACACCCCAAACAAATTCTACATTGTCTACACCAAAGTCCTGGCTTTGGAGGTTGATTTAAAAACTAAATTTCTCACTGTCTTTTTGCTCTATTTATGATGAATGTGTGTTCTATGTGCACCTCTGTCAAGTCTCTAATATCTCCCATAATGGATTTTTCCTGCCGGAACAACAACTAGCTCATATTGTACACACAATACAGCCAAAAATTCAATCTCTTCCTTCATGCTCTTTCTCACACACATACACATACACACACACACACACACACACACACACACACACACACGCATGCACACTCTGTCTCACAATGGTGTGTGTGCATGTCAAATCAAATCTCCAGCTCAGTGCGTAGTACACCTGCTGCATAGAATGCTGTGTGCGCGATGACGGATGACTGAATTAGAGCAATAACGACAAGTGACACTCGTGTTAGCGCTCCCTGAGTCACTGCAGACGTGGTAAATAAAGAACAGAGAGGGCGGAGAAGGAGTGGGAGTGCATCCATGAGACGTAGATGGCGGAAGTCATGGAGATGGATTTGGGAACGCTCAGCTTATTCCCGTGAAGTAAATAAGTTGTGTTTCGCGCCAGTGCGACTTTGCACATTTCCCCGGCGACTGATGATGTCGTCCCTCGCTGTGGAGCTATACATCATGTCTGTAGGGGGAAAGTGATTGTGGACGAATCCATAGTCTCTCTGTTGGTTTCCCACACTCACACCAATGGACAGATCAGAGCCTTTAATGAACCTGACCCTATTTTTGGGCTGTGTGAGGAAGGCCAGGATAACATGCAAACACCCAAAAGGAAGGCCGATCTAGTCGTAATTGCTTGTTTTTCACTCAAACAACTGTTGAGACTAATGAGGTTTCAGCTGCAATTCACAGGAACTGTCAGCTTGTGGCCTTCAGTTAAAAAAAATCCTACTCAGGTTTGGTTGGTCTTTTGAGGAATTATTTGACAGAAAATTTTGGTCAAACTCCAAATTGCACCACTTTGGAGGAGCTACTGAAGTGACCGATTCGGTATTTCAGCTGTCCTGTACAGTATGTGGCTTCATGCACTGTTTTAAAACTAGATCTCCACGTTTTGACTGATAAAGCATGTTTTGTTTTTCAAACAACACTTTGGATGAGTGACTGATGCAAGTTCCAGCTTTGTGTCTTTCTGTGCTAAGAAAGTTAGTGTCAAGTTTCCGTTGAAGCACATTTTTCCAGTACATTCTGCCAAAATTTTCTCCATTTTTTAAGTTTGACTGCATTGACTGGTGCAGTTCTTGCTGCTTTGTACACTAAGTGCCTATATCTGCTGATTAAGGAAACTGAAGTTTAGGTTTTGTCTGTCTTTTGGGGAGTCTTTTTAGAGTAAGTTTGGCAGAACTCCAAATTGTTCTACTTTGGAACTTCTACTACACCGACATGGGCGGTTCCAGCTGACCTGTACAGTAAGTAGTTGAACCCACATGAAAGTATGTCCTTCAACCACTACGCAATCTGCCAGAAGCACTCCAGTGAAGTAGTTTTCACTTGTTCTCTTGATGAATTTACATGAAAAGAAGAGAAGGGTGAGTTGTGAGCGATATTGACCAGGGGGTGTATCTTTGCAGGTGCCTTGGCACCTTGAAGGAGAAAGACCTGCACTCGGTGCCACGCCAAATGAGGAAGAGGAGGCTCAATCTTCGCCAGGATGGCATGAATAAATCAGCCCACCACACGGAAAGAGTGCGCACACGGGATTCAAAAGGTGCGATACATTCGACCCCCCGTGGCTGGACTGAATATTCCTGCTGGCTCTCTTTGTCAGGGATGTTAATAGGTGTGAGGTCTCGTAATCGCAGAAGCATACGAGGCCCGTACATGCGCTAGCTCTGAAAGGAGAGGAACCAGGGGCAAATGTTGGAATGTTTTGGGGAAGAAGCAGCAAGCGTACAGACAGAAAGAAATATTGACAAATGTAAGATATACACATAAGTCACCTTGCCCGCTCTGTGTTTTATAGACACGCTCTGTGCAGGCGGAACAGCCTGACAGGCCAGTTCCTTCAAGAGAAAATATGGACCCCAACAGCCCCCCCCCACCCCACCCCCGCCTCCTCTTTTGCGTCCGCCTGATATCATTCTGTCAGGTCCGTGGTGTGCTCCTTTTTCCATCATGCCCCTATTTCTTCCTGGCCGTCTCCCGCCTTTTATTGGTGCTCTACATCGCACCTGTCATGTTCCCCTCGCTCGTTTCCATCCATCTTCTTTTCGCTCTCTTAATCCCCCCTCATTTGCTCTCGGCCCCTCGCCCTCCCACCAATCCCCCACCCCGTTCCCCTACCGGTGTTCCGAGCGCCGTCCCATTTCCGCCCGCTTCCCTCATTCATCCTGATTCATTCCCCGGCGCTCTTATTCCATTTGTCCCGACAGTTCCGCCACATATCCTGTGACGTCACATGACCTCACGAAAATTTAATAGCCAAACGTACCAAAAGTTAAAGCAATAAATGTGAAGTGCCACAAATGGACCAACAATTCAATATAATTCTAAGTTTCAAGACACTGGTGTGTATACTGCCACTACTCAATTGTACAAATATACATCAATTTTCCATTATGCATTTTTGATGGATTTTTGATAGTGATACATAATCTCCCCCCCCTCCCCCCACTTACAGTGGTACCTCGACTTGCATTTTTAATTTACTACCATACTTGTAACTTACAACCACAGGTAAAAAAAAAAAACAGGCGCCTACTGTGTTTGTTTTACACACTCCAAAAACAACTCATCCATCCATTTCCCAAGTTGCTTATCCTCACAAGGGTCACGGGAGTGCTGGAACCTATCCCAGCTGTCATTGGGCAGGAGGCTGGGTACAACCATTCACACTCACATTCATACCTACAGCCAATTTAGAGTCCTCAATTAACTTACCACGCATGTTTTAGGGATGTGAGAGGAAACCGGAGTGCCAAGAGAAAACCCACTCAGGCACGGGAAGAACATGCAAACTCCACACAGGCGGAGCTGGGATTGAACCTGGGTCTTCAGAACTGAGGCAGATCCTGTAACCAGTCGCCCACTGTGCTTCCAACACAGCTCTTAAAAGGTGACTTCAGTCCACTTCTAACTTGAGAGAACACCTCGTGGTAAGTTGCAGATGTTTTTATTGTTCTTTTGGCAATGGATAGAACAAAATTAGCACTAACCCTATGGTGTCGCAGATGCACACACACATTTAAGTCTGTTCAGCAAACAGGTTCTTCATGAAGTCATTTAAGCAAATGCGGCAAACAATATTTTTGTCGGGCCAAAATGCATGCGTTGTCGTTTTGCAGGCAGTTAAAAATTCAAATGGTGGCAGGTATGCGTCGACTCCCATCAATTAATTTTGATGTTCGTGCATCGCAATTAAGATGCAGAAATGTTTGTAATTTTCTTCACAGGATGAATATTTGCCTCTTAGTATTGCAATATTATTTGTTGCCATTCGAATGTTCGTAGTTTAAAGGGCTAAAACATTGCAACATCACTGCTTGATGTGTTGGCCCATCTGTGGCATTTTACAGTATGTGTTCGCATTAAGACGTATTCTCATCAGAGGAATTGATGTGTTGGGCGAGGTACACATGGAACTCTTATTTTTTACTTTGCGTCTAATCTTCAACTGGGAGTGTCAAAAAACTGCTTGAAGCATCCTTTATTGAATAATTGTTCATTTTCTGAAACTGATGGCTTTTTTGTAAGTTCACTGCCACAATCTCGCACTCGTAACTTAAATTTCCCACTAGCAACTCCATCCATCAATTTTCTGTACCGCTTATGCTCACAATGGTCACGGGTGAGCTGGAGCCTATTCCAGCTATCTTGGGGTGAATGGTGGCCTACACACTGAACTGGTTGCCAGAAAGTCGCAGGGTGCATTTGACCAACAACCATTTGCATCCATATTCACACCTACAGAGAATTTAGTCTTCAATAAACCTACATCGCATGCTCGGGGGAAGTGGGAAGAAACCAGAGTACCCGGTGAAAACCCACACAGGCGCGGAGAGAACATGCAAACCCCACGCAGGTGATGCCGGTCCTCAGAACTGGTGCAGATCTGCTAACCAGTCGTACATCCTGCTGCCCGCTAGCAACTCGAAAGAAAAAAAATGTCAAACTGACAGATTGTATCTCACAAAACTCCCAAGTCAAGTCACTTGTAAATCCTTGTTTGGCTATACATAGTGTATCGCAAAGGACTTCTTATCTTTAACTTTGCACGTACTGTATCTTAGTTGAGCAGCTTGCCATTACCAACGGATCACCAAATCAAATAGCAATCCAGAATGTTCTCTTCATCATGAGAAGTTTACAACCCCGTATACCCAGCACATGTTAGCCATCCCTCTGTTAGCATGGCTGCCTTAAAAGTAACACGACATTTGGATGGTATTGAGGATGTAGCTGAAGAATCATTAAAATATTTTAATGGGTGCAAATTAATGAGTTTAGGTAAATAGTTGTTAATGAGTTTGAGTTGGTGGTTCCGCAAATGGTGAAGGGTTTAGAGTGTTGCTGTACGTTGGAAAGCAGTTACTGCAATTTCCGGCCTATAAGCCACGACTTTTTTCACACGCTTTCAACCCTGCAGTTCATGGGGTGATGCGGCTAATTTTTTAAATTTTTTCTAACAGCCGCAAGGGGGCACTCGAGTGGGAAAGGAAAGAGTGAGACCGGTGGAATGTATGTGCCGAGGAAGTGACTTTTACCGCTCCGACCCTGTTAGCGCTGCGCTAGCGTGTTATTTCCTTGTTTCAGTGATTTTTGATCGGTATGCTTTTTTTAACCGGCCCTAGCGTTAGAGTGCCGGCGCTAGCGTTAAACTCTCTGTGTACCGTCTTCCTTTGTAAATCTCTTGTGTTTCAATGTGGGCACTTGTGGCTTTTACACAGCTGCGGCGTATGTATGTACCAAATGGTATTCCTTTTACAAATGTACTTGGTGAGGCTTGTAACCAGGTGTGCTCTGTAGGCCAGGAATTACGGTATTTTCTAGAACATTTGAGTTAAGTGATACCATCCAAAAGTTTTAAAAACATGTTGTTACACAATCACTCAGGATCCACGCCAGCTAAATCGCCATCGTTTTGCATAAATCAATTGTCACCATACGAATTGAAGGGGTTAAACCTTTATGATGATCAAAATTATCACTCTAAACACACGCCTCTCCGCAGGTTTATTTGCTGAGGATAATCAGAGGCATCCGATAATCTGCCCTTTGCTGACTTTGGCCAAAAGGGAAGAAAAATGCTCAATGTTCACCGATTATCGATGTTTGTAACCCACTTACACAACCTCAAGTCCTTTTTGACCAGATTTGAAGAAAAATCACTGAACAGGGCCCAAATCAAGGGATGATCGCTCAAGATGTTTCACGGTCATCCGATAATCCAAATTCTGTTGATTATGATCGGAAGGAGGGAAAAATGCTCAACTGTGGCCCATTCACAGTGTTGATTTGCATGTACCCTGTTTTCATGTTGCCTCCTAAATCAGCACATTGCGGGTCCCTCTCCAATCCTAATAGCGCGACTTTAATGTTTCCCACCCGTTCCCATCTCTCTTTCCCTCTCTTTGCCTTCCACCCTTTTGCATTCCCTCCCTCTGTTATCCGCAGCCTGAGCACAGAGCCCCATGTGTCGGAATCAATTAGGGCTGAGAGCCGTCGCCGCCGCTCTTTCACGGAGGTAAATATTAAACTGCAGCAAGCAGGGGGAAAGGGAGGGGGGACCACGGGATGTGGGGGGCGGGGGTTGGAGAGAGGAGCCCTCCGTCCCTAATCCACCGCATCGATCAGGCGGGGATGAGGGTAATATATTATTTTGACAAGATACGATCCTCCGACGCGCTCCGCTATCCCCGCCGATCGATTTCTCTTTTTTTTTTCTTGCCTTTTCTCCCCCTCAGCGAGAGTGGGACGGAGTTTGTGTGTATGTGTGTGTGTGTGCATGCAAGGGGAATAGGGTGCACATGCAATTGTGCACTGGAGTGTGGATGCAGGGTGACAATAGGAACAGCATTAGGAAATGTGAGGAAGGGGATGAGGATGGTCTACAAACAAGCCGCTGTCTAAACAGCTAAATCACGCCGTAAAAAGATGGATGGAGAATCTGGGAATTCCGTTCTTTTCCCGGGTCGACCTATTGTAGAGTTAAGTGTCCTTCCCCCCTCCCGACCTCCTCAACCCACCGTGTGGCCCCTCTGCTCGCCTCTATATCGCTTTGTAAACTGTGTCTAAATGCTAAATTCACGGATCAATTTTTTATTCAACCCCACCCTCTCCTTTTTCAGTGCCCACCGCCTCCCCCGTCTCTGTCCCCTCAAGCCTTCAAGTCATGCTGTCCTCCCATGATGAAGCGTGTCCTACCGGCCTTCTCCGTGTGTTTGCATGTGTGCGTGTTCAAATGAAGTCCCGCAACAAAATAAGAAGCAGAACATTTGGTAGCGGGAATCAATAGAGGTGACAGCATGATACGTCGCAGCTTTTTTGACAATGTTGACAATTACGCACGTAAGCCACGGTTTTGGAACACTCGGCAGTACTTAACGTTTCAAGACGCTTTTAAGCTACTTAAGCTTTTTTTTTTTTTTTTTTTTTTTTTTTAAGAAGCCATCCAACACCCATCCAGCGAAGCACTTTGCTCGTCAATCGTCGTCGTTATGTCGCAGTGTGTTTGGTTTCCTATCAAATTGCTCTGTGATATTGCAAGTCTGACTGCTCGGTGCGCTTGTGATGAGCACACCCGCGACATATTTTGAAGTTCTGTGTTTGCATCTCTGTTAGCGCCTTCCTGCGTGGATTCTCTCCTGCTTCCTTCCACATTGCAAAACCAGCGTGGACACGCTTTCAATTCTCAACACACTCTCTCTAAATCCTTCATTTGTGTGAATGTGAATGGTTGCTTGTCTAAAAGTGCTCGGTGACCGTCTGGTGACCAGTCTTGGGTGTACCCTGCCTCTTGCTCCAGGTCACCCCCTGACTAATGAGGATAACCGCTTTAGAAAATGGGTGGATGGAATTCTGCCTCTCAAGAGAAAAAACAACACTCGTAAATGTAAGTCACAAAATTGAGCTTTAAAGGCTCAATAAAGACAAAGTTTGGTGTCAAATAAAATGCAGGTAAAGAGAGAAAAATCAATGCCGAAACAAACAAAAAGTCAGAAATAAGAACATCAAGGTCAAATGGCGAAAAGAAAAAAAAATTCTGTGATTTGTGGCGTATTTGGCCATCAGTTAGCAGAATATTTCCTGGTTTAGTGTGATGACATAACTGGACAGACCGACTGAGACATTTGATTGGAGGAGGACTGTACGAGTCACCATACATTGATCCGTTCCTTCTCAGGCCGATAAAAAGTTTGGCCGAAATGGTTATGCCAAACTCACCAACCAACGAATTGCACATGTATTGGGCCTGTTTACTAAATGCTCACCATGTCACTCAGTATGTATACAAAACAACAGTTGGATAAAAACTGCAATATGTTTTTGTTGTGTTTTTAGTCCGAGGTACAAGTGGTCCTGCTATTTTTGTCCCGATCTATGATGATGTTGCACGGTTATGAGCAGCATACAATGAGATAGTTAGTAATACAGATATTTATTGTTATTATGACTTTCAATACTGCGTTTGCATAAATGCGATGGAGTAAAACGCGCTTGGACTTACGTACAGATTGGCTGACATCGCCGTTGCATGAACGGAACGCAGTCATAAAATTAAGACCCCCATTGTTTTTCAAAATTAAAAAGAGCGCTGAATTATAAAATACAGTATAAGAAATAATACAACATGATAAAAAATACGTGTTAATTAAGTGTAATTAAAGGTAATTAGTCTCACATGCGCACAGAATTTAGGAGACTCATTTGTTGATGTGTGACTTTAAGGGGTGTGGCCTAGTGAGTATACTACTATACATATACATATATACATTAAAATGGGTTCACTATAACGTTTTTAACTTGTATTTAGTGCACATAAATGGTGTAAAAAATAAAACTTTCTTTAGGTGTTTTTACAATGATGACAAAAATCGCTCTTTTCCAAAAGTTACACTTTTTGGGGTCGGGGTGGTATGACTCAATAAAAACCATGATTTTTGTGATAATTGTATAATTTTTTCCCACATAAAAGGTCATTGATTTCGTACTGCCAATCTTACTCTTCCGGAGGCAGAATGAGAGGCGGCACAGAACCTCTATATTACGGGAATGGTGGGAGAGGGATGTCAAATTTTACATCCTAAACATTAATTTCTACCACCCTGTGCTGTTGAAAGACATTGTCATTGTCCAACAGGTCATGTTGAAGTCATTTAATTATTTGAATATGGAATAGTTACCTTCTCAATTGTGTGGAGGGCTACTTCTTAATCTTACTTGTGTCACAGGATTCTAAAGTAACAGTACTCTTATTTGAGTGGATTTTGTGGCTATACTACCCACGTCTGGGAATTGACACAACATCTGCGCTGGGTTCTGGGTGAAAACCAAAGCCAGATGATGCGGGATATCAGTATAAAAGCCCAGACGTGACGACGTCACGCGTTGACTCTCGCAACTTGCTTTCTGAGCGACGACTTCTCTTTCTTTACATCCAAGCCTTGTTCTCATTGTGCCATTTTCTGCCACTTTACTCCAAGAAAGAGAGTCCGTAATGCATCCCCCCCCTCACCGTCCCCCGCTGCGAGGCAGACTAGCCTGGCCCGCGTACAGGGGCCGGGTAGAAGGAGGGGTGAGTGCAGAGAAAGAAAGAGAGAGAGAACGAGAGATGGGGTCAAGGTGAGCTCTAATACACTATTGATCCGCCCCAATTGAAAACCTGATGGAAATTTTACCTCCCTCCCCTCTGTTCCTCCTCATCTCTGTGTGACCCCCCCAATTCTCTTTTCTCTCTTTCGTCCATCCACCTCTTTCCTGCTTCCTCTTCTTCCGCTGAATGTCTCTCTCCACCACGCCATCTTTTAATCACTCTCTTCGTCTCTTTTCTTCTTCTTCTTGAACCCTTCCCCATCCCTCCCCGCTGTTCCTGTCACTCCCTCATCAGCCCTCTCCCGGCTCCTCCACCTCCTCTTGAGTGTGCATCAGATGGTCCATTTCTCACTAACGCAGTGCATATTGATCCCCGTGGCAGTCGCACGCGGGGAGAGGGGCTCTGAGAAGGCGCGCTTCAGTGTATTAAACGCCACAAACGCTTTGGACACGGAGGCCCAGAGACACGCCTCCGCGGCGGGGCTTTGTCAATAGCCGCTGCCTCCTGTCAACAGCAGCCAAATGGCCTCTCAATCGGAGATGATGACTACTCAACTAGACAGACAAAATAAAGCCCGACTTGAAAGCAGAGGGAGATGCTGAACACTTCCTAAAGTAGGAGCTGATTCATGTCATTTAACGCTAAATTTCATGCAGATTTTTATTCTCAGTGCTGCTGTGACACATATCCTAATTATGCCACTTGACAGAGAAAAAAAAAATAAATTGTGTCCTTCAAGCATGGAAACGTAGCCGTAATAATCCACAGCTTGTCTATACATCTTTGGGATGTAGCCTGCAAATTATGAAACGAATACATTTTCAAAGTCACCCATTCGCTGAAATTATTTTGAACCCAACACAGTTACTGTTTTTGCATCCATCCATTCATTTTCGAAGACGCTTGTGCTCACGAGGGTCACGTTAGTCATTGTCACCGGGCAGGAGGCAGGGTACGCCCTGAAATGGTTGGCGGCCAGTCACAGGGCACATGGAGGCAGACAACAGTCGGACTCACAATCACACCTAGGGGCGATTTAGAGTGTCCAATTAATGCATGTTTTTGGGATATGGGAGGAAACCGGAGAGCCTGGAGAAAACCCTCACAGACACGGGGAGGACATGCAAACTCCACACAGGCGGGGAGATTTGAACCCCGGTTCTCAGAACTGTGAGACCAAAATGCTACAGCTGCACCGCCATGCGACCGCTGTTTTTTGCACTCGAGCCCCAAAAAATAAATGTATTACTTTGGCAGCCTCCTGTGGCATCTATGTTGAAGTGAGTTGAAGAGCTTCATTTAGACACAAATATGACTTGTTGAATCTTGGTGTCACCTGCTGTATTTTGCCACTCACCTTCCTTCACTCGGATATAAATTTAAGTGACATCCCATTTTTCATCCAGCCATCTTCTTTGCTGTTTATCCTCACAAGGGTCACCGGGAGTTCTGGAGCCTATCCCAGATGTCAACGGGCAGGAGGCAGGGTACACCCTGAACTGGTTGCCAGCCAATCGCAGGGCACATTGAGACAAATGGCCACACTCACAATCACACCTCGGGGGAATTTAGAGTGTCCAATTATTGCATGTTTTTGTAACGTGGGAGGAAACCAGAGTGCCCGGAGGAAACCCACAGAGGCACGGGGAGAACATGCAAATTCCACACAGGCGGGTGTGGGATTGAACCCGGAACCTCAGAACTGTGAGGCCAACGCTTTACCAGCTGATCCACCGTGCCGCCCACCATTTTTCAGCCATAGGATTTAATTTGATGTCAGTCCCTCCTCTGAAATGATAACATCCTAAACTGTTCTGGAAAGGCTTTCAGCAAGATTTAGAAGTCTGTTTACGGGAATTTATGAGCATTTTTCCAGAATCAGATTTGCCTCCACTCAAATTCATCCAAAAGTGTTTTAGAGGTTTGAGGACAGGATTGTGCCCACCAGTGAAGTTCATCTACATCAAACTTTATCATCGATGTCTTTATGAACCTAGATTATTATTATTATTATGATTGGAACAGGAAGAGGCAATCTCCAAGTTGTTGCGATAAAGTTGGAAATGTCCAAAATATTACCCCCTGAGCTCCCGTGAAAGGAAATCTGAATACTTCAGGATACCAAGAGATTTTGGACAGCTAAAAAAAGTTTGGACATTACTCATTCCTGTTCCAACATGTCCTTGCACAAAGCAAGGCTCATAAAGATTAATATCAGCCTTTATTGCTCCATGAGTGTTCTCGGAGTGTCTTTATTTCTCAAAAGTATTCTGTCAATTGACTGTCTGTCATCATACTAGAGGGGCTCCAACTACTGGAGGAAAATTCCTCATGTGTTTTTGACATCCTTATTGTTATGTTCCATGTTATTGTCGTGAATGTTATTTGTATGTTAACAGTAGTTCTTGGTATGTCAATTTTAAGTATGCCTTACATAGTTGTCATATGTATTATTGATTTTGTGTGTTCGATTACTTTAGGTAGTGTGTGAAAGAATGATCTCTTGGTCAATTCCTCAACCAGAGCGTGCCGAACAGTTAAAAGTTAAGAACTAACAAGACAGTCAGTAATGGTGAAGGAGACTTCAACCGAATAAGTAATTATTAAGACCTTCAGAATTACATTTTCACAAATCAAAAATGTGTCTTGTAAGTGATGGTATTTCAGTGCTTTGGTCAAAGTAGCCAGGCTTTTCAAGTCAGTGGGTTCAATTCCAAAGGAGGTCACAAGTCATTGCTGTTCAAGTCCAGGTAAAGTTGCACGTCTTTTATATTGTCGAGTCAACGTCATCAAATTCATGACTCGAGTCAGACTTGAGACCAAGTCATGAGAGCCAAGTCCATCGCTCTGCAGGCTTGGTTATGGATGAATATAACTCATAACTCAAGTAACGCTGCATCCCAATTTCTGCAATTTCAAAGCAGTCACAGTGAACACAAACTGTATAACATACATAAATACAAATAATCACTTTCAAAAACGTCACATTTTGACAAATTACTTTTTATGCTAAACAACTCAGGCAATTTTTAACTCTCTACCTGCATGCTGTATTTGTATTGTACTATTTTAGTTTGGTCCGAGAGAATAACAAGTGAGATCCCCCAAACAAAGCAAGGCCTTAACAATGGCGAAGAGACAACATTACTCTCTCACTTAACAAGGCACAGCGGCGCCTCCGTTATTCGATGCAGCGTCGGCCGTTATCGCGGGTGCCAGATAAACACACGGAACCTGCTCACGTGTGCGTATGATTTATGTACCGTTGTGTCCGTGTCACACGAGTGCCCGGCTATCGCCACGCACCATCTCCCAATAGACACTGAGCCACTACCGCAATGGAAGGACCCCCGTGTCGACACCATGGGCGATACACATCTGGAACACGGAAGCGCGGAAGATTGTTTTCATTTCAAACACCTTTTTGTCCTTCACTTGTTGTCTTTTTCCTGTCTCCTTGATATTATGGCTTTTTTTGTTTTAATTTTTTTTAAAAAACTAATTCTTACAGTTTATAAACTGTTACAAGTCACTGATGGTGTAGTGGTACACACGCCTGCCTTTGGTGCGGTCAGTGTGGGATCGATTCCCACTCAGTGATTGTGTCAATATCTGCCCTGTGACTGGCTGGCAACCAGTTCAGGGTGGAGTCCGCCTTTTGTCCAAAACTAGCTAGGATAGGTTCCAGCATTCAGGCAACCCTTGTGAGGATAAGTGGCTTGGATAATGACAAGACAAACTGTTCCTACACTATATCTTGTTTCACCTATTGCAGATTCAGTAAACTGCAAGTTTTTTTCATATTCACATCATGCATAATTCACCATATTGAAGGATTTTGCAATTTTTGCAGTTAAATTGTTGAATGTTGGGAAAACTGTCAAACAAAACTCACATAAGCAAAAAAGAAAAACTGCTGTCAGCCGCAACACACACCCAGACACTCACACGCTGACTCGCTGATGTGACACGCCTCAGGCCAGGCCTCATAAAGGCACACGCATGTACGCAGATGCTTAAATATGTACAGTACCTTTTTTTTTTAACACATTTTGTTTTCATTTTGATTTGTGTGTTTGAATGGATTTATTCCATCCATCCATCCATTTTGTTTGTCGCTTATTCTCACGAGGGTCGCGGGGAGTGCCTATCCCAGCCATCAACAGGCAGGAGGCAGGGTACACCCTGAACTGGTTGCCAGCCAATCGCAGGGCACATAGAGACAGACAAGCAGCGTGTGGCTTTGTACCCAAGGTCATTTGAAACTTTCTGGTCTTCGTAACTCTACACAAGTATACGTTTGTGATCACGGAGCAACTTGGTGGTTAGTATAGGCGTGAAAGCAGTTGCCATCTTGTATACTGCATTGTGTGCATCTCTGCTCAATGCAACTTTTCCATTTTTCCCAGGAATGGGAACTATCAGGGTTTTTTCAGTGCAGTAAAATAGTAATGGTACATTTTACTGAATGGAATTCTTCCATCCATCCATTTTCTTTTGCCGCTTATACTCACAAGGGTTGCGGGGAGCCTATCCCAGCCGTCACCGGGCAGGAGGCGGGGTACACCCTGAACTGGTTGCCAGCCAATCGCAACATTTACTTTTAAAATGTTTATTTGAAGAGCTGAAGAGTGCTTTGCTCGGTTTAAATATGGTTAAATGTTTTTTTTTCATGTGGTTTCTGTATTGCAAGTATTCACTTATTTTAGGCTAATCTGCAACGTGCACCTTGAGATAAGCAGAGTACAGTGCATAACACATTAATCCCACATCATGTTGCAGTTCATTTATCATGGTCCTGCATAATGGAATTTTCTGTTAAAACGTAAAAAAAAATGTTGGGAACAAATACAAAACCTTCAAAAACTGTTTCAATGTTTCAATGTGATTATAGCGTGTGGGAGGGGTATTTTAAAGCTTAAACTTGAAAAAAAATTTCATTCCTTTTTTATGCTTGCAATTTTTTTTTAAATCCAAACAAGTTTACAATGTTTGTAAAACCGTGCTTTAATAAGACATATTTTCATAACAGTGTGGCACGGAGGCATTTTAAGGCTTTTACTATTTTTAAAACATTTTTTTCCATACAGGCTGTATGTACTCTGGATTTTCACCACGTGGTGGGTACGGAACGTGACGGCCGTGATGAACGAGGGAATCGCTGTAAGTACTGCACATCCCTTAACTGGCTACTTCAACGGGGTCCGACATACATCAGGCCCAAAGTACTTTGCCTAGCTTTTCTCGTTATTTATGGACACCTGCCTTGTACTTGTCCTCCTGCTTCCCAGCTTGGCCGCCCTCTCCATTCCGGCCCTCGTCATCCATAACTTTCTCCGCTGAGGAAAGAATCAGTCCCACCTTAATTGCTCTTAAATGGGATTAATGACTGACCGGGGGCAAGCTGACTTCATCTCTCTTCTGCTAAGGTGTTCCTAGCCTCCCCCACACGCCTCCTCTCATATATCACTCATAAATGTTCATGTACCGTCCGTGGTACGTGCATCTCTTCCTGCTTTTACGTGCAACTTTAACTGGATTTACCCAGACTTCTTTGACCCATTTCAATCCAATGAAGTACACCAGCGTAGCCGAAAGATCTCCAGTACACTTTGTGCTTTAACCTTGATAAAAACTTCAGGATGCACTGCAAGTTGCTGCATCATCGCAGGCTACTGTACAACCCCAATAATAAAATATAGTTGACTGTTTTTTTTTTTTTTAATGAGGGTAGGATTCCATTTAGGGTGGCACGGTGGCTCAGCAAGTAAAGCGTTGGCCTCACAGTTCTGAGCACCCAGGTTCAATCCCGGTCCTACCTGTGTGGAGTTTGCATGTTCTACCCGTGCCTGTGTGGGTTTCCTCCGGGCACTCTGGTTTCCTCCCACATTACAAAAACATGATATAATTGGACACTCTAAATTGCCCCTAGGTGTGATTGTGAGTGTGGCCATTTGTCTCAATGTGCCCTGCGATTGGCTGGCAACCAGTTCAGGGTGTACCCTGTCTTGTGCCCGTTGACAGCTGGGATAGGCTCCCCGCAACCCTTGTGAGTATAAGCGGCAAAAGAAAATGGATGAATGGAAGAATTCCATTTTGTAAAATGTACCATTATTATTTTACTGCACTGAAAAAAACGTGATTGTTCTCCTCGTTCCTGGGAAAAATGGAAAAGTTGCATTGAGCAGAGATGCACACAATGCAGTATACAAGATGGCAACTGCTTTCACGCCTATACTAACCACAGAGTTGCTCCGTGATCATAAACGTATACTTGTGTAGAGTTACGAAGACCAGAAAGTTTCAAATGACCTTGGGTACAAAGCCACACACTGCTTCACCAGGTGTAAAAATATGCTGTAATACAAATACAAACCAGCACAGAACTAAACAGGAGTCACCTGGTAATCTAAAGTCTAATCTAAAGGTATCACTTTAGAAGCAAAGAAGCTTGATCTTGTGCAAATGAAAATGTTGAGATGGATGTCCAGAGTGACGAGAAAAAGACAGAATAAGAAATGAATACATCAGGAGATTCAGGGAAAGTAACTTGAGTTCAAAGAAAGTAGAAGAAGCAGGACTAAGGCGGTCTGAACATGTGATGAAGGGAAGTGAAGAGAAGGGAAGGGAAGAGAAGAGGAGGACAGCATGCTAGCGTTCTTTCAGGTCAGGCCTCCTTTTTCCAGCAGCTCACCGCATGCCCAACCTGCTTGGCTCCGAGATTAAGGCTTCTGCTCGACGCGCCGCTGCAAAATGCCCACGAGGACGATAAGAGCGGCAGCGGGGATTTGTCAAATTGGGCGCCATTGATTAAGTGACCTTTCACGCCTGTGAGCCACTCGCTCGGCGCCGACAGTGCCGATGGCAGAGATAGATGGAAAGGTGCCACTGTTATCATTGTGTACAAGTTTGTAGTTATGTGCGAACAACAAGTAAGGAGGTGGGGGTGCTGGTGGGCTTCAGCTCCCCCCCCCCCCACCAGCAAGCTTCTAAGCGTGTAGCAGGTAACAAAAAGAAGCCAGACCCCTCCACCTGACCACAAGTAATGAGAGCTGAATAATGAATCGTGAGATGGACATTTGGAGGTGAGCCGAGGGACTCATATTGGACAGGAAGACTTAAAAGTGAGTTTGTGTGTGCGCGTGTGCGTGGCGGAAGCATTCATTTCTCGCATTTGGCGCTAACAGCTGACAGTGACACTGGAGTTGGGTGTAACATTATATTCATTTGTAAACCAACACAGCAAGTGTAATTTACATGCAATCTAGCACACGAGTTTTTGTAGCAGACAGTGACTATGCATTGCAAAAATGCAAGCGGTTGGGTGGCAGTCGACTCAACTTAGGTTGATAGCGGAACGCTTTTTAGAATGAAGAAACCTCGAGATTTTTAACGTCACTCACAATTGAGCTTTACTGTCAAACTAAGCATGAAACAAAGGGAAATACACATTGTGGATTGAAAACAATCACATACACTGGCCTTCTGATAGTCTGTTTCGCTCATTGCCAACAAGCAATGCAAAATACCGTAGACGGACTGACAAAAAGCATCTATATGGCGGTGTTATAACGCTTTGAGGAAAGGGATCTGAACACAAATGGTGAAGCAACACATGGACAGATAGTTCTTTTGAGTCTACTGAATCAATCGAATCAGTTCTTTAAAGATTCGTTTACCGAATCATGCAGTCCTTTTTCAAAAACTCATTCATACCACCTCATTCAGTTAATGATGGATCCATGAGGTTCCTCTTCACTCAACGCGTTCACTGAAAGACTATGCATTGTCTTTGTCACATTGTAAGCTAGGAAAGGTGAGGCGATTCTCACCAGTTCACTGAAGCTCCTCCCTGCCTTACAGCGCTGGCTGCTCATTGGTCATTAGCGGCAGGGAGTGACAACGCTGGCCAATCACAAATCACTCGGCAGCACTTTCATGAAGTCCCACCCCCACTCTTTGGTCATTCGCTCAAGATTCAGAAGTGTGACAGAACACTTCAGCGTTTTCGGTTCCACTACCGACCGATTCGCTTGCCTCACGGCGGTTGCTGGAGGTCAAGGTAAAAGAAGGCGTCAATTCATAAATTGATTCAGTTGCATTCATTCACGAAAAATATTCATTCTCCAGAACGAAATGTTTGCAGATGAAACAACACTACTGCGTATCCTACGCTGAGAATCACAGGTGCCAATATTTCCGATTTTTTATTGTTTGTTATGAGATTGACAGTAAAAAAAAAATGAATGAAAAATGAATTTTGTAGTTAGATACTTTTCAGTCAATCAATTCTTTTATCTTTATCCTTTATGTATTTTGTGTCAAAAGTATCTGTATTTCTATTTAACTCCGCCAGCATGCCGGCACAGCTCCAAGAGTGTTTCCAAGTTCTTTATTTTTTACCTTCTTTAGTCATTTCTTTGTAAATTATTTCTTTTCAGAGAGCATGTAATTTCATATCAGCCCCGCCAACATGAGTTTTTGATTACAGGTTGAAAAAGTATGATCTAAAAAAGGAAATGTATCACCGTTGTTTATTAAAATTACAAACAGCAATGTATAAATGCTCAAATCCAGCAAATTGAAAATATAACTATTATAGTGTTTTAGTGTTTATAGTGTTTTCCAAACTAAAATGATTTGTCTACTTTTGCATTCCCCTGTAAATGCATGACTGAAATAAAGACGAACTACTCAAGTAGAAGTACATTTTATGGTAATGCCTGTCACTGTCAGCCTTTTGCACAGATATACAGAAAAGGTCAATAAAAAATACATTATTGGGAGGGAAAAAATACTGTAATAGTTTCAGACCAGTTGGGTAAAATTGGATCATTTCCCACAGAAAATTATGCTTTGGAATCACTGGCATGTATGAGCGTAGAAGTATTGGCTCACATTTTCTCAGCAGTGTTTTGTACGTATATGTATTGTAATGCTTTCATTTGTTGTGTTTTCTGTGAATATTTAGGAAAATGTTTTTTGTGTACATTTGGTATCTTATTTCAATGTCAAGACTGACAAAGTTCAGGAAACATACAAGCACAACACACTCTTACTTCTATGCAACCTCAATATATACATTTTTCTGGGTAACCACAATTCCGCCCCCCCCCCCGCCCCCATTCACATTTGTTGCAATAATCCCGTGGATTCTAGTATTTCTCTTTCATATTGTATGTACATATGTTCTATTCCTTGTAGCTCTGGGGTCGAATTTGGGTCTTTAAATTGTCAAAAGTTGGAGTAATACACGCTAAACTCATAATTCAATGCAATACTAACTAAGCAGTAACATAATATTTTAAACACAATATGTGCCTCATTTTGAAGTCTTTACATATTGTTGGCCATATTAAATGTTTGGAAAATATGACGTTTTTGTTTGATCTACACGACAACCAGGTTGTGGGTCTTTAAAATAACATTCAAGTTTTATTTATTGCTGGGATGGTCTCCAAATGATTTTTATGCCCATTGCAGCTCGAATTACATTTAACACTTCCTATATCTTCTTACTCAAATTTTAATTTAAAAAAGAACATTTTACCGCGATGAATGCACGGAGAGAATGCTCTGCAGCTGGAAAACCAATTTTTCCAAGAGGGTCAAAGTTGTTTCCTACCTGCCGGACGTCCGCGTCGCCCCCGCCTCAGCGATGCACCTGCGGCCGAAGCCTGACCGCCGTGTGCCGGCCTCGCACGGAGAGGCGCCCCGCCGCGTTTGATGGCTGCGGACAACTGTCGCGCAAAATTTCTTCTGGGAAAAAAAAAGAAAACTATTAATCACACAAAAAAAATACAAAAATTAGGTCCACTCTGGAGAGAAATTTAAATAAAAGGGACGCAGGAAGGTTCTTGCATTGGACGCTGGAAATATGTATAAGATCAGTCAGTAAATTACGTTCATTTTCGATTCACTGCTTTTCTTTGAACAAATAAACAATTACCAAAAAAATACAAGCATTTGAATTTAACGAAAGCCTGGCAAACAATCTATTTAAATGTTTGCATTAAAAACACACCAATTGGTGCTTTATTGTTAAGCATATTTGCGCGAGTTCACGCAATCACCATCGCCATAACTAATTTATATTCGTTTCAAAACTCCTCAAAAATGATCTGGCTCCCTTGGTTTCTCTTTTAGTCGACCTAGAAAATAAAGACATTTTATGAAGCACAATAGTGACTTCTATCTTTCAATGTGGTGTTGCTGTCAGAGATAATCTGACATTTCCAAATGTCCTCTAATGTTCAAACGATCCAATTAGTCGCTGTTCTTTCCAGACCAGTTTGAAATGGATTTGGATTTCGTTGAGCGCAAATATTTTCCTTGACAACTTTGCTGTTTTGAGTCGCATATTTTGCGATTGTTATAAATGAAAAACCACAAGACTTGATCCCGTTGCAACGTGACATGTACCTCATCGGAGGCCCCAGACTGCCTGTTCCGGACGCTTCCGTGGGAATCACGTGACCGCGCTGCGCCACATGACAACACTTTCATCAGGCTGGAACCCAACAAGCGCTTTTCAATCAGGATATATATAAATACTGTAAATATGTTTTTGCCTTTCGGTCGCCGGGCAGGAGCAGAAGGCCTTCAATGAAAGAAATAAAACGACTGACCCAAAGGGGAAATAACTCAACTCGCTCTGTCACCCCCCCCCCCCAAAAAAAAAAACACACACAACTAAGAAAAAAAAAAACAATTCAATCCTAATTGTCATTGTTACTATAAAACGAATGTGATATTTGAATTGAAATAAAAAACAAAAGTCTTAATTATGTTGAAAGGCTAAATTGTGGTTTTCTCTTCCAAATTCCATACATTAAATATTCAAACAATTTGATAGAAAACATAAATATAAACTATCGTAATTTTACAAAACACTAACAGTTACAACAGTTTTAAGCGCATACTCTTAAAATAAATCCGAATTAAAGATCGAGATAATTATTTCAATTCCACCATGCTGCATTTGAAAAAAACATCCAATGGGTTAATACAATAAAGAGGGAGAAAATCAAAATTGTTATTTTTCTGTTGCATTACAAATGGTAATAAATTAAAAGAACATTTTAACGACATGAATTTACGTAGATTATGCATACAATTTCCGATAATCATAATAATAATAATAATAATACTTTAAATTGATATGCAATAATGCTAACGAATGATTAAGATGTGCGTAATTTATTTTGAACCAGTAACCTTTTGCCGACAGGCCAATACATGTACACATGATTATGAACAAGAATAATTTTCAACATGCAAACATTTTTGGGGGACCAAAATATTTTAAAGCACGCTGATGCAAAGTTATTTTTTGATTGCGCGCGAGTGAAAAAAACAAACAACCCATCAACAACAACGAACAGGGTTACGGATTGAGTGCATCCATTGATTAGCCTCTCAATCTGCAATAGTTACATGCGTGTATCGATTGGCAAACGCTGTTTATCGGCACGCACGCCGCCAGGAATCGGTGACGGGAGCGCGGGTATCTGCAAATGTTGTGTCATTGCAAAAGATGTGTGGGCGGTAAAAAAAAAAAAAATAATAATAATAAAATACAGAAAAGAGCACAAAAATCCAAAGCAAATCCAAATAATGATTTTTTTTTTTTCTTTTCAACCCCACATGGAAACCGGAGCAGAAAACCCAGTGAGGTAAGTTGCTTGGAGGAGAAATTGTGAGGAAAGGGAAATTAAGAAAGAAAGATAAAAAAAAAAAAGTTGTGCAGCCACAAAACTAACAGTAACGCGTGGAAATAACACCAAGAAAGACTCGCTTTTCTCGTACACGCTCTGTCCGTGCGCGCGTGCGTGCGCGTCTTTAATTGACTGATGGATGCAAGACTGCGTGGAGGTGACTGCTCCAACAAATAGAGACACTTAAAGAGGCTAATCCAGGCCAAGACGGGCGGCCAAACGAACCCACGAGCCCACCACAAGCCTCCAAATCACGTCCACGTGTCCCGCGCCCCATCACATACATGTGTGAGCCTTGAGAAGTCAAATGCAATTAAAACACTGAAAATGCATCAGAACCGATCCAAATTAAAGACCGTGCCCAACTTTTTGGGTTCCGCTCCCATCTAAAAAAAAAAAAAAAAAAAAGTACATGCAACCCCCCCCCCCCCCCCCCGACCCCCCCACGCTGATGACACAGGACGTCCGAAACAGGCGTGATGGAGCCACTCAACTTTTTACACAAAGCACAATACAAAAGTCAAGCGAAAAATGAAAACCACACGAACGAGCTCTGGCACGGGGAGCAGTAAAAAGATGAGACTTACCTGCAGTTTGTATTTTTTTTTATTTATTTTTGGGTTCTGTCTGTTTTTTAAAGGTTGAGTGAGTCAAGCTGTCAGTCTATCCAAACGCGTGCGCCGAGCCTGCGTGTGGAGAGCTAAGACCCGACTAGCAACCTGAACCCACCAAGGAGAGCACACGGGGAGGCGGAGATGGAGGGAAGGAAGGAGGGGGGGATGGATGGATGGATGTGAGGGGAAGGGAAGGGAGGTGGGAGGATGGACCTCTCTCTCTCTCCTCTTTCTCGTGTGTGTGTGTGTGTGTGTGTGTGTGTGTAAGTAGTTAATTAGTAAATCCCTATCCACGGTGCCTCGGGTCGGTTTGTTTTCCCCGGTCGACAAGCCGAGAGGAAGGAGAATTTGAAGTAGGATTCGACCCGTTTCCGCTCCCGTGTCTCATATATGAGGCCGTGTGTGTGTGTGTGTGTGTGTGTGTTTTCCCTGAGTATGCCAGTCTAAAAACACCGCTTTGGGACGTTCAAGTCGTAGATTCAAGGCCCCCCCTATTGCCCAAAAAATTGAGCCGCTTGTACAGAGGGCGTCACTCACCCTTTAGGGCACCCCCATCAGATATTCAATCGGATTTAGGTCAGGGTTTTTGTTTCCTCCAGAACTTTTTAAATGAACTGAAGATAGGTTGTTGCTTGTCAATGATTTATTTTTCACACTGCATTTAGACCAAAAAAAAAAACAAAAAAGTCGCAGTTTTTCTGCCTTTTATTCATGTCACCCAATAGATGTTCCATTGGGTTTAAGTCTGGGTTTTAGGTTCAAGAATTTTTATGATGGTAGGTTGTTGGTTGTCAATGTTTTTGTTATTTCCCAGAATGCTTGTAAAGCAAGGGCTTTTCAGCCCCCCACCCCACAGATTTTCTTGAGCTTCTTCCAGAACATTTTAAATGAACACATGGTAGCTAGCTTGTTGTCAATTTTTATTCACACTGCCTATGTAAAAAAAAAAAAGTTTTCTGTCAAGTTTCAGGACCCCTTAAATATTTCGTATATGATTTAGGTCTGGGTTTTGAGGCCCCTTAGCTCAGTGGTTAGAGCACTGGTTTGGTAAACCAGGGGTTGTGTGTTCGTATCCCACTGGGCCCTCCACTCCCTGAGAAGGGTTGCGTCAGGAAGGGCACCCGGTGTAAAAATTGCGCTGCCGAAAGAAACTTACTTTTATTTAGGTCTGGGTTTTAATTAAGGATGCATCAATACCATCTTTTTTCCAGACAGAGTAGCAGTACTTTGTGGACACAGCGATACCAAGAACTGATACTTGATACATCCATTAGATGTTGCGATTACATTACGATGACAAAGACCTGAAGTAAATATTGCTTGAAAACAAAATACTGTATTAAGTTTTTTTTCAACAAGCCATTAGGGCAACAAGGCACTTAAATATAACCTTTTTAATTCAGCAGCATCTCATGAATGACATTTTGACACTCAACTGCATGTCTAAAAGTTCTGCCACACACGGTTCGACAAGCATTCCAGTTATATGGTTTCTCTGTCTGAACACAACGGGCACTGTGTGAACAGACTTCGAGCCAATCCCGCGGGGTACACCCTGTACTACTTGCCAAACCAATCACGGGGCACACTGAAACAAACAACCAGCCACACTCATATTCACACCTACGGGCAATTTTGAGTCCTCTGTCAGTGAACCGGGAATGTTTTTGGGATGTGGGAGGAAAACGGAGCGCCCGGAGAAAACCCACGTAGGAACAGGAAGAACATGCAAACTCCACACACGCACGGCCAGGATTTGAAACCCATTCCTCAGAACTGTGAGGGAGATGTCATAATCAGTCAATCGCCGTATCACCAATGTACAATTAAACAAATGTATACATTAAAATATATTTTGTTGGTTAAATGACTTGAAAGGACTCCAGACTCCAAGTGTAGGACTTGCGACTTGCCTGTCTCGACTCAAGACTGGACTCGGGACTTGAGGGCTTTTGTTTTGTGGCGTGCCGTATAGTTTTTCTAATGTACTAAGCTCTGAGCCGTGGCTTAATAAAGTGATCCAGAAGGTGACAAAGCAATCTTTCCCCCAAAAATGACCAAAAAAAAAAAAGAACTCTTGTAACATTCAACTTCTGTTACATTTTAACTTAACTAAAAAACAGCAGCATTTCAACTTACAGTATATACTTTTTTCCATGTAACCTTTTTATATAGGGCAATGTTTAATTCAGTTATTTTATTTTTGTCATCCCTGGTCAACTGAGATAGCTCTGATGATCGAGGCCGGTGAGTAAGGGATAAATAAATCGGGATAAATAAATCCTTTAGTGGGGCGGTAGTGAGTGCGGCATGAGGTTGGAGGTGACTCCTAATGTTTCCCAACAAGGGGGGGGGGGTTCAGAACTGCGTGCTGGAGAGATTCCAGTTGGCTCCCACGTGTGCGTGCACGCACTCGCGTATGCTTGGGAAATCCTTAAACGTCGCTAACGAGAGGTCAAGCCCCGTGGCGCCTGCAGGCTTCTGGCTTTCACACTAAAACTCCGGATTGTGCTCAATATGCGCTGTGTTTAGTTTCAATGCGTACAACGCAATCACCACAAGGCACCGAGGAGAACAACCTGTCATCAACCCTGCCCTCAATGCACTTAAATTGTTTAATTGATCGCCAATCGGACGTTTAATAATCGATTGGGTAAACCCACGGAAGTCACGTGAGTGCAGAGAAGGGGGGGGGGTCCGTATAACGAGGGGATGAGAGAGGAGAGAAAAGTGTGGGTAAGTGGATACAAGTTTGATATGGATTTTTATTTAAAATAAAGTCTTAAGTATAATGACGACAATTTTATTTTTTAAAAAAGTATATACTGGGAGGGGGCATGGTGGATGAACTGTAAAGTATTGGCCCAATAGTTTTGAGGTCCGTGTTCGATCCCATCCCTGTCTGTGTGGAGTTTGCATGTTCTCCCCGTGCACGCGTGGGTTTTCTCCGGGGGTTGTCTCCGGTTTCCTCCAACATCCCAAAAACATGCAACATTAAATGGACGCTCTAAATTGCCCCGAGGTGTGATTGTGAGTGCGGCTGTTTGTCTGTTTCTATGTGCCCTGGAATTGGCTGGCAACCAGTTCAGGGTGTACTCTGGTTCCTGCCCGTTGACAGCTGGGATAGGCTCCAGCACTCCTGCGACTACCATGAGGGTAAGCGGCTAAGAAAATGGAAGGATGGATACTTGAAAAGGAAGAGCAGTTCAGTAAAATCGGCTTGGAACTTTGGGGAAGATTCCACCTCTGAGGCCAGTTTCACTTAGCAACACTAAACCTGGTGGGGTTGTCGACCATGACTAAACCTACAAAATGTATCAAGAACACACGGCACAAAAGTTGCAGGCATTTTGGGATCATTTCCAGATGTCCTCCAGATTTTACAACAGAGATTTTGTCCAATTGCTCCCCAATTGCTACTGGACAGGAAGTCAAATTTCAGACTTAAGAGGAATCATGTGGCTTTTGTCCTGGCCAAGGGCAAACCAGCTCTACATCCTCAGCATGATTCTGGAGAGTGCAAGAGAGTCTGTCCAAATATTCTACGTGTGCTTTGTGGACTTGAAGACATTCGACCGTGTCTGTCAAGGAGTCTTTTTGAGGGTGCTCCAGGAATTTGGATTGATCAGGGGTATCGAGACACTGTTCAACGGGTGTCAGAGTCTGGTTTGCACTGCCAGCAGGAAGTTGAATCTGTTTCCAGTGATTGTTGGACTTTACCAAGGCTGCGTTTTGTCAACAAATTTAATTTAACTATTATGGTGAAAAATTTCTAGGCGCAGTGGTGGTGTTGAGATGGCCCGGTTTGCTACTTTTTGCCGATGATTTGGTTCCGGTGGCTTCATCAAGCCGCAATCTCCAACTCTTGCTGGAGTGGTTCCTAGTAGAGTGTGAAGTAGTTCGGATGAGAATCAGCACCTCCAAATCTGAGGCTGTGGTACTCAGTTGGTGAGTCGGGAATGAGATTCTGTCCCAAATGGAGGAGTTCAGTAATCTTGAGGTTTTGTTCATAAGTGAGGGAATAATGGAGAGCGAGATTAATAGGCATATCAGTGCAGCGTCGGGAGTGATTTGGACTCTGCATCTGTCTGTCGTGGTAAAAGATCTGACCCAAAAGCAACAGCGAAGCTCTCAGTTTACCAGTTGGTCTTCATTTCTACCATCACCTATGCACATGAGCTGTGGGTCATGGCCGAAAGAACAAGATAAAAGGGTCCATGCATAGAGATATCAGTTTCCTTTGCAGGGTATCTTAGAGATCGAGGTGAGATGCTCAATCGTCTGGGAGAGGCTCCAAGTTGATCCACTGCGCCTTGACATCCAGAGCAGGCACATGAGTGGCTGGTGTATCCATTTAAGATACATCCTGGATGCTTGCCAGGATGCCTGGTGGGACACACCAGGAGGAGGACACCGGGGAAGACCCAGGACAGACTGAAGACAATGTGTTCCGGTTGGGCTAGGTACACCTCGGGATCCCCCCGGGAAGAGCGGGGTCAAGTGGGAGGGGAGCGGTAAGCCTGGGCTGCCCTGTCCAAACCTGACCTTATCTTGCAACAAAACCTGGGCAAAGTGGAAGAAAATGCATGGATGGATGGATGGTTTCTACCAATTTTGAACCACTTCAACAAGACAGGTGACGCTAAACTGTAAGAAGTTGGAGTTTTTGTCATTGTATGTAGGCTGAGAATGACAGCGCATGAAACTCAAAGACACCACAGGATATGACGGAATGAATTCAGAGAGAACATTTCAGATCAGCATTCTATGAGAGCAACGATTTAATTGACTCAATGATAACAGTAATTTATAATGAAATCACTGATACATTTGAACAATTTATGAATAATTTTCTAGTAAGAACAGTTGAAGATCTGTGCAGTGTTCTTAACTGCATCTTTAATGCCCTCTAGTGTTAACTTCTTCCAATGGTTGACTCACTTTGAATTTTGGGGGTTCACAAAGTATTACCCACAATGCACGTCCTCAGCATCATCAATGTTTGTGTGAGGGGAGTGTGATACACTCAACAGATGAAAACTTCGGCGCTACTCGTCGAGTCCCCTGAGGGTGAGGGCAATATTGATGTGACCATCATTGTGTGTTGCACGTGTGTGTCATCTTTATCATCCGCAAAGGGCAAAAACTGGTGCAGACACAGTGAAACATGCCGTTAGCCTCTTAGCACCGAAGCTCCTGTTGGAGCATGCGTCCGGGCAGCGTGACACCCGGGAGGACTATTTGACAGAGTGGTGAGGCTCGGCAAGAGGATGAATAACTGACCTATCACATCCCCATTGACTGAGTTAATTAATATAAGTAGAGGCGGGGATCCCAAGCTCACTTTTCACCGTATGGATTTGCTGTCTCCTCACATTTGGTGGCTTTTTATGTCCATTCGATGCAAATCCAATGTCTTCTGTCCCGAGGCCTGATCATGACAGCTAATTTTGGCATGCTGGCACACTTTTGATGGGTGCACATTTTTATTGGGGTGCGATGGAACCTTCCTGTGACCGATCGGTATATAAGATCTCACCTGATTTCATATCCAATTCAGCCACAGTGACGTGTTGAGAGGCAAGCCATTTGTGTGCTGCTGGCTACCATACAGAAGAGCGTGTGCGACACAGGTCATTTATGGGCAGGCTCAATTGATGTTTCAGTGTAAGATAGCTACTGCTGTACTGTACAAAACAAAACTGTAATTATGATTTTACTAATGAGTTAGGATATGTTAGCAATATACTTCAGTATTATGTACAAATTTTGGTTATGTTGCCATATGAATGTAATACTAAACACCAACCCAATTTGTCAGAGCCACAGAGCACTGTTCAAATTTACTCATCTAACAGCTTCCATTAAGAACCTGCTCTTCAGGTTGGTGGTCCTGCAGCGGATGATTGTAGCCTCCTGCCTGATGTTGTCAGATGCAACCATTTTACAAGCGGATCGCAGTGGGGTGACGGTGGGGGGAGGATAAAATAAAGTCACTAAACACAACCCACACCACACCACAGGACATTCGAGACGACATTACATTATGGGACATTACCGATTTTGATTAGAAAAGAAGAAAAATGCTTAGCCTTATCATTGGTATTTGTATACCCCACTTTTATGATTGTCTGCCTCAACTACTTGAGTGGATCGAGAGGAGGAAAAAAAATCTCAACCCAACTCACACACACCGGTTTTATCTTTCACAGACATCTGATTACTAGGCATTTGCTGACTTTCATTGTAAGGAGGTAAATGATCAAATTCAGCCCGATTGTCAGTACACCATTTTTATGACTGTCGTCTTCGGCTGTTTTCCAAACAGTTAATGGAAAAAAGGGGAACATATGTGTACCCCTTTTTGTCTGCCTCAACTCATTTTTGATCCAACCAGAGAGGGGGAAAAAAATCAATCTGAACATAGACTATTGGGTAACTGCTCACAACAATCTTTCAGCGACATCCTATAATTGCGCCTTCGGTGGCTTTGATCGGAAGGGAAAAGTCGGGCTCAAATTTGCATCGATTATCAGGATGTGTACACCCCGCATAAGGTGGCCAGTGTGGGAGCGACTTTTGATTCAGATCGCCGCCCTCTGGTGGATTAAGAGCTGTAACGCTCAAAGCGTTCCATGGAAAACTCTGTGCAGGACTGCAGCAGACTGGCCCTTGTTTTTTTACTGTGGGCCAAAACAAGGGGAAATGAGAGAGAGCAGGGAAGGACACTCAGGACAAGACAAGAAAATCTTCATAGACTCTTTGAGTGGATGCAAACACTGGCTTTCTTCTTTGTGGGAGAGGGAGGACGGGGTAGTGGGGGTACGATCGTGGGTTTAGGGGGTGGTGGTGGTGGGGGTGACACAAGCAGGACAGACAGGAAGACAGGAGGAAGAAGGTGGGAAATGGAGAGAAAGGGGAAGGGAAAGAAAGCAAGAAAGAGCTCCAGTGCCTAGTCTTAATCTGAGCTGTTCTGATCAATAGCCCATTTCCCATTGTTGCCAGAGCCGTTCGATCGCAACACCACCGAATTAACACACCCACTTTAATCTAGGGGGAGAGGAGCGAGGGGAGCCAGAGACGGAGGGGGGGAGGGGTCAAAAGGGTGGGTGAGTGAGTGAGGAGCAGCTGTGGAGGCATTCTCAAATGAAATCAAATCTAATTGTTATCACTGTAGCTGCTGCACTTATTACTGTTGCTATTATCCGCCCACTGCACAGAAACACCGTCTCTCTACGTGCCCCCACTCCATTTAGTGGCGTAAACTGGACGTAAATAATCCAAAAGAGAGTTTTGTTGTTGTTCGTTTGGCCTGTTCTAGATTGGACTTGGGTGTGTGGGTCTAATTGAATCAGGTTAGTGGTCAGCTACCATCAGACACTGAACACTTATTAATTTGGAGAAAATGTAGTAAAAAAGGAACTCTACCTAGGGAGGAGTTTATCATGGATCAGGTCATTATTTGCAAAATACATTTTAAGATTCTCGTTCCAACTCAAAGCATTCGTATCTCAAACCATCTTTTGCCATTCAAATGAATAGAAACACCAGCTATCCGTTCCGGCCTTCCAAAAGAAAACAGCAACTTTGCTAAATTGTTTTCATAAGGAAAATAGCACTCTAGAATATTTAATTTAGAAAACAGAGTCATCAAATAACTGGATGGAATGCAAAGAATTCAAAGGTTTTTGAATGATTAATTCCTTATGGCTCCTTCTAGCGCATGTAACCTGGACAAGGGATGGGAAGATCATACGTCATGAAGACAACCAATGACCAGTTTCACAACTGCTCTAAGTACCTGTGTGAGTTGCAGTAATGTTAAGTGCTTTTTGAAGGAAAAAATAAATCATGCTTGTAAATATTGTTATATTGTCTCTAGATTTGTTGATGCATCATTTGTGTTCAAATATCCGCAAGTTAAAGGGCTATAACTCCCGAGACATGGATGCCATGAATTATTCCAGCTCTTGCATTTTCAATTATTTGTCTGCATTAAGGTAAGCAGATATTTTTTTAAGGCAAAGCTATGTGGTGGCGACAAGTACACATGTAACGCTTTATTCAATGTGTGTCTCCACACTTAAACTCCCCCGAGAGTCTGTGCAAATGCCTAGTAGCTGCTGCTGCTGTTTTGGTTGACAAAAGTGTTTAAATGGGATTGGCATTAATCTGTTATGTCCCTGTGTGTGTAAACAATAGTGTCTATGAATAAAATTGAGGTAATTATATTTACTAGTCGTAGGATTAGTTTCATTTGAGGTGAGACGGTTAAGTGGATAACATCAAAGAACAAGGCGTCTATAAGTTTTAAGGGCAACTATTTAAGGAGAAAAAAAACGTTCTTACATGCTGACAACACCATGTTCACTATTACATAGTAAGGCCAAACATGTTACCTTTCTACAAATTTTTGTACAAATGCAAAATTTTGACAAGGCGAGTTATAGTTGGAACAAACTTGAAATAAAATGCAACTAATTACACTATATATATATATATATATATATAATATATATATATAATTTTTTTTTTTTTTATTTCTTGTCCGATTTCTGGCAGACATCTGCTCCTCCTGATTATTTTGCTTCCATCTCTTTTTAAAGTCTCCTAAAACTCCCACGTAGACCGGGGCTTGCTTGTGTTGGACTAAGCTGTGTAAAGTTTGATCTTTAGATATATGGTTATCAACATGGGTAGCTTTCTGTAATGAGAAAGGAACAAAGGTTTCTTTTGAGTCAAAGTAGGCATCTATTGAAGACCTTGAAATAAGAGTGATCTGACATGATTTGACTTTATGAGCTAGGAGTCATGATTGTGATGATTACTTTCTTTTATATGTGCAATAATAACATTATTTACAGGCATATATTCTTTATCCTCTGATAAGAATGACAAATATTGCTGCCGTTTACGGATGAATGACCATGTCCTTCATGTCTATCCATGTGTATGTATTATACTGCCCCTGGTGGCCAAAGTGCAAAATTGGAAGGAGCAGCACAATATCTACTCAAGTTCAGCAAGAAATATGGCAAAAACTGCAAATCTTCACATTCTATTTTATTTCTGTAATGTTATCATTTCTAAAGTACAAAACCAGTATTTTGAGTTAGAAGAATGTCACAGAACAAATTAATGTATCACAAGGAACCATCGTGTACAAAAGTTAATACATCTTGTGATGCTGGCTAAAACAAAGTGTAGCGTGGCTATGGTTCAAGCCGTATTACTGTTGTTACTGAGTAGAAAGTTTAGTTAGAAGACAGATCTATGACTACATGTGGATTCCAAGTTGTTGAATATGATAATGTCAAGTAGTACACGGCTTTAGGTTTTGCCAGAGGACTGTTTGGTTACTGCCTTCCATCGAGACAGCTCAAAGGGGGGTTTAGGTTGTGGTGGTGATGGGGAGAGGCGGGGTGCTTTCTTCCCCCCACCATTATACTGCTTAACTTTCCCCCTCCCCTCCAATCCATTCTCCTTACTCCTTTTGAAGTCATCTCATAACGGAGCAATTTTCTTGTTAGCGTTTGCCTTTAATTGTGGGTAATTAAGCGTGATCCTGCAGTATAGAGAGCGCTGTTCAGAGTGATGGGGAGGGCGGTTGGGGTGGGGTGGAGGCTGGAATTAGGTGTAGTTCATCTGTGAAATATGGGGTTAAGTGGGAGAGCGGGTAGGGGTGGAAAACGGTGTGGTGGGTGGGGTCGGGGGGGTCAATGATGCCAAAACAAGGGAGGAACGTCTAAAGAAAAGAACTGGAACGTAGTAAAAATGGGCACATTCACCCCATTATTAAGATACTTTTTCATTAGTTAATTGTTTGCTGAGGGCTGGAATTAGTCTAGTGAGGTAACGTCAACATTATGACAGTCTGCAAGAAACAAAAAAGGTTCCAAAGAAGTCTGGTAACAGAACACAGTTCAGGTTCTGATCGGGGAGGGGGGGGTTGGCATCACACCCTTCCAGGTCTCATTGTCTTTGCCCTCGTGAGCATTGAACTCTCCCAGAAGAACGACCTCAGCAGGAGCGCTCTCCACTATCCCCAGCAAAGACTCCAAAAGGGGTGGCTACTATGAACTGTTGTTTTCAGGACCTCTACCCCCACCCGAAGACGGAGGGGAGCTACTCTCTTGTCCACCAGGGTGAACGCCAATATACAGGTGCCAAGGTGGGGGTCAATAAGCATACCCACAACTACTCAGTGCCTCTACATGTAGGCAACGCCAGAGTGGAATAGAGTCCAACTCCTCCCAGGAAGACTAGCGCTCAAGCCATGTGTGGAGGCTAGCCCAACTATATTAATCGGAACTTCTCGACATCACACACCAGCTCTGGTCATGGCAGGTAAGGAAATCTTCCACATACGACGTCCCTGGAGCCAGTTTCTGTAGCCAGGGATCGGACTGCCAAGGACCCTCCCTTCGGCCACCTCTCAGCTCACACTGCACTGATACCTGTGGGCACTCCCACAGGTGGTGAGCCCATTGGGGGAACAATGTTGCTCTTTCACGCTGTGCATGCCTTGACCCCATGGGTGCAAGCTCGGGCACCATGTGCTCACCTTGGCTCTAGAAAACTATGTATCTTTTTTTATTATTTTTGTACGTCATAGAGGTTTTTAAAATCATAGCTTTGTCTGGTCCCTCATCTAGGACCCATTTTCCGTGGGTGGCCCTGCCAAGAGCGTGAAGCCCCAGACAACTTCGCTCCGAGGATCATTGGGACACACAAACACCTCCACCACAATAAGGGGATGGACTTAAGGAGGGAGAAGAAATTCCAGAGTGCAATTTTTAACATGAATTTATTTATTTTAGCGCGCCAGCAATGGTATTTTAATTCCTCGTCAATGGGCAAAATTAGAGTAATTTAAGGTAAAGGTAAAGGTACTATTGGAAATGTTATTTTCCTTCAGTATCACGTGGAAGGAGACGACAAACGTTCTGAGCTCCTGTTTCCATATTGGGCCACCCAAAATCCTCAAGTGGTGGCGAACCGTCACCGCACAGATTAGAGTCTGAACATATGACCCTCGATTAAAGTGCTGCTAAACGTTTCCGCGCCGAGCCCACAGGGCCGTAAAAGTCAACGGGGCCGTAAAGCGCATGAGGAATAATCGTGGCTATCAACTGTTCTCACTCAAGCCCCCAAGTTCTCATTCACAGCCATGATGGAATGCCCCCCCCCCCCACCCCTGTCCCAAATGGCTATAATGAACTTGTTAAGGCCTCTATAAATATTGGACTTTCCACTCAGTAATCATTTCACCAGCTTTCCCGAGCAAGGCGAACAAGCGGCCGGGCGTCGGCGGCAAATACCTAATCAACGAGGGGGTACGCCCCCGCACAGTGGGCCCTACTGGTAGGCTCTTCACTTATACAAAGAAAAGAAGGCTAAAGGCTAAAAAAGCAGCCTATTGATCAACATAACATTAACATCAATGACAAAAGTCCTGCTAGGAAGCTTTGACAAGTGTATTGATTGTCAGACCTTACTGTGAGTAAAACACGGGAAACAATGGATCAATCGAAAAGTCGTTACTCAGGAAATATTTGTTTGTGTGCATTTTCCAACCTTTGTGTAACTACTGTACATTCATACGTGCATGTTTTTTTCCCCCTCTTTGATATGAACTACAACATGGCAGAGATTCCCCCAGTGTACAGTAATGGTGCTTTGGTATAATGATCACACATTGACATTGATTATCCATTGTTGTTAGTTTAAAGTAAATGCTTTTCATCCATTCATCCATTTTCTGTACCACTAAGGTTGCCAGTGTGCTGTTGCCAATTCCAGCTATCTTCAGGCGAGAGGCGGGGTACACCCTGAATTGCATTCATACCCAAGGGCAATTTAGAACGCGTCTTCAATTAACCTTCTGTGCATGTTTTTGGTATGTGGGAGGAAACTGGAGGGCCCGGAGAAAACCCACACAGGCACAGGGAGAACATGCGTATCCACACAGGCGGGCTGCGATTTGAACCCCGGTCCTCAGAACTGTGAGGCTCTACAGCTGAGTGACGGGGCCGCCTAAGATAATTCTTAATTGTGAAAAATAGTTTAAAATTGAACATTCTACTACTTCAGTAACGTCAGTCAAAGTAGTAATTATTGATTCATTATTGGCACATTGGCCTTACAGTTGTGAGGACCTGGGTTCAAGTCCCAGCCCCACCTGTGTGGAGTTTGCATGTTCTCCCAGTGGGTTTGCGTGGGTTTTCTCTGGGTACTCCGGTTTCCTCCAACACCCCCAAAACATGCATGGGAGGTTAATTGACGACTTTGAACTGCCCAAAGGTGCGACTGCGAGTTTGAATGGTTGCTTGTTTCTATGTGCCCTGTGATTAGCTGGCGACCAGTTCAGGGTGCATCCCACCTCTCCTCTGAAGAAAGCTGGGATAGGCTTCAGAATGCATATAAAATAAAATATAGTATATGAATTCACTCATTTTCCGTACTGGCTCTACTCTCTAGGGTCGTGGCCCTGCTAGAGTCTATCTCAGCTAACTTTGAATGAGAGGCAGGATATACCCTGAACTGGTCGCCAGGCAATCGCACATAAAATAAAGAATATCAAAAATAAGAATATGCTAAATTAATTATATATGTATAAAATGGCAGAATGGTGGATCAGCTGGTAAAACGTTAACATCACAGTTCTGAGGACCTGGGTTCGATCCTGGCCCCGGCTGTGTGGAGTTTACATGTTCTCCACGTGCCTGCGTGGGTTTCCTCTGGGCACTACAGTTTCCTCCCACATCCCCAAAACATGCGACATTAGTTGGACACTCTAAATTGCCCATAAGTGTGATTGTGAGTGCGGCTGTTTGTCTCATGTGCCCTGCGATTGGTTGGTAACCAGTTCAGGGTGTACCTTGCAACCTGGCTGTTGACAGCTGGGATAGGCTCTAGCACTCCCTGCAACCCTCGTGAGGATAAGCAGCTAAGAAAAGGGATGGATGGATGGATGGATAAAATAGTTGTAATTGTATAAATTGTACAACATAATTAAATTACTAAAATAGAAAAATAAAAAAATGCATAGAATACACTAAGATCAAAAATAACATTTCAAAAGTAAAAATAAAATGAATTCTAAAATATTTTATAAAACAAAAAATTTCATCAAGCTATTGTCGATGTGGTTTCTCCTGAATATGGTTAAGGGTGAGCTGAAACCTATGCCAGCTGACTTTAGAGGGACTGGCAGAATCCACCCTGGACTTGTCACCTGTCAATCACAGACACGTAGACAAACCACCATTCACACTCCCATTCACACCTAATGACAATTTAGACTCTAAATTTCAGTCTTTAATCATCCCAACATAAAATTTCTGCAGAAAACCTGGAGTTCCAGAAGAGACCCATGCAAGCCCCACATTGCCGAGATTTGAACTCAGATTTGAACACTGATGAACAAGTGCAAGTTTGCAACATGGGAGGAAGTAGGATGACCTGTCAAAAAGCCACACAAAAGAACACGGAGAACATGTTAACTCCACATTTCAACCCACTACCTCAGAACTGTGAGGCACACACACTAACCACGAGTTCACTGTGCTGCAAAACTAAATTCGCAATAATTCATCCATCCAACCGTTGAACAATTTTTAAAATTAGTACTTAGCAATTGTGCAGATATGCAAATATATTCCTGAATTCTGAATTGAATTGACAAACGGCTATCATCACCCCAAGTTTTTCCATTGTCTGACTTTTTCCAGTCGTCTGCATGCATGTTTCCTGTCAAAGTGGATATGATGTCTCTCCATATTTTAATAGTAAGAGGGTGAGGATGGTAGGAAAAAGGGCTTACCCTCAATGGCAGCTTCCTCCCTGGGAGTCCTGCTGAAGTAATAAATACAGTTTTGGAGTGCGTGCACACCAAACACCGGCGGGACTTAATAAGAGAAGTTTGAGAGTAGAGAGATGTGGTGCGCATTCGCGGATGGGGAGGGGAAAAAAGTTGATCTGAGAGTCCAGGACGAGTGTTGTGCAAAATGCTTTGGATTACATAAGCAAAGCCTTTAAAAAGCATGTGGTGTGAGAGAGAGGGTCTGCAGGGGAGAGAGTAGAATAGGGGTGGGGGCGGGTGCACGCGGGGGTGTGCACGCGCCGGATCGATGGGGTTATAATTTTGTCCGAAGTGGGTAGAAAATAAAGTTCATGGAGGAATGAAATTTGAAAACAGATGGCGAATCCCGTCCTGGTCGTGGTGGTCGCCCCCGCCTCCCCAACCTTCCCCCCCCCCCTCCACTAAATAAGATTCGATCCCCGGGAATAGAGTGTGGACAATATTCCAAGCGACGTTTGATGAAAGTGACAGATTTTTCATTTTGGACATGTGGAGTGTGTGTGAGGGGGAGGGGGGTGGTGGTGTCAGGATAGGAGAGTTCATCTGATTTGTCTACAGGACCAAAACCTGGAAGAGTAGGACACAAGCATTTCCACCCGTAGAGCTGAAAGCTGAAGCCCCCCCCCCCCATGTCCCCATCTCCTCCACGGGGTGAGGCAAAAGCGTGAGGAAACAAGAATATCAAATAAATGAGAAATTTTCGTACAGCGCCCCGCTTCCGTGCGTTCCACGCTAGCAATAACAATTAAATATCGACCGCTTTTCCCTCGGCCAGAGAGAACCTGAGATACCCGGAGACTGCCAAGTACCGGCACAACAACCCCAACCCCCGCCCCTTCCCCTACTCCCCTGCCATTTTCTCGTCACCCCCTCCCAATATACACCTACTTTCCAAGTCCATCAGGCCAATCTGCTCTAATTTGGTGTTTCTCATTCCTCTTGATTCTCAATATATCCCCAAAAGCCGTTTCAGCTCCACTTTTTATCGTTGACGATTTAGGGGTGTCTCATAAATGTTTCTCTTTTTTTTTTTGCGAGAAGACTCTCACTTCTTGCTTGTTTATCAATTACTGTTCTACCCTGAGATACAAATTGATTTTATGCTACTATGCTCATATCTCAAAACACTCATATCACATATGTGTCACGGACGAGACTCGGGGGTGGACCCAAATGCACGACTCAGGTGAGAGGTAAGCTGTGCGGAATACGCCTTTATTCGTTCCAATGTCGGTTACCAGGGAGTCAGTCCAAACAAGCAGCAAGATCAGTAATGGCAGGCTTACGGGGTAGGTCGGGAGACAGGCGTTGGTCGGTACACGGGAGGTAGACGTCAGGAGTACGGTAGTGCGGGAACGAGGCATGAGAGGCAACGATCTAGCAGAGTCTCTGTCGTCCCCCGGGTCCTATATGTACTGGGTCTAATCGGAGGTCATGAGGCGCAGGTGTGACCCTTCCGATTAGACGGCCACGCCCAGCCCTGGCTGGAATCCAGGATCATGACAGTACCCCCCCCTCAACGGCCGGCTCTGGACGGCCCAGGCGCATCAGGGTGAGCCGCGTGAAAGTCCCTGATGAGGGAGCGGTCCACGACGAAGCGGGAGGGGATCCAAGAGTGCTCCTCCGGGCCATATCCCTCCCAGTCCACCAGGTACTGGACCCCCCTCCCTCTGCGGCGGGAAGACAGCAACCGGCGCACGGTGTACACCAACCCACCGTCGACCATGCGGGGGGGGGGACTTGAGCGGAGGAGCCAGCGACGACGTGCGATTCGGGCGAAGTCTGCTGACGTGGAACGTAGGGTGCACCCTCATCGACCTGGGCAGTTTCAACGAGACGGCGACCGGGTTAATAACCTTGGAAACAGGGAACGGGCCAACGAACCTGGGAGCAAGTTTGCAGGATTCACAGCCACACTCGCTGTCCCACTCTGAGCTCTGGTGCGGCCCTCTACTTGCGGTCTGCTGCGGCCTTGTAGGCGCTGCTCATGCGCAGCAGTGTCCTCCAAGCTGCTTCCCAGGTCCGTTTGCAGCGTCGCACCACGGCCAGGGCCGACGGAACTGTGGATTCTGTGACCAGTGGAGGAAACAGGGACGGAGGATACCCATGCACGACATGGAGTGGAGCCATACCTGTTGAAGCGGAGGGTAGAGAATTGTGGGCATACTCCACCCACTTGATGTGCTGGCTCCACGTGCTCTGGTCCCTGGATGCCAGACATCGAAGACCGGTATCTAATTCCTGGTTAATCCTCTCAGTCTGGCCGTTAGACTCTGGGTGATGACCCGATGTCCGACTTGCGGAAGCGCCGATGAGGTTGCAGAACTCCTTCCAGAAACGGGCGCTGAATTGCGGACCCCTGTCCGAAACGATGTCCTGGGGTAGGCCGTGGTAACGGACGACCTCGTCTAATACCAACTGGGCTGTCTGCTTGGCCGACGGGATCTTCAAAAGCGGCACGAAGTGGACCATCTTGGAAAAACGGTCCACTATGGACAGCACCACTGTGTTCCCTTGAGAAGGCGGCAGGCCGGTGACGAAGTCCAGCGCGATGTGTGACCACGGACAGGGGTTGCAACTCACCAACAGGCCGTAGGCGGGAAGTCTTATTGGCAGCACACACCGGGCAGGCGTTGACGAACTCCCTTACGTCCTTGCTGAGGTTAGGCCACCAGAACCTTTGTTCGACCACTGAACGTGTCTTCGCCATACCCGGGTGGCAGACCGTCTTGTTGGTATGGGCCCAGTTGATGACGTCTCCCCGCAGAGATGGGATGACGAACAGGCGGCCCGACGGACAATCCGCGGGTGACGGTGTCTCTCCCAGAGCCTCCTTCACCCCCGACTCGATCGCCCAGGTGAAACCGGCCACGAAGCACCCCGCTGGCAGGATAGTAGCGGCGTCTGAATCTGTGCGCCCTCCCTCGTGGATCCGCGAGAGTGCATCCGGCTTGCCGTTTTTGGAGCCTGGGCGGAAACACACCTTAAAGTGGAAGCGGGTGAAAAATAGGGCCCACCTGGCCTGACGGGCGTTCAACCTCTTCGCAGACTTCAGGTATTCAAGGTTCTTATGGTCCGTGAAGACAACGAACGGTACTTGCGAGCCCTCCAGCCAGTGCCGCCACTCCTCCAACGCGCTCTTGACCGCCAGCAGTTCCCTATCTCCCACGTCGTAGTTCCTCTCTGCCGGGGTCAACTTTCTAGACAGGAACGCGCACGGGTGGATCCTTCCATCCCTGGGACTCCTCTGCGACAAGACTGCTCCGATTCCTGAATTCGATGCATCCACCTCCACCACAAACTGGTTATCTGGGTCCGGAATAATGAGAACGGGCGCAGTAGTGAAACTTGCCTTGAGCCTGCTGAAGGCCTCCTGGCAGGTCCCGGACCAGTCGAAGAGGGTATGTGGCGAGGTGAGCGAATGCAGAGGAGCGGCCACGGAACTGAAGTACCTTATGAATTTCCTATAGAAATTGGCAAATCCCAGAAACCTCTGTACGTCCCTCCTGTTGGTGGGGGTAGGCCACCGCAGCACCGCGTCGACCTTCCTGGGATCCATCCGTATCTCTCCCTCAGCCAGGACGAAGCCCAGGAAGGACACGGATGCCCGATGGAACTCACTTCTCCATATTCACGTATAATTGGTGCTGCTGCAGACGCCGGAGCACCTCTGACTTGTTGAATGTGAGAGGTTAGGTCTGCTGAAAAGATGAGAATATCATCCCGATAAACAAAGACAGATCTGTTCAGGAACTCCCGAAGCACGTCGTTAATGAAGTTCTGAAAGACGGCCGGAGCGTTAGTCAGTCCGAAGGGCATCACCAGATACTCATAGTGCCCTGTGGGGGTGTTGAACGCCGTCTTCCACTCATCCCCTTCCCGAATCCGCACCAGATGGTAAGCGCTGCGCAAGTCGAGCTTGGTGAAGATCCGGGCTCCCTGGAGGATTTCGAATGCTGTAGAGATAAGTGGCAAAGGGTACCTGTTCTTGACTGTGATGTCGTTCAGGCCTCGGTAGTCGATGCAGGGTCGCAGCGTGGAGTCCTTCTTGACAAAAAAAAAAAAACCCCGCACCGGCTGGTGAGGATGAGGGGCGAATGAGTCCGGCTGCCAGCGAGTCCTCGATGTAGTCCCTCATGGCTTGATGCTCTGGTCCGGTTAAAGAGAACAGTTTCCCTCTGGGAGGAGAGGTGCCTGGCAGGAGTTCAATCGCGCAGTCGTATGACCGATGTGGCGGCAGAGACTTTGCTTTAGATTCAGAGAAGACCTCCCGTAGGTCATGGTAGCAGGAGGGCACTGCGGTCAGGTCCAGGGCGGTACTAGGTTCTGTTAGCCGAACCGGCGCAACTTGAATACACCTGTCTCTCCGGACAGCGACACAGCGACTGAGACAGTCCTCTCCCCAAGTCTTGATCTGACCGGTGGTCCAATCTATGTGCGGATTATGTTCTTTGAGCCACGGGCTGCCCAAGATGATGTCGCTACTACGTGCGTCGAAGACATGAAAGCTAATACGCTCAGAGTGAGCGTCCGGAAAGCTCATACGTAGCGTCTGAGTGCGATGTGTAACCCGACAAAGGAACTTGCCGTTGGCGGCATAGGCGTGACGAAAACGTTGTGTGGGAAAGGTTGCCGCCCCCAGCTCCTCGACCACGCGGGGATTTATCAGGTTTGCTTCCGACCCAGAATCTATGAAAGCCGTCACAGAGCATGAACGGAAGTCCGTTCCCAAGGTGAGGTGAAGAAGGGACCTCTCTGACCCCGTCGCGGTGTACCGCACACTCACCGGAGTAGCGATCCTGATGTCAGAATGCCCTGGTCGAGTCGGGCAACGGGCAATCAAGTGTCCCAAACGCCCGCAGTAAAAACAGCGTCCCTCTCGTCGCCGACGTAAGCGCTCCTCCGCTGAGTTGCCAAGCCCCTCCACTTGCATGGCTTCCGGTGAAGCTGACAACACGGGTGGCAGGGAAGCGGAAACAACCGGACTGCGACTCTCCCTCTCCTCCTCCCTCAGGCCCTCCATCTGTCTCTGCACGGTGAGGCGCTGGTCCACCTTGAGGGCCAATGCGATGAGGGAGTTAAGCAAAGGCGGAAGATCCATGGCCACGAGGTGACCACGGATCTGTGGGGACAGTCCCTCGTAAAACGCGTCATGGAGGGCTTCCTCATTCCAGCGGCTCTCGGCAGCCCGAATCCGGAACTCGATGGCGTAGTCGGACACGCGGCGACGCCCCTGGCGAATTGTCATGAGTGACGACCCCGCCTGGCGTTCCGGGGCCGCATACTGGAACACCTGGGTGAAGCTCGCCCATGAGCGGCAGGTCTCCGAGTTACGGCTCCACTCGGCGGTGGCCCATGCCTCCGCCCTCCCTGTCATGTGGGAAATGACGAAGGCGATCCGGGAGCGGTCCGTGGGAAAAGCGGGAGCTTGCAGCTCAAAGTGGAGATCGCACTGCGCCAGGAAGGGCTTGACGTTACCGGAGTCGCCTGAGAACCGCTCTGGTCGAGAGAGCGGAGTGATGGTGGCACGGGGAGGCACAGGAGCGGCCGCGCTAGCTTGGGAAGCTAGCCACGGTTGCAGCTGGGTGGAGAGCTCCTGGATCTGGTGAGTCATACCCTGGAGAGCAGCCTCTTGCTCACCCAGGCGTTTGCCCTGCACTTGCAGCGCACGGCGAATGGCTTCAGAGTCAGCTGGGTCCATGTTCTTGGCTAGATCGTTCTGTCACGGACGAGACTCGGGGGTGGACCCAAATGCACGACTCAGGTGAGAGGTAAGCAGTGCGGAATACGCCTTTATTCGTTCCAATGTCGGTTACCAGGGAGTCAGTCCAAACAAGCAGCAAGATCAGTAACGGCAGGCTTACGGGGTAGGTCGGGAGACAGGCGTTGGTCGGTACACGGGAGGTAGACGTCAGGAGTACGGTAGTGCGGGAACGAGGCATGAGAGGCAACGATCTAGCAGAGTCTCTGTCGTCCCCCGGGTCCTATATGTACTGGATCTAATCGGAGGTCATGAGGCGCAGGTGTGACCCTTCCGATTAGACGGCCACGCCCAGCCCTGGCTGGAATCCAGGAGCATGACAATATCGTTCACAAAGAGCAGTAAACGGAAATGCAATTAATCCAGTCCAACAGTCTTGAAAAAAATTCTTAGTGTATTTTACGCATTTTTTACAGGAACATTTATGCACTATGAAGCACAAAATACAACAAAAACCCCAGACTGTTGAGCAACAGAAGATGTACATCCTCAGATCCCAAACTGAGTTTTGTTAAAAGGAAAGGTGATAAAAAAAAAATTAAAATGGGGTGGCACGGTGGATTAGCTGGAAAGGGTTGGCCTCACAATTATGTGGTCCCGGGTTCAATCCCTGACCCGCTTGTGTGGAGTTTGCATGTTCTTCCCGTGCCTGCGTGGGTTTTCTCCGGGCACTCCATTTTCCTCCCACATTCCCAAAAAATGCAACATTAATTGGACACTCTAAATTGCCTGTAGGTGTGATTGTGAGTGTGGCTGTTTGTCTCCATGTCTCCTGCGATTGGCTGGCAACCAGTTCAGGGTGTACCCTGCCTCCTGCCCGTTGACAGCTGCGATAGGGTCCAGCACTCCTGCGACCCTCGTGAGGATAAGCGCTAAGGAAATGGATGGATGGATGGATAAAAAATGGTGGTAAACAAAACCGTGTCCCAATTTTGGGGAATGTGGCCAAGGCATCAAATTCAAAATGAGTGATAATGAAATAAATAAAGTTTGAGAAATAAGTCTTTGTAATGTATTCAATCGAGTATACTAAAGACTGAAAAGGATTTAGAAACATCGCATTCTGTTTTTATTTAGATTTCACACACTATCGCAACTTTATTGGAATTGGGGTTTGTATTATCAGAGATGCAGGAAGGAAAAATATCTTTAGTACCTTTAACAGTGCCAGTCAAGGCAGACTTTTGTCCATTCCACTCTTTTGAGTGGACGGTACAAACCCAATAAACCTCATGATAACCCGCCTTTGGGGGTACTATCAGAAGTGTAACAGACTGCATGCCACCTGTAGCTCATCAAGGTATGTTACAGTATGTTGTCGAAGTGTACTGTACAATTAGAACTGGCACGGAATAAAGAAAATCAAGTTCCAAAATCTTCTGGCCTCAGAAGTAGTGTCTGAGGTGCAACAGAGGTAGGATGGCCTCTGCTGCCCCTTTCACCATTCCCGTCAGACTAAGTACAAATAGTTTACTGTACTTCATTTAAAAAAAAAAAAAAAAGTTTGAACCTCCACAGATGACAACAGGATGTAAAAATGATGTCAATAGAGATGTTAACCAGGACTGAGATCATGGACTCTGTTTAAAGGAAATATTTGACATTATTAGATTCAGAGATGATTTGTTTGTACGTTGTTATGTGCAAGCATTAAAACCTCCAGCTTCCTCTCCCTAAAAAAATTATCTGGTAAATCTGGGGGGAAAAAAAGAAAAAAACTTGACTGCTTCTAAATGCTTTGTTTGCCTTTTGGGGGGTTTTAAAGTATTTTCTTTGTAATTACAATACATCTACTTCTACCTGCATCCATCCACTTTGGTATTCAGCACCACAAAAACCCTTAACTGTGACAAATTGTGGCGGTATAACATTAAACAATATTACACCATTTCAGTTTTCCAAATGTAGGGGGGATGGCTAAGATGGCGCACGCACTGGGCTCCAGCACGAGTGTCCTCTCCTTGAAGTATATACAGTACATATTTTCAGGGCTCATGTAGTTATGCGTCGAAAGTTGTCATTCATCGGGGTGTGGTTCCATACAAGTCTCCTTTCTCTTCCGTCCACTTTGGTAGGGTTGTGAGCAACACTCTTCTCTATGGTGTGTCACATTCAGAAGATATTTATTTTCACTTTAAAGAGACATTAAGTCTGCGAGTGGCTGGCAACCAGTTCAGGGTGTACCCTGCCTCCTACCCGTTGACAGCTGGGATAGGCTCCTGCAGTCCCGCGACCCTTGTGAGGGTAAGCGGCTAAGAAAATGAATGGATGGATGAAGATGAATGATTGGAGACATTAAGTTCAGAAGTTGAACCGGGAATTCAACTATTAGCAGTTTTTCATGAAAGTATCAGTACTTCTACTTTGATACACAGTGTGAGTACTTCTACCACCTATGCAGGTTTTTTTATGTTACATGTTGTGCTGGATCTGTTTGGCGCTTATGTTGTTTTTGTAGCCAGTTTGTAGACCAATTGTCTTTTTTGGGGGAGCATTGTATGTAAAGCTATTACATGTATTTCAAAACAGGATCCTTGAAAGGCATGATGACTCCAATTTGGACTTTTCAGGACACCAACACAAAAAAGAAAAAACAGATGGGCTCGATTCCTCTGGCTTTTGTTGATTGACGTGCGCTCAGGATTTGCACGGGCCGTGACAAGACTCCCAAGAGGAATGGCTTTATGTTGGACTTACCGGAGTCCGTGGCAACTTTTTCCAAACAAATCGCACAACTATCAAAAGTTTCTCCAATCATTGTCATCGCGTCTTCCATCCCTCCCGCCTCTTTCCCATTTTTTTTCCGCCTCACAACTCCTCTGTGCTCGCGCCCAAGCCTTTCAATTTCTATTTATTACAAGTCCCCCGTCGCACACCCACCCCACCCTAGCAGACCCACCCCAGTGCCTCATCTCCCCTTTCCACACCTACCCGCATCCCAATGCTTACTTGCTGCCAAATTAATGCCACTGTTTTTCTTTCTTTCCAAGATGACTTCCATTTAATACAAAGCAGCATCTGTTTCTTCTTAGAGTGATAGTTTCTATTATATTTTTTTAAAATATATATCTTTTGTCATTCTATTTCCCCTGAATGTCTGTTGAGTGAGTATGGCTGCTGTATAACAATTTTGCTTTAAAGGAAGAGGTGGCTAAGAATGTCTTGGAGGCGAAAGGAGTACCAGATCGAGTGATGAGGCTGAAATTTGAAATTGAGGGTGTTATGTATCAAGTAATTTGTGGCTATCCCCGACAGGTAGGATGTGACCTAGACAAATTTTGCGAGCAGCTGGTCAAAGTATTTCTGAGCTTCCAGCATAGAAAGCGTCAGAATTGGTGCAGACTGTAATGGACATGTTGGTGAAGGAAACAGTGGTGATGAACAAGTTATGGGGAAGCATGGCATCCGGGAAAGGAACCTTGAGGGACAAATGGTGGTGGACTTTGCAAAGAGGATAGAAATCGCTATAGTGAACACTTTTGTCCAGCAGAGGCAGGAACATAGAGTGACCTACAAGGGTGGAGGTAGAAGCACGCAGGGGGATTACATCTTGTTGCAGATGATGTCATCTGAATGCGGTTACTAACTGTAAGGTAGTGGTAGGGAAGAGAGTGGCTAGACACCATCGGATGGTGGGGTCGAGGGTGACTCTGGTGGTGGGAAGGATGATTAAGACAAAGGTAGAGCAGAGAATTAAGTGGTGGAAGCTGAGAAAGGAAGAATGTTTTGCGGCCTTTCAGAAAGTGGTGAGACAGGCTCTCGATGGACAGGAGGAGCTCCCAGAAGACTGGACTACTACAGCCAAGGTGATCAGAGAGACAGGCAGGAGAGTACTTTGTGTGTCTTCTAGTAGGAAAGGGGAGAAGGAGACTTGCTGGTGGAACCTCAAAATACAGGAAATCATATTAGAAAAGAGATTAGCTAAGAAGAAGTAGGAAACTGAGAGGACCTAGGATAGGAGAAAGGAATACATTGAGATGCGACAGAGGGAAAAGGTAGAGGTGGCGAAGGCTCAACAAGAGGCATATGATGACATGTACACCAGGATGGACACAAAAGAAGGAGAAAAGGATCTCTACAGCTTGGCCAGACACAGGAATAGAGATGGGAAGGATGCGCAGCAGGTTAGAGTGATTCAGGATATAAATGGAAATGTGCTGACTGGAGCAGAAGTGTGCTGGATAGATAGAACTAATAATCATCAATAGTCATTGATAAATGAGGTAAATGAGAGAGAAGGAAGGGTAGGAGAGGCAACTGTGGTGGATCTTGAAGTAGCAAAGATTTGTGAGAGGGAAATTAGAAAGAGACTAAAGAGAATGAAAAAAGGAAACATTTTGAGTTATGGAAGCATCTAGGTTGCTGTGGAGCTTTTGGTCAGCTTGTTCAAAATAATTCTAGCAGGTGAGAAGATGCAGGAAAAGTGTGCTGGTGCCCATTTTTAACAACAAGGGTGATGTTGCAGAGCTATGGGAACTTTAGAGGAATAAAGTTGATGAGCTACACAATGACGTTATGGGAAAGAGTATTGGAGGCTAGACTCAGAGTAGTTGTGAGCTTCAATATGTTTTAATTCCTAGAAAGAGTACCACAGATTTGTTTATTGCCTCAAGAATGTTGAAGAAGCACAGAGAAAGTCAAAAGCTCTAAAGAAAGCCGAGACAGAGTACCCAGAGGGAAACTGTGGTACTGCATGCAGAAGTTTGGTGTGCCAAAGAATGTTTGTTATAATAAGAGAGGATGTGTATGAGGGCAGCAGAACAGTGATTAGGTGTGCTCTTGGTGTGTCAGAGGAGCTTTAGGTGGAAGTTCATCAACAATCAGCCCTAAGCACCTTCCTGTTTGCAAAGGTGATTGCAAGGCTGACAGATTAGGATCGACTGGAATCCCCTTGGATCAAGATTTTCATAGATGACACTGTGATCTGCAGTAAAAGCAGGGAGCAGGTGGAGGAACAGGTCGTAAGGTGGAGGCATGCAGTTGAAAAGAAAGGACTGAAGATTAGCCAAAGTAAGACAGAATATATGTTCATGAATCAGAAGGGTGGAGGGGGAAGAGTGAGGCTCCAGTGAAAAGAGATGATAGGGGTAGACGATTTCAAATACTTTAGGTCAACAATCCAGAGCAATGGCGAGTGTGTTAAGGAAGTGAAGAAACGGGTCCAAGCAGGGTGGAACAGTTGGCGGAAGGAGTCTGGTGTGTTATGTAACAGAAGAGTCTCTACTAGGATGAAGGGCAAAGTTTATAAAACGGTGGTGAGGCCAGCCATGATGTACAGCTTAGGGATGGTGGCACTGAAGAGACAACAGGAAGCAGAGCTGGAGGTGGCAGAAATGAAGATGTTGAAGTTCTCGCTCAGAGTGAGCAGGTTGGATAGGATTAGAAATGAGCTCAGTAGAGGGACACCCAAAGTTAGATGCTTTGGAGAAAGAGTGCGGACTTTGATGGCTTGGACACATCCAGAGAGAAGAGAGAGGGAGTATATTGGTGGAAGATGTTGAGCATGGAGTTGCCAGGCAAGAGAGCGAGCGGTAGACGAAAGAGATGGGTGACAGATGGAATTAGGGAACAAGTGAGCGCAGTTGGTATCAGAGGGAAGGATGCAGGAGATGGACTAAAATGGAAAAGAATACTAATGGGACAAGCCAAAGCGAAAAGAAGAATTCAACTGGTCGACTTTACTTCTCCACAAATACTTTTCGAGCCTGAAGTCGATTCATTGGTAATTGTGTGTTTTTGGCATCTCATTTTCCATTCAGTGTGGTTTAAAAACACTGGCCAAGCATAGCTATGTGGGAGACATCGTACTGTCCTGACAATCTACTCAGCAGAGCAGATCCTCCAATAAGACTACACTCTCTTTACACGTCTGCATGGGTCCAAGAGTGAGAAAATGTTCTCTCCCCTGCTGCAGAGGATGTGAATGAGCATAGCAGTTAGCCTCGCGTCACTAGACTTTGATAGTAGGATATGTGCTAGGCCTGTCTTAAAACATTCACGCCAGAGGGTCCATGGAACTGGTGGCTGACCAGGCAGGGCAAACAACGAATGCCGCAATAGGACGTTAAACTCCATTTTTCATTGCCAAAATTTGTATCCAGCTGGTTATGCACGGGCAACGGCTGTGCTCCAATGACAAATGTATTTTATTCAGGATAGCCTGCATTGTTTACTGGAGACAACGATTGCCATTTTTTAGAATTTATAAAGCAATCCTTAATCTACTTCCATTTTACCTTTGTGATTTTATGGCAGAGAAATGTCTTTATTCTGTGACTCATTCACAAGACCCGTATTTGCCGTCTATTCCTAAAGTATGTCTTAAAATAGGAAAAATGAGATTTTGATGTGTGGCTCTTGCAGCGTGGAACCGCTTACAGGAAAAACTGGCCTTAAGTCTGTCAGATTAGCTCTTTTGTGGTGTTGGAGGCAAGAAGGTGACCGGCTGTGGATCAGTAGCGAGAGCGGGTTGTCTAGTGATCAAAAGGGTCACTGGTTTGAATTGGCAATGAACGTCCACATGTCAAAAGTGTCGTTTGGGAAGAAACTGGATCCTAACTATCTCCGAGTGGCCCTGGCAGCGGCTCGCCCATTTGTGGGTGGCTGTAAAGCGATTTGGGCTCTCAGATGGTGTAGATAAAGTGGGATATACTGTAAGTGCAGTTGAGGTCCCAATTGCAAGGAAACAGGAATATCAAAACTTATATTTAATTTAAAAGCATAAAGTAAGCAAGGTATGTGGAAGTTTAAAAAAAATTGAAGCAACAAACTCATCACAATAGGATATTTCAAGTGAGTATAAATCTGAAACTACTCTGGAGAAAAATACATTACTCACAATTTTCTCAAAATATTTTTTCCCTGAAAATAATCACATTAGTTCAACTTGTTTTAGTCACTCCCAACCAGTGTAAATATTTGAATTTAGTAAATATATAAGACATTCTCCCCCCCCCCCCACAAAAAAAAAAAAAGTATACAGGAGGTCCTCGGTTTCCGTTACTAATGTGTCGACGTAAATTTGTACATAGTGTAAATTGGAACACACAAGAGTTTGTCATGATTAACGCAGTAGAAATAATGAAATATTCATCTGGAAAAACAAGTTGAAAACCAACTGTTGCAAACAAGTTGCAAACCAACTGTTTACTATTTCCCGATAAAATTACTCCCCCATTCCCCCCTCAAAAAAAACCTCCCCCTGCTGGCTCGTGTCATTCGCACATCCTTGCCCTCACCTCGTTATCTCTCCGTTTGACTTTAATTGCTTAATGCATTCATTATCTACGCCCCAATAGCTGCACCATTAACATACCTCCTCACCCCACCTTCTCCTCTTCCTCTTCCTTTCCTCAAAGCCTCTCTATTTCTCATCACTCTTTGCCCCAAAACACAAGTCATCTCTCTCTCTCTCCCCCACCTCCTCTGTCCATCCCCATCGTCTCCTCCTTTTCTCTCCTCTGTCGGATGCTGGCCCTCTCCCTCCCTCTCCCGCTCTCTCTGTCTCTCCCCGGCGACGGAATTATGAAAAATGCGCCCATCGACAGAGCGCCTCAGCTTCGATTAGCCGAGATGGGACATGACAGGCCGCGATCAATACTTATACCGTCCTATAACGTGTCAACTAATGAATCAATCTCGGCTAAATTTTCCATTTTTCAAAAGCCGACGCGAGAGACTGGAATATCCTCTTTTGTAAAGATATTATTATCGATTTCGTCGGCAATTTGACATCGGGGGTAGTTAATTCCACTCTAGAATAAAATTGAAAACACTTGAGATTGAAGTGAGAGAGGGGAGAGTGGTGGGAAGGAGGAAGGGAGGGGGGAAGCAGAAGGGCAGGCAGGGGGAGGAGGATGAGGAGGGAGGAAGAAGGGGAGACGGCTGTTGACTTGATAAAAGAGAATGGGAAGATGGAAGGAAGAAGAGATACTAATAGTACACAGACACCTGCACCGTCTATCTATCTATCCATCCAGCTTTCTTTCCCTCCCAATTCGTGAAAAGATTGTTCGTGAGGATCTGACCAGTGCAACCTTGTCCAGACTTGGAAGTGCTTGTGGTAGCATGGATGCTTTTCCCACTTGTTGGTCAATTGGTGCCACAGATATGAAAAATACAGAGATGTGACGCGCCCCTTTGAGCTGCGGGCTGACAGCGGTCCAAACCCAGTAGGTGCCAAGTGTCAGCGTATTCCGTGTTAGGAGATGGCACAAAAAACAAAACAGCAATGATGGATGTACATTGTACTGTTATGCTTACACACAATGCCATGAATAAGAAGGGAACTGGAAAAATGTTCATAAGCAAGAATATTTTTGGCCTCTTCTAGAGTCTGCTGGCACTCCTAGGACTTCTATTGTGCTAAATGCAGTGTGAAGAGGAGTTTACGGACAGATGCGCGCACGCAAAGTGTCTTGTCTTCCACCGTATTCCTGAGACTGCATCAAAACCTCAACTGTGATATAGCTAGGGAAATATTTTAACGGCATACAATATCAATCAAAGTCAAAGGGGAATGAGAGAACAAGTTAAACTTGACATCCACTGAATTTGTAATGATAGCAGTTGTGAAAAAAAAAATGCCTTCGAAGGATAAAGGGTTTTATGACGCCAGCAGTTTGACCGTGGCACAGAATAATTCAATTTGGAGCGCTTCCGAAGGAAAGAAATTAGAAGCACATCATACCAATTGCTGCCCTGCCATTGCCTGGCATCCAGTTCAAGGTGTACGCTGCCTCTTGCCCGTTGACAGCTGGGATAGCCTCCAGCACTCCCGCGACCCTTGTGAGGATAAGCGGCTAAGAAAATGGATGGACGGATGGATGAAGGGATGGATGGATGGATGGATGATACCAATTTTTCGTGTATTATGTTAAGAAAATCGTCTGCGGGAATATGTCCATGTGGTCGCAGATAGGCGCAGAAACAAAGTTTCTATGTCTGTGTGTGGTGGAGTGAAATCTAGATGGAGGAGGGCAAGAGTGTGTATACGTGTGTGTGGGTCAGCGAGGTGCAGTGTAACTGTCGACAATCACAGCCTTATTTACCTGTCAAAAACACTATCATCCCACATGGGCCCGGCCAAGCAATTTCTGCTGTCTCTTCCTCCCCCCTTCCACGTCCTCACCTCTCTCAACCCACCCTCCTCACTCTCTGCCTCCAATTACAAGCTAGAGGAGCTATTTCTCACCAGGACAAAAAAAAAAAAAACTATACCCCCTTCTTCTCCCTTCACTTTAGCCTGTTCCTTCCCCTTGCTGAGAGTTGGAGTGGAAACGAACAACCTGTAAACACACCCCACTTATCCCAGTGTATAATGTTGTGCGTTTGTTGCCCACGGCTTGCCGAGTGGAGGGAGGGAGGGGATTCGGTGAAGGGGGAATGGGGGGAGGGGGCGGGCCTCGGGGTGCCGCATGACCAGACGGAGAGATGTGAAATAAAGATGCAGCCGGCGGCTTTGAAAGGCGGCTCGATCAAAAGCGCCGGGCCTGTCGCTCGCCATATCCGTCTTGTCTCAAGGAGGTGAACACCTATAGTGTGCGTTCCGTGTTTACAGACGGTGCAGACTGCCGAGGCTTGTCCTTCTTACGATGCCGGTGAGGCTTTCAAGTCTGATATAGGATCAGCTTTTGTCAAAAATGCCAGGGAAAAAGACTAAAACTAGCTATGAACTGTTCTCAAAAGCTTGGGTTGTACATGTCACGGCATCCTTAAACAGTAGTAAGGACTCCATTTCAATTCATTCATTCTCTGTACTAGTTATCATCACTAGGTTAAAGGTGTGCTGGAGGCCATCCCAGCTATCTTCAGGCAAGAGGACTCAACTAGTCGCCAGTCAATCGTAGGGCCCATATAAATCAACAACCATTGAAATACACCTTCCGAAAATTTAGTCTTCATCAACCTACCAATCATGTTTCTGGTATGTGGAATGAAACTGGAGTGCCCAGAGAAAACCCACGCAGGCACGAGGAGAACATGCATATGCAACAGAGGTGAGGCTGGATTTGAATCCGGATCCTCAAAACTCTGAGGCAGATGTGCTCACCAGTGATACACAGTACGGCGTTCAACATTTTCAGTCAAAATCCAAACTTCTTCTTCTTCTTCTTTTCCTTTCGGCTTGTCCCGTTAGGGGTCGCCACAGCGTGTCATCTTTTGCCATCTTAGCCTATCTCCTGCATCTTCCTCTCGAACCCCAACTGCCCTCATGTCTTCCCTCACCACATCCATAAACCTTCTCTTTGGTCTTCCTCTCGCCCTTTTGCCTGGGAGCTCCATCCTCAGCATCCTTCTACCAATATACTCACTCTGTCGCCTCTGAACATGTCCAAACCATCGAAGTCTGCTCTCTCGAATCTCGTCTCCAAAACATCCAGCTTTGGCTGTCCCTCTAATGAGCTCATTTCTAATCCTATCCAACCTGCTCACTCCGAGCGAGAACCTCAACATCTTCATTTCTGCCACCTCCAGTTCAGCTTCCTGTTGTTTCTTCAGTGCCACCGTCTCTAATCCGTACATCATGGCCGGCCTCACCACTGTTTTGTAAACTTTGCCCTTCATCCGAGCAGAGACTCTTCTGTCACATAACACACCAGACACTTTCGCCAGCTGTTCCAACCTGCTTGGACCCGTTTCTTCACTTCCTGACCACACTCTCCATTGCTCTGTATTGTTGACCCCAAGTATTTGAAGTCGTCCACCCTCGCTATCTCTTCTCCCTGTAGCCTCACTCTTCCCCCTCTACTTTTCTCATTCACGCACATATATTCTGTTTTACTTCGGCTAATCTTCATTCCTCTCCTTTCCAGTGCATGTCTCCATCTTTCCAATTGTTCCTCTGCATGCTCCCTGCTTTCACTGCATATGACAATATCATCTGCGAACATCATGGTCCAAGGGGATTCCAGTCTAACCTCATCTGTCAGCCTATCCATTACCACTGCAAACAGGAAGGGGCTCAGAGCTGATCCCTGATGCAGTCCCACCTCCACCTTAAATTCCTCTGTCACACCTAAGGCACACCTCACCATTGTTCTGCTGCCATCATACATGTCCTGTACTATTTTAACATACTTCTCTGCCACACCAGACTTACGCATGCAGTACCACAGTTCCTCTCTTGGTACTCTGTCATAGGCTTTCTCTAGATCCACAAAGACACAATGTAGCTCCTTCTGACCTTCTCTGTACTTTTCCACGAGCATCCTCAAGGCAAATAATGCATCTGTGGTACTCTTTCTAGGCATGAAACCATACTGTTTCTCGCAGATACTTACTTATGTTCTGAGTCTAGCCTCTGCTACTCTTTCCCATAACTTTATTGTGTGGCTCATCAACTTTATTCCTCTATTGTCCCCACAGCTCTGCAAATCACCTTTGTTTTTAAAAATGGGAACTAGCACACTTTTCCTCCATTCAGGCATCTTCTCGCTTGCTAGTATTCTGTTGAATAAGTTGGTAAAAAACTCCACAGCCATCTCTCCAAATTGCTTCCATACCTCCACCGGTATGTCATCACGACCAACTGCCATTCCATTTTTCATCCTTTGTAGTGCCTTTCTAACCTCCTCCATTACTAATCATTGCCACTTCCTGGTCATTCACACTTGCCTCTTCTACTCTTCCTTCTCTCATTTTCTTCATTCATCAACTTCTAGAAGTAGTCTCTCCATCTATTAAGCACACTACCGGCACCAGTCAACACATTTCCATCTCTATCCTTAATCACCCTTACCTGCTGCACATCCTTCCCATCTCTATCCCTCTGTCTGGCCAACCTGTAGAGATCCTTTTCTCCTTCTTTCATGTCCAACCTGGTGTACATGTCTTCATATGCCTCTTGTTTAGCCTTTGCCACCTCTACCTTTGCCCTACGTCGCATCTCGATGTACTCCTTTCGCCTCTCCTCAGTCCTCTCAGTATCCCACTTCTTCTTCGCTAATCTCTTTCCTTGTATGACTCCCTGTATTTTGGGGTTCCACCACCAAGTCTCCTTCTCCCCTTTCCTACCAGATGACACACCAAGTACTCTCCTGCCTGTCTCTCTGATCACCTTGGCTGTCGTCGTCCAGTCTTCCGGGAGCTTCTGCTGTCCATCGAGAGCCTGTCTCACCTCTTTCCGGAAGGCCGCACAACATTCTTCCTTTCTCAGCTTCCACCACATGGTTCTCTGCTCTACCTTTGTCTTCTTAATCTTCCTACCCACCACCAGAATCATCCTACATACTACCATCCTATGCTGTCGAGCTACACTCTCCCCTACCACTACTTTACAGTCAGTAACCTCCTTCAGATTACATCGTCTGCACAAAATATAATCTACCTGCGTGGTTCTACCTCCGCTCTTGTAGGTCACTATATGTTCCTCCCTCTTCTGGAAATAAGTGTTCACTACAGCCATCTCCATCCTTTTTGCAAAGTCCACCACCATCTGCCCTTCAAAGTTCCTTTCCTGGATGCCGTACTTACCCATCACTTCTTCATCGCCCCTGTTTCCTTTACCAATATGTCCATTACAATCTGCACCAATCACAACTCTCTCGCTGTCTGGGATGCTCAGAACTACTTCATCTAGTTCCTTCCAGAATTTCTCTTTCAACTCTAGGTCACATCCTACCTGTGGTGCATAGCCGCTAACCACATTATACATAACACCCTCAATTTCAAATTTTAGTCTCATCATTCGATCTGATACTCTTTTTACCTCCAAGACATTCTTAGCCAGCTCTTCCTTTAAAATAACCCCTACTCCATTTCTCTTCCCATCTACTCCGTGGTAGAATAATTTAAACCCTGCTCCCAAACTTCTAGCCTTACTACCTTTCCACCTGCTCTCTTGGATGCACAGAATATCAACCTTTCTCCTAATCATCATGTCAACCAACTCCTGTGCTTTTCCTGTCATAGTCCCAACATTCAAAGTCCCTACACTCAGTTGTAGGCTCTGTGCATTCCTCTTTTTCTTCTGACGCTGGATCCGGTTTCCTCCTCTTCTTTGTCTTCGACCCACAGTAGCTGAATTTCCACCGACGCCCTGTAGGTTAGCAGTGCCGGGGGCGGGCGTTGTTAACCCGGGCCACGACCGATCCGGTATGGGATTCTTTAGATGAACGCTCATATTTGTTTGGCACAGTTTTTACGCCGGATGCCCTTCCTGACGCAACCCTCTGCATTTATCCGGGCTTGGGACCGGCCTACAGATTGCACTGGTTTGTGCCCCCATAGGGCTGCATTAGTCAAAATCCAAACAATCTGACTTATTGTGAGAATACGTTTACAGGGGAGGAAATCAAGATCTGAATCAGAATTACTGCATGTTGAAATGTGAATTAAATGTTTCAAGGTCAGTTTCCACTGTACAGGTGACAATTTCAGGAAGAATTGAACATTCTCAACACAAATTTATAAACATATAATGCAGTTCACACAGCATGGTGGCCCAACTGGGCAGTGCGTGAGCCTCACAGTTCTGAGGTCCAGGGTTCAATCCCGGACCAGCCTGTGCAGAGTTTGCATGTTCTTCCTGTGCCTGTGTGAGTTTTCTCTGGGCTCTCTAGTTTCCTTCCACATCCCAAAATATACATTCAATGGAGACTCTAAATTACCCCTAGGTGTGATTGTGAGGGCGACTGTTGTCTGTCTCAATGTGCCCTTTGATTGGCTGGCAATCAGTTCAGATTGTACCCTGCCTCCTGCCCGTAGATAGGTGGGATAGTCTCTAGCACTTCCGGGAACCCTGGTGAGGATAAGCAGCTCAGAAAATTATTATATGTATAATTTTCATCATTTAATTTTTGTCTTCCAAACTGTGACCGAGAGGAGTGGTCTGGCGACGTCCTTGCGCCCCCCCGTAGCCAGTCCTTACTGCATTGCAGTACTTTAAAGGGGACATATGGAGAATTTACCGTTTAATTACTTATATACAAATATGAGTTCACCTACTCGCAGGTTTGATTACCTTTGTTGCTGTATTCACTAAATATTTCTGTGCTCTTTCTGAAACAATGAAAATGGCACTAAAGACGTGGTGTTGGCCCAATAAAGTTGAAATGAGGGGACGAGCTTCTATTAGATAACCCAAAGCTTAAAAGGGGAAATCAACTGGTTTGCATTATCAATGTATCCAATAGGTCATGTACTATGTACTCTATTTTGACAATGTGATGTTAAATCCTCTCTCATTTAATAGTGTTTTGAGAAGATTTTAATCGACAATTAAATATTTTCGCGAGTCACATGACCTATGTGCGCGGCTGTGACGTGTACCGTGCCGCAACAAAGGCTCGATTACATGGGACACCATTTATGCCCAGTGCTGATTTCTCTGATTTATCCTCATCCGATGAAGAAATAGTACCGGTTGATCAGGAAGACAGATGAATACTTCCATACACAGCCTGACGGCAGCACAGCTCCGGGGCTCGGGGGAGCCGTGAGTGAGCTCCCCGGTGAGCGAGCTCACGGCTGTGCCGCTCACGGCTGTGTATGGAAGTATTCCTCCGTCTCCCCGATACTGTTATTTCTTCATCAAATGAAGATAAATCAGAGAAATCAACGCTGGGCATAAATAGTATCCCATGTGATCAAGCCTTTGTTGCGGCACGTAACACGTCACATCCCCGCATGTAGGTCATGTGACCAGCGAAAATGGCAGCGCCCCTGAAAATTCTTAATTGTCGATAAAAATCTTCTCAAAATACTATTAAATGAGATAGGATTTAAAATCACATTGTCAAATAGAGTACATATTACATGACCTATTGGATACATTGTTAATGCAAACCAGTGGATTTCCCCTTTTCTATGTTAATAGAAAACTATTGCTTTGGCGCCAGCTTGTGTCATCTCTACGCAATTATAATCGACTAAACTTGGGGGGCATCAATTACTTTCCCCCCCTTCACTATTGGCAGGAGGGCTCGGCCCCTATCCTCAGCATTTCCAGTGATTGGCGATGAAATGCTGCCTCCATCAGTGAAAATGGAATGGAATCCCAATGGGTGTTCACTTTAAATGGGATAATAAGGGCAACACTTGCTACCATGGACACTTGCCTGATTCCTCTGCCAAGCTGTTCTTGGGATGGATATCAGCGGAACTTGAAGAAAAATTCAGTCGAAGATGGCTCGCAGTGTGACACATTTGAACATTAAAAAAGTTAAAAAATTGTGAAATTTTGCTGATGCATGACTGTCGGATGCAAGGTGGCCTTTTAATTTCCTGCTGCTGAAACCTACACCTGTACACGCACACACACATGCACATACACACACACACACACACACATGCACGCACACACGCACGGAATGGCAGCAACCCCCGGATGGGCAGCAGCCCCCGTGTCGGTCTTCATGAGTGTTCCGACGAAAAGGCTATCTGACAAAGCCATTAACAGGGCCCTGTAATACGCGTGTCTGCGAGAGCGACGAGTGACATACACACAAAGACATTCATGGCCTGCCATGACGGGAGACACACGAGCTGACGTGCGACTTGATTGAGACGCCAAATGAACGGTAGGAGGTGGGGAGGGGGGGGGGGGATGGTGCTCTTTAGAGTCAGCCGTCGACGATACAAACGTTTGACAAGACTGATGAACATCGGTTGCCTAGTGGTTAGGTCTTTGCGACTTCTGGCCCTGCGGTGCCCGTGTCGAGGTTGAATGTGGTCCTTAACTCATTGCACTGTAAAGTGAATTTGTGGGACTTAATTCTGTTTATGAAACAATGACTGAAGGAGACAAGGGAGAATTGTTTGCTCACTAAATGTAGCTAACGCCATCTCCAAACGAGTTACCTTCGATTCCATGATCTTCCAGAGGATCTCGGGAGGAAGCTCGGCTGCTCCAAGGCTTGCCACAGGGATCTCACTCATGGTCGGCAGACGATCAGCTGGCAAGCGTCGAGAGCGTCTCGCCATTGGGCCTGGCACTTCCGCTGATAGCTTTGCAACATTCCTTCGCATCAACTAAGGCAGCATTCTTGTCAGTGGCAGGAATATACGAATATAGTCGGAAAATCTTTTTGTCCATGCTCTTTTCTGCCATTATGCTTGCATTTTCTCATGATCGCATGCCCCCTCCTTTTCCCTTTGAGGGAAGGACATTCACTTCAAGACACCGTTGCCCTCTCCAGGGTGGCATTGCAGTTTTCCAGAGTCTTGATGATCACAAGTATAGAGCTCGTGCACTTCACGTCACCATTTTCACGACGTCATATTGCAGGTCAAACAGAGCTGGATGACATTGTGGGAGACATTGAACCGGAGGAGAATATTTACAATGCCCGAGACCTGTTGTGCTGTTGGTTGTCACAACAGACGAGATAGTTCTTCAAAGAGATCATTCTATGGAATACCATCTGAAAAGACCAGAAAAAAAAATCTATGGATTTCGGCAATTAAACAGGATGGATGGTGTCCAACCAAATACACATGACTGTGTAGGGATCACTTAATTTCAGGTAGGAATTATTCTTAATCTCAAATTACCAGTAAGTATTGAAAATGACAAGTTGACTCATTTGAGAACAATGCATATTTAAAAAAAGAAACAAAAAAACAAACGTCTGTCGCAGAGGGTTAAGGAGGTTAATGTGTGGCATTGATACGCTTCCGTGTACAGAGGAGACGACTCCCAGTCCTCTTTATTTTTCCAGTCATAGTTAATGGATGCGAGTTTGTGTAAAACCAGGGGTCATTTATTTAAATAGTGGTATTTGTGTTGAAAAAAATCTGAGTGGCTCCATCACTACGTGGGTTTTATTCTTGATTGAGAACAGATCCAGCAATGAAGTATTTGTTTGCGTCCAGACTTTTATACACTTTCAAACTCTTACTCCCAGATACATGTATGGACCCAGTTGTCTAAGACAAGCGGAAGCGGGTGAACAGTCCAATTTTAACTTTAACATTAACTTCGGCATTACATATGGGTCCTCTATGCCAAATGTCTCTCATTTTCCCACATACCTTCGTTTATTATCACCTTCTAAATGTTGAACGGTATCGGACAAAACTCTGGATGTCATGCTATAAGATGTATTTTCATTTTGTCTCAACGGAATTAACTTGCAACAATGTTTTGTTTGGTCGGCAATATGGTGAGTCACGTGATTTCGGTGATGTAGGTGCATGAGCTCTATGCTGCACAGAATCTTCCACATCCACCCCCCTTAAAAATTGCCACTAACGTCTTTAGACGGCATTGGGGGGGAAGAGCTCAATTCTAAATGAATAAATCTTTGCATGTCGGGTAAATTAAAGACTCCACAGGTAGGAATGTGATTCTGATTGTTTGCCAAAATGTGACCAGCGTGTACCCCGCCTTTTGCCTAAAGTTCAGCGGGAATAGGCTCCTCACCTGTGATACCAATAAATAAGTGGTAGAAAAAAATGGATGGCTGAAAACAGAGGAATATCTTGAGAATTTAGTCAAATTTCCTTCTTTTCCTTTCGGCTTGTCCCGTCAGGGGTCGCCAGAGCATGTCATCTTTTCCATCTAAGCCTATCTCGTGCATTTTCTTCTCTAACACGCACTGTCCTCATGTCCTCCCTCATGATATCCAACAACCTTTTCTTTGGTCTTCCTCTCGCTCGTTTGCCTGGCAGCTCCATCCTTAGCATCCTTCTACCATTATACTGACTCTCTCGCCTCTGAACATGTCCAAACCATCTAAGTCTGCTCTCTCTAACCTTGTCTCCAAAACATCCAACTTTGGCTGTCCCTCTCGTGAGCTCATTTCTAATCCTATCCAACCTGCTCACTCCAAGAACCTCAACATCTTCATTTCTGCTACCTCTAGTTCTGCTTCCTGTTGTTTCTTCAGTGCCACAGTCTCTAATCTGTACATCATGGCCATCTCACCACTGTTTTATCCACTTTGCCCTTCATTATGAATGATGTCACATGTCACATAGAACACCAGACACCTTCCGCCAGCTGTTCCACCTTGCTTGGACATGTTTCTTCACTCACCATTGCTTTGGATTGTTGACCCCAAGTATTTGAAGTCGTCCGCCCTCGCTATCTCTTTTCCCTGGAGCTTCACTCCTCCACCTCCGCCCCTCACATTCATGCACATATATTATGTTTTACTTCGGCTAATCTTCATTCCTCGAAGTAAAATTTCCTTAAAAATAGAAAAAGCAGCGACATTGACATATCTCAGCAAAATGAAATGTGATTCAGTACAGAATAAGCACTCTATTTTGAGTTTGTTTTATTAGACTGAACAAGCAAAAAAAAAAAAAAAAAAGACCAATTACAGTACTTGTCATTGTCTATCCGATAAATAGAGTGCGCAAGCCAGGAGCCGTCGGTTAAAGTGAAATCTTAAAGAGTGTTGCGACTTCATTTTGACGCTTTCTGTCTTGGAAAAATTAATTTTCATTATCGCTTAAGTGCGTCATTCTGACACCACATTAAAGGGGAAGTGAGATGTCACATGCGTAACCGCCGGCGGACGCTCGCTGGCGAAGTTGTGCCATGCTCCCGGGGAGGCGCTGTAGAGAAAAAGTGAGAGACCAAATGAGGGGAAAAAAGGAGAGAGAAAGAAAGAGTGAAGAATAATGTTGAAGCGAGGAGAAGGCGGGAAGAAGGCAGAGGCAGCTAAGCAGAACCAGCCAGGCCTCACAAGCCAATCAGGCCTTCATTAGCCTGAGCGGGAGGGATCGATGACCAGCCCGCATCAATTAAAGACCACCGGCACCACAATGCACGCACACGCAAAGGCGCACGCTCCGATCCGATTCTACAGACTCATATAAAAAAAATAAAAAAAGGATCCGGCGAAATGTTGAGTGGGAAAAACAACCAAAGACTCCAATGCTGATATGCATCACAAATCCATCCATCCATCCATTATTTACTTTCATTAGATTTACGCGTGAGCCGGAGTCTATCCCAGCAGACTTTGCCCGAGATGCAGGGTACACCCAGGATCTGTCACCGGCGCATATTGAAAAACAAGTACTCACATCACATACAAGTTAAATTAACAGTTTGAACAAAAATATTTAAAAACTGTTCTGAAAGATTAAATGCAGGGAGCCAACGTACTACATATGTATGGAAGTGCCACATTTGGAGAATCGCTGTTTAATAGCTCTCACCCTCATTAGGATGCTGAGCCTATCCCAGTTGATTGAGAAGGAGGTGGGGTACACCCTGGATTGGTCGCCAGCCAATTGAAAGAATTACAATTGAATTAGTCAAACAAGCTTACTTACTTTTTCTTTCAGCTTGTCCCGTTAGAGGTCGCTATAATGTGTCATCTCAGATGAACGCCCATATTTGTCTGGCACAGTTTTTTTAAGCCAGATGCCCTTCCTGATGCAAACCCTCTTGTGGAGTGAAGGCCCCCTGTGAGAAACAAACTCACGACCCCTGGTTTACCAACATACCAACACACATACCGTAATTTCCGGCCTTCAAGCTGCGACTTTTCTGACAGGCTTTCAACCCTGCGGTTTATGCGGTGGTGCGGCTAATTTGTGCATTTTTTTACGAATGTCCGCACAGGGGCACTGAACGAAAAAGGTAAGAATGAGACCGGTGGAATATAAGTGCCGAGGAAGTGACTTTTACCGGCCCCGTTACCTACCACTGCGCTAGCGTTAGCGCTGTGCTAGCGTGTTGCTGCTGTGTTACTGGTGTGTCTAAGTGATATTTATGGGTACGTTTTATTTTAACCGGCCCTGTTAGCGCTAGTGCGACACTAGCATTAGCGCGGCACTAGCATTAAACACTTTCCGTCTACCGTCTTTCTTTGTAAATATCTCGTGTTTCAATGTGGGGACACGCGGCTTTTACACAGCTGGAGTATATGTCTGTACCAAATGGTATTTCCTTTGCAAATGTACTCGGTGAGGCTTGTAATCAGGTGCGCTCTGTAGGCTGGGAATTACGGTACTTTGCTTTCACAAAATGAGGTGGTGGGCCAGATGTGACGCTTGTGCCATACTTTTGTCACCTGTGATTCAGTCTTCAATGAACATAAAATGTCTGTTTTCGGAATGTGGAAGGAAGCCCGAGAACCTGGTGCTGAGATTCGAACCCAGAACCTCTTGACTGGGAGGTGGATTTGTTAAGTATGAAGACAACTTGCTGTATGAATATGTATATGAGGGAACAAATCAGTGCCAGGAAAAAAACAAAAATACACCAAACGTCTTCAAATCTAAAAACTCAGAAAAGCACCCCCACCCCAAGATATCCTTTTCCGCCATTCACTCCTTGACACACACAAACATCGATAACACCCAATTACACACACGCTCACACGTGGCGGCTGGCAAAACACACAATTACGCGCGCTCGGGACACACATTTTATTAACACTCAATTACACGCGCGCATAAATCACTCGACGGTCGCAAGGGGAGATGCTTGTGCGGGGGACGGATTGCCTTCTATTGTCTTTTTTTGCTTTTATTACAAATAATCACATTTCATGTTTATAAACACAATGCATAGTTTTGTCGCTTACATAAACCAAATAAAACTAAAATTACATCAAATTACTCACTCTACACATAATTGACATGAAACAGGGCACTGGTCACTGTTTTTTACTTCCCTATGATCAATTTTATTTTTGATACATATACAAGCTTTGAGCCAGTTTTATTTTTTTTTTAGTTGTAATGTATTATTTTCCTTTAATCATAATGTGGGGGGGGGACTTCCACTCACATAAATTTCTCTTTTGTAACAATGTACAAACGTACATTTAAAATGTAAAACAACTGAACGTTAGAAACTGAGGTGGCAAACTGGAAAGGCACTCATCCATCTGTGTTCTGAGTCGTTTATCCTCACAATGGTTCCGGGCATCCTGTAGCTTGTCACAACAATCTTTAGGTGAGAGGTGGGCTACACCTTGAACTAGTTACCGCCTGACTGCCTTCTACTGGGTTCTTTTCTTGTCTAAGGCACAAAAAGTAAAAATTATTGTTTCTTAGCAGAAAATCAAGTTGCCATTCACTTTTTTGAAAAAGTAGCTGATCGAGGGGTTAGAAAAGTCACTGAGTAGCAACGAGGTGAGTTGGCAACTCTGTAAACTCGCTCTTCTCTTGACAGTGGAAGCAGTGCACGCCAGTAAGAACGAGATTTGAATCATCCAGCTAAATATACTAAAAATCAAACAATAAAATGAACTTATGGTCCAAAGACACACACACACAAATAAAATTTAACCACTACATATTGCAACAGAAAAACAAACAAAAAAAATAATACAAAAACTACACTTCAACATGTACTGAGGAGTCACACTCCTGTTAATCACTTAAAAAAAAAGTCCAAAAAGCAATAAAGAAAAGCAAACCCAAGTGGTATAGCAGTGCCTTGCCTTACAAGTTTTATTTTTTGCATAACTGAAAACTCAAAATACTCACATCTCGAATTATCTTTCCCCTGAGATAAGATTCCCCCCCGGAAAATGACTGAAAATATAATAAACACCAACAAAAGTGTTTGTAACATCATTTTTTTATTCGAAAAATGTTACTCTGCAGTGTTGTACTTAAATAATATACAGTAAAAAGGAAATATAATGTGAGGAATTACAAAATTTGGGGAGGATTAATTCATTAATTGTGCAGCTCCTTTTGATGGCTATGCCCTGGCCACTAGAGTAGTAGCAGTATAAGTGACGTAGATAGTTCACAAAGAAAAGTTTCAGAACTGAACAAGTCAGTAAGATGCAGTAATGGTACTCGTTTTTCTTCAGAGGATAAAGTACATGTATAAGCTAAGAGTATTATTACATTGTCCGTCCACACGTGTTGCTACAGCGCTTGTGTTCATAGATCCTTTGTTAAAGGGGCTATATGACGGTCACGTTTGATGCTAGTTTCATCAGCCTGTGTTTGCCATTTTGCATTTGTGTCAGCCTTTACCTCGCTGACTTTCCTATTATGTTATGCAGTTCTAAATACAGAACACGTGTTTTTGTTTCTTTTTTTTTTTTAAAACAACTGTTCATTCTTGGCCAAACTGCTGCTTGTTGTTAACTTTGCTCGCAACATTGTCTAAAATTTTTTGCTTGCAAGTCAAAGGCAAAAAAAAAAAAAAAAAAAAAAAGATCAGCGGAATGACGGTGCATATATGAAAGCTCCCAAAAAGGTTCTGACTGATGTGGATTTTCGTAAGATGATGCTGATTCTGATATTTGGCATAAAAAGATTTCTGATAACTTATTTATTGGCTGATTAAAAAAAATTGTATAAGGAATAAAATAACCTTTTATCCTTAACGCTTACAACAGTGAAGATATCAATTCAGGGCAAAATATTTGACTGTTATAGAGTACTTTGTCCTTTAGTATTTTTTTAATTTTGGTGATACTTTTTAATGTTTTTTTAATGCCATGACGCTAGTTTTATGTTGTGTGAAAAATGGGCAAAAATCAGCAAAACGAGAATTTTTGCCAATTCTAAAAGGTCAAATATCACTTGAAGGAAGTGAGAAGGATCACTTGTGAGTCGAGGTAACTATTAGAAGCATCCCACAAGAGGAAAGCATGTAATTTTTTTATATCTATTTATTTATTATCTATTGATACATTTGTAATCAATTTTTAAGGCTGTAATATAAAATGTGGTGCGCTGTAGATTCTATCTGGGTGTGCGGATGACAGAAAAGCCCCCCCTTGCTGACCATGACAGAAAAGCCCCCCCTGGCTGACCACCAAATCGCACCCTCCCAAATATCAGTTTGAAAATATTAAGCTGCGGCAGAATCCTCCGCATCGTTTTGGGCTCCATTACCGTGGGGCCGCGCTTTCCGAGCCCCCTCCAGTCACCCGCTTGCGGCAGGCATTGACACATCAGTCTTCCCGCCGCTAACGTGATGTGACAGTGTCGAGATTATAATATCTGCCTCGTATTACCGGGGCATTAAACGCCATTATTGTGCTCCGCCCCGCGCTCAGGTGCGGCTCACCCGGCTGCCAGGCTCGGTGAAATTGAGAGTGGACCTTGTGGATAAACGGAGGGAAGGAACTAAGGTGGGGGTGGGGTGAATTGGAGGAAAATTGAGAAAGCAGTTAGGGGGTGTTAAAAAGTATTTGTCATTAGGGAGACAGCAGTAACATCCGGAGGAGAGGAGGGTGTTTAAAAAAAAAAAAAAGAAAAAAAAAAAAGCGCCTTAACAAAACCATGGGATGTCTCCAACAGTGATGGCAAGGTGCAGTTGTTCCTCAACTTATGAACTTAATTCATTCTGTGATCACTTCCGTAACGCAAAATTCATATCTCAAATCGTCTTTCCTAATTGAAATGAATAGGAAGGCCATTCATTTGTTCCGACACCGTTGCACCATGTTCAGACTACTCAACTCCCACGTGTATCCAATACCAAAATAGATTTCATGATCATTCTCTTTCTTTATTGTATAATCCCATTTTCGAACACACGTCTGTTATATAACAGTCTGTGTCTTTTTATTTATAGCAGACCAAAATTCTGAAACACTGTTGATCCATGAATATTAAAATGTATGCTGTGAATTTAGGGCATATATCACACTTAGAGATTGCTGTAAAATCCAGTTCTTTACCACATAATACAAAAGAGTATAATACTCTAGAGTGATTAGACTTTGCTTCCACTCCAACATGGGATTTGGGGTGACTTCAGACAGCATACACAGTTACTATATATTTTTTTCTCAATTAATGTTTTTATCCATTGTGGTGCTGATCAGTCAAACAAAACAAGAGCCCTTTTAGCTTGTAGAAGAAGTAAGTCTAATTGATTTCCAAAGGCAAGTACACACATTTAACACACTTGATAAATCACCAGGTAACGGTCAGCTTTGCTCAACATAGACTGGGACATCACTCGGTTGCACACAACCCACAGTCGGAGTTTTATGAACACAAAGATGTAGCATGAGAGTTTAAAAAGCGACATTCAACGACCTGTGGCACATAAATCACATTATATTAACCGGGACTCTTCGTGAACATTAAGGATTAACGTCTTCATTACGGGAACCGCTCAAAATTTCATGGCGTAATGCATGCTGTGACCCGTGTTTCTACAGTTCTGCTACAAAATTTTGTAAAACCATGTGACGTGAGCTTAACTAGCATGATGTAGTGGAAACGGTAAGTAATGTACAATTACATAAACGTATTTTGCAGGATGTATGTGTTAAACTATTGACTTTATAGGAATAGTAACAGTGTAGTGTGAATGCAGATAGAGTCAACGTCAACCGAGTAAACAGTTTCCCTGAATAATGATCTTCTCATCGCTACTCTTTGGACTGCGATATGATAAAAGGAACAAGAGGCTAGCTAGGATGAAGCGCTTCTGTTAAAGAGCATCTGAACGCGCGCCATCACCACACATGATTTAAGGTCCACGCCTGCCGTCATATGGGGGCCCCCCATTTGTTTGGCGCGTGCAGAAAAGTGCTTCCACCGCACAGCCTTGTTGTTTTAATTAGACAAATTAATAAATAAGGATGAATTAATGCACCCTGGACGGACAGGAACAGCAGCAGACACCCCTCATCTACTTACTACGTCTGCCCTTGCTCCATCAAGCGCACGGGATGTATTTGTGTGCCGTAATTAACGCTTAATAAGTAAGTGATTCATTATGATTAGCGTGCGGATTCGCCATAATGGCCCCTCTCTGCGCTAGCAATCAACTTCAGTCTGTTTATCCACACATAACCCCCCACTGAGCCATCTCTGTCTGCGCACCCCCACTTAAACCTACACCCTCCGATGTGCCACACTTTGTGGGGGTCCGGCTTCTATCAATCTGGGCGTCATTAGCGGGAGGAAGAGGTCGCACTGTCGGGACGAGTACGTATGAAGTGAAAGATTTGTTTATCTAATAGATTTGGTGAGAAGATGGTTTCATATGTCAAAGACTCACTGAAAGGAGGCTACGTAATTATCAGTCATTTTTGGGGGGGCTGTGTGGGGGGGAGTTAACTGCCTACGCACTGCGGCTTTTGTAATACGATCGTTCAGTTAAAGTCTTCAGAGGACGTTTGGAGAATTGTCTCGCCGTGAAGGATGTATTGAACAAAACAGTGATCAAGCGTCAGGAGAAAAAAAAATAAACGTCTCTGCAATACCACTCAATGTATTCATACGAATAATTACCGATTGGTGTTGATGTTGGGTTTAATTCATTGGTGTTTTTCCGTCTTCATTTGAGATGTCCCCTTTGTTGGCAATCCCTGCAGCTCACGCACGTGGTAAACTGAAACCAAAAGTATGTTTTTGCATCTCTCCAAATGCAGCCCCTGGTGTCTAAAATGTGCTTGTACTTTTGTCCTGAACCTTCATTATTGTGTATAAATGCCATGAAGTGAGTTTAATAACTCAAGGCTTATCCTAGACTTTGGCGTACCCCTTGATATCATCATTAGCCAATCTCAGGGTTTATTGCGGCTAGTATGCTAGCTAATCCTATTGATGAGCCCATAACGTAACGCAACATGGATTCATGATTGTGTCATTCTAGATATTGATGCTTTGCTGATTATTGGTTTGCCCATCTTCTTACAGACTACAGGAAATAAAAAATAAAAATAAAATCAATCCAGGTGGAGTAACAGTCTCAGTTTTAAGTGCTTCGTGTTCATTAGTGGGGGGAGGGGGGGGGTCTGGTGGCATGAAATATTTGAAGATTTTTGCTATTAGCAGCAGGGCTTGGTCCCGCCTCCCTGAAAATAGCGGGGATTCAATGTACACATACTACAGTATCTGTGTATGGAACGCATCCCTAACCACAATATAGTGCTGTTGCCATTTGGTAGTGCTGTTCGAAATGCTTGGAAAGTTGAAGTTATTATCTAAATCAAAGTTACTACAGTAATTGCTACATTAAAAATACTTGGCTCTCACACTACCAACTTGAAACGATAGGAACATAGAACTGTTTATCAAAGAAAACAAAAAAGGTTTCATTCCTAAAAAGTACATTTTATTGTTGTGATCCACTTTACCATTATGTAGTTTGGCGATTAACGTACCGCTTACATGTAGCAAAAACATTCTACTAAATGATTGAACTAAACAGTTAAAAATTAAATGCTAAGGCGTCAGACTTAAGTTATATGCAAGTTAGCTGTACTTAAACATGTATTCATTCACTCATTCATCTTCCATACATTGTGTGTTCCGTGTTTATAGAAGGCGCAGAGAGCCGGGCTTGTCCTCTTATAATGCCACCGAGGCTTTGAAGTCTGTTGACGGATCAGTTTTTGTCAAAAATAAAAAATTCCAGTGAAAAAGACTAAAACTACCTAGGAACTGTCTGGGCTGTACACGTCAAGTCATCCTTAAACAATAGTAACCACTGGAGTTCAGTTTAATAAAAAAATGCAATCAGCCTATGTGTCCCTATTTTCATTTTTGTAGTAATTTGTACAAAAATGAATAGGTTTAGTAGAAGAAAAAAAAAGTTTTAAAAAAAGTTAATGGCAAAGTGCCCAAAGAAGGGTTCATGGTTAATTCCATATGTCATATATTGTAGACTGATTGAGTCACTCAATCCCCAGACTTAAACCCTAGAGAATCTGTTTTTAAGTCAACATTCATTAATTTTCCATACCGCTAATCCTCACTAGGGTCATTGGTTTGCTGGAGGTTATCCCAGCTGACTGCAGGGGATCGGGGGGGGAGGTACACCCTGAACTGGTTGACAGCCAATCACAGGGCACATAAAGAGACTAGTTGTACTCAGATTCACCTACAGAAAATGCGGTTTTTACTGAACCATCCATGAAGATTTTTGGGATGTACGAGGAAACCGGAGTACCGTGGGAGATCCCAAACAACCACAGAAAGATAATGCAAACTCTACACAGGCGAGACTACATTTGAACCTGGGTCATCAGAGTTGTGAGGGACACATGCGAGTCAGCCACCCACTGTGCCACTTAATAGTGTATTGTACTTGAAAAGTAAAACTTATCCTCAACATGAAAGCAAATTACTGAATTAAAAAAAAGTTTCAATGAAAAAAAAATGCCTGTACGATTAGGGAGTAGGAATGAGCAAACACATCCTCTGTGCTGGCCCAGTAGACGGCAGTATTGTGACACAGGTAGACTTGAACGCTGCGCAAAAAAAAGTTGACACAACTTCAGCAATTCTAAGCCGTTTCTACAGAGCAGAGAGAATTAAGGCCTGTGAAAATTGTTTTATTCGTATGTGTTACTGCCATGCTGATGCAAAAATGAAAGTTGTTTGGTGGTTTAAAGTGAGTGCAATCACGATGCTAATTCCAGTTAGCTTGACAACTGAGGTTCCTATCGAATGTTAATATGCTAGACTATTACATACACGTTTGCACGGGTGCGCACACATACACACAAAAACGTACAGATGAACACATGGACACGGACGCGCGCACACACACAATACACACACAAAGAAGTGGAACAAACAAGCCGACGAAAAACGGCAACAACTCCACTTGACAGCCGTTTTTGCCCAAGCCATTTTCTACCCTTTGGGGGGAAAAGCTTTGCACTTTCCACTCGCGCCGCCTAGAATGTTCATTGCCCAGAAAATTATTTCTGCAGTCATTTTGCCGCCTTTGTGAGCGGCAATCAATTTCTCTTCTCGTCGTGATGGTCCTGTGTTGTGGGCACAGAAGTTTGACCTTCTCTAAAAGATCTATCAATTTATCCGTCCATCTTACAACCTATCCATTAATGTCTTCATCTTCCCCCTCTTGTTTCTCTTTGGCTTTCTCTCGTCTCCCCACTAAAGTGGCTTTAAAGTCATGTGCTCATCAAGACCTGATGGGTGTCGGTTTTGGGGCAATTATACCACCGCAACAGAATGAGTCGCTTGCAGAAAATGACGGCTATTTTGACAGAGTAGAATATGCACTTGAGACAAAGGGAAACCCATTTGGAGCACGGGTGTCGGCGTTGAACCCTGCGAGTGGACAAGGTCAGGCTGAGGCTAAATGACATCACATTAGTGGCTCCGGGGTCAGACAATCGGTTACCCGTGTTTTTTTTCCCCCCTTTCGCAGTGAGTGGATTGTTCAAAGCTAACGTCCCATTTACACATCTTGGGTGATGGTCGCGTGCTGACCATGCTACACATCTACCGGGTTAGCTTAGGATACCACAAGTAAACCTCTCTATTAAACTTTACACTTGTAAGTGAGACAAATGATGCATTTTTTTTGTAATATGAAATATAAAAGTTCCTAGGTGTCTTATAGTGCCTGTCACGTGACCCAAAGTAATCAAGAAATTACAGAATTTGTCGTGACAAAAAAAATAGTCCGACAAAAGAGCTAAAGGTTGCAGCTTTACATCTAGAAAGCTATAAGACAATTTCAAAATAAAAAGAAAATGAAAATCCAGAAAGCTATAAGAAAATGACATGATCCAAAGAAATTCCAGTCAGTTAAGAGCTAAAGGAACTGAACTCCATTAGTTTGGAAAGGTTGAAAAAAAGCGATTTTTTTTAACCTTGACAATTTCCATGAACTATTGGGTGAGGCTTTATCCTCGTGGAACAATGATAAACCAGTTTGGAGGGCGTGTGTCTTGTTACATTTAAGATAAATGTAGCACAACATTTCAAAAAAAGAACATCATACCAGCGATCCAACATGTTGGTGGGAGTATGATGGTTTGAGGCTGCGTTGCTCCTTCAGGGCCTGGACGACTTGCTGTGATTGATAGAAACGTGAATTCTGCTCTTTCACAAAAATCTCCAAAAGGAGAATGTCCAGCCATCAGTTTGTGAGCTCACGCTAAAGTGGACTTGAGTTCTGCAGCTGGATAACGATCCAAAACACACAATTAAGTCAACTTTTGAATGGAAGTCCAACACTCTACTCTCCAAATGACTACAATTCTATTGAGATGCTGCGTCACTATTAAAAACTTGATAAACGAAAACTTCGTTCTTTTTATTGAACAAATTAGTTTTAACCTACCATTAGTTTTATAGCATAATTGCCCAATATAATTGTTTAAAAATAAGAAACAAGAAGTGTCCAGTTTATTTGATCCTTTAACTTTTGTGCATGATTTGACCTGCATGACTGAGAATCATAAGGAAAATAATTGAATTTTTCTCCAAAGTAGAGCTCATTCAGAGGCAAGATGTGTCCAGTTGCCACGATTTAACCTTTACAGATCCATGTGTGTGATTGGATGCTTGTCTGGAAAATAGATGGATGACATGTCTATTTTTCACACCTTCATCCTTAAGTGTCTAGAAAGACACCTGTGAATTTAAGGTATTACTTTTATCAAGAACTTTTTCTTTACGAGTCAGACTGATCAAGAGGATATCAAAATAAGGACTTGTGATCACATTGCAGTGTTGAAAGCGAGCACGATTCCAAGCTGCCACAGTTTTCTATTGGCTTTGCGGACTTTTGCTTCTCTGTGGACCTCTTCTGCCACATCCTCTTCCGCCTCACTCATCTTTTCCTTCCTCTCCTCTGCTGAGCCACGGACCTCTCTATCCTCATCTCTCGCCTCCTTCACACACACAACACACACACACTTTCTCCCTCTGTCTGTCCCTTTCAATCTAGCTCGCCCCTTTCGGCGTCTGGCAGGACAGTATTATATATTCCAGTCTCATGCTTTACATGATTTGGGCAATATATGAAGCCATATCCCGCTCTCACCGCCTGGCCCTCCCCTTCTCTCCCTCGCCTTGTTGTTTAATGTTTCAATTTGGAGGAAGCAAACATTCAATCAGACAGATTAACTGTTTAATGCATGTCATCAGTCAAACTGTCGACGAGGAATGCCCCCTGACGTCCCACCCCCTCGGCCTGCTGCCCCACCATACAACACACACACACACACACACACACAGACACACACTCGAACTGCTGTTACGTCCTTCTCACTTTCTTCCTCTCCATGCTGCAATGTCTTCTCTCATACAGATGAGCTCGAGTACACGTCACTGCAGAAAAAAAAACGGTTATACAACTACATGCTCAACCGGCATTTGGATGTCCATACATGCCACAGACAAACAGCACAGCTATTCTTCAATGACCCTAACATGCATGTTTTTTTTTTTTAATGTGGGAGGATTCTGGCGTACCCGGAGAAAACCCACACTAATATGGACAGAACATGGAAACTCCACAGAGGAAGACATGAACTGGGATTCAAATGACACCTAAGGATTGTGAGGCAGACGTGCAGACCACAAAACCACAGTCCCAAAACACGCCTGAGTCTTGGTCAATAAGTGACTAAGAACCAATGGTCACTCTCTCAGAGGTTCGGCAGCGTTCCTCTGTGGAAAAAGGACAACTCTCCAGAAGTATAACCATCTCTGCAACGACCCACCAATCAGATCATGATGGTAGAGCGGCCAGATGGGAGATACTCCTGAGTAAAAGGAACATGGCAGACCCCCTGGTGTTTGCCCAAAGGTTCTTGAGAGACTCATATAATCCATCCCTTCATTTTCTGAATCGCTTCCGAGTGCCGGAACCTATCCCAGTTATCATTAGGCAGGAGGTGGGGTACACCTTGAACTGGTTGGCAAACAATCGCAGGGCACATGGAGACAGACAACAGTCGCACTCACAATCACACCTACGGGCAATTTAGAGTGTCCAATTAATGTTGCATGTTTTTGGGATGTGGGAGAAAACCAGAGTGCCCTGAGAAAACCCACGCAGGCACAGTGAGAACATGCAAACTCCACACAAGTCGGGCTGGCTTTGAACCCCGGTCCTCAGAACTGTGAGGCAAACACTCTAACCAGTCCCTCACCATGATTGCCAGTATTTACACGTTCAGCATTTATCCTCAAAAATGTATGATGTACAGTATTTTGAAACAATCTATTGACAATTTATCTTTCACTCCTATTACATCAACTGCAACAAGAAACATTTACCCAATATTCACGGTAAAATATTTCCAGTACGTATTTGGTTTAAGACATCATTGGCTATGGAGAAAACTGACTTGAAATTATTGAGCTAAAGTATATTTGCCAACTGGCTACTGGACTTCCTGTAACTGTTTGTAGCTGTTTTTCTATTGACGAAAGAACTTGTATTTCATGATAAAAGCCAGTTTTCATCAAATGTACAGGTCAGGCTCCAGCAGAGTGCGACAACCCACTTTAGCTACACTTCATACCCCCCAACGTCTGGCTTCATTTTTACTTTATCTCCCTGTGCTGTCGAGCATCTCGTGTATCTCCCCCTACCTTCCCACTCGCCCTCCCACTTTCCGACCACAGCGCAGAGGGTGGCCAAACCTGGTAAGTATTGACGGGGAGCTCCAGTGACACGGAGAGAGCCAGTCGATGCCCAGACACCCGGGGCCAAGGGTCAATGACAAAAAGCTAGGCCCGCCTGGAGAGAGAGAGAAAAGGGAAAGGCAGGTGATAGATGGAGGGGAAGTCACGAGAGATGCGTGGTCAGATAGGGAAACTTTAGGACATGAATGCAAGGTGAAAGAAGAAATCGAGTAACCAGAAGGAGGTGAAGTTGGGGAGGGTGTGAAATGTGCACAGTGGAATGACTACATTTGGAAACAAGTCAAAGGGTGGGGTAGAAGCAGATTTATACAAACACCCCACTTGTCAAAATTACGATATAAACAATGGAGGATTACGTCATATGGTAGTGCCAAGTTGGAAAAGTTCAGAACCAAAATACACTCCGTGCGTGTATTGTCAAGCAAACAAATGAGACCAAGGAATTGAAACCTGTTTTTCATTCCCATCCCAAAAAGTGAAAGTGAACTCCAAAAGTGCAATGACAAATGCAGAAAAAGAACTGAGTTTTACACCAGAAGGGGAATTATTCAGAAATTGGAACAAATGTGAGCTCGACAAGGGTTTGAAGAGTTACCCGGTGGTGTTTGCCTGTATTGACAAATTCACCTCCTGGCGGATTCTTCTGATGAACCTATCCTCTGGTATTCACCCTTTTTGTGCTTTTTTTCAGTAACACGCTTGTCATCACCCTGTGATCCTGGCTTGTCTTTTTGTTTTGTCTCAGTTGCTCTGATGGAGAGGCGGAGCCTCCTGTGCACACCTGGTCTTCAATGCCATCAGCTTGGCTTTTAAGGGAAGAGGTAGCAGGCGAGACACTGCACTACTATTCTACTCATCACGAGTTGTCTTGTATCTTTTTTCTCTTTAGTAGTACAGTAACACGTTGTTTATTGCAGAGGTTAAGTTCTGGACCACACCTACAATAGGTGAACTCCACAAAGTGGCAGGCCAAGCTTTATGAAGCTCCCTAGTGCCACATTTCACTTTGCCATACTCATAAACATCATACAAGCAGCTCATAATGTTGTTGTTTTTTTAATTTTCATTTTGTTTTAGGATAGGCGGAAACTGGTGAGCACATCTGCCTCGCAGTTCTGAGGAACTGAGGTTCAAACCCAGCCTCGCCTGTGTGGAAAGAGTATGTTCTCCCTCTGCCTCTGTGGGTTTTTGTCGTGCTCTCTGGTTTCTTCCCACATCACAATTTATTGTGCATACATGTGCATATTTATTTTTTCGTATATAGACATTGAAGTGAATAATGTTATATGTATTTTTCATGACAATATCTATTTGAGAATGTTTATAGGCATGACAGTGGGGCTTTAAACATCTACATGCTGAATCCAAAATGTCACGAAAGAGCTGCAAAAGATGGCTATCTGATTTTAAGCTCTGCTTCTGTTTAGCTATAAAAATGTTATAAACAAGGCGATACATGCATTAAACTAACATTTTTTTTAATATTTTTGTCAAAGAACACCAGCCATAAATGTAAACAAAATTTTTCCAAGTTCAGTTTTAAATCATCATATCGTCAACTGGTAGTTTTGCTCGTTAACACCATACACACGAAGCCAATTTCCCAGCATCGGTCACGCAACGTTCCCCTTATATTGGATAGCGATTTACTGCACGGCAATAAAAAGCATAAACTTACAATCATAGAGCATTAGTGGGATTGAAACTACCATGACGGGAAATTGGCAAAGACACCAAAGAAGTTCAAGACGACGTCGGGGAAAAGCACGGGATTGACATAAGCGTTCCTCAGGGAAATGGGACAAGTGAGGGCAACCACAGGCGTGGGTTAGCGTGCATGGACACACAAACACACACACACACACAAACACGCACACACGTGTTATGTATTGACAGAGAGAGTGTCAGTATGTATTGAACAGTGGGAGGTAAGAGAGTCAACCTCCATCTCTCTATCGGATATCAGTCCCTACTCCTCTAATCATTTCCTTCCTTCTGGACCTCTCTTCTTTCTAATGCAATTATCCTTCTTTCCTCTGCTCTTCTTTTCCTTACCCGTCAGTCTTAGTTTCTCGGCCTTGCGTTCTTCTCTACTTTTTTATTCTTTGTGAACCTTGTTTTCTTCCCTTTCTCTTTAGCTTTCCCCCTGCCCACTCGTTGCTAACAACGCGGTGTCTGCCGACGTCAGTTGTATTTAACGTCGCTGGCCGCCTTTTTACTCTGTTCTTTTGATCTTTAACGATCAGCTTCAGTGTGTGACAAAAGAAAAAGATAAAGATACTCAAGATACACGCCGTCTTTGAACCCGTGCAGGAGAACGACAATGTGCTTTACGCCGATTTAGTAGACAACTGTCTCGCCGTGAAAAATGTATGAACGGTCAAAATAACGTTTCAACAAGTCATTCAAGTGCAAAGTGTATAACGGATGAAAAAGGGAGTCCCAACACTTCCCATCCAACGTGATGGAGGCTGTTGAGGTGCTTGTTAGAGGAATGGGCAAAAAACGGATGTGCCAAGCTTGTGGCATCATGAAAAGCCAAAGAAAAAAACTCCCTTTACATGACAACTGAGCTGAAGAGTATTTACAAAAGTGTCAGTGTTTTTAAATGCTTATCGAGTTTAAAGATCAAGTGTCATGAAATGGATGATTTTTAGTATGTTATTAATGAAAAAAACAGCAGCTGGTATGGACCCATCAGTTTTTTCACCACAAAGCATGATTTTGATGTACTGTGTATGGCTTTTGTAACTCCCGCCATGAAAATCCTCTCGAGGGATTTGTTTTCGACAAGAAGTAGGAAGCGACGTTGGCGGCAGTAGCTCGTTTGTTTCTATTAGTTTTACCTGTGAGAAGATAGCTCGTTGTTCCTTTGTGTTAGCCAAAACGCTGGCTCATTGCATTGCTGGATATTGCTTGAACAATCGGGAGGAAGGATTTATCCTTCATAAGTTTGCAAGAGACCCGGAATGTCGTGGAAAATGGATTGCACGGGTGCAATTGACGAGAGCTTCATGGGTTCCAAATTACAGGTAGGTGTGTATACAGCTACAAAAAAAAAAATAATAGTTTGGGGGGGACCACGTAACCTATCTCTCATAACGTAACAAAAGATCCGCGTACGTATGACGGTTGCTAAATGTGTCTATGTGCGCGTCGGACGGCGGAAGCTGCTGCGTCCTGCCTAGCGGACGAGCATGGCTTCGGCCGGCTTATACATACTGTCTGGGAGTCTGTTGTTAGTTAGAAGTGATCCGCATATCCTCTAAATATGGCTCAAAACAATAGGGTAATATTGACCCAGACACTCGATTGTGAGATGTTCTCTTCTTCGAAAAGAGCTTCCGTGTCTGGAGGGGCGTGTCCCATAGTAGGGGCCACACCGTGTTTTCAATGGCGAATGTCCTGGGTGACGCCATGGACACAAGATACAGCCAATGTGGCGACCACTTGAATATCGAATGATCGCGAACACTTGACTTTTAAGGTTATTGTATAATCTGCAATTTTCGCCATCACCTACTCCGTGAATTCAGTACAAGAAAACAGCGTGTCGCTTCGATATGACATAGGCTGAACATTCACCAAGATAGTGTATGATACAGCTGTTGAAACCCGTGAGGTACCACATGAAATGACCAAGAGAAACTATCAACAGTTTGTTCGCTTCATGGACGTGGAAGGCATTTTTTGCCTGTCGTGCTGCTCTTCTTCCTTTTTTCCCATTTCGATCACGCTTTTCGTGTCATGTCGTTACACCTCAGCTGTACATCACCGGCCATCAATGTCTGGAGCGACATTCAATATTTTGTCATCTCCTCAAGTACTGCGGTGGGTGAAAATATCTTTTTTGTTATAAAAACAAAAAAGTGATGTATTCAGCTTGAAGTCTCACAAAACTTGCCGTAATGAATTTTGGCAGATGTACCTAATTTTGTGTCTGGAGTTTATAATTGCTCCCTGCAGACTTTCTCAGCTTTCTGGCTCCCCCCTTAATTATTTACCTCATTAAAATTGTGTCAGGTGCACAGGAGGAGGAAGATATTTTGGTATTTGGGGCCTCACAGAGGTGCGTTTGACTCTCTGCCAGTCTACCTCGACAGCGTCTCCATCACACACGCAAGACGCAGTGTACACCAAACACTTGTTAAATGTTTGTATGCCACACTAACAATGTAAACAGAGGATTGAAATAGAAAATCTAGCCAAAGAGCACAAACTGACGCCCAGATTCTCATCCCTGACTGGTGCGGAGCGCACGCCTTGGCAGGGAAACGAGCTTTCGCTTTCTTTCGCCGCGATTGGGAGCGCGGCTTCCTGTTCGCCTGGAGGTCGCTCAGCTCACACCGGAAACAGATGGTTCCCCGGAAAGTCCTCGAGCGGCGTTGTGAGGAGGTGCTGTGGCAGCCGAGAGGCGCGAGGGGAGGTGGGTCGGGTGGGGGGTGGGGTTGTTAATAACAATTCCTGGTGCACACTTTAAGTTGCAATACTGTGGTTCACGCACAGTTTCAAATAATTTCTGTCACAAGTCAGCAAAGGCAAATGGCTTGACAAAAAAGAAAAAAGAAAACCCTCCTACTCTACCAAAACTGCCCAGCAGAGTGGTGGTTAGCACATTTGTCTCACAATTCTGAGGTCCAGGGTTCAAATCCGCCCTAACCTGTGTGGGGTTGGGATTTTCCTCCCATGCCGGCAAGGGTTTTCTGCAGGTACCCCGGGTTCCTCCCACATCCAAAAAGATGCATGATGAGGTTAATTGAAGACTTTAAATTGCCTGTAGGTCTGAATGTGAACGACTGATTCCCAAGACTTTTGTATTCCTCTTACTTTATACCACAGCTATGCTACTAACTTTCTTTGCCAGTGCTCTGTGCACAATAAATATAGAGTAAACAACATGGCCACCACAGCAACACCCACAAACAACACGCCCTTCAAGCAGGCACGGGATGCCCATCTTTCTAGACAACTTGTCATATTGTATATCTGTGATAATGGACATGTCAGTCCCATTCTCTGCCTGCTCCCCAAAAAAACAACGGCCGATTTAAATGAAAAATGGAAACCATTTTCGGACACGTTGAGTCCCGATAACCGATTTTATCCGATATTCATTACTTTATATTGGGGCCCATTTTATCGAAGTTCCACTGTATTATGGATGGATAAGGAAGATTACGTACAATGACACCTCGATTTACCTTTTTTTTTTGGGGGGGGGGGAGTACGATCCTTCATTCAACCCATTTTTTTTTTTTTTTGTGAGTGGAAATTACCAGTGCTTGATGGTGGCGGTGAACTTCACACAAAGCAGCAGATAAAGAACAACTTATGAAAATGAAAAAGGTCCCGTGCGAAAATAAATTGTAGGTTGTGTATTTACCAAAACCATATAATTTTGCCTCACAACGTTTACTATCTTAATGCTAAAGCACTTTGTAAAACACCATAGACAGGCCACTTCAACTAGCATCAATGCATAGGTACAGTAAATCTCTTTGGCATGGGATTTTTGACCACAACTGGTGGAGCAACAGATGAAGACATAACTTTACTTAAAGGCATATATTACCACGGTTTACTAATCTTATCTTTGATTTATTTCAGAAGTATTATGCTATCGCCATTGGGCCAAGGTCTAGGAGCGTCACAGTGAATGCATGAAATCACAATATTGTGGCTTACAGTACTACTTATGTTGGTGTAGTTATAATCATCATTGACAGTTCTCAAATGACCCCCACCCCTCTCTTTCCTTCTCCCCCTTTAGTCTCTTTGTATTTTCATAATACAGCCAGCGGAGCCAGGAATATCGGCTTCTTCCCTGACAATCCCACCATGTTGTTTGGGGTTCAATTAAATGATATGTGGCACCTGGAAAATGTGCTTCCTGTGGAGAACCTCAGGGGTCAGAGCTTTTCCGTTGCTGCAACTTGGCGTGCGAGGGTCAATCGCCATGCAGGTGTGCGGCTGTGAGTCATCCAGTTCAGCCGCGTTTAGTGTCAGGCCTAAACACCTCCCTAAAATAGACAAGTCAATTTTTCTCACTCGATCGGCGAGGAAATACAATTAACGCTGGTATATCATCAAAATGTTCTTGTAATGACTCTGGTATGGCTCAATAATGGCGTATAAAGGAGTTAAGCAGCCATTAACGGAGTGAGTGCCTCCTGTCCAATTAGCCGCTGCTAATCCGCTGCTCATCCCGGACTTTTCCACGCACCGCTTGCCCTACCACCGATACTTTGATCCTGGCTTTGGCTGCTCGCTCACTATGAGGCCCTTTGTTGTACGAGCACGCGGGCCCGCTAATCTCGCTGACCCGGCGCAACCCCTGACCACCCACTCACTCCCACCCTTCACCATCCGCCGGACACGAAACGCTTTCCAGGGAGAGGAGGATACGCGCCACGAAAACACGCGGTCATGCTACACAGGCGCTCGCCGCCAGTGGGGGTAAGGAGGCAGCGGCGGCGCGCTCTCCTGGCATGTGCACAAGTTTTGTCGTTCCCGCCAGTCCAGAAAGGGAGAGCTACAAATTAAAAATACATTTCACGTGCAGACTATGTTGGACTTTTACTGGGGGGTGAGAATGTTTTCTTTTGAAAGGCGTGCGTTGGAAACGTGCTTGTCTTATATTGGCAAGGGTATAAATACAACCAACCAATCGGCATGTAAGATGTACATTTTCCTACACACTTATTACGTCTAGCTAAATAAGTGTTTGTGCTCTCAAAGCAGATATAATTTCAAAAGTTTCTTAAAATCTTGAAAGCTTTATTTTGAAAAGGTACACACCAGAAATGTGACGCGCAGCAAGAGTGTACAACCAAGTTTCATTTCAAAAGGGGACAGAAACAGATGAATAAATCAAGGTTTCAAAGGCACAGAAGATTTGACTTGAATTCCAACAAATATTTTATTTTGAAAGGAGCACATCAACGGAAACGTAGCTGGAGGTAACTGACAACAAGCAGCGTCAATATGAAAGCAGTACGTAAATTGAATGGATGGATATTGAAAAAAAAAACAACGTTTTTTGTACAGTCAACCAAAAGATAATTAAAGAGGGATTGAAAGCATTTAAAAGAAGTTTTATAGTATTTCAATTTTATATTACTTTGTTTTTAATGTGTTGTTTTTATGTTATTGTTGTTTTTATTGTTGTGTTGCTGTGTTCAGAATGTTGAAATACATTTATATATAAATATAATTAGAAACAGAAATATACATCTTTTGCAATCCCCATATTTAATGTAACTTGTGTGCGCTTTGATATGCAGTTGCATACATTTTCGGCCATGATGATTTCTGCAAGCATCTTAACCATGTACGACAACTCCACGTGCATACAAATCATGCACACTTCCATTTAAGGGTGGGCCTTAAAATAGTAAGTAGAAATATAGTCATACATAGACTTGTATATACAGTTTTTATAGTCCCTCTGAGACATTTAAGTAATAAGTTTAAACAATTGTCATTGATAATTTGACATATGTGACCCTATATGTAATTTGCATGTCCAAATACTGTATGTAAGTTTTCCACATTGGACAAAATGTATCTGAGATTACACTGAATGCAATCCATCTGGCTTTTCAAAAATATATATTTTGTGTGCACATATTTATACAGGCTTCTTTTCCTTTGTCAGACATTTAAATATATTACTTAAGCACGTTTCATTTTTAATTTTACTGAAGTGCTCTTCTATGTAATTTTAAAGCATTTGGAGATACAAAACTTTTTTTCATGAGTAATGCAAGTTCACTTAAAAAAAGCCATAATTTTATCTTTCATTTTTTTAATCAATTAGATTTCATTGATTTATTTATTTGTGGGCGTGCAAAATGAGCGCGCACGTCCGCTCGACAGACAGAGGTAGAAAAAGCCTCCCCCCCAACCCCCTTATCCCATGCATCCTCCACCCCCCCCCCCCCCACTATCCCTCCCTCCTCTCGCTCTTTCTTTCTGAGGGTGGTAGAGTGAAAAAAAAAAGCGGCAAGGAGGCGCGACTCGCAGGGCGGCACATAGCTGATCAATATTCGATTTAGTTGCTAATTTAGGGCCTTTCTATAGCTGTCATCCCGTGATGTATGAGTCCTAACCCGAGGTCGCCGCGGAAAAAGAAGAAGAAGGAAAAACACACACATAAGAGAGACAGAGAGGGAGAGAAAAATCAAACACCAGTCAACTTTTCACTTAACAATAGAGCGACTTGAATATTATTTATGGGCGGAAAATGGATGTGGAGGGACTGGGGGGGGGGGGGGGGGGCTGCAGTTTATGGGTGAATTGCTCCCATCGCTTGCGGTCGTGATGAAGTGCCGCTGAACGCGTGTGAACGCGCATGTGCGAGACGTTCGTGACTTTTTTTTTTTTTTTTTTTTTTTTAAAGGCACGTTCCGTGATTAACAGCCACGTGCCCGACGCGGCACGGGCATTTTATCACGTTTTATTTTTTTCTGCTTTATGTCACTTAATAGCTTCCCAATCGATCACTGTTCAAAAGGATGTTATCAATAATTTGAAAAGCCGTAACAACCCGTTCTGTCTGGAGTTTCTTAATTAACGCGAGATAGTATAATTAGTTCGAGATCGTTCAGGGGACGGGAGATGCTTTATTTTAAGTGGCTGGAGATTAGCATACAAAAAAAAAAAACATCTTTGCTGATGAATGGATACATCAACAGGGGAAGAAATGTCGTGGCGGAACGACTCATAAACAGACATCCATCACTGCGAGACGGCTCGGGACGTTCTCATTCTCAGGCGCTACGTTTTAATTATCTAATGACTGTTTTCTCGTCGTAATCCGCCGTGCTGGGAGCGCTCATGGACAAAGACGGCAATTTATAACGCAAGAGGCGCAAAAGACAAACTCATTTCCTCAGGTGACAAAGTATGTAAAGTAGCCCAAAGTGGCATTTTCGCACTCTAGTCTACAGTGAGTCCAAATTTACCCACAATAGGTGAGGAGGTTTTTTTTTTTTTTTTTTTTTTTTTAAAGATACATGCTCACATTTTAAACATTCTTAACATACCTGAACACTATTACAAGCATAATATGAAAATGAAAATAATGTATGGTACATGACAGAGTACAAATGATTGAGGACCTTTAAGAGGCGGGGCCAGGTGGATGCATGTGACATCAGAGAGCTGCGGCTAACAGCCGCTCCTGTGTGGTTGTGCTGATTGCATTCCATAAACAGCTGAAAAATGGTGACTGCGGCTCCCATCTGCCACACGCAAGGCCGTTCCAATAAGTATTCAGGCAAGACCAAGATATTTGCTGTTTGGTATTTGCCAATTCAAACAAAGCTGTTTTTTTTTCTTCCTCCATTTTTTAACCGGCCCTGTTAGCGCAGGCGACACAAGCGTTAAACTCTCGGTGTACCGTCTTTTTTTTTTTTAAATATCTCTGTGTTTCAATGTGGGTTCAATGTGGGTTTCAATGTGGGCACTTGCGGCTTTTACACAGCTGTGGCATATGCATGTACCAAATGGTATTTCCTGTACAAATGTACTGCGTGTGGCTTATAACCAGGTGCGCTCTTTAGGCCGGGAATTACGTTATATTACCTGTACTTTTTCTCTCAATCCCCTGTAGCCAGGGTTTACTGTACTGTAAAAACCCAAAAGCAGTAGCAAGCCATGATTAAATGGCACTCTTATCAAGATGCCTTTTTAGTACAAATGCAAAACACACTGGTGGACATTACATTTTCTTTCAAATTAAAATATATTGAGTTCTAAACAAATAATCCAGACAGGAGCTGCTGATACCCAGTCTCAAGCACACTACCAAATTATCATCAGTCATGGCGTGACAGTATATGGACTTCATCGTAACCTGGGTAAAGGATATCTCCTTAATAAATGGGGCTAAATAATGCGGTCATGGCTTCTCTGGACCATGTAGTTCTTGACAGGTGGAAGGTTTTTAAAATCTCAGAAGGAGTCAACTGCTTCAATCAAAGTCTATTGTAACATCTCTCCATTTTGGAAGGACTTTTTTCTGTTTGTTTAACAATGTGCCACCGTGCCCCCCTGTTGGTTACAATTAAAAAAAAAAGAGTTAGTTCCTTCACCTTTCCCTTTCTTCGCTCAGGTTTCCGAGGGATGTCTGTCTTGTAGTTTCATAAACAGTCCAAAACTGCCGCTCTGCATCTCAGCAATAGTAGACTGGGTAGATGAACATCCAGGGGGGCAAAAATGATGAACCACAATCTAGCGGGTGAAAACTGTAACACGTTGCTAAAAGCAGCAGTCTCAAATTTTTCTTGACCCTTTCGCACTGCTTGGAAAAGCCACATTTTCCCAAGTTGGTCGCTGGTGTGTACAATTGTCACCAACGTGGAATGGGGGTACATCGTTGTCACTGCAATGTCAAACTTATATGGGAGCCAAATGCTGTAACTGAGGTTGGATGCAGCCTGTTCTGTGATGCCAGAGGTATGGGAATGAAACTTGGCAAGTGACAGGAACTTCTCCAGCTCAATCAGTGACAGAAAATAAGGTGACAAAGTTCACCTGGCCATTTTCCACCTTATGTGGTCTCAAAGCTGGAACAGACATGGAACCGTGAATGTGCCAGTGTGGAAGGGAATTCTGCAACAGAATGGAGTAGGAATGGCCTGGTTAACAGGTTTCAGGTAGAACGCCGTTTTAAAAAGTCGCTGTTTCCAAACTGTTCAAACTTTCCAACAGTGGAATGATTTTTTTTGGGAGTCATCAGTGGGGACAAAGTGACAAGACCCCTCCGCTTCTCGGTCATGGTGCGAGCATTCTTTACCCAAACAACTGTCTTGTTGAGAAAGTCGAATCTTTTGGGAATCATCAGGGAATAACAGCTTGGTAGAGGCATAATATGGAGGATAAAAGGAAGGAAAAATATGCCAAGCATGCCGACGGAGAGTGGCTGCTATAGTAACCAATACTTCCAATAAGATATCCCATGTCTGAAAGGGCAAAATTAAACATTTCAAAACACATTTTAAGAGTTGTAGTTGTTGGAAACTGCAACATTTTTACACTAGGTACTCTCAGAATCTGACAAATGCCCAAACCTCGAGACAGACGTGCTTAGTTTCAAAGCCGACATCATCTTCTCTGGCAAAATCGCTACTAAAGCAGAATGGTGCGTCAAAAGCCCAAATTTTTCACTTTCTGTGGTGATATGAGAGCCATAACGGAGGCGACGCCAACTAGAGTCTGGCAGTAAGGGAGTTCTTTCTGGAACAGGGCGTTGATCAGTTGTTGCGTTGAAAGCAATTGTAACTCAATGATAAGTATGAGATCTGGTATCCCATAATGCAGTGCACCCCTATTTACCACTGGGGATACATTCCAGATCTACCCAATATGGTGAAAATCTGCAATATAGAGGTTATATATATATTTTTTTAAAAAAAGCTTTCTACATACTATTAAAAGACACCTTTTAAAAAAACTCACCATCAGCCTTCGCAGTTAACATGGATATTTGCCTTCTGAATGTGAACACAATGGCCTTTCAACATGAAATATGAATTAAATTGCAGGCATATAATTTATAGAAAATGATGTGTCCATTGTACATTTAAGAGGCGGGGCCTTTTGGAGCAGTAGGGGAGGTCAGCTTGTCCACTTGCATAAGCATTTCCATAGTGAGGGAACACTAAGACACTTTGTTGGGTTCAGTATTAATGGCATGGGCAGATAAATTCTGGATGAGGCTGGGATGTGGTGACCTTTGGCGGGTCTCTGTGTAAAAGGGGCCTTCAAGGGGTTCGAGCAGTTTGTCGTTCTTTGATCACACAAAAACAAAAGCATTTTGTGCTAGCGCATGTTGCAATTGATTGTCAAACGCGAGCATGTAAACCGCGGAATGAATAAAAGGCATTTTAATTAGGATGATTAGTTAGGGAATCAATGAGCTGGCACCGGCAGAGCTCACAGAGAGACCCCGTCCCCCCTCCCCGAGTTCACTTTAATGGGGCGATCAAGTGAGCTGCTTTTTCAAGCTGCCTTTTGTTGTTGGCTCCCGCAACCTCAAAAAAGAGGAAACGTTGCAACAACTAATATATCATAGACGTGATTTTCTCGTTTGTGTTGTTGACAAGTTGGAAAAAGCAGGCTGTTTGGATCTACTCTCTTTTCAGGAGACGAAACACGATTGAAGGGAGTATTTCAGCTACACTACACTGAGAAGGAAGTTGTACTCTTACAAGAAAAGAGTCACCATGACACATGGATATTAATTTCTAAATTTAGAAAGTTGTAATATTACAAGAATAAAGTTGCAACTTTAAGAGTGAAACAAAGTAAATGCAGCAGTAAAGGAAATGAAAAGTGTAGTGCAAGAAATATTTAAAAGGTGGAAATGCTTTAAAAAGCATGAGGAAAAATGAGTTTTTGACCTGGACTTAAAAATCGCTTCACGATGTCTGCTTGGGACTCTGTGCTCCATTATTTGAACGGAATCTGTAGATTGGGAGATGTACCAAAATTGCGGATTGTTTTCACTGTAGCGCTAACATTGATCTATTGCAAGCATTTATTTGTTAGAAATCCATCCATTAATTCTCTGAGTCGCTTATCCTCACAAGGGTCACGGGTGTGCTGGAGCCAATCCCAGCTGGGGTATACCCTGAACCGGTTGCCAGCCAATCGCAGGGCACATAGAGAGACAACAGTCGCACTCACATTCACACCTACGGGCAATTTAGAGATTTGAACCCCGGTCCTCGGACGTGCGAGGCCAACCCTCTACTGCTGCGCCAAAGTGCCGCCCGTTAGAAATCCTTTTTTTTTAAATAAATGAAATACCTGGACATACATTTAACAAAAAAAAAAATAAATAGCTTCTGATTTCAAAACTCGTTAATTTGTTGTGGATATGTTGGGGAATCAAGCGTTTACAGCAGTCTGAACCTGTGGAAATTCACTTCCAGAATAATTTCAACAATTTTTCTTCTCTTTTTAAAAGCAATCGAGTGTCTATTTTGATGAATTCATGAATGAAACTTTAGTTGGCGGACTCAGCGCCATATTGGCCGGTGTTGTCAGCCGTTGGATTTTAATCACCCCCAAAGTCCAGAACAATCAGTGTTATGGCTGTAACGAGTCATTGCTCAGTGATTTCCGTAAGAAAATACAGATGTCCTCAACATTTGCCAGCACTGCTTTTATTTTATTTTGAATCAGTACTTTGAGCTTCCTGTGTAGATTTCCATGTTCTCCCAACGCTAGTGTGCTATTTTTTTTTTTCTTTTCTGGGTACTCCGGTTTTTTCCCATATTACAAAAAGATGTAAGTTAGGCTAAATTAAGACCCTATCTTTAAGTGTGAACAGATACAGGCACAGACTATTAACAAAGGAGGTGAAGGTAAGGTGCAGAGGACATATGTTTAACCACTGCCAGGTTTTTTGTGATACACAAAAAAAAAGACAAACTGTTACTGTTAAATGTCAGTCAGCACAAGTGCCTCTGATTAACCTCAAATAAATTAGGGTGGATACATCTGTATGTACAGTTCTCTCAAAGACTCAAATATCAAAACACTTTGAGTGGCTTTGAATTTTTTTTTAAATATTGATGAATGATAGAAAGGCTGCTTTCTTTCATGCAAGGCAAAATGGCAAGTGCTTGAGCACCACTTGGAGTCGTATGCGTGTGCCTGGGTGTGAATGAAACTATGATTGCTCGTCTATATGTCCCTACTGATCGGCTGGTGTCCAATCCAAGGTGTACTCCACTTCTAAACAGCAGTCAGCGAAAATGGGCTCCAGCACACCAATGAACCATTTGAGGGTCAGTGGTTTTGAAAAGGGATGGATGATAGATGGACATTACCACCCCAGATGGGTCACTTTTTTTTCCACCTATGGCGTTAGATCATTTCTGTCTTGTTCAACATCATCCTACAAAATTTCTTTGACTTGTGAGACTAGACTTTTGCCCTTGTGGCAGACAAATGAAGTGTTTTGGAGGCAGAGGAGTGGGGAAATGGGGGGGGGGGGGTCTCTTTTGCATATAAACGAAGATATGAAGAGTGGGAGTGTGCTGCGTATTGGCTGCCAGCTGCCATGGAGCTCCTCGCTTGTTTGGTCAAAGTTGATTTCCCCAGACCCTTCTCTCTTGGGATGGCCGACCCCCCACACTCTCTGCCATCTCCCCGGGATCCCGCCAGTTAAACGGACAGGTCATACATACACAGAGACACACACACCACATCCCAGTTTTTCAATCTCCTCGCTCCGTGGGCCCCCTGCTGCTGTATAAAGGCCACATTTCCCTGGTCATTAACAGCGAGTCACATGGAATCTCTCACCTTGCCGTACGACGCAATAATCCAATCAAACCTGCAATTACCGTCATTAGAAGGAAACCGGCTCATGAACAATAGCCTGACGAGCAAATGTGATTCTTACCCCAGCGTGCCTGTAATGAGCATTGTTTAAACGACCCAAATGAAATTGAAGCCGACTCGCCGAGCATGAACGACAGCTCATATTAACTGTGTGTGTGTGTGTGTGTGTGTGGTGTGTGTGTGTGTGTGTGTGTGTGTGTGTGTGAGTGAGTGTTAGAGAGAGAGAGACAGAGAGCGAGAGAACGTGTGTGTGGTTGTGTGGGCCCTCGTGAATGGCTGTGTAACTGTGGTATTAATAATCTCCATGATCTATGAGCTCGTCTCATGTCACTCAGTCATTAAAGAGACATTCGCGCCGTGTTCTCCACACCTCGTTTCCTCCACCCCCTGTCAGGGCCCCCCAAAATAATTGTGTGTTAATAGGTTGGATGGTGGCGGCATTAAGAGTGGGGGATTACAGCCCAGGGAGAGAGAATGGAGGGATTATCGGGGCAAGAGGTTGCTGTTAACAGAAGAGATGATTAGCTGTGATGACCGACCTTTTCCTGCTGAGGAGATATGTGGTCGAGTAAGGAGAATAACTACACTGAAGAACAGTGGAACAGCTACGGCAGAACATAATTCGACCTGCGACAAAGGTGGGAAATTCTGAGCGCTTCACAGGAGTTACCAACCCTCACAATATCCCAAACAGAGCACAATTCCCGAGACAAGAAATACAGTAGACCTTTCAGATTTTCAGTTCAATCCTATTAAAAAATGTCAGTTGCAGCTTTTCTTACTCTTATAAATGTGAATTTATTGTTAAATGCCCCCCTCCCTCCTCCTTATAAAGTACATTTTCCTTCTCTGCAAATTAAAAACAAACCTTTTAAGGGCGACTGTGATGAAATGGATGATTTTTAGTGTATTATTAATGAAAAAACGTCTGCCAATATGGGCACATGCGTTTTTTTCACCACAAAACATGATTTTGACGTATACAGCTTTTTGTAACTCCCGCCATGTTTTCGAGAAGAAGCAGGAAGTGACGTAAAGGACAGCGGCGCCCCCAAGTGGACTCCTTTCTTTCCATTAGTTTTACCTCCGGAAAGGTAGCTCGTTGTTCCTTCGTGTTAGCCAAAATGGCGGCTCATTGCATTGCTGGACATTGCTTGAATACTCGGGAGAATGGAATTACCCTTCATAAGTTTGAAAGAGAATGGATTGCACGGGTGCAGAGGACAAGAGCGTCATGGGTTCAAAATAACAGGTAGGTGTATATATAGCTACTAAAAAAGCTAATAGTTTGCGGCGAACCACGTAATCGGTCTCTATAACGTAAGAAAAGATCCGCGTACGAAATATGTCGATGTGCGCGTCGGACGGCATCGGACTGCTGAATGGACTGCGGCGAAGAACCCAGCCGAGAATGCCTCACTCAGCCGCGTGCACGCAGTAATGCGCCCCGGCTCGACGGTGTTCATCAAGTACTGTGGCGGCTTTGAACATCCCCCTAAAAGCAGCACGGCTCGGCTCAATTATATGGCACCGCGTTCGGCGGTCACGGCTTCTGCGAAGGCTGCGTGTCGGGCTTTGCGAACTGGGTGGCTCTGAAGAACCCAGCCGAGAATGTCTCACTCAGCTGCGTGCGCACAGTAAAGCGCCCCAGCTCGACTGTGTTGTTCATCGTGTACTGCGGCGTCTATGAACACCCCCCCCTAAAGCAGGACGGCTCGGCTCTGTGATAAGCCACACCGGCCGGCTGCGATGAGCCGCGATGGCTCATCTCCGCCGCGGAAGTGGATGGGACGGGGATGCGGTTTGGCCGTGATCGCATATCATCTGAATATGGCTCGAAACAATAGTGTAAGACTGCCCCAGTGACTTCACTCGGTTGTGTGGTGTTCTCCTTTTCGAAAAGAGCTTCCTTGTCAGAAGAGACGTGTTCGTTTCCCATAGTTAGGGTGCACCGCGTGTTTTCCTTGGGGAGTGACGTCACGGACGGAGGATGCATATGGCGACCACTTGGATATCGTAGAATGACACTTCTGCAACTTTGCGCATGGATGACGGCCTCTCCGCTCACATTTATTTTTTCGTATAGACATTGAAGTGAATAATGTTATGTGTATTTTTCATTACAATATCTATTTTAGAATGTTTACGACACCTCATGTGAGTTTTTGCTGATGACTCAAAATTGATTTTCATTCAATTAGAACATTATTTCCTTTTTTATTCTTGGAATATCCCAAGCCAGTTCTAGTAAAATTATGCTTTCCTGTAATATTATTTGAAACCAATTACTACTTCACTATTTTACATCAATTGTAGGGTGTTTTCTATGTTGTAAGAAAACAAAAAGTCCCCCCCCCCCAAAAAAAAAAAAAAAAAAAAACATGAATCAGGATTCCCAGTATAGTGCAGCCGTGGGTGATGTGATAATGACAGTAAAGAGGAGCATTTTGCGCTGGACTGAAGACCGGGCAGCTCCCAAAGCAATTCATGGGTCCTAATCTGGATGGAATGAGCCGTGAGAGGAAGCGGGAACTTGAGAACATTTTCTCCCCTGAAGCCCCTGCTGAGTTCCTCCCTCGTTTCCTCTCTTCTTCCCGACCTGCTTTCCATCACTTCCATCCACAAAATGAAGTCATTTGGCATTGACGGGACCCTTGAGGCTGCCTGCGAGGAGAGGCGGGAGTCACCCCGGCAACACACGTAGGCAGGCAAAGGCGGGAGTGAGGACACTGAAGCGTTTCTAATTTAAATAAAGCCTTCGGCAGACTGAAACTGGCAGCGAGCTTCCCCTTTGCTCGTGGGGAGAAGACGGAGAAGAAAGGAAAAAGAAAAGGGTGTTAAAGGAAAGGAGAGCTAGAAGGATATAGAGATGTCGCCAGTGCTGGATTTGTTATCCGCATGGAGGAGTGAGAGGCTAAAGGACGTCAGGCTATGGGAGAATAGAGGGGCTGGATGAGATAGAGAGGAGGACCAAAAACTGACAGGTCGCCAGGGTGAAGGGAGCAGCGGGAATAGTGAAACTTTAGCTCAAGTATGTGTGTGAAGAGAGAGAATTGCAGTCGTCGGAAGAAAGCAAGTTGAAATACCTTGCAGATTTTTCAAGTATCTGTACTTTGTGTATGTATTTTTCTGACATCGTCTTACATTTAGTCCCTTGAAAAAGGTGTGTACAAGATGCCACAAGATGGTGCCACAGAACTTCAGCAGAGCTTGACATGTAAGAGACAATCTATGATTTTTTTTTTCCAGATACGAACCATCATGTGGCCAAATTCATTTATTTATTTTTGCTTACTTTGACTGCCAAGCGCAATGTTCTCATATACAGCAGTTTGGCAGTTTTGACGAAATGTCTTCAAGAAAGGGCTTCAAGCAATTTATTGCTACTCTCAGTTGAAGTTTACTAAACTAGACTTAAAACAAAGAACTAAATTTGTCTTAAAAACAACCACCAACGAATACTTTGGACCCTATTTTTGAGAACAGAATAAATCCTCCACAGCCGCCAGCACAAGTGTGCGCCACAGCCGGGTTAGACCGGCGTTGGTAATTCTGAAGACAAGTGCAGCCTAACGGATCCGAGAGTGGGCGGGCTGCGCCACCGTGGGTGTGTTTACAGCCGACTTTACTCGCTGCCAATCAAAGGCGTTCCTCTTTCGTTCAAATGTGCCGCAAGTGACAGTCTCAACGGAGACATGTCTCTGTGAAAGAGGACAAAGTGTAAAGCGTAGCGAGCTTTGCGTAAGTGGAGCAGTGTTACTTCTCTGGTCACGGTGTGGAAACAATCTGAGTGGGTACAGTACACAGAAGGAGCTTGTGATAACCGCTGCTGACTTAAATTTATCTGCAGAGATTTATATGCGTCTACCTGTGGCCCAAACAAATTCACCAAACTGACTTTCCAACAGCGATCTACCTTGTGCCAAGATTTGGACATGGTCTGAGCAGGTGTAAATTTAGACCAACTTTGTGCCATCATATTGACACTCCACTAGGCGCATCTTTAAGGATACATCCTTGCTGCACTGCAAGGCCCAGTTGGACGCTGATCGGTTTGTGAAATTGGCAAATGCACAAGAAGCCTTGCGCTTGCAAAAAAAAAAAAACTAACATGCTGACATGTGCGCCCCATCTTAGATACGCTGGCTACAAAAATATAGAACCCATGTTGACAATTTTAATAGTTTGATCAACGAATAGCATTGGTGTCAGTGTTATGACCCTTTAAGCAACAGACATTTCAACACAAAAGGTGGAGCAACACATGTTGACAGGCAATACACAAAACTAACTGGTATTCCAAATCATCTGCAAAAGATGAGTATTTATTATTGCCGTACTGATGATCTGGGACTGTCTCAACATACAGTATTCTGCATGTCTATTATACCGCCCCAGGTAGCGAAGGTGCACAAACCAGAAGTAGCTGCAAAACATCCACTGAAATGAAGCAAAAAAAAAAACATGCCAAAAACTAGATTTTATTTCACGTCGTGACTATGTTTTTGTAAAGTATAATATCGTGTTATTTTACTCTAAAAAAAATACATTATGCGTTTTTCTTTGGTTGCGAGGCTGGAATATATAAATTGCATTTCCATTTATTTTAAATATTGAGGCCCCGTAGCTCAGTAGTTAGAGCACTGGTTTGGTAAACCAGGGGTTGTGGGTTCGTATCCCACTGGAGCCTCCACTCCCTGAGAAGGGTTGCGTCAGGAAGGGCATCCGGTGTAAAAATTGTGCCAAACATACGTGCATTCATCTGAGATGACACGCTGTGGCGACCCCGAAAGGGACAAGCCGAAAGAAACTTACTAAGGGAGGCCTCAAATATTGACCTTTTTTAAAAAAATTCGCTGGAGGGCTCGATCCCTATCCCCTGCAAGTATGAGAGTACATTATTCATAGTACGTCGTATAAATGACCATTTTTTAAAACTTTTGTACCACATTGAATGTTTACAGTTTGATTTCTAATAATAATTTTAGTGTATGTAGCACTTGTCTAGGCAGTCAAAGACAGGTTCCAATTTTCTGCATTACACATTCAATCCTCAGTCACACTTTGGTTGTGGTAAGATACTTGTACCACCCCCCACAGGTGCCCTGGGACAATCTGATGGAAACGTGGCTGCCATTCTGCGCCTACAGGCCCTTTGACATAAAACGTGAATTAAGTGCCTTGCCCAGGGACACAACAACATGTGCCCTGAGAGGGATACGAACCGGCCCTTTGTTTGCAGGGAGAACACACCCTGCACACTTCTTCAAGACTTACTATGGCACAAGTATGAAAGTTGAGTACTTGCACTTTTACCAGTCTTCACACAAATATCTGTACTTGTACCGAGTACAGAGTTTGAGTACTATTGTCACCTGTCGAAGCAGTGTGATCAATCTAGCTTGGAGAGTTCATCCATTCGCCTGCATCCACAGAAGCACACAAACGAAGGCAGAGAAAATAAAGAGGCTCTCTGCAGCACGACTGGGATGTGAGTACACCATCACTCTCATGTCATCAAAACTTGTCCCAAGTTGGGCGGCACTCTTCCCTGTCCCACCATCTCCCCCTGCCTGTGCCCATGGCTCGTCGCAGCCACGTTCAGCGGGCCGCCTAATCATTCATCTCAAGTCTTCCCAAGGAGCCTCGACAGAGTGCTGCTAGCTTTGCTTTCCTGCCGGCTGCTACGTGGATGGACCAGAGGTGACAGTTGGCCCGTGGCTCGGCTCAAACACAACAAAAACACAAAAGTGGACCAAAGCGATGTGATTTACTTTCACCCCTTAGGCTCGTTTAAAGCGTGAACTCTCAAGACGTGGCTACTAAATCATTTCGTATAAAAGAGAATAGGATCCTGAGTTATTGTTCAAGTGTGGGTGGCCATGATAACAAAAGCCGTACTCAGTGGTGAGCAGTGATCATTTGAATGAGGCGGAGGCCCCAAACTGAGTGATCTCAACCAGTGTGACAAATTGATTTTAAGCATCCTGTAACTGTTTATCCTTTGTTATTTTTTGACTGAATGCAGATAGTTTTTATTAATACATCTGAGAACTTTCTCAATTTGTCTTTCCCCATTGAAATGAATTGAAAGCAAACAATATGATATACATTTGTGTGTTACAGTCCCCCTAAAACAACATTTCTTGTTTGTAAGTCTTAAAAACACCACCCTGTGATATTATTGCACTTTATAAAAATCGTAGTGATGACAGACAGAATGTAAAAAAATTATTTGATTTTTCCACTTTTTTTGTTTTAACTTCAATTCAAATGACAATGTGCTGCTCCTGGTGAGCAGCATAATACAAGCATGATATAAATGGAGATGCTCACACGTTTCTCCTCAGAAAGGTGCATAAATCTTAATTTGGGTTACTGATAAATGTATTGACTACATTATATTCCTAAATTTTATTTATTATATGACACCTGGTGTTTTTGCAGGTTCACTGAATGGGCATTTGGCAAAGCAGAGAAAGAGAAGAAAACAGACGGACTTGTTTGATCTTTGGCTTCAGTTGTTATATTCTCACCAAGTCGGATTAAACGTACAGTTGCAATGACGTACATAATCATATTTTGGAATCTGACCAGCACAAAATATTTGAGTAAACAATTCTATCAATTTAAGTTGCTAAATACATAACATATTTCCCCCCTCTCATTTTATTTTTACAACTCAGTTCACTGAGATATATCACATCCCCTGAGTGAGGACGAAAAATATTATTTTGTTCGCCCCACCCCGAAATGAAGAGCCTCATAAGCCGCTCCTGTAGTTTTGCAAGACAAAAAGTAACTACTTAAACATGGATACAAAGTTGGAGTAATTTGGCATACTCCGGACTAGAGCAATGTGTCACTGTATATGTCTTTACCTCGAGCAGAGTCGAGATGGCATTAGTAAAGCTGATATTTATAGTGGCATTGAGAGAAAGTACTCATTTATGATGACGGCTAGAACACATGTGTTCAGATACGGTATATAATCAAGCATAACTAGTTATTTGTATGTAAAATTTGTTTTAAAAATGAATAGCTTTCCAAACTGCTAAAAATTAAATGTGTCACCCAAAATAAATATCTGGCAGGCTCTGGAGTTGAGTAAACATCCCCCATCAGACTATAAATTGGGCTTTATACAATAAAGATTTTTTTGGGTCCGATCACTGATTAGCTAGTTCCAAAAAGTTCAAATTGATTTATTTAAATTTATTGCAATTCAATTAATTTTGCAAATACTGCTAACGGAGGAGGGTTGTCCAGAATTTGCGTCCATTGGGCTTTTCCTTTGCTTTTTTTTTTTTTTACCCACTCTGCGTTGCCTCATTGCAGCTTCCTCCTCCTTTTGTACATTTTTCCGGTGCCCAATCAAATTTATGTTGAAGCATTATTATGGCGTTGCCCACGACGTACTTCAGTTGTACACACACTGCAAATAACGTTTTTTGTCTGAGAGAGCGCAAAATAGACCAACACAGACGACGTGTTTTTTTTTTCAATGACAAAGTTGAAAAAAGCAATTGATGATCGGATGGTTACAAGGCACACAACAAGGCTAAAAGTAAAGTAAACTAGCATCTGGATTCATACATGAGCGATGTGGAGTCCTTGTCTTTCGTGGAGCTGAATCGATAGCATTTATCGAACCAGCAATCAGATGATCAACAAAAAATGCTAATTATCAGCATCAATTATCCCATCAGTGTAAAGACTACAAAAATATATATTTTTATAAATGCATATTATACCGTAATATATTACTTAAGTCTCATTATATACAAAAAGATTTTAGAGGAGATGAACAGTTTATTCAGCATTGTATCATCTCATCTAGTAATGGCTTGGGTGAAAATTAAAAAAAAAATAATAATAAAAAACAAAAAACATTGTGGATTCTACTTTTAAGTCTCATTATTTACTTTTCACTTGATGAAATTAAAAACGAGGCGGGACAGCACAATCTGCCTCACAATCCTGTGGTTTCAATTGCGACTCCGCCTGCGTGGACTTAGCCTGTTCTCACCGTGCCCGTGTGCGTTTTCTCCAGGTACTCCAGTTTCATCTCACATTCCCCAAAGCATGCAAGGTAGGTTCACTGAAGACTAAATTGGCCGTAGGGGGGAATGAGAGCGCTAATAGTTGTTTATATGTGCCCTGTGAAAGGCTGGCGACCAGTTCAGGATGTACCCCACCTCTCACCTAGAGTCAGCTGGGATAGGCTCCAACATGACCACGACGTTAGTGAGGATCAGCCGTATGGAAAATGAAGGAATGAATGAAAATACAACTAAAGATATTTTCAATTCCATAAAAAAAGTAAACTAAACTAAAGACCCAGTTCAACATTTTTGTTCATTCCTTAACTTCTAAATCAACAATGTCTGAATTTTAATGACAGAGTGATCCAGATTAGGTTCTCGATTGAGAACAATTAGTTGTTTCTGCTGCGTATCTAGCTGCACCAATGAAGTTAAATTCAGAATAATGCCTTGTGCTCCTATGCATATTACAGCTTCTATAACAGAGTCAACAAAAGTGTCAGTGGCGCTGAGCAGAAATGACAGGATGCGATTACACAGTGTCGAGATTAAAAGGCGTGTGCGTCAAAGTGCGACATGCATGCGGAGGGAGGTAAAGTCTGTAGGATGCATGGCTGGAGAAGGGAGGGAGGATGACGGGGTGGGGGCGAGAGACTCCCCGACCACCCTTCCCCTCCTCCTCCTCCTTCCTTCAAACATACACACGGAGAACTGGCTCGGGCAGCGGCTCCGCTAGAGTGGAGAACCATAAATCTTCATATAGCGGCTGTTTTGATTAATGCAGCCGAGTCGAGCTAGGGGGCTGGACCTATCCCATTACGGCCTAATGGAAGATGGAGCGGCGCTGTCTCCACCACTAGGCCCCTGTCATTTGTTCCACTTTGCAGTCCATTTGGCCAAGAGACTACAAGCCACTCCATCAAAAATATTTTCAGAGTTAATTTCCGCCCGCTTAATTCGCCTTGATTCGGATTGCGTATCGAATGGCAGGATCGATTTTCGCCTGGCGTCTAAATTAAATAAAAGCGAGGGGGTATACTTTAAGGCTGCATTTTCTTTCTTTTCTCTTTTCCATTCATTCATCCAGCCATTTCCCAGCCATCCTTTACCCCGGGTCGGCTCATTCTTTTTCCGCGATGCATCTCATTTCCTCCCCTTCTCCCAGATTTTGATAGAGCCGCGTTTGCAGCGGCGGCGGCACAAATGCGATATCTGATTGTGCTTACAGGAGAAGGCCGAGCCGCTGAAAAGCGGAGCTCGGGCAGATTGGAAGAATGGATGGATGGATTTGACGTGAATTACGCAGACAAAAAGGAGTTGGATGGGGGCAAAAGGCAGTTTTTCAGGTAGGCTTTATAACAAGTGAGATCGATGATGCCGGCCCCACGTGGCCACGCCACAACAGCGGCTCCCGAAAAAAAGAAGATGGGGAGGAAGAAGAATTGCCAAGGTCTGGACAGGGGGGAAAAAGTGGGGTAGCGAGAAGAAATAAAAAGAAGGGAAAAAGGCAACGACAAATTGCCCGAGTGTGTCAAGAATTCCCGTTTAGATTTAAAGCTGCGTGTAGCCTATCGTCATATCTTTCCCGAGTCATTTATTTTCTCATTTCTCTCTCTCTCTCCCTCTCCTCACTATACTCTCTCGCTCGCTCTCGGTGCGAATTTATCTGGTGCTCACGTGAAACGGCGGAGGAGGGACAAGGGAGGAGGAGGGAAAAGTCAATAAAAGTCTGTGGCGACAACTGTTTCCCCCATCGCTCTCTTGTCTCCTCCGTGCATTATCCCCCTTACTTTACTTTCTATTTGTTTATGTGCTGAAGCTACTTAGCTCCTCCCTGGCTTCCTCCTCGTTCAACCAAGTTTCCCGTTTCGGATCCACTTTCATCTCATGAGGACCTACGAGCTTATAGCGACTCTTCCCCGGAGAGCCCTATTGATTTTATTCTCCCACTGTGAGCAAGCTTTGAAATTACAAAATCAGGAAGCTGTAGGACACCACTTTATGCTTCCAACGTCGATCTGTTGTGACGTCTGCGAGAAAGTTTTCAGAGGCTGCTGTATTAGCGGCGAAGGCACAGGTGAAGTGCACGGCTGGCATCAAGACATTTGGTGAAAAGTCCGGAATGATTGAGCTTACTTGGAAAACCAGGGCTTTATGATTCTAATTCTATAATTCTGTTTCAGAAATCCTAGACCATATTATTGGAATGGAGGACGAGTTCCTCATATAATGACGGCGCCTCAATTAGAATCCTTGCCCCAAGAAAAATAAATGGCTCTCTCAAATCTTGTCAATGCTGCATTTTTATCCCATCAGAAAAACTGGGGCGGGGTAATGATTTAAGTTAAAAGGTAGTTATGTGGTTCACACACAGACAAAGAGTCAACCGTGTTCATTTAAACTGTTGCTAGCCAAAACAGCAGCACTGTTTTTATGGCCTAAGCGCAAAAACTGACCCAATAGCTATACCTAGGTGGTTTAATTTGTTGCGTGTAACAATGTTACTGTGATAAAAGGATAGAGAAGATAGAAAAGATAAGAGGCTGCATATGTAACTTAAAGGGTCGACGAGACATTTGTAAACAAAACCTACGATTTAGTTCTCTGTAGTATGTGAGCTGTGGTTGAGTTGAAGCTTACTGATCAAACATTTTACATTAGTAGTCCTTAGTAAGCATGGGCCTGTGACTGGCTTTAAGGTTTCCTGCAGTTTTTAAAAAGTCATGGTTTTAAAAGTGCTGAAAGCTATTCTTATGTTGTTGTTTTTTTAATTCAACAGTAAGTGATACAACCCCCCTTCCCATTTTTTATGTGAGCTGTCAGTGAGCCCTACAACTTATCCCCATGTCGAACAATATTTTGGGTGCTGCGGCTTGGGAGAGGAAGTACATCCAAAACATACTTATAAAGAGTGGCTGGGAGAAGAGATTAAATTATAGCACATTTACGAACGGCCAGCCACTACTGTTCGACAAATTCTAAGTAACACTGACAGCTAGTAATATTGGAGGAAAATGGCCGAGAAACTATGTGGGAACCCTAATATCCCGTCAGAATCTGATATTTGCCCATGCGAAGTTCAGTTCAGTGGACGTATTCTGTTCCTTCCTGTGATGGTCCCGTCTTTGCGTGATCTTGCTGGCCAAAAATCAGAATGATTTCTGTCAAGGACCCGCTTCAACTGCAGCTTTAACAAAAATTGCACAGGCTTAGCAGTGCCAATGTCTCGAATGTAATACAAAGACCAAGGCCACTGATCCTCTGCAGCGGTGGCCGGAAAAAGAAATTTCAGTTGTAACTACTTTTGAGAGTCACTTTTAGCCAATATAATTTCACAGTACTGCTGTAGAAGTGTACTACATATTCAGCCCTGGATAGTCGTGCTAATCTCCAACTGATAAATGCCTGTAGATGTGAGGTAGTAACTGCCATTATTGTCCACGTAATAACCGAGCTGAAAGGGTTGATAAATGTGCAGCTTCTCTGGGCTCCGTCTTCCCTCTGGGGGGGGTTCACACTTCCACAGCACCCAGGACTGATAGCCTAGCCATCCGGCAATATATGACTTGTTCACTCAGCCCGTGCAATATCAGCGTTTCCATTTCGTTTGCCACATCTGTTATTGTCTGATTCTTAAGGAAAAAAAGGTGTCTGAGCAGAAGATAATGAAATCAAAAGCCCAACACACACAGTCAACAAGCCCCTGGTAAAAAACGCACAGTGTCAATATTAATCTCCTTGACAGAAAGTCGAAATATGGCATCTGTCACACATCATCTGGCCTCTCTCCTGTCTCTCTGCAGAGTGGAAAAAGCACAGCAAGGAGGTGTTATGAGTCGGAGGGAAAAGGGGTAAATTGAGGACATGGACCAGAGGGGGCATTCATGTAATTTTTTATTTTTAAACAGAGCAAAGTTTTCTTGTCAAACATTTGAATAACTTGAGCAAAACTCAATTGAGCGCAACAAATGTACTCTAATCTTAACGTCTATCTAATGAAGCTCCCCAAACACTGCTTGAGAAAAGCCACAGGTCAATACAACTATTAACAGGATCGCTGATACACATAGTCTAGTGTACAGCACTCACGTCCTACAGGAATGTGAAGTTTAACAGAAATTAATATTAGCCCTCTGAGCCATGATTTAGGTCTTTCAGAACTGCACATGTAAACGTGCTCTATACTGTAGTCTGAAAATGAAATACAGTCGGTGAGTCAAGTGTTATGCAACCTAATCTATTAAAAAATGTATATTTTACAATGGAAAACAGCCTGTTCAGAGATGATTTTTTCCCACCGGGAAAAAAAAATCTGTTGTTGGGTGAAGGAGTCACTATCGCAAAACCTTTAACTGTTTATACAATGTTTTAAGTTTTAAAATATTTAGCCATTCACGTGAAAAAAATATGGTTGCTGTACAAATTAGACCATTAACAGTCTGGTTCTTTGAGAATGACAAAGGCATAAATGTAATTACTGTGTCATCATGAAACTTTACATTAAAAATATAAACTGTATATGGTATATTTGTATATATCAACCACTGTTGGAATTAAAAAAAACAGTAAAAGTGGCATAAATGTCAATGATGATGATAGGTTTCCATCAAACATACACATCCATCCATCTTATGAGCCACTTATCCTCACAAGGGTCATGGTAGTGCTGGTGGGTAGGAGGCGGGGTACACCTTGAACTGGTTTCCGGCCAATCAAAGGGCACATAGAGATAAACAGTCACACTCACAATCACACCTAGGGGCAATTTAGTGTCCAATGAATGCATGTTTTTGGGATGTGGGAGGAAACTGGAGTGCCCAGAGAAAACCCACGCAGGCACAGGGACAGCATGCAACATATACACCATATCAAAAATGCCTTACAAACGCTACAAAAAAAAAGCCAGAGAAGCAAAACTTGGAGTGATAATTCTTTGTTGCTTTGATGCTTCGTTTTGTTGAGAGAAATGTGAATGTCACGTAACAACAAAGTCGATGTTTTGTGCAATTTGGTCACCTGTATTCTGTAATTGTTTGAGGCGTTACGGGTTTAATTGTCATATATTAGCTATTAACACTGAGAGCACAGAGATATAACTTGACCTTGTGGAGTTGAAGGAAACTGTTTTTCTCAAAGTGGACATTCAAAGTCCAAAGAGTGGCCGCACTTGTGGGCAAAAAAATAACTAAATCTTTGTATAAGTGATACAAAACGACCTCCAATAGATTCCCCGTTCATATCCACATTCTATCATCCTTGATTCTCTTCTCCTTTCAGCCTGCAATGCCGCTCCCTCCCAACTCCCTCCCGAAACACTTTCCTCTTTGATCCTTTTCCCCTCTCTCTGCTTCCTCGTCCTCCCACTTCTCTTCCTCCTCACCCCCAACCCTACCCCTCTCTCTGTCTTTTGGACATTTCTCCCAGTTCTTTCTGTCCCCCGACCAGCCTGCCCCTCCCCTCTCGCGCTCTTCTTACCCCTGTGATGAATGAGTCTGTCTGCTGGGTGAAGTTCATATTTACTGAGCAGAGGAGCGCACACTGTCAGTCTCTCTTGCCCTCCACATCTCTATCTCACTGCAAAGAAGACAGAGGGAGCAAGAGGTTACAGTGGGAAGAAAGGAGGAGGGAGGCCCTGGTCAAGAGACCAGCAAACACTCCCACAGTGGAGCTGGCTCGTTGAGGGTGACAAAGGGAATGGGCAAAGTGGGGTGCACATCTCCTGACAAATGAATGCATTTTCTGCCTGTCGCGATCATAGGGCACACCAAGGCCAGATGCTTGGATCTCTCTGAAAGACGATCCGAACAATTATTCTCTAGTGGTGATTTTTCCTTCCTGACCTGCTAAGAAAATGGTTGGGGAAGCAATGTAAATGTTAAACCTGAATGTAAAACCCCAATATTCTTTATGTTGTGTCACCCGAATGGAGTTGGACCGAGTTACAGACACCATGATTGTGATATCAAATAATCAATTATGAAGCTTATGCTGTAACGTTTTCAGATACAAACACAGAAGCATCTGGTCTTTGGATTCAGTTTTTTTTTTTTTTTTTTTTTGCTGATAAACTTTCCTTTCATTTCCTATCTTGGCAAGATGGCCTAGAGGTACGGTACTTGGTGGAATGGTGGTTCCAATTCTAACCCTTACCAACTTATATGAGTGGAAAGACATGGTAACTTCTTATTCTTCTTTTCCTTTCGGCATGTCCCGTTAGGGGTCGCCACAGCGTGTCATCTTTTTCCATCTAAGCCCATCTCTTGCATCTTCCTCTCTAACACCCACTGTCCTCATGTCCTCCCTCACAACATCCATCACCCTTCTCTTTGGTCTTCTGGCAGCACCCTTCTGCCAATATACTCACTCTCTCGCCTCTGAACATGTCCAAACCATCTAAGTCTGCTCTCTCTAACCTTGTCGTCAAAACGTGCAATTTTGGCTGTCCCTCTTTTGAGCTCATTTCTAATCATATCCAACCAGTTCAGTCCAAGCGAGGACCTCAGTATCTTCATTTCTGCTACCTCCAGTTCTGCTTCCTGTTGTTTCTTTAGTGCCACCGTCTCTCATCCGTACATCCTGGCCAGCCTCACTACTGTTTTATCAACTTTGCCCTTCATCCTAGCGGAGATGTCACATTGAACACCAGAGACATTCCGCCAACTGTTCTACCCCTTCTTGGACCCGTTTCTTCACTTCCTTACCACACTCTCCATTGCTCTGTATAGTTGATCCCAGGTATTTGAAATCGTCCACCCTTGATCTCTCTTCTTCCTGGAGCTTCACTCTTCCTCCTCCGCCTCTCATATTCATGCACATATATTCTGTTATACTTTGGCTAATCTTCATTCTCTCCTTTCCTGTGTGTGCCTCCATCTTTCTAATTGTTCCTCTGCCTGCTCTCACTTTCACTGCAGATCACAAAATCATCTGCGAATGTTATGTCATATCATATCATCATATGAAAGACAACATGGTATACTACCCATAATCCTTGGGGGCGGCAAGAATTAAAACAGGTTACTGAGAGTTCCATGCAAAAATCTTGGGTCAGCAACATTGGGTAGAAGGTATGGAGTCAAATTTTGTCTTTTCCTTTGTTTCAAAGAAGCACTTTTAAATCTCACTTTGACCTGATAACATTTGCCACATAGGTAAAGGAAAGGTGTTATAAAGGTTTGGGATTAGACTTTCCAAAGAGCCACATGGTATTAGATGTCTCATAAGTCACTCACTGCAAAAAACCGGCTGGAATTTGTTTCCTGTCAGCGACCTATTTTTGGGTCCCAATACACCAGCAGAGAATCACTTCTGGATGTCATATCTTTGCATAGGGCAATTAAATGACATACAGTGGAACCTCGATAGAAGGGCCAATAAGGGCGAGGGTCAGTCAATATTGTTACATTGAAGCACTTTTTTTTAAGCTATACACATGCACCCATATTACTGTACAGTGCAATTTTTTCCGTGGCCTAAAATGCCCAAAACAGTACAAAATGATTGTAAATGAAGATTTTGAAAAAGTATGAAAGTTCCACATTTGATCCAAACCCACACACTGGTGACTGTTGATGTACAGTAGACATCATCAGCAAGTGACTTACATGCTCTGTGAGGAATTTGTCTGCTAGTTCCAAATCTGTTGCCAAAGGCGAACAGCTTGACCAAAAATTGTACCACAAATACCACGTTAGAGACTCCATTCCTCGGAGCCATGCCGGTTTCTCTTTGCCACATTCTCTGTGCAATAAACAACAGATATAAAGAATCATCACATGACCTCCCCATAAATGCACCACATTCAACATGGCCAACATATAAGGACAAAAAGCGAAAGAGGATTTGGGAATTTTGGAATTGGATCCAGTCATACTGCATGACTGCGACTCTGAAATAAGTGAGAAAAACATCCCTGCCTACATGGCGCTACATTGCCACTTAACAACAGCTCACAGTTCTGAAATGTATAGACTTTGTCAACAGCAGTTTTACTGTAAGTGACCAATGGAAACTATTTTTGGAGACATTCTTCAGTCCTGACGGTGCCTTTTGTCTGAAATGCATTATATCACGCCTGTTTTATTGAGGTTTCATTTAAGAAAATTAGATCTTAGCAGGTATGGGGTCAAACCTTCATGTCATCAACCTTTAGTTATGAGAGCAATTGCATCATAAGTAGGAACTAAGATTAGGATCTGAGGTTAGGGTTTTCTGTTGTGTTTTCTGGGTTTGATCACATGTATGATATTCCAAAAACATGTGTAATGTACTTAGAAACAAATGTCTATTCTTCCCTTAGGGTCTTGGAAGTGCTCACAATTTAGCACTGCCCATCTCTCAAGTAAAAAAGGTTCAATGGACAAAACGGACCCTAAAATGAAAATTAAAATCTGTGACTTCCTTTATTTTAACAGGTATGCATTCTTGAGACATTTTTGTGGGTTTATTCATGATTGACGTACTAAATTTCCTGTTCCTACGTGACTGACTTGATTTAGGCTGAAACGATGAAGAAATTGCCTAACAATCAACAACATTTTTGTAGCTCCTGTAAATCCACAGGTCTCAAAACCCAAATGAAATGTATTTTCTCTCTCATTCGTTTGTGTGCAAGCAGCGCTTTCAGGCACATTTGGACTTCAGAGGCACAGAACTTTAAAAAAAAAAAAAACAACAACAAAATAAACAGTACTAGCAGCACAATAACCAAAAAGGTCTGCAAAAAAATACCCTAGTTTCATCTACACCCACGCGCACATAGCTGTGTGTTGCAGCCAGTCAAACGGTGTGTTCTGACCCATGCGTTTGACCCCCCCTGCCGTGAATGAGAGGAGCACAAGCGGGCCCTGCCGGAGACCTGAAGCGACGGCAAGGAAAAATATACACACACACACACACACACACACAAAAAAGCCCCGCAGAGCCACAGTCTCTTCCCACATGCTGACCCAAGAGGCCAGCGAACAGCCAAAACCACAGCAGTGTGACGACACAGCTGACACCCGGCAACGACACACACAGTCTTGTGTTCCCCCTGGCAAATTGACAAAAAAAAAAAAGTATAGACAGTAAATACGAAGAAAATTGGATGGCTCAAATTACATCACAAAAAGAAAATCCCCCTCAGCTGCACTTTTATAAGATTCCATAATTCAATCCCCACATGGGGAGAGGCCTAAAACACTCGCAACTGTCCGTCAAGAAAATGACAACGTAGAGTTCTTTTGCCATTTGACTTTTGGGGATAAAAGGTTAAATAAATGTAAGATTTTATGATTCTATTTGTTGATCATTTTACGGGAGCTATATAGGCTGTCCGTTTACGCCCGTGGGACGGAACACAGCTGAAAGCAGACGTGTCACGTAGCTGGATCTAATAGACGGGGGGGAGAGCTGGATGGAATCGGCTGAAAATGGAGCAGTATAGGAAGGGAGTAGGATCGTGAGCGGAGGGAAGGAAAGCATCAGGCCATAATCATCTGAATATTAGGGAAAATTGGATGTGAGAAAGGCGAAAATTGGACGCGGGGAAGATTTGAGGAGAGGAAAGAAAAGCTTGAATGCATCATCATGTGAAAACAATGGCCCATTTTAAAAGGGAATAGGGACAAATATGAGACCCGCCGGACAAATTGTTGTAAAAGATCCTTTGGAGCTTCTAAAAGCCATCTTCACCAGACCAATAAGAGGGTCAGGGTCAGGTAGACACGGTGCACTGGTAATATGATACAAACATTGTTGCCGGTCTCCGATGAAAACAAAGTCCGCACGATTCCAGTGTGGAGGGCTCCCTGGTCTACGATTTACCGGTCCCGTTCCTATGTAACTCAAATTCAAACACAAGGCAGCACCGCAGTCTATCACTATCCTCCACTAACACAGTATTAAAGTCATAATTATAGCAAATCTTTGTTTGAACACACTTCTTGGCCATTAGGATAAAACAAATGAAAAAAACAGTGCGGCGGAATCCATTCTTGCCTTTTGGAAGCGCAAAGTCGTTTGTTGTGTGGCATTCGTAACCTGTAAATGTGGAGTGCCTCGAACATTAACGACCCCCACCCACCCCCTACCCCTTTCCTGTAAAAAGTCATGCTTTTAACATTTTATTTCCTGAATGAGCAAAGATGGAAAAGAAGAAAAACACCGACCAGGGTGACCTCATTTAAAGAAAGTGTTGAGACAAGCTTGTGAGTCTGCTTGGCTGGATTTTTTTATTTGAGTGACATTTTCTCCATACAGGCCAAATCCCAATTAATTTTTGAACTGTGGCGAATTTAATGTAAAATATCAACGTCAGGTGTTGATCAACTTTGTGGATTCATGTTGAATAAGACAAATTTTGTGTGTATTCAATCAATTACCCCTTCAATTAATCACATACAAATTGATAGTGCATTCCATCCATGTTCGATCACTCACTGTCATTTTATTTCCTCATGAGAGTTGTTATTAACCAATTACATTTTCGCACATTTTTGACCATTTGGAGTTGCCATCCTCACATTCGACTTTATTATCTGATTTCGAGCGTACGTGAGTATTATGTTTGTTTACTTACTGTTTTGTCAATAGTGCAGGAACAGTTGCCTGAGAAGAACGATCCTTGCAAAGAGTCGCAGAGAGATTTTGCCTCAATCTCCAACTAATTTCATGTTTTTCCAATTAAATGTTGCTGTCCTACATCGTCACAAGCTAAGAGGACAACTTAAGTATCTTATCAGAGAAAACCATCCCAGCTTTGTTCAAATCTCATTGTTGATCAAGCCTCAAATCTTGAAGATCGATCCCATTTTTTAATTTTACCCCATTTCATTTTGGAACATTGGCGTTCTTATCTGATTGCGGTGCTACGCTAACGACGTAAGCGTCCGTGCGTTAGATGGTGCACTGGAATTCCAACACATAAGCACAGCCACTTTGTACTGGTGCAGTTTAGATTATATCTAGTTTTACTATATGATACATCTAATTTTCTTTTGCCCCATATATATTTTTTCTCGTCGTGGTAAGTTTGTTTCTGTGTGATACTTTGAAATCAGATTTTTGAAATCCGTCTTTTGTTTTTTTTTTAATATAATCCTTTGAGTAAATCTTCAACTCCTGCCTGCCTCTGTGGTTCCCACAGGTTTGGGTACACCTTTTGCCTCCACACCACACAAACAATTTGTGACACACATTTCATCAAAATGAGACACTTGCGGACATCTGCTTTTTCACCAGAAAACACTAATTTTGCCCATTTTCTGTCATGTTAATGACCAAATTGGTAACAAAATCATCTGCAACTTATGTTTTTGCATTTTATGCACTTTCAATTTGAAATAACGTCTTGTTTTTGGAGAACAGATTGAAAATTAAAAATAAAATCTGATTTTTCCATCCACCCCATCCATTTTCTTCGCCACTTATCCTCACAAGGGTCACGGGGAGAGCTGGAGCCTATCCCAGCTGTTAATGGGCAGGAGGCAGGGGGACACCCTGAACTAGTTGGCACAGAGACAAACAGCCGCACTCACAATCACACCTAGGGGCAATTTAGAGAGTCCAATTAATGTTGCATGTTTTTGGAATGTGGGAGGAAAGCGGGGTGCATGGAGAAAACCCACACAGGCACGGGGAGAACATGCAAACTGCACACAGGCGGGTCCTGGATTGAACCTGGGACCTCAGAACTGTGAGGCCAACGCTTTACCAGCTGAGCCACCGTGCCACCTAATCTGATTTATCCGTTAATTGAATAATAATCGACACTTTGATTATAGTAGTTGCAGTCTTACTTTGTACATTACCGTGTCGGTGTGGTTGCAGTGGTAAATACAGCGGTTCTTTAATTTTCAAGTTGAATTAGTTTGTGACCGAGCTCATAATTCACTTGGTGACTGTCGGATGTGGTTTTCGCTACCACCTGTCCCCTCTTTCATGAAGCTCCTCCCCTCACTTCAACAGTTTATTGGTAGAAAGTTGCCAAAAGACAGCACCAAAGCACTACTTTTTTATTAGACAGTGCAGTGGCTTGTCTAAATGGAGTGTTTGCCCTTACTTCAACATAGTATGTTGGCACCAAGAGGTCAATACTAAAATAATACTTTTATATTAAAGAAAGATTTGGCTTGAGTAAAACTGGTAACGAATAACTTGGAATGGGTTGCAAAAGACAATTTGCGAGTCGGTGAATCTGCAAGTAGCGATGATCTGGAAACACTATTTATCTTTTTTTTTCCCCAAGGTGAGAGAAAAACATAGAACAAAGTGTCGGTGTATTTGATGAAAAATCAATGAATTTTTGTTGATGAAATGGGTGGCACGGTGGATCAGCTGGTAAAGCGTTGCCCTCACAGTTCTGAAGTCCTGGGTTTGATACTGGCCCCGCCTGTGTGGGTTTTCTCCAGGCACTCTGGTTTTCTCCCGCATTCCAAAAACATGGAACATTAATTGGACACTCTAAATTGCCCCTCGGTGTGATTGTGAGTGCGGCTGTTCGTCTCCATGTGCCCTGCGATTGACTGGCAACCAGTTCAGGGTGTACCCCGCCTCCTGCCCGGTGACAGCTAGGATAGGCTCCAGCACTCCCCGCGACCCTCGTGAGGATAAGCGGAAAAGAAAATGAATGGATGGATGGATGGATGGATGGATGTTGATGAAATATTCTTGAAAGCTATTTGCTCTGGCTCCTAAAATGTAAAATACACTACCATCATTGGAGCGCAAAAATGTTTCTCTTTGCAATGTTGACCACGGGCGACATTTTGTCTTTTAAAGCACGGCTTAACAAACTTCTCCCAAGCTTGGCGTGGTCCCTGAAGCATCTTCTCCCACAGTGATTCATTTCCCCCTGGTGCCTCGAGAAGGGAACTGCCGCTTGCTTGGTCAGTGCACGTTTTTGGGGTGTCAAAACACAAGACAAACAACAGACACACCTTTAGTCACCGGGGTGCATTCCCAAAGACAAACACCTCTTCATCCCAGGAACATATTTGTCCTGCTGTATGGGTGGAGGAAAAAAAAATAAAAAATTGAAGGGGGGGGGGGATAGACGGTGGTGAAGGGCGTGATCCATCTCAATTTTCCAAATCTATTAGCTTTTTTTGTGGGGCCTGCCTCTCCACCAGCCAAATCTTTAAAAGCAGCGCTTGTTCAACAATTATGATAACTGCAACCGGGCGAATTAGAGGCTCCAAAGCCATTCATCTCCTCGCCCCTCCCACACGCGGCCGTGACGCGGCTAAATGAAAAATGGACACGCTTTAGAAAGTATTGATTCCGGCTTTAAACAAAGGTACAGTCAATATTATTTACTCCTAAATATATCTTTGTTATCTGCGCGGGAGTCAGTCCCGCTCGCCGCTCAGTCCTCGTAATTGCGGACATAAAAATAATAGAGCAATTGCCACAAAATTGACGGTGACAGGCTGGCCGTCGTTGTGCTTTGCTGTGATGTAAATGAACGAGAGGGCACATATCAACTACAATCAAAACGGGAGATAACGAGAAAACGCAGGGAAAATAAACGAGGTCTTTCAAAGGTAATTCAATGCGCCGAAGTGACAATCAATCTTCAGATGTTTCCATATCACTGCTGTCCAAAAAAAAAAATACAAAAAATACAAAAAAAAAAAATATATATATATATATATAAACAGGTATAATTACTGGACCTGTTCAAACGTCAATTTTCTATTTTCTTTTTAAAGAGAAATTTAAGTTTGTTTACAACTACATCTGTGAATTGTGTGTGCAGAATTATTGTAATGGCTTTTCTTTTTGTATTTATTCAAATGTTTTTCGCATTTATGAAATACAGTCATTGTGATGTTTTTTTCCTTTGTATGTTTATCAATTTCCAACTAACAGATTATCAAATTAACTCTGAACTATTTTGATCATCAATTCATTGTTTAGGGCGGCACTGTGGTCTAAGTGTTAAGAGCGTTGGCCTCACAGTTCTGAGGTCCCGGGTTCAATCCTTGACCCGCCTGTTTGGACTTTGCATGTTCTCCTCGTGCCTGCGTGGGTTTTCTCTGGGTACTCCGGTTTCCTCCCACATCCCAAAAACATACAACATTAATTGGACCCACGAAATTTCCCCTCGGTGTGATTGTGAGTGCGACTGTTTGTCTCCATGTGCCCTGCGATTGGCTGGCAACCAGTTCAGGGTGTACCCTGCCTCCTGCCCGTCGACAACTGGGATAGGCTCCAGCACTCCCGCAACCCTTGTGTGGATAAGCGGCGAAGTAAATGGATGGATGAAATTAATTGCTTAGACGTTTGACTTACAACTGTCTGAATGGTCTGCTTCTCAGCAGTAACAACAGTAAATCCTCCTTAAAAGCAGAAGGATTATCTTTGTTTAGTCAAAATAAAACATTTGGAAACATTTACTTTTCGTTAGGAAAACAATTATCAACATTTTTGCCTATTTTCAGATATTTCAAGCCAAACCAATTACTGAATCATCATGAATTCATGTTTGCACGTTTATGCACTGCCAGATTGATCATGATCTGTTTTTAAATTAGGGGATGCCAATATAAAAAAAAAACCCACCTCATTACTGGATTCATTGACTAATCAAAAATTAATTTCTGATTAAAAAACAACAACCCTGTTTGCAGTTTTTTAACTGGCATTATTTGTATAAATTTAATCCTTTTTTAATTTATTCAGTACATACTCCTGTACAAAGTGGCGGTTTCTGATGTGGGCAGCACTAAGAAAAGGGGGATACTTGACCCACCCAGGCTTGGGGTTAGTAACCCCAACCAAACCACCACCACCCACACACCTGTGGGGAGGGGATCTCATTTAACAAACAAACCTCAATTCTCCAACATATGAAATGAGAATACACAGCACTAAAATTTCAAAAGAAATCATGTCCCAATATTTAAGACTTGTTAGATTTAAGATATTTTTGTATTTTTGTCTGGATTTGGCACAAACAAACATATCAAAATAGAAGAGTTCAATGTATTTAAATTGTGTTCTCAGAATAATACCAGCAAGAGGGATTTTATTTAAATTTTTGTTTTTGAAAAAGAAAAATAATAATAATAATCTGTCCACTAGTGAGCGCCACTGTACACACAGATTAAACAAGTTGTTGACAAAACAAGGATTTAGTGAGACTCTTTTATTATATCATTTGACCAGTGTTTTTGGACAACATGTGATTCTGCAAAAGCTTCATTCATATTGCCTTAGCGGTCCCCTCCATCAGTAAAAAAAAAAAAAATAAAATAAAAATGTTCAAAAGGAGGCAGACACAGCTCTCTGGTGGCTCAAAGGGAACACTACAATACATTTGAAATCCGGGTTTTCTGCTCACCTCTTTAGGCATGCATGGATATTGTAAATAAATCACCGTCGAATCAGAGCTAATACAAGAAGTGTTACATGTCAAATTATTCACTTCTACATTCCAAATAAACTGTTTTTACATCAATATTGATACCATTGTCATCTTATGAAAGTGAACATTTCAGAGGAACGAATTAATACTTCTATAGGTCTTTACAAAGAGGGATTTAAAAAGGGACCCCCAGTACACCCAATCTTGTACTATCTTACCTTATAGTGCTCATGAAATTCCCTGAAACATGAGCCACTGTCAGGAAGGGTGTTTCATTTGTTTCCATTACGTAGCTACCTGCAGAGCAAATAAGAAAAAGGAAATACACGTTAGTCCAATGCGAAACTGTGATGCAGTGGGAGAAGGCTTAAATGTGTCATAAAACTGGGATACACAAACTCTGGCTATCCACAATTCATTGAAAGAATCTGACTTTCAGCGATTGAAATAACCTTTCTGACATGCACTTCTGAAACTAACAGCGTGACTCGAATTTGCAAAATGCCTCAATGGGAAAAGGCATCCCCAACTGCGTGCTGGAGAGGTAGAAATGTGCCAAGTCGTTCCCCAATTAAACTCAACGCTGCAAACGAAGATGCACAAGTTTTATACATTGTGGGATGTGCGATTAATTGTTGGGGCCAAAGTGCTTCATTGTTCCCCGTTTGAACCACAACGTCCATCTTTTTTTTTTTTTTAAGCAATTATCGTCAAACATGTATAACGTATTTTGAAACAAATGCCTGAAATTCATTTACAAGTTCTGCATACGACGCCTAAACTACATATTCTTTAAATTTGGTTAAAAGTACTAGATGACTAGATGACAAGGAAAGGATTGTGTTTCATGCCATACTTACATGTAAAAAAAAAAAAAAATGTAAATTCGCATGAGTTCCAAGTAACAGTCGGCAACAGTCCCATTCGGAGTTAAAAATTGGCTTGAAATATGTTGTATCTGCAGGCAACGTGTGGGCTTGAGGGGCTGCTAAAACAGCTACACATTTCTTTTTAGAAGTTAGAAACGGACGAAATGTGATTTAATTCGCTTAATCAGCAGAAGGGAACGACAGTCGTGCTGTGGAATAACAATTTAGCTTCCCCGACCATTTGGTTTAATCTCCGACTGGTTTGGCCGGCTAAAGTCAAACTCAGACACAGCGTTGGAAAGTGGACCCGCCCCAAAGGAACACACCTTAAATAGTGAGCCCATTTTCCGTTGACATTAGAGGTAAATCCACTGATCAAGTTGGCCGCCATCTTGGTACTCCCAAAACGCGCGCAGGACACGATTTACAGGTTGCATTATGGTGGGGTTTTTCTCCAAATGTGACATGTAGAATTAAAACTGGGCGTGTGAGCTTGACATTTTTTCAGTTCTGGTAACTTGAAGGATTTTCAATTCGACTTGGTAAGCCAAAAAAGGCTAAGTGCAAAGGAAAGACATATAACACAGTGACTACCAAGAAACCATGCATATTACCTAGGGCCCGATGTTAATTTTCCCAAGCTACGCTGTGAAGCACTATCATCATAACAGCAAAAAAAAAAAAAAAAAAACTAAGCATTTCTTTGTCATAAAAACATGAAATTTTAAGCCTATCAGCTAGATATATTTTTGGAAATAAGGACTCTCAATGGGAAAATACATGCTAAATGCATTGTTCATTTGTTGTCTCTGTGACATCCTATTTCAGACAGAAAATGTAAACTTGTTTCCTCACATTTTAAAATCAAACTCAATTCGCAGACTTCTGTATTATAAAATTCATCAAAAATTTCACAGAAAATGTTTTCTTGCTTATCCACCAGTGAAGTTTGGGAAAAATATTTACATCGCTTTTTCGCAAAAAAACATTGGTTTATAAAGGTGAAGCAGAGAGCGAACAGTAAACAACAATCGTAAACGAAACTTTTTTCAAATGAATTAAGCTAATCAAAAAATTTTAAAAACCCTTTACAAACAAACTTTAACAGTGTCAAAGTAAATCTTTCTAACTTACCTGTGGAATGTTTTCTCACAACCACAAAACTGGCAATTAAAAATTGCTGTGGCTGCACAGGTCGGCGTGGTTGTTTTGGGAGTATCAAGATGGCAGATGGCGACTTCAGTTTTGGTGGCCAATGAGCCATCCTGTCTTTTTTTTTGTTTTTGTTTCTTTATCAGTGGGTAAATCACACGATGAAGGTTTTTAGTGTTGTCCCCCCAGGTCGGTAAACACTTCCGGTCGACACACTCATGGGCCATCAGATAATAATTTTGAAGAATTACACGCGCACGCACAGTGTTCATGCACTGGTCATATAATTTATTACATTTTCTTATTTTTTTAAACATTTACAAGTAGAACAGCACGAGTTAGTCGAGACGAATTAATCAAGTACACCACAATGTATGCCACATCACTTTGTACTATTAGCGTAATTTAAAAAAATAGTGAAATAAATAGAGTACTGCAGACTTAGCAAATTAAAAGAAAATAAGAACATCAATTTCCATGTAAAATTTTAAATACAGTGGAACCTCTCAAGTCGAATTTGTGAATTTTCCATCCTCCTCTTCTCATTCTCTTTTCCTTGCAGATGATCTATGTCTGCCTCCAAGTGGTTATGTCCCCCAAAAGTTGTGAGATTTAAAATGAATAAACGTTTAACAGATGCAATTCCACAAGTGTTTTGCTTATTCTTTAGCTTACTTCAAAATTTTCTTCAAGTGCAGTTACAACAGAGGCAAGTGTGACGCTAAACATCGGACTTAAAATGGCGAGGATGAATGCCAAAGTAGTGGTGCATATAACTCCTTCTTTCATGGCTGCTCAGTATAACATGGTGAAAAGACACAATAACTCAACAATTAGGGCAGCAACTAGGACTTGGGTATTTCAAGCACCTTGAGTTAAAAATAAATATATATATTATGAAGCACAAGGGAACCAATGGTGTTAAAGTGGCACAACGTGCAAGGTCACCTCGGAACTAGGAGGTGGAAGTTGAGCTGCGTGACTGAAGAAGCAGCAACATGGCGACAACGAAGAGAAGAAAATAGCAAGAATGACAGAAAATGGCAAAAGAGTGGAAGCATTTCATTCTGAAAGCCAAGGCGAGCAGTGTGACATTTAATTAAATTTGGAAGTGGGTGGGGTGGCGCCTCCAAAGGTCCCTCTCAACGTATCTGTAAGTGAGCTGCTCTGAGTTTTCTCAGGTTGTGATTTTACAGTGGGATAAAAAAGAAAATAAAATCTACAAATAAAGCAGATTTGTGAATTCCGAACCAGAAATAATCTGGGATTGACTGTGAAAGTAATTTGGGCGGCTAACCCTACAGCACAAATTAAACTTAAGCCATGGTACCACGAATAAAACTGTTGCGGGTGGGGAGATGAGCATCCATGGTGGGGAGGGGGGTGTCAATGACTTGCAGGAGGGGAATTAATCGATATATCGTTTTATTGGGTTCGAGTTAACACGTTGTGGCCATTACATTGATACAATGCAAGATAAATCCTTATTTTTTGGGGCGGGTTGGGTCACAGGGGTACAGGATGAAATACACTTCCCAGAGCAGAATAATGGATGCTCCAAAAACTTTATTGCTGAGGGAATATCACTTTTGTGATAAGTTGTTTAACATTGACATTTTTTAGATTAAAATGTATAAAAGGGTTGTGTTTAAAGGCACCTTTCTGCTCGCTTTGTAAAATGTTAGCAATTCGCTGATTTGATGGGTGATTTGTGTTTAGTGAAGGGGCGTAATCAATTAAAACCAGAAGATTACAAAGATTTTTATCGAAAACCCGCATCAGCCAGCCCCAACTCAGTTTTTATGCAATAAGCAGCAGTGCTCCGTTCCGACTAATTTAGAGGTTCCACTGTAGTTCACTTTGAAAGATTTTGCTAAGTACACAGTTTTCAAGTCAGCGACACTTCGCCACGTGTCCGGAGAGGTGGTGGGAGCGGGCGAACCTGCGCAGGCAGATGGGGCAGGAGAACGGTTTCTCACCGGTGTGCGTGAGCATGTGCGTCTTCAAATGACCCGACAGGCGGAAGCTTTTGCCGCATTCCTCGCATATGTACGGTCGCAGGTTGGTGTGAGTGCGCCGGTGCTTGCCCAGGTCGCCGGATGATGTGTAACGGCGGTGGCATTCCGGGCACTCGAAGGGCTTCTCCCCGGAGTGCGTCCGCTTGTGCTTCACCAGGTCACCGGACTGCGTAAAGCTCTTGTCGCACTGGTCGCATTTGTAGGGCCGCTCGCCGGTGTGCGTGCGCTGGTGGTTGCGGAGGTGCGCAAGGCGGATGAACTTGTTGCCGCAGACTGTGCAGTGGTAGGGCCTCTCGCCAGTGTGGGTGCGCAGGTGGATCTTTAGTGCGCCCAAGTCGCTGATCTTCAGGCCGCAGTCGCTGCACTGGTGCGTCTTGTCGCCGTTGTGCAGCTTGGTGTGCACGCGCAGGTTCTTGCGGGTGTTGAATCGCTTGGTGCAAACCAGACAATGGAAAGGCTTTTCGTTGGAGTGCGTCCTCAGGTGGAGATTCAAGCTCGCTTTGAGTCCGAACTCCTTCCCGCATTGGCTGCAGGAGAACTCTTTCTTGGCAGAGTGCGTGGTGAGGTGGCATTTGAGCTGGTGTCCCCTCTGGAAGGCCTTCCCGCACACTTGGCACTTGTGCGGCTTCTCGCCCGTATGGATCAGGGCGTGTTGGCGCCAGCTGCTGCGCTCCACAAACCGCCGGCCGCAGTCCTTGCACACGAATGGCCGGTCACCTGTGTGGGTGCGCATGTGGTCCTCCAAACTCTGGGGCGTGCGCAACTTCTTGCCACACTCGCTACACTCAACACCCACATCCAGACAAATGGGCTTCTCCTCAGATTCCGCGTTGGGCGCATTGCACAGATGGGGCCCCTGTCCCCAGGTGGCCTTGAAACTCTTCCCGCAGAGCATGCAGCACAGATGCCCCCCTCTGATGACCACCGACATGTCGTGCCAGCGCTGACAGTGGTTCTTCAGGTTCTTCAAGTACTGGAAGCTACGCGCACATGTCGGGCAAGGGTGGAGCCGGCGAGGTGGGGCGGACGGGTGGGCCTCTTTGACGTGGACTCGCAGGTAGACTTTAGAACTGAAGGTGCTACCGCAGGTAGTGCAGATGTGTTGCGGGATGAGGTTCTGGTCACAGTCAGAGAGACACTTTTTGAGCTCAGCGAGGTACTCCTTCTGGTGTACCCACTTAACGTGCTTCTCCAGGAAGTCCAGGTTTGTGAAGGAGACATCACAGTGAAGACAGGGGAAGAACTCAGACAGCAGCTCTGAAAGGAAAGGTGGAATCAGGAAAGAGAGCGGTGTATGAAAAATGATGTAGTCATTTATATTGATTATGGGAAAAATGGTGAGTTAGTGGTTAGAATGTCTCGCTCACATGTAAGAGGATCTGGGCTCAAATTAGGAAGGCAAACAACGAGTCAATAAAATCAATCATTTAGAATGTCGGCAATGAATTTCACTATCGATTTGTAGGGTTGTGAGAATATTTAATAAGTCGCCCATTCTGTTGGTGTTGTGGACACAGCAGAGGACCAGAGGCTGCACTCATGGAGAAGACATATTTGCATTTCTAAACCAATAAATGTGCTGAATCTGAATGATTTCAAAACTGACGGCTAAGAATTTATCCTGATTACAGAAAAGTCTTGATGCTTTCAATGCACAAAAGAAACTTAATGGCGCCGCATATCCATCCATCCATTTTCTTTGCCGCTTATCCTCACAAGGGTCGCGGTGAGTGCTGGAGCCTATCCCAGCTGTCAACGGGCAGGAGGCGGGGTACAGCCTGAACTGGTTGCCAGCCAATTGCAGGGCACATGGAGACAGACAACAGCCGCACTCAGATACACACCTCGGGGCAATTTAGAGTCTCCAATTAATGTTGCATGTTTTTGGGGATCTGGGAGGATCTGGGACGGCTTTTCCACCCTGCAACAAAGTGTCAAATCAGATATTGTTTTTAAGTTCCCTTGCTATTCTGCCTTCTTCTCACCGTGAATCGCACGCACTCATGGCTGACAGTGCGGCGCTCTAATTCACTAGCCGAAGGGACATTTCATTTTCGACTAGGGCCGTACTTAAAAGTACATAACACAGTGTGTTTTTTTTAGTCAAGCAAAAAACATCAGAAAAACTGAAATTGAGGAAAACTAATTAAAAATATTTCAGCCTTTGTACATTTTCCAGGAAATATCATCAAACACTTGTAGTGTATTCAGAAATTAAGTCATTATTCAGGGTCTTTTAGACTCAAAATTGTCCAAAAATGTGAATGTGTGTGTGAATGATTGTTTTTTTCCCCCAATTATTTAATTAATCGAGCACTTAAAAAAATCTCAGCTGAAACAAAGTGCACTACATGAATAATAAACATCAAACAAACAATTATCAAACACTAAAAGCTTTAAAATGCAAAAGTGCTCAAATTTTTGGTATTAGATAAGTTCTTAAGTAGAGGTAACACTTTAATAAGTAAATTTAGAAATAGACACATTGCCCCACCTTGTGATCGGATCGGTGATCGGCCCCAAAAATCCTGATCGGTGTATAGAGCTTGTGCACCTACGTCATAAAAATCACGTGATCTTTGTTTAAGTTGCTATATTGCCGGTCCAACAAAGCATTGTTCAATGCTAAGTCGGTTGGAGACAACACGAAAATATGTCTTAAAACACGACACTCAGAGTCTTGTCCGATACCGTTAGACATTTATAAGGTGATAATAAATGAAGGTACGTGGAAAAATTAGATAAACTCAGCATAGAGAACCTGTATTTAATGGCGAAGTTGATGTTTTCACCGAGACGGAATTGGAGCGTTAATTCGCTTCCGCTTGTCTTGGACAACTGGGTATACACATGGATCTGGTGAGTAAATCGTTGAGATGTACACAGTAGAGTTTGAAAGCGTAGAAAAGTCTGGACACATACAAATACTTCGTTGCTGGATCTATTTTCAATCAAGAATAAATCCCACATAGTGATGGAGCACCTAAGATTTTTTCAATATAAATACCAATATTTAAATAAATGACCCCTAGTTTTACACAAACTCGCATTCATTAACTATGATTGAAAAAAAAAAAAAAGAGGACGCCGTCGTCTCCACGGAACGTACACGGAAGCGATTGCGGCCACACTTAACCTTCGTAAACGTCTGCGACAGACTTTTTTTTTTTTAATACGCATTTTTCTCAAATGCGTCAATTTGGCATTATAAATACTTTTTGGGAATTTGAGATTGGGAAGAATAATTCCTACCTGAAATGAAGCGATTGCTACACAGGCGTGTGTGTATTTTTGTTGGGCACCATCCATCAAATCCATTGATATTTTCTGGTCTTTTCAGATGGTATTCCACAGAATAATCTCTTTGAATATCTGTCTTGTCTGTTGTGACAACCAAGAGCACAACAGGTCTCGGGTTTTGTAAATTTTCTCCTCTAGTTCAATGTCTCCCACAATGTCGAGCAGCTGTTTGACGGGCAATATGACGCCGTGAAAATAGTGACGTCACGTGCACGAGCTCTATAAAGCTAACGCAAGAGGCGGCCTCAGGTTCAACATGTCACTTATGTTAATTACAGGTTTGTTACAGTTTGTCCACAAAAACATTATTTTCCTAATTATCTGGCCACTATGTTTTCCTATGAAATAGTGACTGTTTTGGTCTTTAACATGTCAAAAAACAGGGAAAATGTTGATATTTTTTTCCAAAATAAAAGCAGTAGTTTTTAAATATTTCATTTTGATTTGACAAAAGACAAAAATCTGAAAATATTTACTGTTGAGAGGCAGAAATCAGAGGATTTGGACTATTATTTTATGGTAAATAATGGCTCAAAACTATTAATTGATGAGCAAAGGGCCGAGCTCAGCTGTAACGGTGGTAAAAAATAAACGCTACGGAAAACAATATGTGGCCCGTGATGGACTGGCGACCAGTCCAGGGTTTACCTGCCCAAAACTCAAAGGCCCCACTGAGGACAATGATTAGGCAAAATGGACAGACCGCTATTGTGGGGCAGGGGGGGATTCCTTACCAGTGTCATCCTCCTCCCCGTCATCCTCTACCTGGTCTCCATCTTGTGAATCCTCGTCTTGTCCGTCTTCTTCTTCTTCTTTGATGACGTCCTCCAGCTTGACAGCCACCTCGTACTCGCATCCTGCCTGGAGGTCCAAGTCAGGTTCCCGCTTGAAAGGACGGTGACCATCTGGGGTCTCTTCCGAATAGCTTAACGGGACGCCACAAATGATCTCGCTGATCTGGGGGAAGCGCGGCTCCTCCTTGACTCGGATGTCGAGCATCTGCCCGTCCGTGCAATCGTCCTCCGTGCTGTCACGTGACCGCCCTTCATCCTCACTTTTGAACGTGATCACGACATCGTCCTCCGTCGCCTTCTCCGGCGACTCCACACACTCCACCTTCATCTTGTTCTCTTCCGAGGAATACGTTCCAACAATCACGGCGACGGTAGTGAAGCTACGCCTGCGACAATAACGCCGTGATTGAGCACCCACCCACCCAGGGCTAGCGTAATGGCGTTAGCATCGTGGCTAACCACGTTAACCTGCCTGCGGTCGCGAGACAGAGGGAACCACCGCCGTGCCGTCACACATCCTATCTTCGGGCGCTACGGTTATATAGCTGTCGTTAAAGCTGCTGTTTTAATAGCATTGAGAAGCAACCCCCGCCCACCCCGTGTTTACTGACCTGCTCCCTTCGTGAGTTTAATGACAACATATGAGAGGGGGCGAGAAGGGAGAACGTCCGGCTTACGCGGCCAATCAGCGCGCCGGAGGGACGTCCATATTTAAAGCTCCCCGAGTTAGACCACGCCTCTTCCCGCTCATTTGCGATTACTGGACGTTGTAATATTATTAACAATTGATGAAAATAGGTGTTGGATATCCCATTATACACTGGAATACAAACATCTATAAAATATAATACAGTACAAAATGCGTCTAAATATAGGTCGCAAAAAGATACCTGCACAACACATCTGAACGGGCAATCTTCAATTAACACACCATGCATGTTTTGGAATGTGGGAGGAAACCATGTGAGTTGATGGTTTCTCAAGGGTGACTTATAGTAATTAACCTTTACATAATTTATGTCCAGTATATAAATACTGCATATAAAATGTAGTTTTAGTTTCAATTATTTCATTTTTTAAATCTATAATCCATCCATCCATCTGTTTTCTTCATCCTCACTTTTGAACGTGATCACGACATCGTCCTCCGTCGCCTTCTCCGGCGACTCCACACACTCCACCTTCATCTTGTTCTCTTCCGAGGAATACGTTCCAACAATCACGGCGACGGTAGTGAAGCTACGCCTGCGACAATAACGCCGTGATTGAGCACCCACCCACCCAGGGCTAGCGTAATGGCGTTAGCATCGTGGCTAACCACGTTAACCTGCCTGCGGTCGCGAGACAGAGGGAACCACCGCCGTGCCGTCACACATCCTATCTTCGGGCGCTACGGTTATATAGCTGTCGTTAAAGCTGCTGTTTTAATAGCATTGAGAAGCAACCCCCGCCCACCCCGTGTTTACTGACCTGCTCCCTTCGTGAGTTTAATGACAACATATGAGAGGGGGCGAGAAGGGAGAACGTCCGGCTTACGCGGCCAATCAGCGCGCCGGAGGGACGTCCATATTTAAAGCTCCCCGAGTTAGACCACGCCTCTTCCCGCTCATTTGCGATTACTGGACGTTGTAATATTATTAACAATTGATGAAAATAGGTGTTGGATATCCCATTATACACTGGAATACAAACATCTATAAAATATAATACAGTACAAAATGCGTCTAAATATAGGTCGCAAAAAGATACCTGCACAACACATCTGAACGGGCAATCTTCAATTAACACACCATGCATGTTTTGGAATGTGGGAGGAAACCATGTGAGTTGATGGTTTCTCAAGGGTGACTTATAGTAATTAACCTTTACATAATTTATGTCCAGTATATAAATACTGCATATAAAATGTAGTTTTAGTTTCAATTATTTCATTTTTTAAATCTATAATCCATCCATCCATCTGTTTTCTTAGCCACTTGTCCTCACGAGGGTCAGGGAGAGTGCTGGAGCCAAACGCAGCTCTCAAGGGGTAGGAGGCGGGATACACCCTGAACTGATAGCCAGCCAATTGACCCCTCCGTAGAAATTGCGTGGGCCGGTCGCTGACCAATCAGAGGTCAGAGATGTGCCTAAACCACGCCCCTTGTTGTCGTCCGCCATAACCTCAGACAAAGTCGCATGGATCAGTAGAGCTTTTGTTTGCGTTTTATCACGTCTTAGGGATCCTTAACAATAGTTATGGTTAAGAGGTGTCGTCACGGCCTTTGTAATAGTGACGACAGGTATCCTGATAGGCTAGTTGTAATTTGTACCCTTTCCAAAACCGAAGACTGAGTAGGAAAAATGTCTTCGATGGATCAAACTTTGTGGAAGACGGCATGATCAACTGAATCCATCTAAAATCAACCGGAACAGATATGTTTGCACGAAGGTAAGCCCTATTTTTGATTTTCAATACATGTGTCATATAAATGAATTAGCAGTTCTTCGCTTGCATAACATAGCTTCGTGTGAATGATTGACACACTTGATCTGTGTTGAGTGATACTTTGCGAGGACCTGACTGCATAAACGTGTCTCTTTGTTGGCGGCTAGCGAGCTAAGCTAAACCGGACTAGCAGGTCGTAAAAGCCTTCGACGTGCACCGAGACACCAAGACTGAAGGAAGGATGTTTGAGGACACTAAAGTAGTGATTGTCGTACTCGGTCGGGACTGGCGTAGGTTCGGCACTAATTCAAGAATAATTATTGAGGGGAGCGCGTGACACAAAGAAAACGAGAGAAACAACTCGTAAATCAAACCTCGCCTTCTTTTCCTTCATACGGCGGTTCACAAACGGCTATACAGATACACATACAGATTCTGCACACAAGTGTGATATGTAACACGAAAATAGGAAACTGTCAATGACGAATTGGTCTTTGGGTTATAATATATTATATTAGGTGACTTCTCGGTCTTCCTCTGACACCGGAAAGATCTCGTGCTAATATCAATGGTTTCTCCGTCGATATGCATGGAAATACCATTGAAATACCCCTTGCTGATATACTTGAAGCCCTGCTGTCTGCTCTTCAACGATATTTCACTATTCGGTAAGAATGCGAGTGAAAAATCAACTGGTAAATCGGACAATTTCGCTCTCGACTTTTCTTCCTACGACGCCATTTTGTCTAATGTTTGTCTGAGGTTACAGTGGGGTGACGTGACTTCAGGAGGCGTGGTTAAGTTCCCTGTACGGAGGGGTCAATTGCGGGGCACATGCAGACAGACAACAGTCGCACTCACCATCCCACCTAATTTAGAGTGTCCAATTAATGTCGCATGTTTTGGGGATGTGGGAGGAAACTGGAGTGCCTAGAGGAAACCCACACAGGCACGGGGAGAACATGCAAACTCCACACAAGCGGGTCTGGGATTGAACCTGGGACCTCAGAACTGTTAGGCCAACCGTTTCCAACTGGGCTACCGTGCGGCCTAAATCTATCACAGTGTGTGTGTTGAGAGAGAGAGAGAGAGAGAGAGAGAGAGAGAGAGAGAGAGAGAGAGAAAGAGAGACATACACACAGGTGTGAAAGTGTTCGCCCCTTTCCTTTCTTGTTTGTCACAGTTAAATGTTTCCTATCAACAAACAAATGTATTTGGTCAAAGACAACACAGTAAATCACAAAATGCTGTTTTAATTTTGTTAATTTTTTAAATTCTTCTTCTTTTCCTTTCAGCTTGTCCCATCACTTCTTCATCGCCCCTGTTTCCTTTACCAATATGTCCATTACAATCTGCACCAATCACAACTCTCTCGCTGTCTGGGATGCTCAGAACTACTTCATCTAGTTCCTTGCAGAATTTCTCTTTCAACTCTTGGTCACATCTTACAAGTGGGGCATAGCCGCTAACCACATTATACATAACACCCTCAATTTCAAATTTTAGTCTCATCACTCGATCTGATACTCTTTTCACCACCAAGACATTCTTAGCCAGCTCTTCCTTTAAAATAACCCGCACTCCATTTCTCTTCTCATCTACTCTGTGGTAGAATAATTTAAACCCTGCTCCTAAACTTCTGGCCTTACTACCTTTCCACCAGCTCTCTTGGATGCACAGTATATCAACCTTTCTCCTAATCATCATGTCAATCAACTCCTGAGCTTTTCCTGTCATAGTCCCAACATTCAAAGTCCCTACACTCAGTTGTAGGCTCTGTGCATTCCTCTTTTTCTTCTGACGACGGATCCGGTTTCCTCCTCTTCTTTGTCTTCGGCCCACAGTAGCTGAATTTCCACCGACGCCCTGCAGGTTAGCAGTGCCGGGGGCGGGCGTTGTTAACCCGGGCCACGACCGATCCGGTATGGGATTCTTTCGATGAACGCTCATATTTGTTTGGCACAGTTTTTACGCCGGATGGCCTTCCTGACGCAACCCTCTGCATTTATCCGGGCTTGGGACCGGCGGACAGATTGCACTGGTTTGTGCCCCCATAGGGCTGCATTTAAATTATTACATTTTAAATTAGCAATTGAAAAATATGGTGGTGATAGTGTGATGGTCTGAGGCTGTTTTGCCGCTCCAAGACCTGGAAGACAATGATGAAAAATGGAACCATCAATTCTGCTGTCTACTAAAACATCCTTAAGGAGATTGTCCGGCCATCTGTTTGTGACCTCAAGCTGAAACGAACGTGTATTCTGCAGCAGGACAATGATCCAAACCACATCAGCAAGTCCACCTCTGAATGGCTTGAGGGGAAAAAAATCAAAGACTTTAGAGTGGCCGAGTCAATCACTCGTACAATAATAGCCAATTAGATAGCCACATTGTCATAACCACTGGCTTGACACGCCCCTCTTGCCTTCATGTCCCACAAGCAATGCTGGTTATCGGTCGTGTGCGCTTGGAGAAGTTAATGTTAAGGAAAAAAATTGTCCTCAGATGCACTTGTGGAAGGTGCAATTCTGATGAAAGATATCCTGCTACGTTACGAGCGGCCCGGTTGATTCATTTTCCAAAGCCTAAAACACAGTTGAGGTAGTGTCAAGGATGGATTAAGGCTCACGGAAGAGCGTGCGTACAACTAAGTGTGGACAATATCAACAATCACAAGGCTGTATGTTCGAAGGTAAGTGAGGCAGAAGTATATTCTCTGAGTTTGACTTATTATCAGTGTTTTATACATTGCAGGAGAACAACTTTCACTTTTTTAGTGTATCACTGACCTGCTGAATGAAGTGTGTCATGTTTCGTGCCAAAGAGTCGGGTTAGGGATATGTAAATGGGCCATGTCATGCAAGAGAAATATCTATTTACCCATTTGTATCACCTAAGACTTTTAAGAGAGAGCACTGGGTTCCACTATGAGCCAAGTGAAATTAATACACACACTCACTTATAAAGACCACAATGATATTACTCGTGATCTTTCCAGGTAAAAAGTACTCACCCTGCTTTACATGCGCAGTATGATTCTACAATTTTATCCTGTTGGATTTCAACATTAAGGTTGTGAGGCATCAAACCTTTTTGCATCTATCGTCATCATTTCGCTGTAACTGACATTGTGTCCTGCTCTGTCCAAAATCTTAATTCCGTGCACATATCCTTGAGTGGAATAGTTGAGACGTCTCTGTAGAACTCTATTGGACAAGTCCGACACATTTGGCAAAAAAACATACCCCAATATTATTTAGAATATGCGATAGAGAATCCAGTTCAAACCTGTTATGTTTATTCGCCATTTTGGAAATTGTGGGGCATGGCAACTGTAGCAAAGGGTGGTGGAGCTGAAGCTCGCCAGTCGGAAAGGTCCATTGTCGCTCCTAATGATGGCATAACAAGTTATTAGGTTTTGGGGTAAACACTTTTTCACATGGCCAAGTGCACAGCTGTAGAGTGGTGGCCTCACAGTTCTGAGGACTGGGGTTTATATTCCAGCCCCCGCCTGTGTGGAGTTTGCATGTTCTCCCCGTGCCTGCGTGGGTTTTCTCCGGGTACTCCGGTTTCCTCCCACATCCCAAAAACATGCAACATTAATTGGGCACTCTAAATTGCCCCGAGGTGTGAATGTGAGTGCAGCTGTTGTGTGTCTCTACCCTGCGATTAGCTGGCAACCTATTCAGGGTGTACCCCGCCTCCTGGGATTGGCTCCAGCACTCACACGGCCATCGTTACGATAAGTGGCTCCAAAAAAAAAAATAAATTAAAAAATAAATATATATATATATATATATACACACACACACACACACACACACGCACACACACGCACACACACACACACACACACACACACACCACACACACACACACACACGCATAGGTATATCCAGTATATTCTTTTTTCTACATCCACATTTATATATGATTATTGTAAATGTATTTTTTTGTATAAAAACGTCGGTATTTCACAGATTTTTATTTCACCTGACCGACCAGATTATCTTAATGCAATCTTCTGTACAACACGGTTCCCTTCTTTCAAAATTCAACAAAAGTTCTGTACAAAAATAAAGCATGGCAACAACAACAAAAAAAAATCATGAATGCTTATTCAAGGTTTTTTTTTTAAAGTGACAGTATTCAACAGAACATGAATGTAGCGGGATTTACATAGCACCATTCCCAATTGTGTCTTCCATGGATGAGGCTGGGTGACTTTTAGTGACAGTAAAGCTCTGCAGCATAAAAACTAACTCAGACAAAGTCAAGCTGCGGAGTGGATAGGTCATTCAGTCTCACTTTTGTCAACAATAGTGTTAATATCTCTCAACAGATGTTTTAAAGAGAAGTAACGTTGTACTTTCAAAACTTAATTCTTAGTTCTGGGTGTTTTAAACAGTAGCTACAATTGCTAATACAATCATCCGTGAAAGGCAAATTGCCTCAAATAAAAAGCAGTCCAGCAAAACAGGCCAAACAGACATTTCTCATACAGCAAAATATAAGCACACAAAGCCATAAGTTTCTTTCATGTTCTCAAAACAGAACATTGCTTTTTTCCTTCATTTTACAAAACCATTATGAAGAACTCTATAATACTAATGTCATGACGGGATCTCAACACACTTCCATTTCATTCACACGTATTTAGAGCAAGGGCGGGGAACCTTAGCGTCTCACATTTGTCTAGCGAGGACACCTGCCTCTGATTGGGGCTCATTTGGGTGCATTCCCCGGTAGTTATTTGGGGGATCCTTACCAAACCTGCAAAATGACCAAGATACACCAGCATGCAAAAATACAGTGCCTCAAAAAGGAAATTGATCTGATGAAAGAGGAATAAGTACAGCTGCAAGCGGTGATGAGTGGGCCCTTGCATCATCCTTTTAGTGCAAAGCCACAAAATGATCATCAAACTTTGAGGCAATGTTCTGTCCACTTGAGACAAAGATAAAAACCCGAAAAAGTTTCATAATTTAGTGTCTGACAACAGTACTAACGTGCTAACCAATATGCCACTGTCAGCAGGTACGAGGAAAATGCAGTAATTCTTTCTTTGCCTTGGTCTTGGTCCCTACATGGCCATAGTGGTAAGGTGTTGATGCCCGATTAGTCCCTTGCGGCTGCCACCCGCCCCTGTGTGCCCGCCTCCGTTGCCGTGGCCGCAGTATTCCTGCAGGTTCTGCCGCAGCGTCACCAGTGCTGAACCCAAGCACGCCCGATTGGGAGCCAAGACCCCGCCAGGGAGCTGGAAAAGGACGGTGGCCACCCCGGCCATGCCGTCGTCTGTGGGCTCTAGAGTGATGGGCCCCACCTTGAAGGAGGAGTAGGAGAATCCCATGAGCTGTGAGAGGAAGGGGTCCGAACGGCAGAAGTGCTGGTAGCCGCTGTATGTGGAGGGGTGGTGTTGCAGCGAGGCTTGTGTGCCGGTGGTGGTGCCAGCGTAGTGGTGGGTGTTCAGGTAGTGCAGAGGGAGGTGCTGGCCGTTGTTGCCCCCGCCTGGGGCAAGGTGGTGCTGGTGGTGCCCTGCCGGCCCAGAGCCCAGGTCATGTTTGTAAGACACCGCTCCGGTGCGGCCCCTCTGCCCCACCATCACCCCTCCGAGCTTGGTGGAGCGGGAGTGAGTGACCGACATGCCGCCGCCCCCGCCACCGGTCGACGGAAGATAGATGAGCTGGGGCTCGTCCGGTTCCAAGTAGATGGTCAGCTTGGCAAAAGGACGTGACGCCATTTTAGTCATCTCCTGGATATGTCGCCGTTGTTCTCGGCGGAAGTCCAGAAACTGCTTGACCTTCCACAGGAGCACGCAGACTGACAGGAAGAGGAAAAAGCAGGAGAAGAAGACAGAGAAGAAGACAAATAGGTCGATGTGGGCTTGGTCCTGGCGCAAGAAGAGCAGGCCTTGGGATTCGCCCTGGTTGGCCACTGTTCCTACCCCTCGGAGAGCGATGTAGAAGCGGCTGGACTTCAGGGAGTGCACCTCGTGCGGGAAGGTGATGACCACCCGGTCCCGAACACCACGGACGATCAGAACCGTCTGTGGTTTCCATACGGTGATATAAGAAATGAGGCCTTTGGCGTGCTCCTCACGAATCTCCCTCTCCGAGCCTGTGGGCTTTGCCTGCAGTTGCAGTGGATTATGGGAAATAATGCCCCCACCAAGACTGGAGGAGGCGTTGGCAAAAACCTTGATCTGGGACTGCGGTGAGTCCTTGTCCACTCCCACCATCATAGTCCCTCGCGACTCCTCCTCTATCTTAATAGCATGGACGCCCGAGCGGCGGTCCACGTCTACGATGAAGGTGTCGTGCGAGTTTGACACGTACACCTCCACCTCGCCAAAAGTCACGTCGATGGTGACTCTGATGTCCACGTTGGTGAACTTGGGCTGCGCAGCGAAGAAGACCGTGCGACCCCTCGGCAAGTTGCGGATGGCCGGGTCGTGGAAACAGTTGGTCTGCGACGTGGGGTCGAAGCAGCACTCGGTGTCCACATTGAACTGCCGGTAGCACTGCCGCCCGTTCACCGGGGTGCCGTTGAAGGAGTCTTTACACTTGGCACACTGGGGGGAATTTTAGAAATAATGAATTTTTTAACATTGACACTGTCTATCAATTTCAGAATGCTTAACACTTTGACACTGACCATCTTAAGCCTAGTATGCACATACAGAGAATTGGCCCCATTTGATCCCACTTCCAACCAAAGCCAGCAAAGGGCCGATTGATGGGTGTCTCTAAGATATCATCCTAATCAATTATCCTGGGGGGGTGTTCTAATAGTGAATTTTCCTTCACTATTTCCTCAGAGAAGGTGACTATCATAGCTATGGAGATGATAGTTACAGTGAAGATCTGACCTAGAAGAAGAGTCAAAACCCCCTCCTGTAGTTTGTGCAAACCTGGTTAACAACTACAGGAAACATTTGACTTCTGTAATTGCAAACAAAGGCCACTGTACTAAATATTAACATTAGTTTTCTCAGGTGTTCAATACTTATTTGCAGCTGCATCACACAAATTGTCGGGTTTAAGCAGCCTAGGACATTTAAAGTGCAATTCTCAAGGAAGGAAGACAAGAGGAACTTCTGGCTCACGAGGAGAACGTGGCATATGTCTCTTTCACAATCTCCAACCGTTCTAATCACATCTTCACGTCTCCACTTTTTTTATTCCTTAGCGTGTTCTGCATCACAAAAAAGCAAATGTGACAAACAAATCCACCGTGATAAAAATAGTCCATGTGAGTCTTTGCGATGTCTTCACCATCCTCTTGTGATCGTCAGTCTTTATGTTGTCTTCTGCATCACTGTCTGGTGTTTCCCCGGCACCCAATGTAACTTGATTGCACCACACTGTTTACATACATCATAGCAAAGTTTCCATGGCACCCAATGGGCCCCTCGATTGCATCACATCATATAAGCAATGAAGCATTAAAAACCAAGAAAGCAAATATGAGATAACTTTATGTCCAATTAATCCAACATAAATCCTTAAAAAAATCATACTTGGTGATTTTTTGATTTTTCTTTTTAGATTATCTCTCTCATAGTGGACATGCACATACGATGAACATTTCAGACCGCTCCATGATTTCTAAATGGGAGAACTTGCAATATAGCAGGGTGTTCAAACACTTATTTTCTTCACTGTATATTTCACAGTGTCCCCAGATGACTACTGTTCAATTGAGGTGCTGTGTCACTGTCTGAAGCAGATAAATAACTGGATGAGCCAAAATTTTCTTTCACAAAACCACAACAAATCTGAAATAATTGTTTTTGGCAATAAAGAAAAAAAGCATTGCACTAAGTAAATACCAGGATTGACTATCTTTAAAAAAAAACAAAAACAAAGATCAAGTCTGAAGCCTTGGCGTTCTGATATATTTCGACCTGCCTTTCAACTGCCTATCAAATCAATCACAAAAACGGCCTTTTAGCATCTGAAAAACATATCTAGAGTGAACCACAATCGTGAGACAACATATTTTTATGTTAGATTTTGAACTATAAACATTTTTATTTACTGAGCAGGTTTCAACATCTCCATTATACACTACGTTGGTGTATATTCACCCTCAGTGTTGGGAGAGGGGGAGACGGGGACAGTTGGACTCGGCACAGCCTACAGCAGATCACGATCAACCAGTTATGATCGATCGCGACCACCCCCACCCCCCCTAAAAAAAATCATTGGGAATATTAAAATGACAAAAAAATCCATTTGGGAATTTTACAATGATAATTAAACCATTGATCCCCTGTACATTTGATAAAAAGGTTTAATGATAGAAAGGGTAAAAACTAATTCATTGACATTCATTGTTTTGATTTATTTTAAAAAATTCCAGGACGTACCTGTTGTCTGTAACAGTCTTTACGGTCACTTTGCGGGCTACTGAGACAGGAGGAGGTCTCAGTGTTGTTCTGGCATGGGCAACCAGTGCCGTCATGCTCGTTGCACGTGTCTGCGTGGCCATTGCACTGACACCTGCAATTGGGAGGGAACGCAATTTCATTTGTTATTGGAAAAGTTGCACCAACATTTGCACCAAAAATAATCTTGTCTTGAAACAATTGAGATGTCTTTAATTTAAACTCTCGTACAGTGACCCCAAAGCCAAGGTGATTAAGACACTACACATACAGCAAATGTAGTTGCAAGAGTAAGATGAACATTAAATACTATACGTTTTATAGTGTGTGTATGCATTTGCTTGGTGGGATGGCTTGGGCGTCTGTGAGTATGTGTTTAGGGTGTGAGCTGTGGCCAACGGCAGCCTTTGCGTGGGAGCACTTACTGTGTTTTACTCATCTCCGTGTGTTCATAAATGCCTGAAAAGTGTATACGCGACCAACGTTCCCTCTAATTTTTTTTACGAGAAAACACACTAAGGCCGTGAGCGCTCCTTTTGACCACTGTAAGCAGCAACAGTGGTATGCACTGTGGTCAATCAGTGTCATCCTGCATGGCTCATTAAAAGGTTCAGATTACATTCCCATCAGAACATTTTTAAGAACAATTTTGTGTTTTTGCTGACTTAGACTGAAAATGTCAAACAAAACATACATTACAATACAAATAACCATACCAAGCCAACTATCAACTATAAATTTGAAATGTCGCTTCCAACTTTGTTTAATTTTTTTTGAACACACAATGATGTTCCCGTCTGTTTTTTTGGTGTAAAACTGAATTATTGCTTGCAGAATATCTTTAGCAATGCATGTTGAAAGCTGAATGATGCTCCCAAACAGTTTTAGGGTTAATGTTATGGTGCCTCCTATATTTAAAATGCAGAATTACCTTTTTGGGCAATGTATCGTTTGTGCTTTCATCCTCAATCAAGCGGTGCCAAGGAGGAGTTTTAACATTACACACCATCTTATCCTCCACTTTCTACTTTGGCTTCAGACCAGACCTTTTTTTACTCAAAAAGAGAAAATCTAGTCCAGTTTCACCACTTTTTCTTCTAGTATTCACATACCCCGGTGTTTGTAATTATGAGTGTACCCCTTTAAAACGGAGGGTGGCGGTGTCAGGTAAACTAGGAAGTAGAGTGTGTGGCCCGGTGTGGCCGAGCACCAGCTCTCTGTGAGAGGCAGTGTGGTGCCGTGTTTAAAAACAAACAAACAAAAAAAATACGACGACAGGCCGTAGTTCACTGCGCTGGATCTGCTTTCCTCTGCGCTGAGGGTGTGCAACAAGTCCGCAAACATTGTCTACGACTGTTGCTCTCCTTTCCCACATGTGTGGGTATGACAGTAAGCAAACTGTAAAAACCCATTCAAAAGTATCACTTAAAAAACCCAATATGGCAGGAGTTCAGTGTCCCAAGTACACGACTTTAGTTATGGGAACTTTATCTACCACCTTGCTCCACCAGAACACATATGGGCATCATACACTGATAATTAAGATTTATTAAATATTAAATTGTTATAAAGCCTTAAAAAGCGATTTGTCATCAATGAAAAATGTTAGTAATATATATATATATTACAATATATAATAATAATAAAAATAGTATAATATAATATCAAAACTACTTTAAAAAGACATGAATATGAATTAATCAAATGAATAATCATAAGTCAGACCGTGACCATGCTGCGGCACCACATATTCTCGCACCGCTGCACAAATTAGTTCCTTGAACTCCATAGGAAAAAAAAAAAGAAGTTTGTAACATCATAAATCAAGGAACCCTAGAATTTTTACTCACTTTGCTTAACGTCTGTTAATCACAATAAAAAATGGCTGCCACTCACTTCTCACACTTTCCCTGCAGCAGGAAGTAGCCACTGAGGCAGCTCTCACACTTGTCACCGACGCTGTTGTTTTGGCAGCTCACACACACGGCATTCTCTTCGGTGGGGCCCTCAGATACCCAGTTGTGGATCTGTTAAGAGGGGCAGATCTTTGAGACCCAATGGGGAATAAGAAACTAGCCTGCGGTAACCAGAGGTAGGAGTACATCATATGTAAGCAAGTCATACGTCAGTCTCAGGTTTCCATCTTTTAGTGTCAAGCACATCCCAGGCTACTGTGGCAGAAATCTCACCACTAATTGTCAAATGGATTGACAAATCATATCATACCAGTGGGTTGTGAGATTTGTGTGCACAGGACTAAACATAGCATTTTGCTTAAAAACATAACAAATGGCAAACCGTCTTGCAAACTGTCCTATGTAAATAGCCAAGCCTTGTAGTTCATGTACTTCAAATTTAAGTTGCGGTAAGGATCATGAATACAAGTTCAATGATTTGAGAGTCTTTCAAAAGTCAAGCAAGTCGTTAATGGCTGATATTGTGAACTTAAGCCTAACTCGCCCACCTGTGGCATTGAGTCTCGGTACTCACACTGTTGGCCTCCAGGGGAAAGCGGCGCGGGTTCTCCTGGGCTTTCTTGTGTTCATCGCGGGATAAACACAAAGCGCTGTTCCCCCGGCAAAACTCCCTGCAGGACCGACAGGTGCCACCGCCTTTGGCTGAGCCCACGAATAGCGGCTTGCACTTCTCGCAATGCTTCCCCTGCAATCACAAGAAAGTGAAAAGGGAGAAAAAAAATAGGAAAAGACCCAACAATTCCGTGTCGGGCATGTCATGACCGCTTACGATGGTGTTGTTGTGGCATTCGAGGCAAATGTCAGGTTTAGCAACGCTAGCACAGTTGCTATGCTTATTGCAGCTGCATTGGGAGGAGCAGTTGTCCCCCACGAAGCCAAAGTGACAGCGGCACACGCCAGGGGAAACGCACGTCCCGTTCACACAGCCCTGTGCGCACACCGGCTCACACTGAGCACTCACACTGGACAAGAGATAAAAGAAAAATGGGTTAGGTCAACACACGTTTCCTTTTAGTTCATAGGTTTGATATTAATACTGGTTCCAAAAAAACAAGTCATATCTCAATTTTAGTTTGTGCTGCAGGCTGCTCAGAAAACAGATGTTCATAATTTGGAGGGCCTTTATTTGAACCATGGTAACTTTTTTTGACCCAGCCCCCTAAAAGAATTTAAAAGGATCAATTGCATTGCTACACTTGGCCTTTTTAATAAGGTGAGCAGTGACCTCACCTGCTGAGAATGTATCCCTGTTTACAAGTGCAGTGGTATCCTTGAGGAAGATCATGGCAGTCCTGGGTGGTGTTGCAGTGGTGATGGCCATTGGCGCACTCATCCTCCTCTGGACAGTGCAGGAAGGACCAGCTGCTGTTTCTGAGCGGACACACGCCCTCACTCACACCTGTGAGGAGGACAAAGTGGTTAGAGCTGGGACTAACAACATTTGTGAAAAGGCCATCTAATGTCAAACTCTTCTCACCATCAAGTCCCCCTTGAAGGCAGTATCCCACCCCATTTCCTCCCTGCGTGGCACACCAGCCGCACTGAGGCCTGGCGATGCAATGGGAGCACTGGGTGAGCTGGGAACATTGGGGAGAGCAGGAGTCGTCGGCGGAGAGAAGACGACCGCACTGGCCCGCTTCACATCGCAGTGGCACAAACGACGGACTCATGCACTGCAGGTAGGGTAACAAAAGAAAGAGTAAGTATTAAAAAGATTGAGCTGCCTTTTCCTTTTAAACAGGACCACAAGAAGGCCAGATTTTGATTTTGTGCTTTTCTAAAGTAGAGGCACTGACGTCCCTCTGTTAGGTTCAGCTTTCAAGAAAGTGGGAGAAGTGTCATAACTTCTGCGTTACATTACACAAAAGTGACATCCTGCCTCAGTTTTTGGTTGGAAAAGGTGGAGAAATGCCAGCTTTTACATGGTAAAACTGGTTTCTGAGTGTACCGCATAAGGTGGAAAGATGTCACCTTGAGTTTTCCTCACATTCAGTGCCAGTTTTAAGCCGAACGACACAGGAACTGGGTGGGTAAATAGTGGGAAAAAAGGTTGGGGGTGCTGGGTTCTTCAGGCATTGTAAGAGGGGTTACTACCTCAGAAGGCAGAAAACTGCACGTTCGGCTCATTCCCTATTTGTGCTGTTGGTACACAACACTGAGATGGAAAATGTTACCTTTCAGAGGCTAATTGAATATGGACCTCTGTTAAAATTTCAGAATGCGAAAAATTGCTGTGTACACAGAAAAGCAAGATAGAGGGGCGGCAAAAATAAGCACCAAATAAGATCTGGGTAGCTTCCATGAGGTGTCTCGTTTCACATGACGTATGGTAAACTTTGGTAAACCCTGGCTTCTTGTATTACATCTTGAAGTTGAAAATTGTTGGGTCAACCTCATCCAAGTCAAAATGGCAACATTGGGGGGCGGGGTACAAAAAGTAGATTCTGCAAGCAACGTAAAATAGTTTCTAGTACTAAATTTGCCAACAAAAAAGTGGATTTTACAAGAAGTAAAAAATGGGCTTTGTTTTTGTCTTCCTTTTCAACACGGATACACCCATAGTACAACGGCACAGTGGATGACAGATCAGCACATGTGCCTCACAGTTCTGGGGACCTAGTTTCTAATCCAGCTTCACCTGTGTGGAGTTTGCATGTTCTCCCATTGCCTGGTTTTCTCCAGTTTCTTCACACATTCCCAAAACAATCATGCTCAACTAAGTCCTTTCCATTCATCCATCCATCCATCCATCCATCCATCCATCCATCCATCCATCCATCCATCCATCCATCCATCCATCCATCCATTTTCCAAGTCACTTATCCTCACAAGACTTATTGAAGATTCTAAATTGCCCGTAGGTATGATTGTAACTATGAATATTTGTCTATGTGGAGCCTGCGATTGACTGGCAACCATTTCAGGGTGTACCCCGCCTCTCGCTCAGTCGGATGGGATAGGCTCCAGCACTCCCGCGACCCTAGTGAGGATAAGGATTATGGAAACAGATGGATGGACACCCATAGTAGACTTTCAATGCATCCATCTTACCTGCTGTAGAGCCATGCTCCACACACAGTGTTGCCAGCCCCCATCAGAGCCTCTGGAACTTAAACAGAGGCTGCAGTTGAGGAGGGTGTGGCAGGGCGGAGGGCATGGCAGCGGCGGTGAGGATTCCACCTGCATTGGCGAGACATTGAGCAGGGCATAGCTGAAGCATGTCCAGTCGTAGGTGGGGTTGACGCTCAGGATGCGCCGTGTCTCGCCTGGTCAAAAAAAGGAAAAGACAATGCTATTTTAATGGCTACACACAAACAATTATAATTATGGCAAGGCCACAAATTAATTTGATTAACACGGGTTTGCGTCTTTCACAAACAACATGGCTGTGACTTTGTGGCTTTCTAGGAACTCAGAGACACTCTACAAGTGAAACCAGGGAAATATTTTAAAATCAGATTTTTGTGCAGAAAAAAAGGCGCATTACCCGTGCGTTTGAACTGCCGAGTCCACATGCATTTGCCAGACGCCGTGCACTTAGGGCAGTCAGAAGCCTCGCAGCTGGTTTCCGTGCAATTGCTGGAGAGGAAGATCTCACGCTGGTTGATTCGACAGTCGTGTTCAGACGTGCAGCTCACTGCGCTGCTGATGCAAGCTCCCTCGGGGCAGTTGGTGCACCACTTGCACTGGAAAGCGGGCTGCAAAATAAAAACACAAAGATTTATCACAGAGGAGTCATGTTGATAGGAGTTACGCTAATCGGTTGGAACAACCTGCGATGGACCGGAGAATGTCTTGGGGTGTCGGGCGAGGCATTCGCTGCACGTCTTAAGCCTACGGCACTGATCTGGCTGACGAGGGGTTGGCGAACAGGGTGACTGACCAGTGAAACATCCCATTCTATGAGAAAAGGTGAAGGGAATTAATGTATTTTCAAATAAGGAAAAATGTAATAACACAGTGGTGCCTTAAAATACGAGTGACCAGTCTTGCAACTTTTTGAGATACGAGCCATAGTGTGGTCAAGGTTTTGCTTTGACTTGTGGGCAGAAATTTGAGATCATGCTCGATGGCAACTACATACTAACACAAGCGTGGTGGGAGTGCTGGAGCCAATCCCAGCTGTCATAAATACACTCAAGATTAAAACAGGGGTAATCTGTTACCGTTCAGCACTATCGGAAGATGTGCAGGCCCCTCGGCACCAAATGCAGCTGCCGGTGGTGGTGTTACAGGTTTCCGGCGAGGCCATCACAGAACAGGGGTCAGCCGGCACTGTTAGGTTCAAAAGACGCCCCAAGGTAACACCGTTGAAGCCCCCTGACAAGAAGAGGCTGCCGCCCCAGCTTGTCATAGCAAGAGACACCGAGCGATTGACCGGAACGCCGATGGAAGAGTCTGGCCAACAGAGATAATACGTTAAGACAAAACAATCAATCAATCAATCAATCAATCAATCAAGAAGGACGAAACAGAAGGGCCAGATGGACTACCTGGTTGGATCCAGGTGTTACAGTTGATTTGGTACAAGAAGACCGAGTCGCTATAATCCTCCAATTCTGTTCTTCCCCCAACGATGACCATAGTGTCTTTCATCAGGGCTGCAGCGTGGAAAAAACGGGAGTGGGGCTGCAGAAAAGAAAAAAAAAAAAAATCAGTGAAATAGCAGAAATGGATGAGTGATTTTTTTTTTTTTTTAAAGACGTGTGCAAAAACAGGGAAAGCCTGCGCAGCTACAAATAAAACAACCAAGTACACCTTTACTGATGTATCTCTCTGAAAATATGTCTGCAAGCGAGACAATTGTGATTAATTTAGCTCATTTACATACCATTCTCCCTTCACCTACAACATGACATCTTCAGCTAGTCTGGTCAAAGACCCAGACCCACATTCAAGCATGGATAATACAGTATCTCTCCTTTAAATGGTGGATAATTTGCTCACACTGTAAGATTTGGAAGGTAGATCTAATTACCTTATTACCCTGTGAGGGTACCAGGAGAGACCATGTGAAGTTCGGGTAGTACAGGCTATAAAGCTCGCCTGACGGTTCCACTGCTTCCACGTGGAAACGATAACCTCCAAACACGTAGACGGCATCAGTCTGCTCGTGGTAAACGGCCGAATGGCCGTATAAGCCTGTTGGTGGCGTGCCAGTGTGCGCCACGACCGTCCAATTTCCAGTATGAGGGCTGAACTCGAGCAAGTGATGGTTGAAGCCATTCTCTGGGGAGTAACCGCCAATCAAGAGCACTGAGTTGTCCCGACGCACTGTCAGCGTGTGGCCCGCCACTGGGGGCAGCACTGAGCTCTGTAATGATGGATAAAGGTTGGGGCTTCTGGTTTGATTAATTGGACACTCTAAATTGCCCTTAGGTGTGATTGTGAGTGGAGCTGTTTGTCTTCATGTGCCCTGTGATTGACTGGCAACCAGTTCAGGGTGTACCCTGCCTCACGCCCGTTGACAGCTGGGATAGGCTTTATCACTACCCGCAACCCTTGTGAGGATAAGCGGCAAAGAAAACGGACAGATGGTTGGGGTTCGGGGAAATTGTAAGGCTGCAATTCCGATTAGTTAAATAGTTGGTAAATCTACTGATTATTTTTTTCAATCAGATTCAATTTCATTTCTATATTGCAAAACAGAACATTATTTGAAATAATGAAAAACACAAATTGATTATGATTTACTCACTGGTTTAGTCTGTAACATCCAGTCTGTAAAAATATTGATGACTGTCTTCCAAGTAAAAGTAGATGGTTTCAAATGTCTTTTTTGATGAAACAAAGACAATCAGGATAAATATAACAATTTATATTTACTACTTTATTATTATAATTGTTGTTTAATGTTGAGAGGCTGAAATTCTGCATGTTCGGACAATTTTATGGTAAACCAGGTCTTTAAACTATTAAGCTATTCTAAAACAAAATCATCAATTAATTTCAGAATCGATAACCTGTGTATTATCCATCCATCCATTTTCCAAGACCCTTATCCTCACAAAGGTGGCGGGAATGCTGGCACCTAACCCAGCTAACTTCAGCCGAAAGATGGACGACAACCTGAACCGGTTTCCTGTCAGTTGCAGGGCACACATCGAAACCATCACTGAGCAGGAATCGATCCCACGTTGCCTGTACCAATGTCAGATGTGTGTTCTACTACACCATCCCTCAAGTTGTGTATTAATCATTGCAATTTAAAGGAAGTGTAATGAATTTGAGGTCCAAAATGTGCAGAGTCTACAAATAATGCGTGTTTCTCTACCTTGTGCTCTCTCCAGACCAAACTGCTAAGATTCAGACTCCAAGCGTCCATGGCAACAGAATGCTGAGTGACTCCACCCACCACCAGCATGCAACTGTGACTGGTTCCCATTTCGTGGCTGCTCAGCAGGGCAGCGGCGTGGTGATAGCGAGGGGCCGGTGTGGAACCCTCATCTGGCGAACTTGTCAACATTTGAGTCCAACGGCGCTCCAATACAGAATATCTAAAACAAGAGGAAGAAAGGCATCATATACGTATGGAAAATTAATTGTATTTCCACCACTGGAGTATAAACAAAATGCAGCACCTCATACCCTATATATATATATATTTTTTTTTTTACCCCAAAGAAAGACAGCGTATGTCATTATCACAACATGCACAGTTTGCATCAGCAACATAGCATCAGTAAATCTGCAGTTATACATTGAGCTTTGGCAATTAAAATTTTAATTTTGAACAATTGATAAAGTAAAAATGTCAATGAGGTTAAAATTGCTTACAGTGAGGGCTTGGGTTCTTGTCACTAAAGAAGGATATTCTCTATATACAGATTGAAATTGTCGTATCTGCTAGATTCTTCAATCTTCTCTGTTTGATAATCCTAAAGGCATTTCTTTTACTGGTTCATCAGCTTTGAGGTTTTGCTTATTTTAATGCGCAACGCCACACAATGGAGGCTCTGTAAATGGTAAAAGTAAAAGTCTACAAAGGGCTGTCAACCAATCAACATTCGTCAGCAAAAACCAACCCCCTCAAAGAGTTCCTGGTAGCTCTAGGAAGACCTTACCCGCCAGGAGGAATACAATATCCAGAAGGAATCTTCCATACCATTACTTTTTCAAGGTAACTGCAGCAACACTGTTTATTTTACAATATATTGCAACCTGTCTTATTTTAAAAAAAAGCAGCGGTGTGGTGTCTTTTGGGGGATTGGAACTGATTCATTCTAGGGACAAATATGTTTTGAAATAAAAGTTTTGGTTTTTTTTCATTAAAGAAAAGCATGGTCAAAGAATGATTTAAACTTATTTCAAGGCACCACTGTATAAGTTACAGGTAGACGTTCCAGGCCTGGGACTCATTTCCATATATGTGCATCCTAGGAATCACATACACTTAAGAAAATCATCTATGCTTCTTGGGCACTGACCAAAAGTGTCAATTCATAAAAAAATATGAAATTGACCAAATGTGGAGAAAGGTTTTCAGCCAACGGCAGTGATATGTATGTACATGTGAGGTGCAGGTATGATTTTTGTTTACTGGGAGTCACTATCCTAACAATTTACTGTAGTATCTGTGAATTTGAGTGTAAACGTCTTTAAAAGGCATATCCTGGGCTGGTGAGTGATGTGGGTGTCAGCAATTGAGAGTGTAGAGTTAGCTGGCTGTTAACTGGCTAGCCAATTAGTCGTTTTGAATGTTAAGACACTCGGTGTGAATCGTGGCCATCGCCTGCTCGTGAATGAATGTCCTTATTATGTTTTTGTTTTCTTGTTGTTTAATAAAGGGGATCAAAGTGCACCGGCGGCTGTATCTATTCTTGACCATTTGTGGTGGCATTACAATATATTTTAACATATAGCATTCTAGCGATTATAGGGTATAGTAAATTCAATAACATCAATGTTATCTTTTGTGTTGGCGTTTGTAGACATGCTGTTGCACTTTAGAGTTAAGTGTGAAATGATCCCAAACTTTGGGCAAGGACTTGGATCATTCTGTCTCGTTGCCATCAAGTTGACATTTTATTTTGGAGTGGTGGGTGCGACTGCAGTAACAAACAAAATAATATCCTTGCAAAGTGTTGACAGAGAGACTTTGGTTCAACCTTTTTTGTGATCGAATATTTCCAAGTAATTGGATAGTCATCGCAAGCCTACTTAATACACAACAGTATTGATAATGCAATTGCTCCTTACCGGTAAATATTTCCCAGAATGCCCTCTGAAAGAGAGAGTCCTCCGTACATCCAAAGGTTGCCATGAGGTCCAGACACCAGAGAGTGGCCCATCCTGTGGAGGAACCTGTGTGCCTGGTTCTGTGTTGGGAAAAAAAGTGTCACAATGTGCAGTGCTCCACAACTCTTTGGGTTTTATTTTATTTTTTTTGCCATATTGTCATAGTTATGTTGTACCACTGTCAGCTGGGTGTCCAGAAGTGTCTCCCAAATCAAGTTGTTGGAATCCCGAGGGTCAGCGCAGTCAGAGCCAGCCCAGTTCTCTGAACATACACACACTCCTAGGGTCTAAGAGAAGAATGTAACAATAAGACATTGCCTCTCAACACATCCATCTATTGATCCATCCATCACATTTTCTCCAGTGCTTGTACCCATCAGACTGCTGCCAAATGAAGCCTACTCAACTGACTTTGTGGTGAGGGACAGGGTACACCCTGGATTGGTTTCCAGTCAATTGTAGGGGACATCAAATTTACCCTTTCACTCTAACCTATGGACAATTAGGTATTAAACGAACTGAACAATTATGTTTTCGGCAGTCTTTAAATGTAATGGAGTACAAACAGTTTCTGCACCTCAGCAGAATCTTCAAGTACCTGGAGTTTACAACAATATTTATATGTCAGGCTACTTTTACTTCTTTACATTTCCTTAATAAAATGTATAATTTTACGTCAATACATTTTTCCCAAACCATCTTTGGTAACTGCTACCACTAAATGAAATTTGGAAAAGTTCATTAATGTCTTGCCTGAACGGCAGATGACTAAAAACAATAATTCTAACTTCACTCTTCTTTTAATACGTTTAATTCCAATACTTAACTACATGTAATAACAGAAACTGTCTGACGCTAAGAACAGGAAATTCTGGAATGTTTCTCAAGTAAAATTCTCCAATGTGAAAAACATCTACCAAAATAATTTTCTGTTACAATACTTTTGGTTTTACCCAAGTATCACTTTCGCATAGTTTATACAAGACTGGAACGTGCAAGGAAGAGAGTACAAAGCGAAAGTCCATGCTAGCAGTGGGTGAACATACAAAATGCACACAGGAAGCACGAAGCCGGGATTCAGACATACAAACTCAGAACTAACCACAAGACCGCGACCAATCAATGCATCCATCCATCCATTTTCCAAGCCACTTATCCTCACAAGGGTAGTGGAAGTGCTGGAAACTATCCCAGCCCATTTCAGGGGAAAGGCAGATTATACCCTCAACTGGTCCCCAGTCATTCGCATGGAACATATCGAAATGGTCACTGAGAGGGTACTGAACCCACACTGTCTGCACCAAAGTCAGGTGAGTGTACCACTCATTGCAATGAAACTGAAATGATGGTCATCACACGTACTATATTACAAGCTCCTCGTCCCTCTGCAATGCCACAGTCGTGGGGACACACAGGCCGGTCGCAGTGGGGGCCTCCATAACCTAGAGGGCACTGGCAAATCCCTCGCTGGCACTGCGCGCCACCAGGACATGGGAGTGACCCGTCGTCACCCTCGTCAGAACTGTGGCGACACCGCCGCACCCAGAAAGATGCATTGAAGCCTTGTGGTTTGTTCGATGACACATTGGCCTCAAAGTAGACGGAAATCACACCTGGTGGACGGGAAACGGGGAAAGCGGAATGGGTCACGTAATCTGTTCAGATGATTTTAAATGATGGTAGATGATATGGTGGTACGGGATACCTGAGGTTGCTTCGACAGTAATAGGCTGTGTCCGTGTTGTGCCGCAGAATGCACCGATTAGGTTGTTGTCCGAATGTACAACTCCGTTGCCAAGGAGACGAGGAAGGCCGTCAAAAACATACACGTATGAGCTCTGCAAAACAAATACAAGTATTAATTAATTTTATGTGATAAAGAAATTTCTCAAGGTAGACGTTGTGGAATATTTACTTCATAATTGTTTTATGTGAATAGATAGCTGGCACGATTGTTAGTATGTTTCTGAGCGAGATGTTCTGCAATTTCGCCCGACTGACATAACAGTTGGACTAATTTACCGCATTTTCCACACTATAAGGCGGACCGCATTATAAGGTGCACCCTCAATGACTGGCCCATTTTAAAACTTTTTTTCAGATATAAGGCGCATTATAAGGCGCATAAAATAGATGCTACAGTTGAGGTTGGGGTTACATTATGCATCAATTAGATGGGCTGCGCTAAAGCCTCAATATTGATCCATATATAAGGCGCACTGTCATCTTTTGAGAAAATTAAAGGCTATTAGGTGCGCCTTATAGTGTGGAAAATACAGTACTTAATAAGCGCCCCAACAATGAGCTGCTAGGTTTGTAAATATGCCAGTATCAAGCAAGAATCTGAATGATGGGAGTTCAACGCAGTGTTTCCACAAAGACAGAAGAGATAACATGTTAACTCACTTTACAATGAGTACGGGAGTCCGGATGCAGCGTGAGGGCAACGGGTGGACACGGCTGTCCCGGGAGACAGGGCGCCAGGCTCTCAGTCACTGAAAGGACCCACAGGCAATGGGAGAGTCCACCGTTTCCTTCTGTGCCACTCCGCCAGCCCAGGGATGATGAGAGAGGTACAGAAGGAGAAGAGGAGCTAGAGGAGAGCAGCACAGAGCGCCCCTGGCACTGGCGATAGCATGTTCCGTTGTTGCTAAAGGAGGGAACAATCATGTCAGTACAGACAGCATTATGATTTACTATCATCATGCAGCTGAAGAAAGATGAAAATGTCCCGCTTAAAAATAGTTTGTCTTCAAATAAGAACAGGGAGCATCTCCTCAAGCTTGTCACATATTGAGCCCACATTTAGCACTACTGCTTTTTTACTGCTTTACAATAGTGCTCCTTTACGCCAGTTTTGTGTGGCAGTGATTTTAAAAGTGAGGTACTTAGGTGGTATGAGCCCTAGATACGAAGAGCTTGATTTAATAATAAATAATGGATGCATGTGCCTATCCTGTGTAACTGAATGTAAAACTTGGGACAGAACGCTAGAAAAAAAAAAGTCTGGGAGTGGTCACCACCAATTATCACAATGTGTTGAAATAATTTACATGGAAATGCAGAGTAATATGGTATAACCTATTCTTGTGACTGGCCGCAAGAAGCTCCAAAATTGCATGACTGACAAGACAAAAAGTTTGCCTCGCTACCTCTTATTTGGCCTGTTGTAGATTGGAATTGCTGTCTGTGCTGGTTTGGACATGCCTTTCTGACACAATGTTTAAAAAAACAAAATCAGTCTACGCAATGGACCTTTCCGACCTGTCAATCACTCGTACAATAATAGTCAATCAGATAGCCCCATTGTCTTAACTCCTGGCTTGACCGGCCCCTCTTGTCGTCATGTCCCACAAGCAACACTGGTTATCGATCGCGTGCGCTTGGTAAAGTTAATGTTATGACCAAAATAGTCCTTAGATGCGCTTGGGGAATGTGCAATTATGATGAAAGATATCCTACTAGATTACAAGGGGCCCGGTTGATTCATTTTCCAAAGCCTAAAACACAGTTGGGGAAGTGTCTACGATGGATTAAGGCTTGCGGAAGAGCGTCTGTACAACTCAGTGTGGACAATATCAACAAACACAAGGCTGTATGTTCGAAGGTAAGTGAGGGCGAAGTATCTTCTCTGTTTGACTGAATTATTATCAGTGCTTTATACATTGCATTAGAACTTCCAGTTTGTTAGTGTATCACTGTCCTGCTGAATGAAGTGTGTAATTTTTTATGCAAAAGAGTCGGGTTAGTGATACGAAATGCGTGATGTCAAGAGAAATGTCTATTTGCCTATTTGTGCCGCATCGGACTTTTAAGACATAGCACTTCCATTATGAGCCAAGTCAAATGAATACACCCACTCACTTATAAACACTACAATGATATTACTCGTGATTTTCCAAGTACTCACGCTAAATTACATGCGCAGTACGATTCCACAATTTTATCCTGTTGAATTTCAATATGAAGTTTGTGAGATGTCACAGATGTTTTTGCATCGATCGACAACGTTTCGCTGTAACTCTGACGTTGTGTCCTGCTCTGTCCAACATCTTAATTCCGTGTACAAAACCTTATGTGAAATAGTTGAGACCTCTCTGGAGAACTCTCTTGGACAAGTCTGACGCATTTGGCAAAAAACATACCCCAATTTTATCTAGAATAGGTGATAGAGGTTCCAGTTCAAACCCATTATGTTCAGTCACCATTTCGGAAGATTGTGGGGCCTGGCAACTGTAGCTAAAGGGGGCGGAGCTGAAGATCGCCAGTCGGAAAGGTCCATCATGGTTGCGCCTGGTTAGCAGATCAGCTTCTCTGTCGCCTGTTTCTTCCCATGTATATTAAATATAATCTTAGGTAAATCAATGCATCCATACTTGGTGAAACATATTTAGAGAGTTTTAGCTTCAAAGCATGCAAGAGGAGTATAAGTGACAGGGTAAATTCTATTTTTATTGTTCCCTTAATATTGCAGATTTTCATGCATTGTGGATGGGTCTGGAATGCATCCTCTGAACCACAATACTGTAAAAATATGTTACTGTATTTGTAAATTGTGCACTTACCTGGGGTCACCGTAGTATCCAAGTAGGCAGGACTCACAGTGTGGGCCCTGGGTGTTATGTGTGCAGTAGCACTGGCCCGTCTGGTTGTGGCAGTATCCTCGCAGTGGGTCCCCATGGCCATTACATTCACATTGTACACAACCACCACCACCGGCCAGGGCCGAGCCATAGCTCCCCGGGCGGCAGTGCTCACAGTGGGGCCCTGTCGTCCAGTCTGAAAAGAGAAGCCAAGAAGGTTTTCAGATCAATAAATTTCAATGAAAGGAAATATCATCCGTTGAGGTTCCACCTTGGCATTCATCACAGATCCCTGGCGCAGTAATGCAGGTGGAGTGGAAGTTGCACCCGCAGTCCACATCACATTCGACGCCACTCAGAACAAGAGTGGCAGGGTCAGAGGTCCAACCCAAAGAGCATTCACATTCGAAGCGTGGGCTGCCACTGCATTGACCCTCTCTGCACTCATTGTAGCACCTGCGGGTGGAGAAGCTTTTAGCTGAAATATCTGGACTTTAAATTATACATAAATCGAAACCCCGATTTCATAAACAACAACTACTACTACAACTACGCAATTTACAAACCACAGATCAAAACTTGTTCCAGAGGGTGAAATTGTCATTTATCCCTTTTGTGATGGGCAGTGCACTCATTGTGGGGCCGTAAATCCCCCCGTAGCCCATCCAGCGTTACGGTTGGTTGCCACTTTACTTACGGCCTTATTCTGTGCCTTTTCTATGTTTTTCACTTTTTGTTTCATGTTTTGCTAGCTCAATATGGTTCCAAGAGAAGCAACGGACAGGTGTGGATGAGTGAAGGACTCACGGTGGACTTTCAAATTCATTGACACATTAAAAGTTTGCATGCAAGTACAGACCAGTGTGGAACAAACAACTAATTTTTATGGAACCCTTGTTGTGAAAGTTAAGGGGTTTTGTGATACTTCCAGAAGAATTAGACCAAATTTGCCAGAATTTCCATACATTCTAAATTGTGAGGACCATAATCGTTAATAAATTATGGCTTCAGTATTTGTCATTTATTTTATTATTTAGTTATTGTCAGCTTTGCAATGGCAGATGCAGTTGCAACCTGAATCAAAGTATTCATATACTGCATGAGAGCTTGACATTCCGGCATCAAAAATATCTGCCTATTGATTAATTCACCTTTGCCAATTGTGTTTTCAAGCCTGGTAAAATATAAAATACATAAATATAAAACATTTTTAAAAAGTGACAGCCACCTCGAGCAAGAGTTGTGGTCGTCTTAAAAGTCTTCCGTTTAAGGATTATGGAGGGCACTGTGCGCTTAGGAACCTCTAACTCCAGCAGAATTGTTTCTTGTAACCCTTTGCCAGATATGTGCCCTGCCATAACACTGTCTGAGCTCTTCAGGCAGTTCCTTTGACCTGATGATTCTCATTTGCTCTGACATGCACTGTGAGCTGTAAGGTTTTATATAAACAGGTTTGTGACTCTCTCAAGTTCAATCAGTATAATCAAACACAAATGGACTTCACCGAAGGTGTAGAACCAGCTCAAGGATTTTTTTTTCCTTTTGGCTTGTCCGATTAGGGGTTGCCACAGCGTCATCTCAGATGACCCCATATTTGTTTAGCACAGTTTTATGTCGGATGCCCTTCCTGACGCAACCCCTCTGCATTTTAGCCGGGGAGAGAATCTTACAGCACCTGGTATTCCCAGGCGGTCTCCCGTCCAAGTACTAGCCAGAGCCAAACCATCTTAGCTTCCGAGATTTGACGAGATCGGGCGTTCTCAGGGTAGCATGGCCGTAAAATAGAACCAGCTCAAAGATGATCATAATAAATGGAAAGCCCAGGCTGAATATATGAGTCTCAGAGGAAAGCGTCTGAATTATGGGTGTGTGATGTTTCGTTCTTTGTTTTAATAATTCTGCAAAAATGTCAATCATTTAATTTTTTTCTGTAAATATGGGGTGCTGTGCATACATTAATGAAGAAAAAATGATTTGAGTAAATATAAAGAATCGAGCGAAAAATTTAAGGGGGTTTGAATACTTTCTATACCCAATGTAGAAGTGATTTGACTGAAGTTCCGCGTGGTGAAGGCTGAGGCTTGGAGTGGGAGGGACGTCAGACTTCTACACATTGTGGGAGCCTCCTTTGGATAATATAGTCTTAACCCATGTTTTGCACAGAGGTAACGGGTCATTTATTACATGACATTTACAATTTTGTTCGCCGCAGCCATTGGGCATAAGCATGTCTATGTCAGCGTTCTTCTTTGTATGTTTTTGCCACTTCTTTGAGATCGGCAGACTGTAGGCATCATAAATTGGAACTGAAATTTTTCAATTTGAACGATCCCAGTCGAACATGAGTGTTAATCTCAATCAATTGTCGAATCTCAATGCCCAACCCTACTAAAAAACGGCACATGATTGAAATTGTCTATGATGGTGGTCGATGAGAAGGCACTTGTGTTTGGTGATCTGTCCATGTGCCACAGACAAACTGCAGTATTTGAAGTGCTGGGTCCATAAGTAGAAGCACATTTACTGGTCTTACGGGCACTCACTTCCTTCCCCAGTTTGGATTAGCCAATTAAAACAGCCCAATTTCAGCAAGCAAGTGTTCTAGAATTCTCATTTATTGTGTGTTGTGTAGGGTTAAGTCTTTTAAATTGTGAAAACAATGCATAATGTGTCTCCTTTAAGATGAACAATGTCTTACGTCTGATTGCAGTGCAAAGTTCCGTCCCCCATATAGCCTCGCTCACAGTGGCATTCATAAGAGGTGGGGGTGTTGATACAGGTGGCGAAGAGGTGACAGTTATGGAGGCCAAGGCGGCATTCTTCAACATCAGGGCAAGTGGGGTAGGACCACACAGCATCCTGGTCTTCGCTCTCCATGTGCTCCAGCTCTATCTCCATGTCCAGAGGACGAGGCGGGGCAGAGGTCTGTGGTTCAGGGCTGCAGAAGAAAAATCATTCAGATCAAAGAATCATTTCTTTCTGTAGTGCTTGTCCTTGTTATTGTCGTATTGGAGCTAGGAGTCTATACCGACTGACTTAGGGTGAGAGAAGCCAGCTATATCTTGAACCGGTTGCCACTTTGATGCATATTACAGCACCAAAACAGCTCTTGTCAACATAACAACTGAAATCCTACCTGTATACAGATGCAGGCACAGTATGTGCACATCTTAGAGGGAACAGATCTTGAAGCATTTATACACATTTAGAAATCTTTGTGGAGGGTCGTGACTTGCTCAGGGATTTTAACAATTTGGGGCAGGGTCCCCTATACCTTCAACACTGTACCATACTCACTTAGTAGCTCGGGCTTCAGCTACAGCCACACTGCAATTAAACACAGATGGGTCATCCAGTCCAGCCCAATCACCTCTCAAACATCTGAAAAACAAAATGGGACGGTAACATGAAAAAATGATATGATCACGTTGCATCGTCTTCGCTGACTGTACTTACTTTCCAATGGTGGGGTTGTTGTAGTCGCCACACCAGCCGCACTGGAATGTTCGCAGGCAGTCGGTGCAAGTGTTTAAAGCAGAACACTGCTTGCATTGCGGAAGTGAATGCACACTAGGAAGTCAGGAAATTTAAAGATTTTAAGATTTAAAGGAATTAAGATTTTGAACACAGTATAAGTGTGCTTGAGAATTTTTGTGTGACTATTACCTGTCATACCAGTCCCTGCACTCTCCATATGGGTATTTGGTCAGGTAAGCAGCGAAATAGAAGCAGGCCTGGGCTGACTCACACCATGCACACTGGCTGGAGTTGGAGAGGCACTCTGAACATGTCTTCCGCCTTGGTGGAGCAAATATAAACATCATGGGAATTGTTCGAAAATAGTTAACACTACTCCATGAAGATGATTATTTATTTTCAACTCACTGGTTGCAGACTCTGGGACAGCCCGCTGGATGGCGTATGGACCCATCTAGGCGTCCTCTCCGACTGCACTGGTAATCACCTTTCTTGCTGGAGTTGATCTGCCACTCACAGTAAGGATCCTGTAAGATGACAGTTAGTTTTGAAAGTTAGTTAGTTTGAGAAAATACTTTACTACATAACATCAAAACTAGCCTTTGGATTTGTGAAATTGATTTACATTTTTGGTATTAAGACCACCCTGTAGTAAAGTATTTCATTGCATAAAATGGGAAAATGTTTCTAATTTTACTACTTCATAAAAAAAAAATAATTCTGTTAATATTGCCGTGGAACCGCGATAAAATGGACCCGAATATAATGGACATCAGATAAACCAGACCATTATGACTGAACAATGTGTCCAAAAATAAGTTTCCATTTGTTACCTAAAATTGTTGTTGGCAAAGGGTGTTGGTTCCAGAATTGACCAGCTATTGACCGACACTGTGGCACAATGTAGGCAGAGGATGGGATAGAGTTATTTCCATGTCACACTTTATACATTCTAACTATGTCCATCTATCCATCCATTTTCTTAGCCACTTATCCTCACAACGGTCGCGGGATGCTGGAGCCTATCCTAGCTCTCATCAGGCAGGAGCAAGGGTACATCCTGAATTGGTTGCCAGCCAATTACGGGACACATAGAGACAGACCACAGTCACACTCACAATCACAACTTGGGGCAATTTAGTGTCCAATGAATGAATGTCTTTGGGATGTGGGAGTAAACCGGAGTGCCTGGAGGAAACCCACACGGGCACGGGGAGAACATGCAAACTCCACACAGGCGGGACCAGGATTGAAGTGGATCCTCAGAACTGTGAGGCTAACGCTTTACAGCTGCTCCACCGTGCCACCATTATAATTATATGTAATTCTAAAAGATGTGCCTCTATGAAGGCCATCATGAGTGTGACAATGGTTATATTATCTCTGGAGCCCTCCACAGAGAGTGAGAGAGAGGGGCATGTCTGAGGAATAAAAAAAATTCTGGAATCTGGAATATAGGAACTTTAGGTACACTTTTTTTGTTTTTTCAAGCCATTCCGCTTGGGCAATGTATTTGGAATTAGGAAGCAGATCATGACAGCAACTCACCTATGATGAGTGCTGTACATCAACATCACCATGACCAAGCACAGATGTGTGTTAAGTTTGGATAAAATGTGAAACTCTCCACCATTTTCAAGATGTACATTTACATTGATGTATTTATAACTTTATTCATAAACATATATCATTTTTTGTAATGAACTTGAATCTAATGTAGTTTTAGCAGTACTCTTGTAATATTGCAACGTTCTTTTTCTGACTTTTTGTTGTAATGTTCCTAGCTTTTTTGAAGTAATATTTTTATTGTTCTGTACAATTACATCCTAAACCTTATGTTTTTTTTTACTCTTTCTTCATGAAAGTGTGACTTTACACACATACACGCACTGCAAAACCTTGTGTGCCCTAGAACACATACCTGAGTACAAGCCGAACAGTCCCTGTACTCTTCACACAGGGTGCAGTGCTGGGGCGACAGCAGTAGATAGCGCTGAGCCATCTCTCCCATTAATTCTCCCGGCTCCTCCTCAGGGCAGGGCTCTAGTTTGGGGCTATCCCGAAGCAGGCAGCGGGACAGAGATGGACACCAGCCACATGACTGGTCTGACATACAGGCCAGACAGGACATGTAGCCTGTACAGGAACCTGACCGGTAGGGCTCCAAGAACAGGAAAGAGATTTCCTAGAATTCAGAAGGGGACAAGATAAGAGAAATGTGCTGTTCCTGAGATGAATTGGTGAAAAATAATACTCACGCTCCCTCCCGGCAGAGTTCTGTTCCAAATAAGGGCCATCTCACTTGTTTGCCCTGACCCTGAGTTGTTGAGGTAACCCTCAGCCTGGACCAGATAATGGTTACCTCTGGTCAGGTTGGAGAACAGTTTACTCCCATCGGCACGAGACAGCAGCTTTGACTCTTTCTCCTGCTGAGCCGCCCAACGACCAACCAACTCCTGCTCGAAGAAAACAAAACAATGCCACTGTCTTATTTGACCAGTAGTAGCCAGGTTACAGTCTGTGGGGCTACACAGGGTATGCGATATGTGTGTGCGTGCGTGTGTGTGTGTGTGTATACACGAGACTTTACGCCAATCTGATCGGTAAAATCGCTATTCGATGATCATGAGTATTTTGTGCTGCACTGTTGATCAGCTTTATTCTCATAATTCTCCACTCTGTTCATCGAAAGACCTTTTAATCTGCGTTGCCATCATCAATGGTATATTTAAAGACAGCGGGTTTGGTGTAAATATCTGACACTCAACAGTTATTTAAAAAAAAAAACATTTTTTCCCTTTTTTCAGCACGATCGGGCTTTATCTTGTCAACTCAAATGCAATAGGATACACTCGTTACAGTGGGTATGACAACACGAGTAGATCGAGTTGACTGTGTTAAAAGAAGAAAATGGGCGGAAAAAACCTGTGTTGGTCGCCATCGGTGCTCAGGACACGAGAGAAGATTCGTATAATGCTTGCTTCAAGTATGTTCACACACTTTTAACAAAAAATGGCTACCAAGCAGGCACCAAAATGTCTCGTTGCCCAGAAAGCTAGCGCTCGTGGTTGTGTGTAAATATGCTGCCGTTCTGTTGATCACATGATCTAAGCCAGGGGTGTCAAACTCCCTTTGGTCTGCGGGCCGAATACAGTTTGAGATCAAGCGGGCCGGACCAGTAAACTCATTGCAAATAGAACATAGAACTAACAATAAGCCCACTTTTTTCCTTTGTATTAGTCACTAATACTAATAATTAGTGCAAAGAATGAGTATATTATCAAAATGTTTATTAACAGAATTTTCATTTTACATTATGAACAATATATTATGAACAAGAGAATAACATAAGAACATAAATAAAGTATGTGCAATTTTAACAACACTTTTACACAGTTAAACATATATTTAAGTGTGTTGTACATAAAACTGATCACAGAAATAGTAACAATGTTCCAAAAACATTTATTACCAGCCTTGTGGAACTTAAAAACACTGTTTTTCAACATCTGGAAAGCAATTTGAACAAATGAATAACTTTCACAGCAATTATTCGTCTTGCTTGGAATTTGCCCTTGAAACTTGACATCGTTTATCCTGCACAAGTGCATCAATATGAGGCATCATGTCCTGAGAAGCAGTCAATTTCAGAATCTCATTCAAATGCTTATGTGTGAGCTTTGAGCGCAGCTTTGTTTTGTTAATGTTCATTAGTGAGAAAACTTGCTCACAAAGGTAGGTTGTCCCAAACATGGACAATGTTTTAGCAGCGAGTGCTGTCAATGCGGGATAGCCTGGTAGGAGGTAGGTGTAAAATGTGTCCAAGCTTACAGAGGCAAATCTGTCCTTCAGTTCTACATCACACTGCAAATCAATGATTTCAAGTTGCATGGCAACGGGCAAATCAGAAGCTTTGACTGTGAATGGTGAGCGAAAAACTGCAAAATCTGTTTCGAGTTCGCTAAAAACCTGAAATCTTTTCTCAAACTCCATCAACAGCCCTGAAATCTTCTCTTTGTACCGTTTCACGTCAGAATTAACGCTTGCTGCGTACATATCTTTTAAACAGGGAAAATGAGCAGGGTCACCGCTTGCCACCCGAGCTTTAACTTGAATGCACGTATGCTGTCATAATACTGTGTTACGATTTTTTTGCGTCCCTGCAACATTTTGTTAAGAATATTCAAGTGCTCAGTGATGTCAACCATAAACGCAAGGTCCTGCAGCCACAGATGGCACTGTAATTCCTTAACAGGTTTACCTTTTTTCTCCATGAATTGTCCGATTTCATCACGTAAATCAAAGAAGCGCTTTAGCACAGCACCTCTGCTTGACCATCGTACGGTCGTGTGATAAGGCACACCATGGATAATGTTACAGTCACTGAGAAAGCTGTCAAATTGACGATGATTGAGACCTCTGGCTCGGATGAAATTAACAGTTCGGACAACCACCTCCATGACGTGATCCATTCTTAGCGATTTGCTGCATAATGCCTCCTGATGCAAAATGCAATGAAATGTCCAAAAATGACCTCCCCCATTTGCGGCTTGTACTTTATCTCTGAACTTTGTCACAACACCTGCCTTTTTACCGATCATTGACGGCGCACCATCAGTAGCCAGGCTTACGGCGCGTGACCAGTCCGCTCCGACTCTGTCCAGCGCTCCAACGACGGAGCTGAAAATGTCCTCAGCTGTTGTGGTGTCGATCATCGGCACCAGCTCGAGAAACTCCTCTGTGACATTCAAAGTCTTGTCAACTCCACGAATGAAGATGGCCAGTTGAGCGACGTCCGTGATATCAGTACTCTCATCAATCGCAACAGAAAATGCCACAAATGACCCCACTTTGCGTTTTAGTTGGTGGTCCAAATCTGCAGAGAGTTCCGAAATCCTGTCTGCCACGGTATTTCTTGTCAAGCTCATATTGGCGAAAGCATGTCGCTTCTTAGGACACACAATTTCAGCAACCGTCAGCAAGCAGTTTTTGATGAACTCTCCATCACTGTACGGCTTTGATGCCATTGCTATTTGGCTCGCAATTAGGTAGCTGGCTTTCACCGCAGCATCACTGGCTTCTCGGCTCCGGGTGAAAACAGATTGCTGTTTCTTCAGACGCGCCATCATTTCATTTACCTTCTGTTTTCTCAATTCTCCATGCAAACTGTTGTATTTTTCACCATGCTGAGTTTTGTAATGGCGCCGAATATTGTATTCTTTAAGCACCGAAACTTGCTGCTGGCACACCAGGCACACGGGCTTCCCATTCACCTCCGTGAACATATAAGAACATGTCAATTTTTCTTGAAAAGTCAGACACTCTGTGTCTACTTTTCTCCTTTTTGACAAAGACATTTTGCTGATGAGGGTGTGAGGCAAACGGAAAAGTAGATAATGCAACTGTCGCCAATAGACGCTGTACAGACGTTCAATTTTACCAGGTCAAGGTGGTCCTAGTTCCGCCGCAGTGATGCTTTCATGTTGTCTGCACGTACTAAAAAACTGCGCCCCCTAGCGGATAATACAAGAACTACAAATTTTGTATTGAAATATATCATATATTAGATACATTTATATCCTTATTTCTAACTATTTCTTTAACCCATTCATGGTCAGGGTGGCAATTTTTTGCCCCATTGAGATAAAAGTCTCCGAACAGGGCACAATTAAAGAAATAATTCTTTTTCGTTTATGGTTAAGTTATATCATAACTTTGCTAATTTATAATCTCGTCCCAAAAATCTAAAAACTACTAACTTTGACTGATGAGTTATCCTCTCCTGATACCAAATTATGGCTTCAGATTAAAACACTTAAATATTTTGATATACTGAAGGATATAATGCGTGAAAATCATGATGTCCCAAAAATGGGACGCTGCCCACGAATGGGTTTTAACAAAAATTTGTTCTCAAATAAGATGTTTGTCTTGTTTTATCTAAACCATAAATTCTAAATTATTTTGTTGTTTAAATAATCTGTTTTGATAAATTTAGTTTGGGTGTGTGAAGGGGAAGGGACAAAGGCTCTCTAAGTATGTGTTCAAACGTTGTGCTCCTTTTACTTACCAATTGGCTGGAGTTGGGGCCCGACGCCACTCGGGCCTCAAAGTGAAGTCTCTGGATGCGAGCCCACACGGAGACAGTCTCTGAAGGAGGGGCCGTGGGTACCCCCCACAAAGGGTGAATAAAGCCCCTGAACTGCAGGGCCACGTCCATCTCGGTCGTTGGGCTGAGAATGATGGTGGTGCTGCGCAGGATGGAAACCTGGCGAGAGCACGGGGATGGATCGGAGGAAGTGGAGACACATCAACAGAGGGACTATTCCAGAAGCATTATTCTCTACACCACTGAAATACTTTAAAGGTGACATACTATGGAAAAATGTAATTTTTAATTGCTCGTATAGAAGTAGTTGGGTCTCTGGACTCCCTGACGACCAATCAAGTGTGAAATCAGACTACCAAGTAAATGTAAATGCTACTTATTTGAGAAAATGTGTCTGTGAGCTTCTCCGCCTCAATACCGCCCTCCCAAACAGTTTTAAGGTTAATGTTATGTTGCCTCCGAAATTTAAGACTTTGGAACAGACTTTTCTCACTCGAAAAAGAGAAAATCTTGTCCAGTTTCACCACTTTCTCTTCTATTATTCACATATTCCAACAGTCATTGCATTTTAAAACAACAGCATTTATTTTTCAACTTTCACCATTATTATCGAGTGTAAACATAAGCAGCATATCTAGCTCGTCTTTGGCTACGTTGCCCAGACTGTGTTGCTCACTAAAGCACTGGTGTTGAGCGGCAAAATAAGGACGCTGTCATTATAAACCACACTGATGGGGTGTGTAAGTACTGTAACATTTGTAATTATGAGTGTACTCCTTTAAGAGCGGAGAGAGGCGGTGTAAGGTTAACTAGGAAAAAGAGTGTGTGGCCAAACAGCAAGTCATTGTTAGAGAAAGTTCTGTGTGCTGCTTTAAAGAAACCAGTGGCTTCTCCTTTTCATTTTTTACACTATGTATGTGAATTGTGCCATTGGATGTAGCAACCAGTCATTCGTCACTCATTGAATGACATTGCAAAATGCCACAAACTGAATAGCTTTAGCAACATCAGCGGATCAGCTGGTGAAGGGTTGGCCTCACAGTTCTGAGGACCCGGGTTCAATCCCGGCACCGCCAGTGTGGAGTTTGCATATTCTCCCCATGCCAGCGTGGGTTTTCTCCGGGCACTCCGGTTTCCTCCCACTTCCCAAAAAACATGCAACATTAATTGGACACTCTAAATTGTCCCTAGGTGTGATTGTGAGTGCGACTGTTTGTCTCTATGTGCCCTGCAATTGGCTGGCGACCAGTTAAGGGTGTACCCCATCACCTGCCTGTTGACAGCTGGGATAGACTCCAGCACTCTCCGTGACCCTCGTCAGGATAAGCGGCAAAAGAAAATGGATGGATGGATGGATGGATGGATGAATAGCTATGTTATACTTTCAATCTGCGTTGGATTTTTTTTGCCGCACAACGAAAGCGAGCAAAATATACAGCAAACGGGTGACAATCTTCATATATAAAGTAATAAAATAAGATGTTTGTTGAAGAGAATAACAGTTGGCCTTACAAGCTTTGGCAATGCTGATCACTGGTCATAATAAAACATTAACTGTATAGCAAGTGACTGGCGGCGAGGAAATAGGGCAGCAGCACTCTTCTGCAATGCAAAAAAGGGAGGGAGCTGGTCGCCCGCCTGGCCAAGAGGCCACTGTCAGTAAACGTTAGTCATTGGGTGATACTCCTTCATTAATATTCCATTCAGTTGTAAAGTGGTTGTGGAGTTACAAAACGGTCAAGAAGACTGTGCTCTTTGTTGGCGGCATAATTATTGCGTTTCATTAGAATGGAAGTAAATGGTCAGTATAGTTGGAGAAGATAGGTAATGCCGTAAGTGGCCTCCTCTATTCAGATTTTTTTTTGTTTACAAGCTCTCTCTCACTCCTCTTTCAAATCACCTGTCTTCCGTTCATCCATCCTATACAGAATATACATTTTTTTTGTCCTCAATAGTCTTGTTTCTCTTTGAGGTGCAGGCAGCCGAGTCTTGACCTGAGAAGTTTGCCTGCCTGTATTGTGCCATTTGTCTGCTCAAGGTTTCCTTGGTTTTCCCTTATTCATGTGTCTGTGCATTCCTCACTCCACTTCACCGCATTCAGCTAGGACACAGGTGACAAACTCAAGGCTCAGGGGCCAGATATCATCCACCACGTGATTTTATGTGGCCCACAAAGGCAAATCGTATGCGTCAATGTCCATGTTTCTTGTTAAAATCTGTACTTAGCATAAAGGATAACATTGAGATATTAAAAGTATTTATGTTTCAAAACATGAATAGGAATTGAAAAACATCAACCTTGATTTCTGATTTTAAAAAAAAGTTAATTAATTTTCTGTGTAAATATGACGGCACAATTAAAGACTTTTATGGTTCAGAGACAAACTGGCAATGGGCCTCTGAGGGAAACCCTAACTACAATGTGCCCCCACGACAAAAATGAGAGGCATTTGACACCACTGTTCTAAGGCAAACAAAACAGTCCATTGCAATTGATTCAAAGGCCTGAGAATGAAAAGAATGGAATGAATATTGAAACAGCTATTCAATATTAATGAACATTCACAGCCATGTTTTTATTTTCATAAACTTTCATCTGTTTACTTTTATTACTGTCCTGTTTCTATTAAATAAAGTAATTAAATCATTGTAATGGTAGAATGAGTTTTATTGTTATATGTCTAATTCTCTTTCTAATCATTTATACTACAGTGTGTCCTTGCAAATTTGAGGTTCACCGTTCACGGTCACGGTATTCGCAGATTTTGGTCCCCAAGTTTTTTTTTTTTAATTTACCATATTTTTACTATCGTAATGGTCTTAAATTTTCTTCTTAATTGACAAGAGGCCATGCTAGACATGGCGCCTTACAATGTGGTGCACCATATGAGCACACTCATTTCCAACATGTGCAAAAGTTGTGTGACATGTCCAACAAAGTACACTTGAACACTTTTAGCACGCATGCCGCCAAGAGTTTCACCATGTATGTAAGCTACCATAAGATATCGCTCATGAGGCAGTGAGGAACAATTGTCACATCTGTAAGCAGAAGAAGCTTACAATGCCCACACACTCCCTATGTAAGCAGGTTCTTACTGACGATGTTCTATATACTCACAATGTCATTGTGTAATTGAAACTAAAATTATCCCACTACTGCAGAGAATAACATAATGAAACTGACTCATGAAATAACTGACACAAAACGTGTACTTTAAACGCTAGTAAAGAAGGAAGTAGAAGTCGGCTGAGCAGAGACCGATTGCTTTTGTGTTAAAAAAAATACGTCAGGCTGTGGTTCATGTGCACTGAGAGGGTGTGACAAGTGCACAATTGCACAGTGGAGCATCTTCTTCTTGACTCAAGACTATACAAAATAAGCAACATCTTTCAATATCTATGTATTTCTACTCGGAACAAATTTTACCCGTGTGATTTTTCCTGCTTGACTGTGCAGATTTGCAAGTGCGATGGCGCACGGGCCTGTATGTGCCCGTCAAATCACAGTGACTGGTACATAGACACAAAAGATCTAAAAAAGCTGCAACAAAATGACACAAGCCACAGAAATACCAGAATAGTCGAGAAATAAAGTAATTGAAATCTATCAGTCTGGAAAGGGTTACACAAGCCATTTGCTAAAGCTTTAGGATTCCAACTAACGATAGAGAGATCCATTATCCTCAAATGGAGAAAATATGGAACAAAGGTAAATCTTCCCAAGAGTGCCTAGCCCACAGAAATTACCCCAAGAGAAAACCAATGACAATCCAGGAGGACACAAATTGTTTACGAGAACAATAAGTCTGGGCAAAAATGGTATCTATGGACAAATTACAGATTTCAATTAATACCCACTAAGGTCCATAGAGGAAAGGCTCATATGAGATTAAAAGCAGAGCTGTCAATTACTTGCAGATTTTTGCGATTTGATAACAGCGAAATATAATTGCAGGGCCCATGGTTCAGTGTATTCAGCACAAATAAGACTTCATTTATATAAAATTCTGACTTTAGGGAATTATTTCTTAGCAATGCTGAACAATGTTACATTGTAGCTCTGTCACTTTGCAATACATGTAAATGTCAAAAACAAGGCACCAAATGGAAATAGGGTATTAGGGTAAATCCCAACTTATATTGCAAAAGTAATATTGGAAGAAGGAAGGAAGGAAGGACGGATACGGTGAGTAAAAAGGAGAGGGATTTACAAGCATAACTCTTTGAGACTGGGACTCCGTACCTTGTCAGGCTGGGAGTCGTTGCGGGGATGCTGGAAGGTGAGCAGGTGCAGTCCCGGGACATAGTTCTCGGTGCGACAGGAGTGGAGGGAGGTTAGGAAAAGGGTACGCTCCCCCCACCAGCCGTACGCGCCTGAGATCTGGTCCACACGGCACGCAAATTGCTCTGCGAGATTGAGAGGGAGAGGTCAGTAACACTGGGGAACACAATCTGACCTCATGAGATCTCAAAATACTGAGGTGAGCTCATCTATTGTGGTGGCGTCAGTAGTCAGACAGGTGTCAGAGAGAGGTTAAACACTGGCGAACATGCGCCAGAGAGATGGAAGAGGTGAGTCAAATTACATTTTGGACTGACCTCTATAATCTCAACTGGGTTTCTTTGAGCCAAGTGTTGGTGCTTCTCAGTGTCAAGGCCATTACCCTCCCTCCCCTCAATACATTGAATATTAGAGACAATGGATAAACCAGTCGTGGGCAATTGTTGCATTAAATAACTTTTACACGCTATATGATTCATAATGGCAGTTCTCCATTGTTGAAATTCACTGGAACTGTATCTTCAGAAATATTAATACAGCAACAAATATTGAAAAATAATGAAAAATATTAAAAATTCCTTGGCTTTTTGTAGAAATTTAACTGTATACACGACAACTACCAGGCTGTTTTTTTTCATATGACACCTTGACATTCAAATTTTATTTATCCGTGACGTAGCGCATACTCAATTTTCTCATATCCAAAATACAGTTCCCCTCCAAATTACCTGACTTGAAATGCGATAATTAGTTCCAGTGAAAAGTAAAGTGGTGAAACACTTGGCTTTAGATATAGATAGACAGACAGAACAAGAGAGAGAGAGAGAGAGAGAGAGAGAGAGAGAGAGAGAGAGAGAGAGAGAGAGAGAGAGAGGGAGAGAGCGAGAGAGAGAGAGAAAGAGATGTATATGTTGGAAATAGTAGGACCTTGGAGCATAATGGTGAGTATTTTCCATGTTGTAAAATATAATACTGCAAGAAACACTGGGACACACCAAGAGTACTTTTTTTTGTTCTACAGCATACGTTTTTTACTTGACCACATGTACTTTTACATCTTAAATTCTATGACCACAGGCTTGTAGGTGACAAAGAGTTAATGAGGATGGATAGCAACTGTCCATTAGTGTAAGCTCCAATATGAATGCTGCACTCATTTGAGAAGCCCTTTCTTGACACTGAGAAAACACCCCAAAACAAAACATTTCTTCTCTGACACGCACCCAACTCACGTCTAGTCCCTCCCAATATAGTTCCGTATACCGCCGCTGGAGGTCCTTCCTCCCTCCCTCCCTCCCTCCCTCCCTGTCTCTCACCTGACACAGGCAGGCAGGACTCATTCTGAACACACCAACCGAATTCACCGGGTGCTCGGGCTAGTGTTGCTGGCGTGCCGCTAAACACTAGACAGGACTGACAGTCGGACAGGAAGCGCGCCAGGCCCAGACAGCCGGTGCTGCCGCACTATGAGTTGAAAAAAGGAAGTTGGACAGGAGTTGTGACCGTAATCGTGACAGACAGTTTAGAATTTTGTTTTCTCTGATACCTGATTAGTGGGCTGATATTCTCGACAACGGCCTTCACACCAGCTGCATTCTGGGTTCTTCAGACACATGCTTTCATCCAGAGCCTCAGCGCAAAGAGCATCCTAACCAAGAAACACATATGGAAACAATTTTTTTTAAATCTAAAAACAGTTTCATAAAGTCTTCACGTAAGTGAGACTTTAGCCATTCTTACGTTTTGGTGGTGGTATCATAAGCTCTGTTTCGACCTTTTCTTTTTAAAAGTTGGAATTTAGCTGTCTTTTTTCTGGCTAACTGTTCTGTTTAAATGGCACAAAGATGGAATGTGGCAATGAAATGCATCAAATCCATCATCCATTCATTTCCTAAACCTCTTGTCCCCACAAAAACAACAGTTGACAGTTGGAGCCTACCCAAGTATAGCTTGTTTGAGGGGTTGGGTACGCCCTAGACTGGTTGGTAACCAACCGTAGTGGACACATAGACAAAGGGTCAATCAAGTTCCCATTCAAATGTGTGGAAAAGTTGCCATCTGCAATGAACATAACGTTCATGTTTTTGTGACGTGGTTGGGGCGGCGCAGTGCACGACTGGTAAGAGCATCTGCCTCACAGTTCTGACGACCAGGGTGCAAATCCTGGCTCCGCCTGTGTGAAGTTTGCATGTTCTTCCCGTGTCAGCGAACACTAAATTGCCCACAGATGTGAATGCGTGTGCGAATGGTTGTTTGTTTCGCTGTGCCCTGCAATTGTCTAGCAACCAGTTCAGAGTGTACCCTATCCCCAGCCCAAAGATAGTTGAGTTAGGCCCCAGCACTCCCGTGACCCTTGTGAAGATAAGCGGCTCATTTAGTGGGTGGATGGATTGATGGATGCACGGATGGAATGTGGTTGTGGGGATAAAAACTAATTACCAATCCTGCTAGGGAAAAAGTCATCCCAGAACTTTTCCGTCTTTAGAGGTTGCATTGGTAGCTGTGACTTGCGGCAAGGTTTATGGCTTAGGAGGCACAGTCAGATTAACACATCTATAAGGCAACAACGAGGCATGGAAGTCTGCCATTCAAAACTACAGTAGATGGATCAGAAATTTGCAGCTAAACCAAGGCTCTGCATCGAAGAAGAACGGCAGTTGACTTGCGTGCATTCGTATATGATGCAAGAGTAGTCTGCTCACCTTAAACTTTTTAACATGAAATTTTCTGTGATGAACAAAACTAACGTACCATAAATCTAAAATACATAAGTCTAACTGAGGAAAAACAGACTGCATTTTAAAAATTGTCTGAATATAATGGCAATGTAACGAGACAGAAACAAGCATTTGCCACCATAAGCCTCTTTCACGTAGTTAGAGGGGAATTGCGGTGGTGATCTGAGGTGTGATTGGCTGCTCGCTTCTGCATTTGCCGTCTCACCTATGTATTTGAAGTGGACTTGAACTAATCCTCGAATTAATGACATCCATTGTCGGTGTCGACAGCCAATGTTGGTGTGAAAGAACCATTTCTCTTACCCTGTCGCCTTCATTGCTACTGACAAACAGGGGGACTTTGAAGGCCACCAAGTCTCCGCGGGTGACACCATTGTAACCCCCAGCAACAAGCAGCACCCGCCCCTCCATTACTGCAGCAACATGGGAATAGCGCCCGTTGACGGCCTTACCACCTGGGAAAAAGTGTACAAAAAAGGTTAAACCAGCAGGAAAGTGAAGAGTCAAATAAAGAGAAGAACAACTCACTGAGTGACCATTTTTCGCCTGCCAACACCCACTGGTGACAGCCCAAATGGTAAAAAAAAATCTCCTCATCATAGCACTTCTCCTCTTGGTAGTGGATGTGAACATTACCACCTAGACGTATCGGGGGCAAAAAAAAAAAAAAACAGATTTATTGTTTATTAAGACCAGGAAAGAAAGATTTGTTAGCTGGGGCCTGTTGTCCCTTTCACCCTTTGGCTCACCATAGACCACCATGTAGTTTCCAATGACAGTTGCTGAGTGGAAAGCTCTCTCTCGGGGTCCTGTTGCCGGGTAACGGGAGCGGAACGCTGTCCAAAAGCGTTGGTCCACATGGAATGCGTCGGTGTTGTTCACCCTTACGCTGAACCTGAGAAAATACACAGTCCCCTCAATTTCTGCCATTTGACAAGTCGTAGCACTGAATGCCGCTCCTGGTGGGATACATCGAGTTTGAGTGGACCATGTTCCGTCCCTCCATTGCTGAGGCGGCCGACCGAAGCTGTGGTCATAAGGTTCCTGTCGTGGTGGCAATCCACGAACTCATTGTTTGACACCAAAGGTGAGGGATACCGTCAAGTTGAAGGAGGAGTCCTATCGGGCATTTTTACCCTGTGGGACTTCTGAGGCAGCTGATGGATACCAGCTGGCCAAGCTGAATGCATATTTGGTGGTCACTGAAGCAAAAACTCAGGCATGGGAAGACTCCAGTGAGGCCATGGAGACTTCCGGATAGCTTAGACGAAATTCTGGCCCACCATCTGGCGTCTCAGGAGAGGGAAGCAGTGCACAGTCATCACTGTGTATATTGGGGATGCGATGCTGCTGCCCTCAATTCGGGACGTAGTGAGTTGGTGGGGAGAATACTTCAAAAACCTTCTCAATTCCACCAGCATGTCTTCTTGTGAGGAAGCAGAGTCAGCATTCTCTGAGACATGCTCTCTTATTTCTGGGATTAAAAAGCTTCTCAGTGGGAAGGCCCCGGAGGTGGATGAGATTCGCCTGGAGTTCCTAAAGGGTCCGGATGTTGTGAGGCTGTCCTGGTTGACACGGCACTGCAACATCATCTGGACATCGGGTACAGCGACTTTGGATTGGCAGACTGGGGTGGTGGTCCCACGTTTTAAAAAGAGGAACAGAAAGGTGTGTTCCAACTACAGGGGTTCACACTCCTCAGCCTCCCTGGCTCCCGGGGTTGCTGGAGAGGAGGGTCCGTGGGGAAGTCGAATCTCAAATTAAGGAGGCACAGTGTGTTTTTTGTTCTGATCGTGGCACACTGCAGCAACTCTATGCCATCGGCAGGGTCCTTAAGGGTGGATGGAAGTTCGCCCAACCAGTCTATATGTGTTTTTTTCGACTTGGAGGTGTTCGAACATGTCCCTCTGGGAGTACTTTGGGGGGTGCTACGGGAGTATTGTGTTCTGAACCCCGATAAAGCCTATTTGATCCCTATATAACCCGTGTCAGAGTTTGATCTGTATTACCTGCACTAAGTCTTACTTGTTCCCGGTGAGGGTCGGACGCCGCCAAGGCTTCTCTTTGTCACGATTCTGTTCATAACTTTTGTGGACAAAATTTCTAGCCGCAGCCAAGATGTAGAGGGGGTCTGGTTTGGTGGCCTCAGTATTGCAACTCTGGTTTTTGCAGACGATGTGGTTTTGTTGGCTTATTTATGCTGTGATCGCTATCTCTCAGTGGAACCGTTCACAGCCGCGTATGAAGCGGCTGGGATGACAATCAGCACCTCCAAATCTGAGACCATGCTCCTCCGTCGGAAAAGGGTGGCAAGCTCTCTCCAGGTCAGGGATGAGATCCTGCCCCAAGTGGAGGAGCTCAATTATCTTGGGGTCTTGTTCACGAGTGAGGGAAGAATGGAACGCGAGACCAACAGGGAGATCGGTGCAGCGTCTGCAGTGATGCGGACTTTGTACCAGTCTGTTGGTAAAGAAGGAGCTAAGCCGAAAAGCAAGGCTCTCAATTTACCAGTCAATCTACATTCTTACCTTCACCTATGGTCATGAGCAGTGGGTGTGACTAAAAGGACAATATCCCAGATCAAAGCGCCCAAAATGAATTTCCTCCGCTGGATGTCTTGGCTCTCCCTTAGCGATAAGGTGAAAGGTCGACACGTCTCTTGGCTGGCCTGGAAACACCTCAAGATACCCCTGGAAGAGCTACATGAAGTGTCTGGGGAAAGGGAAGTCTGGGCATCCCTGCTCAAGCTACTCCCACTGCGACACAACCTCGAATAAGCTATAGAAAATTGGATGGAGGGGTAGCTGCATATGTAGACACTGTTTCAGCTGCTTGCTACTTCGCGATTTGTATACAAGATAGGTCTCCTGGCCAACTCCATACTTATCATGTTTTTGTGAATAAATTTAGATATGTATCCATGAGTCCCATGTATTAGGGAAGACCACTCAGTGAAGAAGTAGGGTGCTAATACATCTTGTCTTGTGTTTAGTACCTGATAGGACTCACTGATTGTTTTGTGAATGAAGGACTTTGATTTGAATCTCTATTCTTTTGAGTTTTAGCTATTTATGATGTTTGAAAAGCAGGATCCATAAGTAGAGACCCCTATGTTAGCTTCTTGAGTTACCCACCAACACCTAGTGTTATTAATGGAAAGCAAGTAATTTGACATTTTTGCCTTTATATTTCAGTTGTGTACCTGGCGGTGGTCGGTCGGTGACCCCCGTAGACCAACAGGGTCCTGGAGGGGCTGTGGAACACCATGGAGTGGCCAGCAGTGGCTGGGGGCTTCCCACCGGTGGGCTGGACAATCTCCCACCGACCAGAGCCTCGCAGGCTGAATCGATACAGGGAGGAGGAAAACATGTCCTCCTCAGTGCGACCTGACATATAACAAGTAGAAACGTCAGTGACGAAGAATCAGGCTTGCAAGCTAAGCACATATAGGATTCCCTCGCTCAACTGAGGGTCAGCTAAGTTGAGGATCACCTAAGTCAATGCTGCTATATCACAGATTTTTTTCGTGGAAGATATCCATTTGTCTGTTAAAAACCCACCTCCAAATACATATAGATAACTGTCCACTATGGCTGCGGCGTGATTGGCCAGACTGGGTGCACCTCTGGTATTTGGAAAGCCAACCTGCTGCCAATCATCCTGCAGGGGGCGGTACATCCAGACGTCGCTCGCCAAAGATCCGTTAGACAGCTCCCCGCCAAAGATTACCATGTTCCCCGCCCACTCCACAGCGGTGTGGGAATGCCGTGCCAACTGTTGGCAGAGGCAGACAGCCAGAGAGAGAGAGAGGAGAGAGAGAGAGAGAGAGAGAGAGAGAGAGAGAGAGAGAGAGAGAGACAGGCAGACAGGGGGGGGAGCTTAAATTAATTACAAGAACACAAACAATTTTTTCCTTTCGCAACCCTGGCATTTTGTGCAGTTTTACAAACTGGGATGATCATTTCAACTACCTAGGGCTCAGCGCTTTCACATTCAAAAGCACAAGTAATCTTATGAAGTCATATAAAAGGAATAACTGTTGAAGCAAAAAAATAAATAAATAATTTTTGGTTCTTAAAATGGTGCTGGACCTAACTTTTTATCCTCCATTTCTTTAACTAATATTTTGTCAGTTTTAAATGCTTGCATCATCGCAAGCATGACACGCAAAACGCAACGTATATATATTTAATTTAATTAAACTCGAGATGAAAATGATGTTGTGAGCAACTGAGGGACTAAAATTATGTGTGATGAAGACTTTCTGAGGCTCTTCAACTCTGACACTGAACACAAACTGAACTGAACTTGAGTGGTTTGAGTGAACAGGAGGAAGGGGAATAAAAACTGACTTTTCTGTTACGTTTGAGCTATTTCACTGCAATTTTTGAGTCACTGTTTGGAAACAAGGTACTGTATGTAAATAAACATTTACAAAGTCATAGTTTACAACATACCAGTACAAATGATATATATCCGCGGTGTATGGTTCGGCGCATTTAGTGTATGGGGAGACCAAAAAAAAAAAAAAAGTGTCCTCTACCTCAGCTCCTTCCAGCCTTGGGCAGTCACTCACATTTGAAAAATGTACAGGTGTGGTCAGTCATGCCCGCAGGTATAAAGTTACAGGTGTGGTCCACCTGTCATGACTGCAGATATAAAGTTGCAGGTGTGTGTTCTGTTTGTAATTATGAGTGCACCCCTTTAAGAGCGGAGGGGGGCCGTGTCATGTAAACTAGGAAATACAAGTATGCTAAGCAGCAGCTTGTTGTTAGAGACCGTGTGCTACCGTGTTTAAAAAAAAGAAAAAAAAGACCTCAGGATCGGTACGCTGAGAGTGTGCGTCATTTTCTCACACCTTGTTATGCCCTTTTCTGTCTTAGTTCTTACATCCTCACAGGGTGAGTGCGTGTGGTTGATGGTGGCACCCTCGGTGCCCTCACTCCACAAAAAACACAATTTGACTATTGTATTGTTACTTGTGTTCAAATCTCTCGGCTGTCTCACAGTTGTTCTCCTGGTGCACACCTTGTCCCCTCTGTCACGCTGTCTATCCCTTAAAACTAAAACAAGTCTACATTATTGCCTCCTCATTCAAAATTGATATTGATTAAACTGATTATAACCATTTCAACGGTTTATTAAGCCGTTCTGTGAACTATTCCCATTCCCCAAATGTAAAATAAAAGCCTCAACTTTTTTGTCCTCAACTGTGCAGACTTGTGAGTGTGATGGCACGCGGGCGCATACGCGCCTGTCAAATCACGGTGACTGCACTCGTGTCTTGTAAAGGTGTTCATGACTTGTTTTAAGTTGTCCGACTGCCCATTAGGCAGAAAAAAATTTTTTTTCATTCTTCAATTCTTTCAAGCAAAATGAAATCTTGTACAATGTACTCAATCCAACCTCTACTTATGTAATTTCACGAGTTGTTTTGAATTATTCTGTGACCTGTTTCAGCAGTAAACAAAGTAGTTGTGCCTGAATACTACTGTATGACTACATCTCTTGTCTATTTGGAAGAAAGCACGTCAGGTATGTTAAGTAAATAATCCAGGAACAGTTTTGAAATTGGGGGAAAATAATTAAATATGTCTCCTTTATTAGTACTTACAGGTGAGTGACCGTAAGACCTGCTCTCCCACTGGTTAGATGTAAAATTGTATTTATTCAAGTCACCAAGTGCTCTGTTCAGGTCAAATCCTGCAGGATTTGAAAGACAATTAACAAATGAGTCACACTGTTTCCTTCTAAAAGAAATATAATTTTAAAACCCAATTTTACTCACCTCCAAACAAGTACAACGCTCCAGTGGAGGACAGGTACACACCAGCGGAACCCGTCCTGGGCGACATGTAGGGGTCTCCCTCACTAACATGCCACCATCGTCCCGCCCCGCTGTCATCATGGAGACCAAGTTGGCAACTGTGACCCAGGAATCCAGCATTGCAAAGGCAGCGCTCTCCTTTCTGAGCCAAAAATATGAAAAACAATCAAGACCAACTTGTGACTCTTCGATTTGTTTTCGGCTGGACAGTAAGGGCTTAAAAAAATGATTTTTTTTTCCCATAAAAGAAAGTGACAAACATTATAAAGAGCAACTTTTGTTTTTTATTATTTTCCCCATTTGGGATTTGTTTTTGTTATTTCTACTGATACCAAATAACCTTTGAAAGATATTTTTCCCTCAGCAATGGCAGAGAATTTTTCTTTTGACATCCATCCATCTTCAACCATTTTTTTCGGGTCGGGTTGCGGGAGCAGTAGCTTTAGCAGGGATACCCAGACTTCCCTTTCCCCAGCCGGGGATTGCATCGCCAAGCTCCCCGCCTTTGGCTACCGCCCAGCTCACATTGCACCTGACCCCTATGGCCACTCTCACAAGTGTTGAGCCCATGGGAAGGGGGACCCACGTTACCCTTTCGGTCTGTGCCCAGCCGAGCCCCATAGATCATTTTTTAACAGATAATGTGAAGTAAGTGCTTACTCTTGGAAGAAATGTCTCTTTGACAAAACATGAATGTAAACACAATCTTTAATAAATTGGAATAGAACGTTCAACAATTTTACATTAAGTGAGCCGTCACACTGCATGCCTTGTAAGGTCCATATGGCTAACACAGACTTATACTGCAGCACCTCTAATATTGAAAATACTGCAAATACTATCTTTTAGTTTAAGAGTATACATGCATGTGCCTCCAAAAGGCCAGGCCTGGTTGAGGTCGCACGTCATCATCAAGTCTGCATGAGTGTCTGGGTGTGGAATGTGACTGACACCAATTTCTGTGTCAGAGTGTTTCAGTGTTTTACTGTTCTCCCAACATTGCATAAACAACTGAAAAGTGCATCGGCAACTGTGGCTCTCCTTCCCCAAATGCAATGACATTATAGTAAGTATTTAAGCTATGGCGTTCACAAATTCACCCATTGATGGATTCTGAAGCGTGTTCACTCAATATAATCAGGACAACAGAATTGCAGTATTACAACCCCAAGTCCAATGAAGTTGGGACATTGTGTTAAACAAATAAAAATATAATACAGTGACTTGCAAATCACGTTCAACCTATGTTTAATTGAATACGCTGAAGTCATTTGGGTGTCTGAAACAAAATACGTCCATGCAAACATTGAGACTGCTAACAAGATAAACGGTTGGTTGTAGTTTTCCACTGATGATTATATGCGTTTATTTTACTCTTCAAAGCAACTCATGACAGAAAAAAAGCTTAAAGTAAAACCTCACTTAGCAACTTTACGTCACAGGGAATTGGGACACATTTCACATAAATGTCTCTCAGTATCACAAAAACTAACCTTATGGCTCATTGGTGCGTAAGGAAAGGAATCATATTATAGCATTTGGTGCCATCCATAAAACAAATGAACTTAATTAAATAACAAATTTTACGAGTGCAGTGTCTGCTGCAGGCTGCTAAGAAAGTGGATGGTCGTAATTTGGACAGCCTTTACTAAAACCATGCAGACCTTTTTGACCCAGTGCGCGAAAAGAATTGGACGAGAGAATCGTTTGGAACTGCAATCGAAATAAGGAATCAAGAATGGATTTGCTGAAATTCACATGACATCCAACCATCATCCTGAGCAGTAAACTTGAATCAATTGGTAAAATCGCTTAATTGGCGACCCACCCTGTGGTACTTCCAATCCTCACCTTGTCACATTGGCCATGCACTGCACAGGCTTGAGGGCACAGCAGGTTCGTACAGGACGCCCCACCCCAGCCCTGGTGGCAGTGGCACTTGTGCGTTGACGAGTCACAGCGCCCGTGGCCGCCGCATGCGCCGGGACACACGGAGAAGGTGTAGGTAGCGTTGAAGCCCAGCAGGTTGTAGTTGGCATCACTGAAGAGATGAAGCAGCATCTAGAAAAACAGGAAGACAGAATGTCAGATTCTGAATTCAATATGTATTGGGACGATTGGTAAAAAGACAAGGACCTTCCCAGACTTAGCCTCGATCGGCTGCGGCAAGGTGTTTCCGCTCAAACTAGCCAGCAAGGGGCTTTGGTAAGAATCCCCGTCGTACACAAAGAGGTAGTCATAAGTGCACTCCGTGTCCATGAAGGTGAAGTTCAGCACAATGCGACTGCTCCTGCTCGGAGCTAGGAGGACAGAAAGATGAGGGTATGAATCTCGGACAAAGTAATCTGGAACCTCTTAAGTGAACCATTGGGTCCTTTGGGGTTTGAATCTTGGCCATGTCTTTTCTGTGTGGAATTTGTATTTGTACCCGTGGTAGTGTGAGTTTTTCTCCAGGTACTCCCATTTCCTGCCACCTTCTAAAACCACACACATTATATTCTTTGATGAACCTAAATTGTCCCAAGGGGTGAGTGCGAATGTTTTTTTGTCTACACCAGTGGTTGGCAACTTTTAACTTTCAAAGAGCCATTTCGACCCGGTTTCCATGGAAAAGACAACACTGGGAGCCGCAAACACTTTTTGACATCTGAAATGAAGATGTTTGCCTTTATAGAGCCATCCATTTTCTGAGCTGCTTATCCTCACAAGGGTCGCGGGAGGGTTAGGAACCTATCTCAGCTGTCATCGGACAGTAGGCAGGTTACACTCTGAACTGGTTGACAGCCAATTGCAGGCCACATGGAGACAGACAACAGTCGCACTCACAATTACACCTAGATGCAATTTTGAGTCTCCAATTAATGCATGTCTTTGGGATGTGTGGTAGGAAACCGGAGCACCTGGAGAAAACCGAAGCAGGCACGCGAAGAACATGCGGACTCCAGACAGGCGGGGCCCTGATTTGAACCCGGGTGCTCAAACTTAGCAGCCAACGCTATACAGCTACGCCACCGTGCCAACAAAGTATGAAACAAAAGTTCAGAATTCATGGTTTTAGTTCACGGCATTTACAATTTACACGAGTTAAACAACTCAGGACAGACCACTTTTTGTTTGAAGCCACCCACTTTTCAAGTCATCAAACGTATTGGAATATGTGACTGACAGGTGTTTGCAGTCGTTCATGTCTTGCCTTTTCGATTGATTGCTTAAACATTAGAAAGTGCTTGTTTTGGGATTTGGGTTTCACCTACGAAAACCGCCTTTACTATTAAGACACATGAAGAACAGAAAGCTGTACATGGGAAAAAATGCAAACCATTTTGAAGCTTAGAGAAAAGGGAAAATGGATCAGACCTATTGCTCAAACAAACACTGGCACAGTCAATACAACAATTTGCAACAACTTAATTTATTGTCAGTTCCAATTCTTTTGCTCACTTGAAAAGTGGTGGGCTTCAAACAAAAGACGCTTTGTCCTGAGCTGCTTAGAACATCTTGATGTAAATATGATGAAATGATAGTATGAACTTTTGTCTCATGTTCATCTTTTGCTCTGAAGCAGAAATATCCTCAGAATGCAACAAAAACAAAGGAATTCACTGTGCCGTTCTAAAACTTTTGAGAGATACTTGGACCAACTCGCTGCAACAGAAAAACTGCAAAACTGGCCCTAGTGTTCTTAGAGGGGAAAATTTGATTTGTCATGTATGCATTTTATTTCACGACATGGCAGAATTGTCAGAGAAGAAACAGAATAGCGATGTAGTCGGTGGGAGATAGGTCCAATAAAAACTAGCGTACGGATATTTCAGAGGCTCTTGGAACTAGTTGACCCATTATTTGACTGCACTTTCATTTCAGCAAAAGAGACTCTCCACCATTTTTAAGCCACACGTACATACGAAATTAAAAAGATTATAAACCAAGTTAATTGCATTTTTTTTTCATTTTACTCAAGCAGAGTTTAAAGCTCTTAAAAATTTTGCACAAAGCAAAAAGTAGGTTAGAACATATAAACTGAGGTATCGGTATTTAAATAAAAAGATGTAAGAAAAACCTTGAATGAGCCATTCACAGTTGCCATTGACCGAGTAGTTCCCTGGTCCGTCCGTCACGTAGCCCGGCGGGCCCCTCAACACCTGCCGGTGACCCTTGCAGTCACCCGCCTGGCACATGGGCCACCCGGCCAATTGCGCCAGTATGAGGAAGAAGCAGACGGGCAGGGGGTTGGCCATCACCGGAACTGCCTGTGTGTTTGGAGTCAGGAAATGAAATAAATATCAATCCTAGATCTGATTGGAATGCCTATACAGTACTGTACATTACGGTGCACTTTTCCAAGTGATCCTTATAATAGCGAAAACCGAAAATTCTGACCTCGGTAAAAGTTCTAGGGCTGGGATTTTTAAGCAAGAAGTTCGAAAAATATGAAAGTGAGCACGTGTGGATGCATGTAGACAGACCACTCAGATTTTCATTTTCTGAAACGGGAAAAAAAAATTCAACACAAACAGTCTAGTTGTCTTGTTTCAACCAAGACCTAGGTTAATGTGTATATACACACCACATGAAGAACAAATTAGGCTGCAACTGCAAAATATTTTAATAACCAATTAATCTATTGATTATTTCCTGGATTCATCCATAAATCGGATTTAAATAAATCTTTATTTCCATCCCTTTATGGCAGGGATCTCAAACTGGTGGCCCGTTGGCCATTGACAGCCCGTGAAATGACATTTTGTGGCCCCCACCTTTATATGAAAGTTTGTTCATGCACCCCTCAAGTTTTATATCAATGGCACTTTTTACAGAGTTCTACCAATCACGGCGGGGTATATGGCTCTCGGGGGTGTGACATGGACCGGGCATGATGCAAACAGAGAAACATTTTTCAATGAGTGAAAGTTACAGCAGCGTTGCAATGGAGAGTTTTATTAGTAGTTTTGCAAATAAACTTCACGCCACCATTCTCGTTTATCTTATTTTGCATTAAAATATTAAAAAAAGACATTTGAGAAGGTTTTTTTTTCATTTCTAATTGAAAATTGTGTGCGCGTGCATGTGGGTCGAGTCTGCAGCCCAGTCTCAGCCACACTCTACATCCAGAAACCCCAAAGTAAGTTGAGCTTGAGACCTCTACTTTACATAAAAACAGGATGTTATTTCAAATTGACAGTGTAGAAAAGCTAACAAAAATATGCATTGATTTTGATCGTTACTGGTTTGGTCAGTAATGCATAAATGGGAGTACAAATGGTGGTACAAAGTACTTTGACTGTACATTTTTCCATATGCATTGCACATCCATCCATTTTCTTAGCCGCTTATCCTCAAAAGGGTCGCGGGGAGTGCTGGAGCCTATCCCAGCTGTCAACGGGAAGGAGGCGGGGTACACCCTGAACTGGTTGTCAGCCAATCACAGGGCACATCGACAGAGAATTAAAATTATGATACTCAAGAGCCCACACAAAAATATTTTCCAACGTTAAAGCAGATGTTTACCTGTCTAAGTTTGATTAAAAACACATACACTCATGGAAGTCTCTAGAAATCTGAGAATATTTACTAATGTGAAACATAAATCACAATATTTAGACAATTTTTAAATGAATGTCTTGAAACGATTACTTGATAGTCAAAAGTTGTATTTTAACAATTAACAATTGATTCCATTATTCCACCTTTCCTTTTTGTACTGATATTGTTACCATGAATTAAAAATGACTTGAGAAACTGTGCTATTAAACTAATATGTGCCTTGGCGTAGTAAAAGATGAAGCCTACAGAACATCATCATCTGCAAAAAGTGGATGGTTTCGGCAACAAAGGACAGCCTTGGCGGAGTCCAACTCTCACCAGAAACGAGTTTGACTAATTGCCGGCAATACGGACCAAACGCTGGCACCGGTCATACTGTGCCCGAACAACCCGCATAAAGGGGTTCAGTACTACTTACTCCCGAAGGACACCCCCCACAGGACTCTCCGAGGGACATGGTCGAACACATTCTCCAAATCCACAAGACATGTAGACTGGTTGGCAGAACTCCCATACACCCTCGAGGACCCTGACAAGGGTGTAGAGCTGATCCACTGTTCCATGGCCAGGACGAAAACCACATTGCTCCTCCTGAATCTTTGATGCAACTTCCCGACGGACCCTCCTCTCCAGCACCCATGAATAGCCCTGACCAGGGAGTATTCTCCCCACCAACTCACACTGTCTCGAGTCGAGGTCAGCAGCACCCCATCCTCACTAGTATACACAGTGTTGACGCTGCACTTCTTCCCCCTCCTGAGACGCTGAACGGTGGACCAGAGTTTCTATGAAGCCATCCTGGAGACGTTCTCCATGGCCTCACTGAACTTCTCCCACGCCCGGGTTTTTGCCCTCAGCGAGCACAAAGCTGCATTCCTCTTGGTACCCATCAGATGCCTCAAAAAGGCCCTGTAGGACACCTCATCTTGACGGCATCCCTAAATTGGTGTCCACCAACGTATTGTGGGATTGCCGTCACGACAGGACAGCTCCGGTCGGCCGCCTCAGCAATGGAGGCGCGGAACATAGTCCAGTGGGACTCAATGTCCTCCACCTCCCCCTGGCAGAATTCCCTGGTCAGAAGGTTATTCAACTCCCACCTCCGACAGAACCGACAGTTCACTTGTGTTCTGTGTTTGTTAACCATGGATGGAAAATATTGTTATAAACACGTAGTGCCTGAGAGAATACTAGGAGCAGCGCTGCAAAGCGCCGCAAAATAGCTAAACTAAATCAGCACCGTTAACCGGCTATGGCCCGTTAGCTCGCTAGTTAGCTACATAGCATTTTTGTAGTTACATTTATCCAACATACAGTACGTACCAGTTCCCGTCTCTTCGGCCCTCTAGCCATTTACATATTTTACCTTCCTCTCTCTTCGCCCCCAAAACTAAATTAGTCGCTCGCTGGCTCGTCGCTGTTACGAATTGAGAGGAAGTCGCCCGGCTGGCTAACTGCTAACAACAACAATCTTGAGTCAGCGCAGCCTCAGTTCCAATCCAGATGCGCAATCAGTCCGGATCAGTCCTCATTGATCCAGGGCGAGGTAAGACGTTCTCCGGCGGACTCGTTTTGGAAATGACAAGGCCAATAAGGAAAGAAGTTAGGAGTTTTATTGACGCCACCGCACCAGTCAAAAGGTACAAGACAAGATGCCCGTTGTTGTTTTGGTGGTCGCCAACATAAAAGATGGCCAGGCAGCCACGCTTGGATCGACGGCGTCACCCAGTGGAGATGCAGCACACCGCACATCTGGATCCCACTCCTAAAAGGGGCTGAGGAGGATAAACAAAATGAATAATAAATTAGGCATTCGTAAACACACTAATTCACCGATTGTTTCTTTTCAACCAATCTTCTGTCACGTGTTGGCTTTTTTTGTGCTGAAGTCAACGCAATAAAAGTATTGTGTGCAAAAGGGATATGTGGAAGGTGCATCCACCTTGGGGGCATCCTAACATGGATTTTGGTTGTATGAACTTCACTCACACCCCCAGCCCCTGTTGCCGATTTCATTCCATGATTTGAAATGTCCAATCTACACTCCCCAACCCATTGCGTTTCTCTTTGAGCTCAAGTAAGTTTCATCCTCCCCGGGTCCCTTTTTGATGGACATTGTGCTGCTCCTTCTCATGTGCTCCTTGTCCAATAGGGGACAGTACAATACATATATGTGGGTATACAAGTGGTTATCACATCTGCGGAGTTCAAATCCGGCCTCGCCTGTGTGGAGTTTGCATGTTCTCGCCATGTTTATGTGGGTTTTCTTTGAGTACTCCAGTTTCCTCCCACATCCTAAAAAACATGCATACATGTTGATATACGCTCTGTGTCTGGTTGGCGATCAATTCAGGGTGTACCCTGCTTCTCACTCAGAGTCACCTGACATAGGCGCCTCATGACCCTTGTGAGGATATGCAGTATGAAAATGGATGAAGGGTTGGCTGTAAATGAACACAAGAGCTATTGAATAAATTGGTAATATTTGCTTTTTTCTGCAGGCAGTAAAATATATATAACTATGAATATTATTTGTTTCACTACCTGTGCTTACACCTTAACAGTAAAGAGAACAAAACAAAAGTAAAATATTACATTACATCCCAAACACTGAAATTATGGATTAAAATGGGTGTTAATAAATTCACATTGGAATGAATAGTCTCTTCATTAAAATGTGACATGAATTTATCTGAAATAATAGAATTAAAATTACATTGAATTTATCAGTTTGGACATTAAAAGTCCGCTGGCATGAAAGGCATGATTTTTACCATGTTATTAATGAAAAAATGACAGCCGGTATGGACCCATCCATGTTTTCGCTACAAAACATGATTTTGACGTATACGGCTTTTTGTAACTACCGAAAATCCTCTCGAGGGTTTTGTTTTTTCAAGAAGAAACAGGAAGTGACATACGGGGCAGTAGCACACTCAGGCAGGCTCGTATGTTTCTATTAGTTTTACCTGCGGGAAGGTAGCTCTTTTTTCCTCCTTGTTAACCAAAATGCCGGTTCGTTGTATTGCTGGCTATTGCTTGAACACTCGGGAGGATGGATTCGGTCCAAAAGGGTTCCAAATGACAGGCAGGTGTGTATACAGTTACAAAAAATTAATAATATTTGCGGGGGGGGGGGTGTAATGCGTAAGTCAGGGGTGACAAATGTGTCGATGTGCCACCCTGGCCGAAGTTGTGATCGGCGGACGCAGCGCCGCCGCGGTGGCTCATCTCCACTGCTGGGGTATTTTGGATGGGGAGGCGGTTTGGCCGCGGCGTCATCGTCACTCCCGGGCGGCGTTATCACTGCCACGGAGGTGGATCAGACGGGGAGGCAGTTTGGCCGCATGCGGTATGGCTGTGATCCGCGTATCATCTAAATATGGCTCAAAATGTTGGGGTAATATTGCCCCGGTCACTTCACTCGGTTGGAGATGTTGTCTTCTTCGTAAAGAGCTTCCGTGTCAGAAAAGGCATCGGAAAAATCTGATTATCTCTGTTGTTTGTCTCCCATAGTACGTGGCACACCGTGTTTTCAATAGGGGATGTCCCAGTGTGACGTCACGGACAGAAGATGCAGCCAAGATGGCTACCAGTTGAATGTGGAATGAGTCTTCCGCAAATTTGAGCATGGAAGGCGCGCTCTCTGCTCATATTTTTTTTTCATATAGACATTGAAGTAAATAATGTTGTATGTATTTTTGATATATCAATATCAACATATAATACACACATATAATAACATATACAATATCTATTTTAGAATGTTTATAGACATGACACGTGACCTTTAAACATCTTGTCTTTGTTTGTGATGTATCCAGCAGATGGTGTGATAGTGCTCTGATTTGTCGTCAAAGGCCTTGTGAAAAAAGCAACCACTTATAAACAGCAAATGCTCCACTAGTTTCACACTAATTTCTTACATTTTGAGTAAGATTTGTGAAATCAAGATGAGAAATTGTGTTGTGCAAACAAGTCTTATCTGGAGCCATGGCAGGATTATATTCAAGTCATACATCTTGGCAATATGTCAAAAAAATATTTTGACTCATCGAAAACTTCTTTCTACATGCGGGTGCAGCGGTATGGGGGGGGGGGATTTTGCTGATGCTGCTGTTATTGTAGTGATATTGAAGGATATTACAGTAACCGCAGTCAATGTTTAGCAGAAAAACAACAAACATTTCCCAAAGGTTCTCTCTTACGGCTAAATGTTCTTTGTAAAGGTTTCTTGCAATGGTCTGACAAACGCTTTCCACTCATGAGCATTTGAATCATAACAGGGAAGGAGGATATGCCATATCATACATGTATGTAAATTAAATATGTAAATTATATATCATTTGTTTTTTTATTTGCCAAATTGTTAACTTGAGGGCCTCTATGTTGGTATTCCTATGAGAAACTATTTTGCAAACTATCCCGCAGATCATAATGGGTTATGATTTTATTCATTTAGATATTCAGTAACATTACATGAATAGTATGATATATTTACATGAATGTCATCCATAACAATTATTAGATCTGTGTTTGTATTGCCCAGTAAGGTATCCTTCTTCTTCATATTATTATTATTACATATTGCATGTTAATATTAACAAATACATGATACAATTACTAAGCATGTTTATTTGTCCAACAATTTATTTGATGTAAGTACATGCACAATATAAATAATGTGGTCTTATATAATAAAAAAAAAAAATCCATCCATTGTCTGAGCCTCCTATCCTCACTAGGGTCACAGGAATGCTGGAGCCCATCCCAGCTGTCATCGGCCAGGAGGCGGGGTACACCCTAAACCAGCTGCCAGCCAATCACAAGCCACACAGAAACGGACAGCAGTCGCACTCACAATCACATCCACGGGCCACTTTGAATCTCCAATAATTTCATGTTTTTGTGATGTGGCAGGAAACCGGAGTGCCCGGAGGAAAGCCACACAGGCACGGGGAAAACATGCAAACTCCACACAGGAGGGGCCAGGATTTCAACCCTGGTTCTCAAATTGTGAGGCAGACGCTTTCACAAGTGGCGCCCCCATGGTGCCATAGTAAATAACCCTAAACATTTTTTTAATTACCAATAGCACATTTCTCTTGCATTCTTGGCAACCAGTATTTAAAAACTATGAAAATGAAATGTCTGCGATTGACTGGTAGCCAGTTGAGGGCGTACCCCGACTCTCACCCAAGGACAGCAGGGATTGGCTCCAGCACTCCCGCGACCTTTGTGAGGATAAGTGGCTCAGATAATGGCTAGCTGGATGAGTGGATGAAAATGACACACATTGAAATTAGCCGTATTTATGGTAATCATCACATTTAAAATAGGCATGTCTTTATTTATTCATTTCATAGACAAATATTTTTATATAACATGACATCATGTAATAACTGAATAATTTTTTGAACAGTCTCTAAAGATTTTATTCTGTAAATGTTTTGGGATTAAATAATACATTTATGTCCTAATATGAGAGGGCCAAAACTTTAGCTGTCTGCAGGCTGTATTATTACGATAGTATTTTATGTATTTTTGTTGGGTAATGAATTTGGAGAGATCCTGGTGTTGTACATACCAGATCAATTAATTTAGTAAAAAACTATATGATTATTAATATACATCTGTGCTAAAAGAGATGATCACAAGCTCGTGTCAGCTTTCCTGTGTACCGATTTCTGTGCATCTTCTGAGCATGAACTGCACTGACTCGCAACATACGACCTAAACCTACAATGCGGTCAGACCAAACCACCCTGAATCAAAAGAGGAAGTGGTTTGTAAAATAATAAATGCAAAATTAAAAATCAACAATATGCATTTCAGTTAAATGCATAAAATCCCTAACAAGTATTGTATTTTGCACATGCACAAACCGTCCTTTTGATTTTTTTCTGACATGGGTTTAAGGTTAAATAAACAAAAGTGTGTTTGTCACTTAGTAGCACCGTATGATACACAGACACAATGTACTTTGAATGGAAACATCCTGCATGACATCGTTATAATTTATAAATTGTAAATGTCACATTTTGTGAGCCACTTCAAAGTCAAAAGCCTCCTTTTTTTTTTCTGGCATTTTGATTATTTTGTTCAAATGCACTGCAGTGGTGTACAATTATGAAATCACAAAATGGGGAAATCATCTGTTGTGCTACACTCGGTTGCTGTAGCGTTAGGTGTCAGTTCATAATGAAACAAGAAGTGGAGACGAGAATGTGTGAAGAAAACAGGAACATGTCTCAAAATGACAAGGGGAGATTGGGTCGAACGCAGGTGTTGGCTTGATGCAAACAAGAACTAAAACTTAGATTTCAGAAGAGATTATATAGTGAAAAGCTTGTTCTCAATAAAATCAATTTTCAAGGATATGTAGTTTGCCTCACACTTTTTTTATACCGGAATACTGCAAAGATTTCAAAAGTAATGTTCATCCCCAATTTAAAAAGGGAACATGAGAAAATTGTTCTGTTTGCAGAACTATATAAAGTCCTTAACATTCTTTGCAAGAATTTTCATCAAACAAATAATCACAACACTTTCACTGTGACTGGTAAGAATCATCTATCTATTTTGGGCCTGTCACGGGGCAGTAGCTTTAACAGATGCCCAGACTTTCTTCTCCCCAGCCACTTCATCCAGCTCTTGTGGAGAGATCCCGGGCCAGCTGAGAGACATAGTTTCTCCAGTGTGTCCTGGGTCATCCCGGGGGTCTCCTTCCACTGTGACGTGCCTCACCTGGGAGGCCTCCGGGAGGCATCCGAATCAGATGCCCCAGCCACCTCAACTGGCTCCTCTCAATGTGGAGGAGCAGTGGCTCTGCTATGAACCCCTCCTGGATGAGTGAATGTCTCACCCTATATATAAGGGAGAGCCCGGACACCCTGGGGAGGAAACTCCTCTAAGATGCTTGCATCCGGGATTATGTTCCTTCTTCTTTCTCTTGACTGTAAGTCTCTGTAGTGCCATAAATCCCCGGTAAATTCAGAGCTTTGCCTTTCGGCTGTGCCCCTTCTTGACACAACGGACACATAGAGAGTCCACATCACTGCAGACGCTGCACCAAGCTGCCAGTCGATCTCCCATTCCATTCTTCCCTCATTTGTGAACAAGACCCCAAGATACTTGAAAACCTCCACTTGGGGCAGGATCTCATCCCAGACATGGGGAGGGCAAACCACCCTTTTCCAACTGAGGACCACGGTCTCATTCTCATCTCAGCTGCTTCACACTTGGCTGGGAATCACTCTAGTGAGAGTTGGAAATCCTGACTTGTAGAAGTCAACAGACCCACAAGAGTACCCACCCTTGTGGAGTCATTGGAGGGGGTTCTAGAAAGCGCTCTCGCTAGGGAAGCCATGGTTCAGCTGGGGGACTTCAATGCTCATGTGGGCAATGACAGTCAGACCTGAAATGGCATGATTGTGAGGAACGCCTCCCCGATCATAACCAGAGTGGTTTTCTGTTATTGGACTTAAGAGGTCACCATGGATTGTCCAAGACAAACACCATGTTCAAGCATAAGGGTGTCCATATGTGCACCTGGCTGGGGACTGGTCCAAGGTGTATCCCAGCACTCGCCAAAAACTCAGTTGGGATAGCCTCCAGCTCACTATAATAAGGAGAAGCCATAAATCTTTCCAGCCCCTTTTTAGGTGTAGTTAGCCAGATCTTAAACAAATTCTAATCTCCCTAAAATTTGAGAACACCCAATAATTATACAACATAAACCAGGTCATTAGTTACACATAACGTTTTATGTTGATCATATTAACCCCAATTCCAACAAAGTTGAGACGTTGTGTAAAAAGCTTTGACTCTGATGTCATTTGCATCTCCTTTCATGGGCTCACGACACCTGCCTTTACATTGTGGTTTTCAATTTTTTTTTTTTCTCATATAAGCTCCTGACTTCCTTTCTTATCTAGAAAGCTACTTACGGCATTGCGTGTCTATGGTGCATGTACCGGCTGTAATCCACCATGTCACATGATTTCAGCCTGGTAAGTTATTATTACGTATTATTATTATTATTTTAGCAATCCAGAATGGGGAAAAGGCTGGTAAGATGTTATTATTATTATTATCCATTCATCCATCTTCTTTGACACTTATCCTCAAAAGGGTCGCAGAAGTGCTGGAGCCTATTTCAGACATTGTGATTATGAGACCTGCATACATTTTATTTTTTGCAGTTTACATATCCCTACTTTGCATATCAGGAGCACCTGTGTTTGTGTTCGACATAACTAGCTTTACTTAGATAATTTGCTAAACAGTGATAATATGTTTATTATTAAAACTGCCAGTTCCACCGAGGTTGAGAGTGACAATGCCAGATAATTCAGTACAAATAGGAACAAGTGATTTATAAATACCATATAAATATGATGCATCAGGGGGCACCAACCATTTTCAAACTGACAGCTACTTCTCAGGTACTGATAATGTGAAAGACTACTAGCTCGATCGACTTCTGGAAAATCAAATCAGCTAAATTACCTGAGCTGTGTTATTATTATGTGGTATGGTGGGACAACTGGCGGGAGCGTCCGGCTCAGGGTTATAAGGATCGGGTTTGAAATCCTTGCCGCAGCTGTGTGGAGTTTGCATGTTCTCCCCGTGCTTCCATGGGTTTCATCCAGGTGCTCCGGTTTCCTTCCAAATTCCAAAAACATGCATAAATTGAAGTCTCTAAAATTGCCTCATAGGTGTGATTGTGAGTGCGAATGGTTGTTTGTTTCTGTGTGCCCTGCAGTTGGCTGGCATCCAGTTCAGGGTGTAACCCGCTTCCTGCCCGAATTAGCTGGGATAGGTTCCAGTACTCCTGCAACCCTTGTGAGGATAAGTGCCTTAACAAATGGATGGATGGTGTTATTATTAATAATTAATAATATTGATATTTGTGAAGACCATTTTAATGATTTCTCCTAATAATTAATCAACAATGACATAAGAAGGTAGGAAACAAAAATATAACAATATGCAACACTTAATTTCTAAAAGTAGTGACCACAACTGTGCAACAACTCAGCCACTCGACACTTCATGAAGTAAACGTGCACAATGCCCTGCATATGTAGTGTTTTGATTGAAACCATTGTAGTTGTTTTAGTCATCTTCTCTGGTGCAGGCATTTGATCAAGATACAAATTTTTGCAATTGTATTTTTCAGTAACATGAAAAAATGTTTTTATGTAAGAAACACAGTAGAGATGAAGTGAAATTTACCAGAAATAAACATAACAAGTACAAATACTCTATATGAAAGTTCTATTCTTCAGCAAAGTGTTTATATGATATTACATGACAAGTAGTCCTCGTCCAAAAACATGCAAGTTAGGGTCTCTCAAGACTCAAAATTGCCCACTGGTGTGAATGATAGTGGGAATAGTTTTTTTGTGCACCCTGGTGTACCCAACCTCTTGCTCCTGGAGACACAGCGCCACCATGTGGTTATAAAAATGAAACAAACAGGCATCCGTCGTCTACACGGCTTACTTACTTACTGTTCAGAGTTGCGGGGGGGAGGTGGAGAACTATCCAGCTGACTTTGAGGCAAAGAAAGCCTACACTCTGGACCAGCAGGTACCCAGATACAGAGCACATATAGAGAACCATTTGTCACTGAGTGGAAACTGAGTGACATGACACGCCAACAATGTGTATGTATGTCAGGACCAATAAAACCAACAGATGATAGCTGGATAGAACAACTGCTAGATCGATGAACAGACTAAATTGTGGACTGATTGCCAATTGCTGGGCGAGTGAACTGACGGAGAAATGGAAGGTAAGAGCAATAGATAAGACAGACTGACAGACAAATTAATGGATTGAAGAACTGATAGATGGCCAAACGGACAGATTAAAGAACATTTGCAGAGTTACTGAATGGGAACAGAATACATCACGGCTCCACGAAAGTTGGGCAAGTCAACCATGTCACTATCCGTGACACAACACTCAAACACTGTGTCATATTTTCAGAGCTCTCTACTGGAAAGCGATGAGGCTATTACCTTTGATCTTAACTCATGGTTTTTGGAAGACATCGACCTCCCGGAAGGGAGTGAGTACGACAGCAATGAGTCGTACATCAGCAATAAGTCATTGGCCAGCTTGTGTGACCCGAAAGAGGTTCAGCTCTTTGAGGCGGTCTTCATACCAATTCTGTACTCGGTGAGCTTCATCGTGGGCATCGTGGGCAACGGGGTTCTCCTGGGAATTCTGGCTCGGAGTAGGAAGACGTGGAGCGTGACGGACACCTTCATTCTGCACCTGGCCTTGGCTGACATCCTGCTGCTGCTCACACTCCCCCTGGTGACAGCACAGGATGTTCAAAATCTTGGGTGGACCTTTGGCACGCCTCTTTGCAAGATCACTGGAGCTGTTTTCACGGTAAGACAAAGACACTATACTTAATATTATTGTCATCTGCATGGCCACCTGAGGTAAAATGTGTTTATTGACTCATGTATCGACAGGTTGAAAGCCGTATTGATAGACAGAGACAATAATGCAGTACATAATGGCATAGGGATTACCTGACATGTGGACGAACTAATGGATCAAAGGACATACAGATAGCGAGACAGAAGGTTATGCAGACATATCAAATGACTGACAGATGAATTGACAGATGTATAAAGGAGTAACGGATTGAAGGACTGACAGGCATAAAGATAGGTATTTTGACAGATTGAATGGTTGGCCAGAGACATTGATATCCTTAAATAGACAGACTGAGACAAAATCCTGCTGACAGAGACAGATATACATACTGAAAAAGGTCCAGTCATGGAACATATAGACGAACTGACCAATTGAAGGACATACAGGCTGTTCGACAATGATTGACAAGTTGTATTGATTGATTAACATGAGGTATGCATTGACGGAATAATTGATTTCAGGACAGACTGAAAGGACTGGCCAACTCACGCATCGTTGTTTGGAACGCTGTATTGACAGACTGACAAAGGGATTGAGTGATTGAATGTACGGATGGAGTGATGGATTTAAGTGAGGACGGTTTGAGTGCCAACTTGATTGAGAGAGACAGGTACTGAATATTTACTGACAAAAGCATGGAGTGACTGGGTAGACAACTTAACAGACAGACAGGCAGTGAGATAGACAGATCGATAGCTATGGAGAATACAGAGAGTAATCCACAGGTAATTTCCCCCCAAAATGGGCCAAAAGTGTTTGTCTTTCCATTCTCAGATTAACTTCTACTGTGGAATCTTGCTTCTGGCGTGCATCAGTCTGGACCGCTACATATACATCGTGCACGCCACCCAGATGTACTCTCGCCGGAAACCCTGGGTCATCCAGTCCAGTTGCCTGATTGTCTGGGTCCTCTCGGTTCTCCTCTCTGTGCCCGACTGGATGTTCCTGGAGGCGGTGCACAATGCAAGGCGTAAAAAAACACATTGTGGGCCAAGCAGTCACTCGTTTAGACTGTTTTCGCGTCTCCTCAACCACACCGTTGGATTTCTGCTACCATTGGTTGCCCTCATCTTCTGCTACTCATGCATTCTCCACCGGCTACGGTGCAGTACAGGGGGCCCTCAGAAGCAGAAGGCGTTTTGGGTCATCGCCAGCGTGGTGGTTGTGTTCTTTCTCTGTTGGACACCGTATAACATTATTCTCATAGTGGATACAGTTTTTTGGGGCAACACAAATACCAGTTGTAAATTCAGAGACCGTCTAGCAAAGGCTATGATCATGACCCAAACCATAGGCTATCTCCACTGCAGCCTCAACCCCATCCTGTATGCTTTTGTGGGGGTCAAGTTCCGCCATCAGCTCCTCGACATTCTGAGGGTACTTACCTGCAAATCCAATAAACTCCAGTCAGTGGCCAGTGGAAGGAGACCCTCCACTTGGTCTGAGTCTGCAGACACCTTCAACTCCCTAGCAATCTGAAATCACGCACACGCCTCAACCAAGCTCCCGAAAAACATGAATATAATTTGTGACATTTCCATCATATCAAAGACCTTAAAATGTAATAAGGTCATACCTTTACTTCTGACTTTCTTCTAGAGTCGTTTAGACTTCAACAGCATATATACTGTGAGTACTATATTACACTGTGACATTAAAAATACATAAATAATTGTCTTGTTTCACTTTTTTTTTTTTAACCACATCTCATACCAGTGATTAGTTTTCACTAACAGAACTGAAACCAGACTGAAACCAGTAGACCGGCACAATCTTAATTTGGGTAAAACCCCTACTACAGTATTTGTGAGGAATAGGGCCCAAACCTGGACACAAATAACGAAACTCCATGAATCATAGATGGTCCCCCAAAAGGTTTTTAATTGTCTATAGATGTCATGAGATGATGGAAAAATAAAAAAGTTTGGTTAGACACGGCTTTGGCCCATCTACAACCATCAACATTGTTCCTTGCCACCATGATGCCACATAATGGTCTGGGAGCACAACTTTTACATGAGACAAGACTTTGATCTTTTCACTCCCTTGCGATCTAAGTCAGCAAAGGCCTGTTCGTTGGATGCAGAGGTGTGGAGTATCCAGATATTGGACTCAAGTAAGAGTACTGTACTGTTACTTTAGAACAAGATGACTTAAGTAAAGAGAAGTCTTCTAATAAAGTACTCCATGAAAAAAAACACTCAAAGAGTAACTGTAAGTAACTTCTGATTTAAAAAAAATAAATAAATCAGAGCAAGAACCTCAATTAAGTCAATGTCATGAGGTGATGGGGGAGGTGACCTAACCCTAACCAATTTGGGCTGTCCCAAAACAAACACTAGGGTTGTAAATGTTTCATTTTTGGGTCTACACTAGGGTTGTAAATTTTTCATTTTTGGCTCTGTAGTGAACAAAACTTGGGGGGTAAAACACACTGTATTAGGGGGGGGACCTGTCTTCTTCTTCTTTTCCTTTCGGCTTGTCCCGTTAGGGGTCGCCACAACGCGTCAACTTTTTCCATCTAAGTCTATCTCGTGCATCCTCCTCACCAACACCCACTGTCCTCATGTCCTCCCTCACAACATCCATCAACCTTATCTTTGGTCTTCCTCTCGTTCTTTTGACTGGCAGCTCCATCCCCAGCACCCTTCGACCAGTATACTCACTCTCCCGTCTCTGAACATGTCCAAACCATCCAAGTCTGCTCTCTCTAACATTGTCTCCAAAACATCCAACTTTGGCTGTTCCTCTAATGAGTTCATTTCTAATCCTATCCAACCTGCTCACTCCAAGCGAGAACCTCATCATGTATTAGGGGGGACCTGCACACCCCAAAAACCAACACTTCAACACTGAGCCATAAACTCCATGACTGTGACATAAAACAGAACTACAAGCACACGCTGTTGCCAGTCACATAAAAATGACGAGGAATTTGCAACCTTAATGCAGTTACCAAAAGAGTTAACAGCTTGATTCTTCAATTTCCTCTTCTACTGCGCTCCTCTTTCTTCTTTATACTGTATTTTTTTTTTTGGCATTCTAGATGTCTGGTGGACCCATGCTGCCTCTCTCAGGTCACTTTTAGTACTATGACAAAAAAAGTCATTACGTGTTGTGTGTTGGGCTGATCATCTTGAGTACACTACACACAAAAAAGCAGCAAGCACATATCAGATTTTTCTCTCGTGTATGAAGTATCTCATAGAGTTAAGAGGTTAAAAATCAGCATACTGTAGTGCTCTTCTGATAGTGCCAGATGGGTGGGTATTCACAAAAGTGTTGCTCCATTACGTCATACTCAAAAATGTTGCATCAGGAACAGTTGCATGGGAATCAGTGATGGTGAAGTAGAAATAGCTCAGTTACTAAAGTACTAATAGACCAATAAATTCTTTTTTTTTACACATAACTTTACTTATACCTCAGCACAGAGTGGAATTACTTCAATACCTAAAAGCAACTTTTAAACACGTTGTTCTAAGCTGTGTAAACTTTCAATGACTTCATAGCACAAAGCAACACCTTCATGAAAAAACATCTCGTATGATTCTGCCAGGAAACAAATGCAGGAAAAAAAACAAAGAAAAAAAAAACAGTTTCACACCCTTGTGCAATGTGTGGTCTATGCATGAAAAAAAAAGATGATAAGGAGCAGAGCGGGGCCTGCAAACTTCACCCAAATATGCTGACTGTGATCAATATGTCATGGCTTTGAGTTATGACTTGTAACATGTTTTTTTCTGTAGTTTCATAGAACATATTTATTTGAGAGGAAACCAAATAACATCTGACTCAGAATACACATTTTTTGATTGTTTTGAGACATTTAGTACAGCCGTTGCAGGACTATACGTACAAGATTAACCCTGAAAAAGGTTTCCTCAGTCTGTCTTTGTATCGAGTCTTTACATTTACACAGTCTCGACTTACAAATCCGGTTGGTCTGGTTGGCTGTGAGAGACAAGCCCTTCCAAACAGATAGAGTGCACATATAAGAGTTTTCAGTAGTCTAGTAGAAACATGACCGACCTATCTGTGTCAACCTGCCGTGTGCTCTCCACAAAAATGTTGTAACACTGAAGTTTTTTTTTTTTTTTTTAAAATGCACTGCAGGATTTTCCCGACAGGAAATTCCCTTGCATACTCTAAAACGTGCTTGTTGCGTAACTCCGTGGTTCTTAGTGTAAAATGGCCAGATTACATGTCACTGTCGACTTTACAAAGTGGCTCGGCACAGCTGAAAACGGCAAACACTGATAAGGATAGGAACTTATCTTCCCAACACATAATAATATTTAGCTAATAAAACCACTTGAATTACACCGCCCAGCAATAAAAAAAAAAAAAAAAGGATAGGAACAACTGAAGTAACATTAAGACTATAACTGAAATCAAGTCAAAGGCCAGTGTGATACTTTCAAACAGAGAAGTCAGGTCAAGACCATGAATTTGGGACTCAGATTTTCATATAAATATGAAGAAAAAGGCAGGTTATAATCACTATTTTCAGATCACTACCCAGACCCAGACTTTGTGGACGTATTGAGATTAAAATTTTGAAACCAAGTCATGAACATGACTTTGGGACCAAGATTTTATGGTCATATTAAGATCAAGACTGTGGAACCAAGTCATGACCAAAACCACGGGACCAAGACTTTGTTCTGAGACCAATATTTTGAGGCCGATAAGACTCAGACTTTAAAACCAATATAAGACCAAGCATCCAAAGCCAGGTCAAGACCTAGATTTTGAGGCCAAGTCAAGACAAGGTCTTTGTGGCCATGTCAAGTCCAAGACTTTCAGGCAAAGGTAAGTTGAAGACCAAGTCAAGACCAAGCCTTGGAGGCCAAGTTAAGACAAAACCATGGAGTGCAAGCCAAAATCAAAACCACTATGAGACCAAGACCAACAATTAGAGACCTGGAAGAGGGGCTTGTATCCATTTTTTTTTTGAGGGGGGGGGGGGGGGCAGCTAGGCGGTGTGTCAGACTACATCAATGTGCTATAACAGTGTGGATTAAAATACAGGCATTAAAACACATGCACAAAATGTGACAAAGCAATGTTGTGAAACAGTGGCTAAATAAATTACACACTCCCCATGACATTAAAAGTCATCACACCTCCTCGGTTTGTGAAGCACATGACACTAACTTCCCTTTGAGAGTGCATCTTTAAGAAAACAAGAGGGACCTATGTGGCAGAGGTACTCATCGGTATTTAAATGTGTACTGGGGCAAAAAAAAAAAAAATAGGCAAGTTGCGTTTCTACTAAATGTCCACCAAGTCAAGTCATTACTTGGGTTAATCAGCTCAGTCAAGTGTATTTTTGCTCAGTTGCACATTATCCACTTAGTACTAGCGTGTACTGTCAACACTATCTGTACTTGTGTTAGTGAGTTTTACTAACATGCTCATAATCACTGTTTGTAATGGTTCAAAAACCAGTCCCCACATTGTCTATGACTTTATCTTATTTTCAATTACATAAACACATAATACATTTTTCCCAAATGCCATTCATCGCTTTAGCTTTTTTTCCTCATGTTTTAATAAAGAAATATATCACTGGATTAAAAAATATAAATACATGATAAAACAATTAAATAGAATCTAAAGATGTATAATAATTTGAAGAAGTGCAATTAAGGCGCAAGTCTCACACGCAAACACACAGCAGTGTATTTGTGTTTGACGGGTGCCTTTAAGCCGGGCGTGGCCTGATGAGTGAAGTCAGGACCTCTGACTTCAGCACCGGTCAGCCATTTTCCACATTATGATGTCTGTTCCATGCTCCTTGTGAGTGCTTTCATTTTTTTTTCTTTGTAATTTATGTGTTTAGCTGTTGGTCCTGTTCAATCAATGGCTGAAAGTGCATTGGTAACTGTCTTTCCTTGCCCACATGGGAGTGTATTACAGTGCTTCACTTTTTCTCCCCCACTTCACCTGTGTGTAAAATTTTGTATCGTAACAAAATGCAAAAAAAAAAAATATGATGCAATAGCTTACAACAGAAAAAAACTTGTAAGTTGGGGCATCAGTAAGTCAATGTAGCCTGTATTTCGCGTCAAAGTTGTCAAGGCTCATGAAGATCAAGTCAAAGTCAAGTCGATTCGAGTCTTTCATATGTTCCACCCAAGCAAGTCCCAAGTTCTAAAACTGGTGACTGAAGTGTGAATTAGTACAAAACTTGATTGGAGTCCCCCCCCCGCTATGTGGATATTTTAGACTGCACTTGCTGCTCCACACTGGCGATCTGCTTTAGCTCCTCCGTCTCGGGGCTCTGCTCGAGCGAGGCGTCGTCACCCACGCCCAATTCCCACACTGACCCCTTAGGTTCTGCAATGACGCAACTCAGCGCCGCCAGCGTCCACTTCCTAAAATCGCCGCTCAGGGCGAAGTAGAGTAACGGCCTGAGGCAGGCGTGGATGCAGCCCAATGCCGCCGTGACTGTCAGAGAGGTCCTTTGGGGAAGACCGGACAAACCGTCGGAGGTGTTCCCTGCCCCGCTGAATGTGTCTGCGACAAGCGCGATGTTATACGGAATCCAGCAGAGCGAGAAGACCCCAACCAGGATGAGCGTGACCACCCTCTTACGGAGTGTTTTGGCGGGGCGCTGGAGCCACGGAGTCGCGCACGAGAAGCCGATGACGATGACGGCGACCGCGCTGAGCACATGGTGGGGAAGGCGCGATGCCAGCCGCTTGTCGGCGGGGTAGAGGCTGAGGACGCACTGGGTCCTCTCCTCCTTCCACGGGTGCCGCTCCAACGCCATGAAGAGCCACTCGGGGACGGTGAGGAGCAGGGCGATGACCCACACCGACAAGCAGCTGAGGTGGACCAACGTGGGCTTCTTGTGGGAGTACAGCTGCTTGGCGTGTACCAACCACAGGTAACGGTCCAGACAAATGATGGCCAGGAGAAAAATCCCGCAGAAGAAGTTCACCTAGGCGAAGGTAAAAAAATCTGATTTTGTTTCACGGAGAATGGACATTTTAACACATTTCCTGCTCTAAACTGAGATTTCTGGGAAAATATAAACGCCAAATCTAACAAATAGAGTAGAGTCTCTCCTTTAATCAGGATATAAAAAGTTTATTTTTAAATTTTTCTGTTTCTCTAGATGTGTCGGTTTTGCCCAAAACATCAATTCTTGACCAAAACACACAAATCCAGCTTTTTGTCAAAAGAGAGAAGCTGAAAGTGATTTTGACTGATGAGGCCAAAAAAAAACAACAACAAAAAATAATTTCTTTGTTGTTTTGGTGGAGGTGGGGGCGTGCTTGAATAAATTAATGGGAGGGAAGATGGTTTGAGGTATAAGTGTTTTGAGATGCATACAAATTAAATGGATAACTCAGGGTGACCATGTTTTTAATTTGTACGTTCCCATTTTATATTTCTGTTCTGTTAAATTTGATGTTTGTGCTGTGACTTAAAAATAAAATGTTACCGTACTTGAGTAGCTTTTAATGAACACTTATTATTCATACGAGTGCTTTTTATTGTACCTTGTAACAGTATCAGCACTGTTTTACTTTTCCTTAAGTAAAGGAAATAAATAAGGATTGCCCCCCCCCTCTGCCCCCCATTTTTCTTTTTTTTTTTACAGAAGTCGTGGTACTTTTACTCAAGTACAGCGTGCAAGTAGTTTTGCCACTTCTGGACTCACACATTACATTTTGGATGTGGTTTTCCCTAACATGTTCAGAAAGTGAGTGGATGGGGAAAAAAAAGGGTCCAAACCTTAAAAATAACGGCGCTGATCCTGCAAAGAGTCAGTCCGATGCACCATCCGCAACTCCGGGTGGCCTGCGCCGCCCACAGCGGCAGCGTGACCAGCAGCAGGACGTCGGCGACACTCATGTGGAGCATGAAAGTATCAGACGTCCTCCACGCTCGCTTCTTCAGCGCCAGTGTCACCAGCAGCAGCCCGTTCCCGAACAGGCCCAGGATCAGAACCGCCGAGTAAACCAGTGGGATCCACACATCCTCCCCGCTCTGCGACTCCGGGTCATCATCTTTGTACGTGTAATCGTCGTCGTAGTCGTAGCTGTCGTTAAACCGGAACAATCCGTCCAGGTTGACGTCCATCTTGGTCCTGCTGCTGCGGAGACAACAATGCCGTCGTCAGAATGCGCTCACGCAGCTGAAACGGTCTGACATGAATGTCCACACGGCAGATGGCTTTTCAAGAATACACGCGTCGGTCTCACATGGTGTGCCGTGATGTCAACGTATGAAGCAAGAGCAGCGAGTGGGTTCAAATCGGGAGCCCTCCCTCGCGCGCACAGTCATTGACAAAGCTGAGGCTCACCAACACCGCCCTGTTGTGAACTTACAGCAAATGACAACACTTCTGCTTTTTAATTCACAGAGTAAAATGTCATGGGTAATCAATGTAACGATCACAAGACTAAAGTGTAGAAATACTGTATAACACTGACCAGTGAGATGTGGACAGAGAGCTTCCAGTAAATGCTGTTTTTATGATGTATGATGTATTCTCTTTTTACACAAAGTACCACCTAAAAAAAAAAAAACTTACATTAGCTCCCCAAGTTCCACCATAATGGTACAGTATCAGGCCCAAGTGTTCAATTAAGGGCTAGAAATATTCATGAAAAGGTAGCCACATTTTTTTCATTTAATTGTGAGGATGAGCGGCTTGGAAAATGGATGGGTGGATGTGTAATTGTTAGCGCTGATGCACCCACCACTCCATGTAGAATTTTTTGTTACATTTTCATCTAATAAATTGATTAATAAAGAAGAACACTCAGATAGCTACAGCCCCAGTGTTCATCAAAAGCAAGAAAGAGGTTTTATTGCTAAAACATTTATTTAATATTACTGGGAGCCTCTGTAACATTAGTGTGAACACTAGCTTGAATATAGGAAAATTAAAAATAATTAAATTAAAATGTATTGCACAAAAGTTAAATAAAAATTGTCCTTCCAATGAAAAATTTGAAACAAACCGCGAAAGCAAAGGCATCAAACTCAATGCGCCACATCATTTTATGCGTCCCACAAAAGTAATTTTTGCGGACTAAATCTTTTGTGCTGATATACCTAAACTAGAAATGTTTTTTTTAATAATGTTGCAATATTGCAAGTATTTTTTTTTGTTACCAAGCACTGTTTCGAAATAGTTGAATAATAGTTGAATTTTTTTTACTGACTTCTGATTCCAAAACTGCAGTGGTTTTACATCAATTTATTGACTGTAAGATTAAAATCCATAGTATTGTACTTAAAAATACTTGACTTCAAAAGCAATAAATAGATAAATAAATAAATGATCAAATAAATATATAAATAAATGACAAATGTGTATTTGAAATAAAGAACTGAACAAAATGAAATGTACAGTACTGAAAAAAAAACAATTAAACAGGCTTGCATAACTGTGGTTTGAAACGTCAATGTAATATGTTCAATTTTAGTTCATTATAATAGTACAATTTATTTGTATTTAATACGGTGACTTTTTCACTTCCCACTAGCGGGCGCCCGCGTACCACAAGCGGTAGTCGTACCACACTTTGAAAGAGCGTGTGGCGCAAGAGCGAGCCCCTGCTTATCCTGGGGTATACATTCCAGAATCACCCACAATTAATGTAAATCCATTTTTAAAAAACTAACGTTAACCAATAAAATTTTTTACTCTTTCCACGTTGTTAAAACACACTTTTAAACACCGAAAATGTATTTGAAAAAAAATAATCCAAGCATTCAATGTAAAGAAAATATTGTACCTGTTGTCATGTTTGTGTTAGTTATACATTTGCCTTGAAGAGGCGGGGGCAGCGGGGGTAGCATGTATTGTTGCAGAGTCCGCGCACGAATGCCTAGGTGTGAGATGTGGCCGACAGCAGCTTCCTCATGAGTGCGTTCACCAATAACCGCCTCAAAAGTGCATGAGTGGCTGGATTTTCTTTCCTACCATAGGGGAGCATTAAACTAATGATGTTGTGCAAACCCATACAAAACAATCACTTCAAAGTAACGCGAGGTACTAGGCGCACAAATGACGAACAGCAATCTGCGGTTGCCACAACCCCTGACTTCCTTATCCAATCACATTCAGACACTCGCTCATCCAATCACATTCAGATACGGGAGCTTCACTGCTTCACAGTCACTCTTCATTCGAATTGCTCTAAATCCATCCATTCAATTTCTTAGCTGCTTACCGTCACAAGGGTGACGGGGAGTGCTGGAGCCTATCCCAGCTGTGAACGGGCAGGAGGCGGGGTACACCCTGAACTGGTTGCCAGCCAATCGCAGGGCACATGGAGACAACCAACCATTCGCACTCACAATCACACCTCGGGGAAATTTCAAGTGTCCAATTAATGTTGCATGTTTTTGGGGATGTGGGAGGAAACCGGAATGCCAGGAGAAAACCCAAGAGGCACGGGGAGAACATGCAAACTCCACACGGGCAGGTAGGGGATTGAACCCGAGACCTCAGAGCCTTGAGGCCAACGCTTTCCAGCTGATCCACCGTGCCACCCTCGCTCTAAATCATGCAGCAAATAGTTTGCCTTTCCTTCCCCTTTAAATTCCTAAACGTTTGCTATTTTTTGTTCAGAGGGTTCCCATTGATCATGACATCAATGTGTGGGTTTTTACCGAGAAGCAAAACAAAAAACACATAAAATAGTCGCCACCCCCAGAGGTGTCATCCTCGTGTTTAGTGGAAATCTTGAAGTCACTGTGCCCACTCATGACCCTTATCACCTCATTTGTTGTATATTTATACTTCATTTGTATTTTAGTTGCCAACGTAAACATGACTCGCTGTGTCTGACAACGTCTTGGTCACGAATGCAGATTTACAATGGAGCACTTTGTGCTCAGTGCCTTAAGGCCAGTGACGTCCTAACTTTTCACTGCGAGCCTTGAACAGAAACACTGAAGGCTAAAAAAGGTCACTTAATTTTATTTTCAACTTAATCAGCCAGCTGTCAAAATAAGATACAATAAAAGGGAAAATAAATACAATGAATTAAATATACTTTAAGCCATTTTTTTAACTCTTTATCTTGTACTTCAAGAAATTGTGTTACAGAACTATATATTCATCACATTCAACTTTTGTGATTTTTACATTATTAATTGGAAACACTATTATGAAATGTCGTAGTAGTTTTCTTTTAGATTTCAATAATATTTTAAATTGAAAAAACTATATGATATATTTGAACCCTGTGAATTATTGTCATTTTGGAAATGTTCAAAACTCAAGAATCGTGGAATACAGCATTGCATTTTTTAACATTGATAAAATGTTTCCAATGAAAACGTATGTGATCTCTTGTAAAATTCAATTTTAATTTTTTATAACTAAAACTAAATTTGTGATATCTTGTAACATTTAACTTTTCCGTCCATTTTAAAAATATTTAAAAAACAAGAGCAATATTTAGGAAAATTCACCTGCTGTCCATTTTTACAATAATTTTGGGAAAAATTCACTTTTTCCAAAATAATAATAATAAAAGGGCAGGGGTTGCAAATTTCCAATAGGTTTAATATAATTGAGAATTTTAAGTCCAGAGTATCATTTTCTGAAAGTATCAGATTTTTCTCTCTGCAAAATTTTATTTGGTCCAGAGAGGGTTAATATTCAAAATATAGCACTTTCTTGTAACATCCAAACTTTTTCCCATTTTTAGATTTTAAATATTATTCATTTATCTATTCTTCTTGCCCACCGCGGATGTTCACGAGGGTGGCAGACATGCTGGAATAACAACAATAATACTGATTGGTGGCGTGGTGCACAACTGGTTGGCACATCTGCTTCACAGTTCTGAGGACCGGGGTTAAAATCCTGGCCGGCCTGCGTGGGGTTTGCATGTTCTCCCGTGCCTTCATGGGTTTTGTGCAGGTACTCCGCTTTCCTCGAACACCCCAAAATCATGCATCAATTGTAGACTCTACATTGCCCCTAGGTGTGACTCAGCATTTTTGTAAACAGTTTATCACACATTTTCCAGTAGGGAAGAGTTAACTTATGACATTTTGCTAAAGGGATCAATATAGCAGAGTAAATGCACCCTTAAAATAATGAGACAAAAGTTCTACACAATCAGTAATGTAGAAATGGCAGGCAACAAAAGTGAGTAAACCCCTCAGTGAAAATGTCCAAATTGGGCCCAATTTTCCCCATCTCGGTGTTGTTTTGGAATATGGGAGGAAGTCGGAATAGCCTACAAGGAGAATATCCACACAACCACTTGGAGAACTTGCAAAATCCACACAAGAAGACCTAATACCCCAACCCAGAAGTTGGGAACTGTGAAGTAGACATTTAAGAATAGCCCTCATAATAATTGTCCTCACCTTTAACAGAAGATGACAGCTGCAATGTTCAGCGCGAGCGTGAAAAACATGGAGGAGAGAAGAAAAAAAAAACCACCTGTCCTTCACTTCGCGCTTTGGTCAAATGTATCAAATTTTAGGGATGGGAGGATGTGCGGGGCTTCGGGAAAACTTCAGCTCTACAAGTAAAACGAAAGCCAGAAAAATTCCCATCTCGTGGGGGGTCTGAGTTGTGAAATGCGCGGCGGTGACTGACGCAAACAAAAGCAACACATGGAAAACGAAAACGAAGACGACAAAAAAAAAAAAGACTCGGCAACAACGGGGTGTCGCGTTAAATCGCGACAGGTTTTAAATTAGTAATCATGCCTCTGCCTCTCAATTCTTATAAACAAATTTCAGCTCAGACATTAGAAAAGCCATTTTACCTCCACGGTGAGAGCGAGAGATCGCACGCTTGCTTTTCAAACTACAACCATACCCCATGCTTACACGAATTCAACACCATCAACCGACGGGATTTTGAGTCACTCCTTTATTATAATAATATAGTATGTTATAAAACCTAAATTTAACGCAGTCTATCTGTCTAATATGGACTATGAATCGTTACAAATGTATTTTGAAGGCTACATTGGTGAGCGCCGAAACTTCCGGAAAAGGGAGGCTCTGACTTGACGATTGCGAACAAAGATGCAAACAAAGCGAGCGCAATGACAGCGGCTGGCCACATGGGGGGGGGGGCGACAACCTTTTTTTGTTGTTGTTAAATTACTAAAAGTAAAACAAAAACAAAACAAAAAAAGAAGTAACATTACACCTTTTCCTTTCTAGTAATGTATATATGTATATATTTGTAAATATAGGCTTTGTTTTAAAATGTACTTTTTTTTTTCCTTAAAAAAAGAGTGTGGCGCTCATAGGGCAGCGAAGAACAATTACACTTTTATTTCTGTAAGCAGAACTCACCTTGAAGCATCATGACAAGTGTAGGAAAGTCATTAGTCAAAATATCATGCACGATGACGGTGTCATATCGGAACTAAAATGATCACACCACAGCAAACAGAATAGCATAACCAGCACATTAAAAAACAATGATTGAAGAAATAGACAACACATGCACTATTTACACTCTTAAGACCGCAAATTATGCTGGGAGTGCCTCCAACCTCCCAGTGACGCTCGGATATACCTCCTTTTTTTTTTTTTTTTTTTTAAAAACGTTTTCAAAAATTACACATTTGGTAAATGTATACAAAATTATATTTGTCTAACTTTTCAGAGAAATATGTTTTTTTCTTGAAAATGTTGCTTTTGTTCCTTAAAGTAAGTAACTTTTTCATAATGAAGTACTTTAAAAAATACTTAAACAGAGCTTTTTTTCGTTATGTACACACACACACACACACACACACGTTATAATATAAAATTTTATAAAAATAAAACTTTATTCTGTACGATTAAATTTTGCTTATTGGAGATTTATCCCCCAAATATGCATAAAATATGCAATTATTGTAATATATACACTATGTATACATCACACAATTTTTCTCAAACATGTACAACTTAATATAAGTTTAGAGATGAGATTATGACGTTTTTTTATGAGAAATAAGGACGTAAATTGTGAATGACACATCTTTTTCCCCTCTATTATGTATGACTTAGTTTTGATAGAATTGAAACAATTCCTCAAAGATATTTGAACTTTTTTTTCTTAATAATACTATACATTTGGCAACATGCTTCAATGTACATCAGAAGAAGATTGTTTTATTCCCTCCAAAATAAATCACACAGATCGTAGCATATTAGAATCATTTCCTGTTTTGCAGACAGAATGCGTGCAGCGGAATCTTTGGACTGGGGGATCAGTGGGGGGGGGGGAAGCAAAAAAAAAAAAAGACAGTCAGCAGAATTGTACACATTTATTTTTTCCATTTCACTCAAGCACCATGCTAAAAAAAAAATGAGAAGGGCATTTTTACATTTACAAGCACGCGTCAGACTACCTACAAATGTCTTAGTGACCAAACAAGTGCAAAGAAATAAAACTATTACTACACATTAAAAAAAATAAAACAAAAACAAATCAATGATAAAATGCATAAAGCGGCATCATATCAACAGAGAACATTTTCCAATCTTTATTCACCTGACATTTTGTTTGGCTGCGTTTCCCATGCAGACTTGCCTCCTAAACTACAAGCGCACAGTACAGTACTCCACAGTCTCTCTTTCCTCACCGACCTCAATCTCTTCTCAAACAGAATTATCTCTTTTTCAGTGAAAATATACAAAGTTGTTTTTTCTTTCAAAAACATCTCTTTGACAATTTTTTTTACCCTCCCAAATGTACGCCTTGATCCTCATTACATCATCCATCCCTCCATCCCCTCTAGTGGCGTGCAACAGCATCACAGAATGAAAAGTTCAGTATAACCTCACAGCGCCCTAAACGCTCTTTGTTACTCTCACTTGTGGGAAAGGAGGGACACGGTTGCTAATACACTTTTCGGCCATTTATTCAACGCACGGAGAACAGCAAAACAACAGAGGATTACCGGCGCAGGAGCTGGAGCTGCTCTCGACCACTGTTCACACTTAGACACTCACGGGCAAGGCAAGGCCATGGATGATTTTAAATGGGTGTAAAGCCTGTTGGAGGGGTAAAATGATTAGGAAAAATAAAATGATCCTTCCGTATCGCAGATTTAATCGTATTACAGATGGTGTAGGACAAATGTGTCAAAAATATGGCCCGTAGCCAAAAAACAGGAAACTGTTGTGTTCAGGATGGAAAAAAAAATCCACAATATTTTGGGGGTGGGGTTTGGGAGAATTTGAAGTTATGCTATTCATGTAAAAACGGGGTGATAATTCTTAGGTCTTCATAACTTGATATCATTTCATAGTGAAATACATGACTGTATTTTTCAAGGTCCAAATACCTTTGACTTAAAGTATTGTGTCTTTAGAAGCTTTTAGAAGCTTTTAAAAGTTTTTGTAAAATGACCATAAAATGTAATTAAATATTTTGAATATCAAGTGAGACGTGACCCCTGAACTACAATGAGTTTAAAGGGGAAATACAGTACTTTGCATGAACACTGCATCAATAGGTCATGTAATATGTACTCTATTTTGACAATTTGATGTTAAATCCTCACTCATTTAATAGTGTTTTGAGAAGATTTTTAATCGACAATTAAGAATTTTCAGGGGCGCTGCCATTTTCGCGAGTCACATGACTTACGTGCGCGGACGTGACGCATAAGGTGCTGCACTAAAGGCTTGATCACATTGCGCCCAGCGTTAATTTCTCAGGTTTATTCCCATCTGATGAAGAAATAGCAGTATCGGTTGATCGGGAAGACGGAGGAATAGTTCCATAGAGATTTGAACCTGTGGCTGTAAATGTTGAATATTCGGATGGTTCTTCAGGCGGAATGACGCCGGAGTCTGACTACTCGGAGGGCTACGCGCGGGACGTAAGTGCGTAAACAAAGGCCCCTGGAGCTGCGGGCCGGCAGACGCGGATGGTTCTTTGGACGAGTTTCAGCTAACAGCCTCCCCCAGACGCCGAAGCTCGTCAGACTCCGCGTCATTCCAGTCCGAAGAACCATCCGAATATTCAACATAAATTACAGCCACAGGTTCAAATCTGTATGGAAGTATTCCTCCGTCTTCCCGCTCAACTGATACTGCTATTTCTTCATCAGATGAGGATAAATCCGAGAAATCAGCGCTGGGCACAATGTAATCGAGCCTTTGGTGCGGCACATTACACGTCACGTCCGCGCACGTAAGTCAAGTGACTTGCGAAAAAGGCAGCACCCCTGAAAATTCTTAATTGTCGATAAAAATCTTCTCAAAACACTTAAATGAGAGAGGATTTAACATCGCATTGTCAAAACAGAGTACATATTACATGACCTATTGGATACATTGTTCATGCAAAGCACTGGATTTCCCCTTTAACAGTATCCCAGCGATAAACAAGAGTGTACCGGGTTATTTTTCAAGTGGAAGGCATTTGAAAATTTGAATCTGACTTTCGAGGTTCCACGGTGGGCAACAGTGGAGGAAAAGTGGGCCTATTGTTTAACCATTTGACAAGTTACTGTAAACCATTTGGCAGAGCTACTGGTCACAAACGCTTCTCAATCATTTTCCCACCATGACCGAGTAGGAGGTGTTTTCGCTTTCGGCAGAGCTGTAGGAGCCGGTTCTTTTCTGCTTCCTGCCCCTCCATTCCTCCGTCCCTAGCCAGTTTCTCTTTCCCAGCAGCCCCTTGCACATCCGAGCCATCTCCCTGCGGAACTTGACCCCCACAAAGCCATAGAGCAGCGGGTTGAGGGCGCAGTGCGACAGCCCCACGCTCTCGGTGATCACCGTGCCCATGTCTACGATGCGGCCGAACTGGCAACCGCCGACCACGACGTCCAGCCTCTGCAGGCTGTCGGCCAGCTGGAAACAGTTGTACGGCGCCCAGCAGATCACGAAGACGGACACCAGGGAGACGATGAGACCTAACGACCTGCGCTTTTGCCGGCGGGTGGCGTTGCACAGCGAACGGATAATCCGGACGTAGCAATAAAGCATGATCAGGAGCGGGAGTCCGAAGCCCAGGCTCACGCTGACCAGCTGCAAGCTGGCCATCCACTGCGCAGCATTGTCGGTGAACCACACCTGGCACAGGAGAGGTCCCTGCCCGTCTCCGATTTTCACCTCACCCACCTGCTTGAAGGCGATGTCCAACCCGCCAAGGGCCAGGCAGCCCACCCAGATGAAAGCGCAGGCCACCTGGGCCTGGCAGCTGTTGCGCTTCCAGCCGGAGCTGACGGCGTGGACGATGGCCAGGTAGCGGTCGAAACTGATGCAGGCCAGGAAAAGGATGCCGCTGTAGCGGTTGAGAGAGAACAGAGCGCCGGAGATCTTGCAGACCGCCTCGCCGAACACCCACTGGTGGGCCCACTGGGTGGCAAAGAGCGGCAGCGTTAACGCCAGGAGCAAGTCGGAGATGGCCAGGTGGAGGAGGAAGGTGTCGGTCAGGGAGAAGGAGCAGGCGCAGCCGCTGTAGGATTTGCGGTAGCGTCGGATCACGCAGAGTACCAGCACGTTGCCCACCACAGCCAGGAAGAAGACCAGACTGTAGGCCACGGGAAGGTACCTCTGAGCAAAAGTGTAGATGTCTTCGTGGGGACAGGGGGCCGCGTACGTCTTGCTGCTTTCCGGTGGCAACGTGTAGTTTTCGTAGTCAAATATCTGCAGATGGGGATGACGCATGAGACCGTCACTTTGCTTTAATCAACATAATTCATACACGGTTTTCCCTCTCGAGCCATGATGCAAATAGCGATTGAAGCGTCTTTGTCCCTAGGAATATATCGAAGTGAGTTAAGGAGCTGCGTGTAGTGCTTTGCTTTGAAAAGGGCTCTTTATTGGTATCCTAATGTTTTGCACCGTTCGACTAGTTAGGGCAGTTTTTGTGTGTGTGTGTGTGTGTGTGTGTGTGTGTGTTCCGGGAAGAGAACACGAACTGCCCGGAAAAAGTACAACTAGACCTGGTCTGGTCCAATAATTAACCTTATGGTGGGTACTTTAACATAGATGGACAAAAATGGACACCTGCTGTGCTCATACTTTTATCATTTCCCCCAGGAAATGGTTGCAGACTCCAATGAAGATTTATAAGATGACATAACTGTACATTATTTTAATCTTTCCCCCGTAGGGTTACATTTATTTTTACCTAAACGAATGAGTAACATAATTTTTTCACCTTTTAGTTTTCTCTTGATGTAATGCTGATAAAAAGAAAAGTTTTTTTTAATTTTTCATTTGGAATTCCACAACAAAATCAAAATCATTATTTTTAAAAACATTACACAGAAATAATAATACAAAATATTCCACCTAAAAATATAGCAGCCATCATTTTACATTATTTTAAAAGGCTTGGGGGGAAGACAAACATATATTGCTTCCATTTTTTTTTCAATTAAAAGAACTCATTTCTATGCTCTATAAACAAATTGAATTGTGATATCAAACAGGAATGTTCTGATGCAGTTTGATTTTTGTTATATTTAAAAATATTCTTCAAAAATTTGACCCTTAGATGGTAGAAAAATAAAGCTACTGACCCAGTAGTCCTCTGTGGTTGCCATGTAGTCATCCATGCTTGCTGCAAATGTGGACACGGCCTGCAAAGAGTGTGAAGCAAAGCTTTTTTTTTTTTTTTTCTTCCCACAACCACAGTGGATGTTACGAGAAAAAGAAGAAGTCGCGATTTTGGGAACTGAATCTTCACTCGGTTTAGGGTAGATGTAAACAACTTATTGTAGGAATGGATGAGTGTCTTGTTTTGGCCTTGGAGGAAATTGTGACACGCTTTGGACAAAAAGGTGCTACAGACAGTTTTAAAAAATCTTTCAGGGTAGACAGTGCATGACTGATGTGGATGTTGTGGAAAAAGGGCTGCACCTGCATCATTTTCTATTTTTTATAGGAATCTTCAGTAAGTACTGTACCATCATACAGCCTAAGAAATACTGCAAATCCGATATGAGAGAAATAATGCCCAACAGGAAGACGAGACTGACTCACCCTCTCAGAGCTGTGAGGACGACAGGATACAAGCACGAGGAATGCAGAATAAATCGAAATTAAGTAGAAAACAAAGCAAAAGGAACAGTCAACATCTATTTGTTGGCAATCTGGTTAAACTATAATATATTTACGTATTTCGACAGTGACTGTTTAGTGTTGTTTCCTCTATCTAGTGTTAAAAAAAAAAAAAAGTTTTACTCTCTCATTTTGTAATTCATTGCTTTGACTGAACATTTTAATCATTTTTCATTTCCATATATATTTAATACACAATGATATGGTAAAACACCCATTTCTATTTACAATTTTTTTTCAACCCGGTGTCCCAGTGATCGTAGGAGCTAAGTTATTTGGGGCTTCACACCCATGCCATGGTCACCATGGCAAACAGATCCGGGGTGAGGGACTAGAAAGTACGACTCTATAAGCCCCTATGACGAATAAAATGATTGGATGTACGTTTGCCTTGTCTGGGCTGGGCCACCCACCCGCGCCAGACCTGGAGTTGGGTCTTCAAGGCAAGCGCTTGGTCGGCCGGGCCTGCACCCATGGGACACAGCCCGAAAGGGTGATATCTGTTCCTGTTCCCGTGACCTCACCCCCCGCAGGAGGGGCTGTGTGAGCTGCGTGGTGGCCGAAGGTGGGGACCTTGCGATTTGACACTGGCTACAGAAACTGGATCTAGTTATATTGTCTGACTAAGTGTGTTTATAAGTCTCGTGTCATCCACCACAAACATTCTAAAATACATATCGAAATGAAAAATACATAAGATTATTCACTTCAATCTCTACACGAAAAAATAAATATGAGCGTAGAGCCTATCTTCCATGCGCAAAGTTGCAGAAGTCTCATTCATTCTCATTTACTGTCCGTGACGTCACCACTGACATTGGCCATTGAAAACACACTGTGGCCCCTACTGTAGGAGACGAACACGTCCCTTCTGACACGAAAGCTCTTTTCGAAGAAAACATCTCACAACCGAGTGAAGTGTCCAGGGCAACATTACCCAATGGATAGGTTTCAGATTACCCATCATGCCTTGCGACAGATGCCATACTGTGTGTTTTAGAGTTCAGACCATAGGTGAATGGTAAAGCGTGAAGTTTTTTCCATTGTTAATTTTTCCGTTTGGTGTAAAAGTTATGACATCGCTTAAAGGAAACGCAGTGGAAAAAAACACGTTTGGTGGTTTAAGCAGACCCAGATACTTGGAGAAATTGAAGGACATTGGTGGGAAAGATCCATATGAATTTCAAGCAAGCGAGTGGCGTGACGATGTGGAAGGCTACCCTGACGTTATATGCGGTCAGGTAAGGAGGCCGTTCTTCAGCGCCTCCTGCACGGAAGCCTTCCGATGCGCACATCAACATATTGAGCACCTCTGACCTACGGATTATGCCCCCCCTCCAAGTATTTTTTTTTTTTTTTTTTTAGTAGCTGTATAAACACCTACCTGTCATTTGGAACCCACGAAGCTCTCGTCCATTGCACCTGTGCAATCCATTTTACACGACAAACTGGGTGTCTTGCAAAGTTATGAAGGGTAAATCCATTCTCCCGAGTGTTCATGCAATGTCCAGCAATGGAACGAGCCGGCATTTTGGATAACACGAAGGAACAACGAGCTACCTTCCCGCAGGTAAAACTAATAGAAACAAACGAGTCCATGTACGTCACTTCCTGCTTCTCCTCGAAAACAAATGCCTCGAGAGGATTTTCATGGCGGGAGTTACAAAAAGCTGTATATGTCAAAATCATGTTTTGTGGTGAAAAAACGCATGGGTCCATGTTGGCTGCCGTTTTTTCATTAATAACATACTAAAAGTCATGCATTTCATGACAGTGACACTAGAAAGTCAAATGTCGTCAAACGGATTATTTTTGGTATATTATTAATGAAAACCCCACAGCCAATATGGTCCCCTGTGTTTTTTCACCACAAAACATGATTTTGACGTATACAGCTTTTTGTAACTCCCGCCATAAAAATCCTCTCGAGGGATTTGTTTTTGAGAAGAAGCAGGAAGTGACGTAAAGGACAGCGGCACCCCCTCGTGGACTTGTTTGTTTCCATTAGTTTTACCTCCGGGAAGGTAGCTCGTTGTTCCTTCATGTTAGCCAATATGCCGGCTCATTGAATTGCTGAACATTGCTTGAACACTCGGGAGAACCGAATTACCCTTCATAAGTTTGAAAGAGACCCTGTTCGTTGTGAAAAATGGATTGCATGGGTGCAGAAGACGAGAGCTTCGTGGGTTCCAAATAACAGGTACGTGTGTATACAGTTACTAAAAAAAAAAAAAACAATAGTTTGGGGCGGACCACGTAATCGGTCTCTCTCATAACGTAACAAAAGAGCCGTGTATGAAATGTGTCGATGTGCGGGTCGCCCAGCCAACAATGTCTCACTCAGCCTCGTCTCGATAGTGTTCATCGCGTACTGCGGCGACTTTGAACATACCCCTAAAAGCAGCATAGCTCGCCTCCACCCCCTCCTTATATGCCACCACTGGCGCAGAAACTCAGCCACACCCGGTGAGGCGCCGCGTTCGGTGGTCACAGCTTCTGCGAAGGCTGCGCATCGGGCCGTGCAATGGGGGCGGCTCTGAAGAACCCAGCCGAGAATGCGTTACTCAGTCGCGTGCGCGCATAAAGTGACCCGGCTCGACTGTGAGCACCCCCCTAAAGCAGCACCGCTCGGCTCTGTCATAAGCCACACCGGCCGGCTGCGATGAGCCGCGATGGCTCATCTCCGCCGCGGAAGTGGATCGGACAGGACGCCGTGATCGGATATCATCTGAATATGGCTCGAAACAATTGTGTAATATTCTCCCGGTAACTTCACTCAGTTGTGTGGTGTTGTCCTTTTCGAAAAGCGCTTCGGTGTCAGAAGGGGCGTCGTAAAAATCCGAATATCTCTGTTGTTCGGCTTCCATAGTAGCAGGCACTGTGCGTTTTCAACGGCAGAAGTGATGATGACATCAGGACAGAGGACCCAACTAATATGGCGACCACTTGGATGTCGAGGGACACTCAATTGAGCAACTTTGTGCATGGATGACGTGCTCTCCGCTCCCTTTTTTTTTTCCCGTATATAGACATTGAAGTGAATACTGTTATATGTATTTTTCATTACAATATCTATTTTACAATGTTTATAGGGATGACAGTCCCACTTTAAATATCTATTGCTTATAACTACCATGACAATGATGTTAGTTTCGTTACCGTATTTATGGTAATTTTGCATTTTGTGTTAGCATTAATTTCGTAGACATGCATTAGGTATGTTGTCTGATTGAATACGTAACGTAATTTTTCATTTTTAAATCTATAAATTCCACCTGGAAATGGCACTTGTCCCAATTTTGGGGAAGAATTGTTCACTATCTGCTTCTTGGTGCAAAGTCCATTTAGCCGACGTACTGTCACAGTCATTTTTGTTTGCAACTCAAGCGATGGCTCAGACTCTGAAAATCTTTATGTCACTCTATTAGTGTATTTGTACTTATTTATCACAATATAAATTAGTACATCTATATCCATACCTGTGTGTATACATATACAATGTACTGTATTGAAAGACAGGCACTGACATGAAATCACACTAATCTTTTCCTGTTTTAGGTCGATTAGGAACACCAAAATTATTTGGATTTCCTAAATACCAGAGTATCCTTCCATCCATCCATCGCCAACTGTGCTTATCCTAGTTGGGGGTCGCAGGATGCTGGAGCCTATGACAGCTGACTTCGGGCGAAAGGCCGACAACACCCTGAACTGGTTGGGCACTAAATGCCAGAATAGTGACAGAATTTTTGGAAGCCATTTTTCAAGTTTACATAATTAGTATTTGGCAACATGGCTTTTTAAACTGTCTGGCTCGGGTCAAATATTTTTAAACTTCTTCCACAAGCTTTTCACAATACTTGCCAAGAATTTTGGCCAATTTCTCCAAACAGAAGTCAGTTTGTAGGCCCCCTTGCTCACAGATGCCGTTTCTGGACTGCTCATACGTTTTCAGTAGATCTCGGCTTTCTTATGACCACTTCAAAACATTGACTTTGTTCTCCTCAAACCACTTTGTAACCAGTTTGGCTGTATGCTTTAAGTCATCGGCCATATGAAGCCCCATTTGCCCCCAAGCTTTAACTTCCTGGTTACGTCTTGAACTGTTGCTTCAGTATTTCACCACGATATCCTTTCATCGTGATGCTATCTATTTTGTCAAGTGCTCCACCTTCCTGTAGCAAAATAACCACACAACATGGTGTTGTCAACCATGCATTTCCAGGCTTGCAAGTTTCTCTTTTTTGCCATCCAAACGCAAACAATACGAATGATGGCCAAATAGTTCCATTTTAGTTTTGTCACACCACCGGACATAACCCTAAACCCAAAAATTAAAGTCTTTGTGCCTCAAACTATAGTCTGGTTTTTTCTTTTTTTTTTTGGGAGGGGGCAGGGGGGTCTAACAGTGTCATTCTGGCAGCGTGGCCTTCCAATCTATATGGGTACAGCACTTGTTTCAGTTTTACCGTGGATAATGACACGCTCTTACCAGCTTTTTGCCAGCATCGTCACAAAGTCTTCTGCTTTTTTTCTTGGATTGTCTGGACTGTCCCAGTTGTGACTGCACAAACAAGTTTCCCCATAGCTGTAGACGAGTCCTATCGTAATCAGCTGGCATGTTTTGATACAGATAATCAGTGGAATTTTGCTCATCCAGATGGTATGCTATGGAGAAAAAAAAAAATGAAGTGCTACAAAAACAAAACGACTGCAATTTTGAAATCAACATGTCCATTTTAGTTTTCATCAGAATAGAAATCTAACAGAATTTGTTTTCCAAATTGTTCCCCAGTGTTATATTACTGCTTTTTCTGAGTTGCTATACATTTTCAGAGTGCTGATGAGAAATGAAATTTCTCAGACTTTCACATAACATGGCTGAACTTAAAAAAAAAAAAAAAAAAAAATATATATATATATATAATTTTCTCCCATATACATGAATCTTAACTGCCAAGACTGTGAGGAACTGAATCGTCATGTGGTTAATTTTGTCCCGAATGAGGGTCTTCTGGTGAACTTTGTGCTTGCACAATAGTGCAGATGTTCCTTTTACTTCTGCTGCGGTCAAAATTGTTTGGAACGAGTGCAGTGATATTAAAACATGTATTCTGAGGGAGTACTTGAAGCTGAGGCTTATGTTAAAAAACATATATGATGGATAATTTAAACGTGTCTCTTGTTTGTGCTTTGTATATGAATATTTCCTACCCTAGCTATCTTTGGGAAGGAGGCGCGCTAGAAAGGGGTAGTGCGTTTACAGCCAGTCGCGGGGCACATAGAGAAACAAGTCGTACTCACAATAACACCTTTGGGGCCATTTAGAGTCTCCAGTGAATGCATGTTTATGGGATGTGGGAGGAAACCAGAGTGCCAGGAGAAAACCCACACAGACACGCGGAGAACATGCTAACTCCACACAGGCGGGTCATCACAACGTTAAAATGATAGACATAAATATTAAAAGATGCAATGTTATTTGTCTTTCATTCCATTTAATGGCTCACTGCCTTTTGCATTGCACATTGACACAAAGAAGCTTTCTCACTTGAAATCTTACCAACTGATGATTTTGAGATTTTATTTGAAGAAAATTACTGAAAATTGGAACTTGTAATGCTCTGCTCTCATCGCTGGAATCTAGAATATCCTGAAGATGGTAGAATATACTGTCAAAATATGTAACGATTTTTACTTCCCATTCCCTCCCAACAGGGCTCGGTGTGTACAGACTGCTTGGTCATGGCCTGCCTGCCTCAGTGTGGATTGTGTCAAATGGCACGAGAGCAAAAGATGAGAGGATAACAGTGGAAAAAATTGAGTTGCAGTCGATTTGAAGACACCAAACTCCTTTGTGGACATCATTTTGGACTGCAATTCATTTTACATAACATTTAACAATGATGTGGGATTAGAAGTAAACTTGTTGAATTATTGAAAAAAAAAATCTCCCTTTTCTGTCATGAAATTGGTGTTTCCCAACCCTTGTACAATTAAAAAGATTTCACGGCATATCACAAAGTGAAAATGCTACAGAAAGTGTATAAATAATGAAGATCGCAGAAATGTACCGAGTGTTAAATCTGGGCTCGCTACGTCTCCACCCTGAACATGCATCTTCTGTTGTAGTCCACTGGTGGGGGGGCTTTAGAGTGCCTCGTTGTTGCAGTGTGGAAAAGCCCCGCAACAACCTGGTGTATGGTTGTAGCGCATTGAGAAGAGTGCATCTGGAAGCAGAGACAATGGTTAGACTTTTCACAATTTTAAAGCCGCATTTTATATATTTGCCCCCCCCCCCACCCCTTCTAAATGATTACATAATTTTCTTCTCGGTGGAGTGTCAAGTTACCTGATAATCTTTCGCACTTTAGTGTCTGATAATCACTGCCCTGCGTCGCTGGGTAGCTTGGTATGGGGTGTCTCCCGTCCATCGGGCTGCTCGTGGGTGGACCCGACCCCACCTCTTGATTGATTGGGAGGGGTCCACATTGCAGGCGCAGCTATTCCAGGACACTTCTGTCAATCATTGTGCATGCAAAACATTATCCATTCGCTGGCATATGTTCCGGGCACCCCTGTGACATTTGAGTTACATGTGGGGCCACTCATTTCTTGTGACTAATAACTCGTGAATATGCGAGTTGCTTCGGTATCCCCTCACTCACACTGGCCCTTTTAACGGTTAGAATTTACATAGCCAATCCCGCCATGGTTCAGTTGTAGAGCTGGGTTCACAACTCTTGTCCTGTATGCTTCTCCTGTCCTATCTTGACCTGTCCTTAACTCGCAGGGGGTAGCACTACTGCCCCATACATCACTCACGTGTCATTGTTCTAGAATACAGTATACACTATAATGTGTTCCTTCCTTTGCTCATCTTGTTTACAGTGAGTGATTTGTCTTTAGTCTTCTTTTCTCACTCCACTCTAGAAACTTTGTTCTGCTTGGCCGGCCGACTCTGATTCTCATTAAATATCTATTGTCATACTAAGAAACCACAGCGGCAGCTTGAAAATGCCACTGTGACAGTAAAAGTATTAGTAATATGTTCTGTAGACTATGGCACGATTCTCACTTTAAACTGCTCCCTTTGCACAATTGTCATTGCACTGGTCTATAACAGGAACTGCGAACGGGTGAGCGCACTCTATATAAGCTTAAAGGGCGACTGTCATGAAATGGATGATTTTTAGTATGTTATTAATGAAAAAACGTCAGCCAATATGGGCCCATGCGTTTTTTTCCCACCACAAAACATGATTTTGAAGTAAACAGCTTTTTGTAACTCCCGCCATGAAAATCCTCTCAGGGATTTGTTTTCGAGAAGAAGCAGGAAGTGACGTAAAGGACAGCGGCGCACTCAAGTGGACTTGTTTGTTTCCATTAGTTTTACCTCTCGGAAGGTAGCTTGTTGTTCCTTCGTGTTAGCCAAAATACCGGCTCATTGCATTGCTGGACATTGCTTAAACACTCGGGAGAATGGATTTAGCATTCATAAGTTTGCAAGAGACCCGGTTTGTTGTGAAAAATGGATTGCACGGTGCAGAGGATGAGCGCTTCGTGGGTTCCAAATAACAGGTACGTGTGTATACAGCTACTAAAAAAAAACCAATAGTTTTGGGCGGACCACGTAATCGGTCTCTCATAACGTAACCAAAGATCCGGGTACGAAATATGTCGATGTGCGCGTCGGACGGCGTCGGGCTGTTGCGCGGACAGCGGCGTATCTGAAGAACTGAGCCAAGAATGCCTTACTCAGTCGCGTGCGTGTAATAATGCGCCCCGGCTCGACGGTGTTCATCAAGTACTGCGGCAGCTTTGAACATCCCCCAAAAAGCAGCACAGCTCGGCTCCATTATATGCCACCACGGCGCTGAAAATCATCTGAATATGGCTCGAAACCATAGTGTAATATTGCCCCGAGAGCTCGAAACCATAGTGTAATATTGCCTCGTAACTTCACGCAGTTGTGTGGTGTTCTCCTTTTCGAAAGAGGTTCCGTGTCAGAAGGGGCGCGTTTGTCTCCCATAGTTAGGGTGCACCGCGTGTTTTCATTGGCGAATATCCAAGTGACCTCACAGACGGAGGATGCAGCCAATACGGCGAGCACTTGGATATCGTAGAATGGCACTTCTGCAACTTTGCGCATGGATGATGCGCTCTCCGCTCAAATTTATTTTTTTAAATAGACATTGAAGTGAATAATGTTATATGTATTTTTCAATACAATATCTATTTTAGAATGTTTATAGGGATGAAACTTGGGCTTTAACATAATATGGGGCGTTAACGCACTCTTAATTGTTCTACAGTATGTCATGATCCTGCCGCTCCAGCCCGGGCTGTGCGGGTGCCAGTGCGGTTGCGCTGATTGGTAGGCGCACACCTGCGCCTCATGCAGCCTAATTATGCTGTGTATTTATATGACCCCGATGACGACTGGCCGGCGCCATTTCGTTGAGCTTTATGTCCCGTTCCAGCACTCTCGTATGCCTGATCGACAACCCATGTTTACCGACCTTCGCCTGTTCTCCGACCAACCTTGTAAGCCTGACTCCTTTGATACTTCTGCCTGCTTTGATCGTTCGCCTGTGTACCGACTCCTGCCTGCCCGCTCACCTGCTCTCTTCGCCCGATGTCCCAACTACCGCTGCTGCACCCGACTGCCCGCTCGATTCCCGACCTCGGCATATAATAAACGTTTCTCCCTAAACTACCTTGCATCGTCCGAGTCCTGCATTTGGGTCCTACTCTTGTTCCGATGGGACGTGACAGAACTAACTGGCCACAACAGGACCCAGCAGGAAAGACCCGGCGTCGCCGGGACCGACGGAAGGTAGACCGTCTGCTGGAGGACCAAGCCTGTCCGATCCGATTCCGTGTCTTACGCTCCGCCAGCGAGGTATGAATACGTCCCGAACACGACCCGTCCGGCTCCTCATATTCTTCTGGACTCTGACTTTTCGGAATATGGCCAGAGGAGACGCCAAGGCTGGGCGCTCCCTTGTGCCTCCCGCTGCGCGGCAACTAAGACACCGTCCTCCCACTCCTCGCCGGCAATGGCGAAACCCGCAGACCCACAGCTGGTGGCGAAGCTTCCAGCCCAGAGGAGGAGCTGCCAAATCACGAGGCGTTCCGCCGTGAAATGCGGGCGGAGATAGAGCGGCAGAGCGCCGAATTCGCGGCTCTCACGGCCCAGGTCCAGCAAGGATTGGCGAACCAGCCGAGCTACGCTGATGTCGCGACGCCGACGGACTCGCTGCTGACGCGGGTTCACGTGGCAGTTGGAACTGACTTGCCACCTCGCCAAGCGCACGTAGCTGTGGAAACTGACCCGCCTCCTCGCCAGTCCCACGTCGATGTTTTGGCTGTTCCGAGCAGAGCTCACGCGGCAGTTGGAACTTACCCGCTCTCGAGACACGCCCACGTGTCAGTTTCGACTGACTCTCTGCCGACGCTCGTTCACGTTGCCAAGGAAACGGATTCGCCACTGCGCCATTCCCACGTTGCTGTTTCAACGAATGCACTGCAACCTCACGTGGCAGTGGGGACCGACCCGATGCCGCCTCACGTTGCTGTCCAGGAGGTGGCGACGTCTCCACAGCCGCTTCTTGTTCGTGCCCTGGAGTGCCAGTGGCGACCGGTCCGCGGTCGCTCCCCGTTCTTGATCTGTCGGCGACCGGTCTGCGGTCGCTCCCCATTCTTGCTCTGTCGGCGACCGGTCCGCGGTCGTCCCCTGTTCCTGCTCCGTCGGCGACGGGCACGTCCATATGTTCCCATCCAGGAGGTGGCGATGGTGCCACCACCTTCTCACGTTCCTGTCCAGGAGGGGGTGGCACTGGCGCCGCCTTCTCACGTTGCTGTCCAGGAGGTGGCGATAGCGATGGTGTCGACGCCTTCTCACGTTGCTGTCCAGGAGGTGGCGATGGCGATGGTGTCGCCGCCTTCTCACGTTGCTGTCCAGGAGGTGGCGATGGCGTCACCGCCTTCTCACGTTGCTGTCCAGGAGGTGGTGATGGCGATGTTGTCGCCGCCTTCTCACGTTGCTGTCCAGGAGGTTGTGATGGCGATGGCACCGCGGCCTCCTCACGTTCCCGTCCAGGAGGAGGTGGAGTTGGTGATGCTGCCTCCGCCTTCTCACGTTCCTGTCCAGGAGGTGGCGACTGTTCCCCAGCCGCCTCACGTTCCTGTCCAGGAGTACCAGCGGCGACCGGTCCGCGGCCGTCCCACGCCCTTGTCTCGACGGCGACAAGAGCTGGGGAGTTCTGATGAGCCACCCCGGAGCTGGAGAGACTTTGGGATGCCTGAGATGGTAATGGTGGCGGTCATGGCTCTGGTCCTTCTTTCCATCATCCCATTCGCTTCTGATGGCTCCCAGCCGCTTCATGACCTGGCCTCGTTGGTGACCAATCCACGGCTGCCTCCTGACCAAGCCTCGGTGGCGACCAGTCCCTGGTCGTCTCGCAACCACGGCGTGGGAGGTTCTCGTCCGGAGCAGTTGCCTGCCTCGGCCTGGTTCCTGCTTCGTCGTTTGGTTCCTCACAGAGGTCGTCCTCCCGAATCGCCCCGTGGGGACCCTGGTGCTTGGCGTCCGGGTCGTCCTCCTGACCTGTCCACCCGGACGCCTTGCATTTGGTGGCCTGGATGGCCACCAGACTGGGGTTCGGGGGGGGCGTGCCCTCTTCCGGATCCCCCTTCCGCCCCCCCCTGCCTGTGTTAATTATTGTCCGTTTCATTCGTTTAGGTACGTCTGGGAGCCGTGCCCTTGAGGGGGGGTACTGTCATGATCCTGCCGCTCCAGCCCGGGCTGTGCGGGTGCCAGTGCGGTTGCGCTGATTGGTAGGCGCACACCTGCACCTCATGCAGCCTGATTATGCTGTGTATTTATATGACCCCGATGACGACTGGCCGGCGCAATTTCGTTGAGCTTCGTGTCCTGTTCCAGCACTCTCGTATCCCTGATCGACAACTCGTGTGTACTTGTTCTCCGACCAACCTTGTAAGCCTGACTCCTTTGATACTTCTGCCTGCTTTGATCGTTCTCCTGTGTACCGACTCCTGCCTGCCCGCTCACCTGCTCTCTTCGCCCGACGTCCCAACTACCGCTGCTGCACCCGACTGCCCGCTCGATCCTCGGCATATAATAAACGTTTCTCCCTGAACTACCTTGCATCGTCCGACTCCTGCATTTGGGTCCTACTCTCGTTCCCATGGGACGTGACACAGTAAAGAAAATAAGTGTTTGAATACCCTGCTATATTGCAAGCTCTCCCACTTAGAACTAGTGAAATGTTCATTGTAGGTGCATGTCCACTGTGAGAGAGATAATCTCAAAAGAAAAATTCAGAAATCACAATGTATGATTTTTTTTTAACGATTTATTTGTGTGATACAGCTGCAAATAAGTATTTGAACACCTGTCTATCAGCTAGAATTCTGACCATCGACGACCTGTTAGTCCGCCTTTAAAAGTCCACCTTTACTCCATGTATTATCCTGTATCAGATGCACCTGTGTGAGGGTGTAACATGGCCAAGATCAAAGAGCTGTCCAAAGACAGCAGAGACAAAATTGCACAACTCCACATGGCTGGAAAGGGCTACGGAGCAAGCAAGCAGCTTGGTGAAAAAAAGTCCACTGTTGGAGCATTAGAAAATGGAAGAAGCTAAACATGATGGTCAATCTCAATTGGAGTGGAGCCCCATGTAAGATATCACCTCGTGGGGTCTCAATGATCCTTACAAAGGTGAGGAATGAGCCCAGGACTACACGACAGGACTTGGTCAATGACCTGAAAAGAGCTGGGACCACCGTTTCCAAGGTGGTAATACATTAAGACGTCATGGTTTGAAATCATGCATGGCACAGGTTTCCCTGCTTAAACCAGCACAAGTCAAAGGCCCGTCTTAAGTTTGCCAATGACCATTTGGATGACACAGAGGAGTCATGGGAGAAAGTTTTGTGGTCAGATGAGACCAAAACGGAACTTTTTGGTCCTAATTCCTCTAACCGTGTTTGGAAGAAGATGAATGATGAGTTCCATCCCAAGATCACCATCCCTACTGTGAAGCATGGGCGTGGTAGCATCATGCTTTGGGGGTGTTTTCTGCACATGGGACAGGTCGACTGCACTGTATTAAGGAGAGGATGACCACAGCCATGTATTTTGAGATTTGGGTGAACAACCTCTTTGCTTCAGTCAGAGCATTGAAGATGGGTTATGGCTGGGTCTTTCAACATGACAATAACCCGAAGCACACAGCCAGGAAAACCAAGGAGTGGCTCCGTAAGAAGCATATCAAGAATCTTGCGTGGCCTTGCCAGTCTCTAGACCTAAACCCAATACAAATCCAATAAAAAACCCGGTGAACAACAACAATGAAACGTTTGACCTCTGTAATTGCAAACAAAGGCTACTGTACCAAATATTAACATTGGTTTTCTCGGGTGTTCAAATACTATAATATGCAGCTGTATCACGCAACCAAATCATTAAAAAAAAAAAAAAAAAAAAAAAAAAAAAATCATACACTGCGATTTCTGGACTTTTCTTTCTAGATTATCTCTCTCACAGTGGACATGCACCTACAATGAAAATTTGAGATCCCTCCATGATTTCTAAGTGGGAGAACTTGCAATATAGCAGTGTGTTCAAATACTTATTTTCTTCACTGTAATATGGGGCATTGACGCAGTCTTAATTGTTGTAAATGAAAGAAGACTGCATCTTGCACATCTGTAACTGAATGTCTCTTGGTCTTTGTTCTTGTTAGTTTGTTTGTTCTTTGTTCTGAACGTCGTACCAGTGCGGCATCGACTATCAGAGACAAATTCCTTGTATGTTGTTACACACTTGGCCAATAAAGTTGATTCAGATTCGGCATAAAAGGAATACAGATGCTCTATTCTGTTTGACCTAGCAGGCGAACAGGATGGAGGGGGCGGGGGGGGATAACTGATAAATGTAAAAATATGTCATGTAAAAATATAACACATTTTGTCACAAGTCAAGTGACAGGCAAATGCTCGCTAGAAAGCTCGAGGCTAGCACGAGAAGCTAATATTGAAGTTATTTCGCCATGTATTTCAAATAAAAATCCCTTACAAAAAAATATGGTTGATTTTTTTCTTATTAGTCCAACATGTTTGATGAAATTGGATTCTGACTCATTATTTATTTTGCCAGTCACATTCAATATATATTCAAATATCGTCAACAGTGTGTGTGTGTGTGTGCGTAGTTTACGCCAAGGATTTGTTTCATCTTTTTTTGACATAAAAAAACTGCAAAGGGGAATCATAAAAAACAGGGCTGTCTTCCTCTTTCAGACAAATGAGAACGAGAAGGACACGGGCACACTTCCTTTGATTGGGTAAGATCTCTCAATGCCTTAAATATTTTCTCAATCATCTTATTCTTTTTCACATACTCATTTGCTTTTTTTATGAGAAGACTATGCAAAGGGTGTGTTCTCACAGGGAAGTTTATGTGGTTAAAGTGTCATTATGTTGCAATTAGTTCTTTTGAAGCTCAACAATCGAAAGTGTAATTTTTTTGAGGGGGAAATAATTTTTTAAAAAAGAAAACTCTGTACAACTGTTGTGATAAGCCATACTCATGTTATTTAAAACGTGCACTTGAGACAAAAAAAAAAATGCATTTTTTTTCATGTCAACTTTCAAGCTCAGACAGCGATATTTCCTTTTGATGTTTAGTTACATAACTTAAAAAGCACAGCGTATTATCACTTTATAGCATTATAAACATTCCCTAAATAACAGTAATGGGTACAGTAAGACTCGTGGTTCACATACTGACCCCATCCCCATTCTTTAATCTGGTTAACTTAATATTTACATTATTACTCCGACAGGGTTTATTGAGGGTTTAGGGGTTCCCCTTCATAAAATCACTTGATTAAAATGTACTTGAACATTTATTATTCAGGAATTTCATTAAATAATTGGAAAATTACATTCATTGAAAGTAATAATTCGTGATTGCAGTTTAATTAAGCATCATACTAATTACAAACAAGACTACAAAATGACAACTATTTTAACATTAAAGCAATGTTCAATATTCCTTTTTAACAAGGTGCATCTGATTAAGGATAATACATGGAGTGGAGGTGGACTTTTAAAGGCGGACTAACAGGTCTTTGAGGGTCAGAATTCTAGCTGATAGCAGTTTAATTAAGCATCATACTAATTACAAATAAGACTACAAAATGACAATTTTTTTCAACATTAAAACAATGTTCAATATTCCTTTTTAACAATCGTAGATAGTATGATCATAAAATATTTGCCGACCCATGATATAAAGTGCTCTGCAGCTCCCAAGAAGAGCCGATATAAAATTAAATCATAAATATAAATAAATAATTTCTTTTTCGTTCTAAGTTGAACGGGTGCACAACTGTTTAATGATCAACCACACAGGGTAGTGAAACGAGAAATGAACATTTTATATGGGGAAGTGGAAGCCTAAGAATCACATTTGCTCAGCCATTTGTGTGAGGATGAACAATTAGGATTCCACGTGAGCTTTGATGTCGGATTTTGTGCATCAAGAATTCATTACTGCTACAGTGAAGAAAATAAGTATTTGAACACCCTGCCATATTGCAAGTTCTCTCACTTAAGAGATCATGGAGAGGTCTGAATTTTTCATCGTAGCCGCATGTCTACTGTGAGAGAGATGGTTACAAGTTTGAGTCTTATTGATTGTATGGGGTGGACAGGTGTCTTTATGCAGCTAACGACCTCACATAGGTGCATCTGATTAAGGATAATACATGGAGTGGAGGTGGACTTTTAAAGGTGGACTAACAGGTCTTTGAGGGTCAGAATTCTAGATGATGGGTGTTCAAATACTTATTTGCAGCGGTATCACAGAAATAAATCGTTAAAATAATCATACATTGTGATTTCTGGATTTTTGCTTTTAGATTATCTCTCTCACAGTGGACATGCACCTACGTTGAAAATTTCAGACCCCTCCATGATATCTGAGTGGGGGAACATGCCATATAGCAGGGTGTTAAAATACTCATTTTCTTCAATGTATGATCGAATAGAGCTCGTAACAATTTACTGGGTACATGACACGTTCAAATGAAGAGTTGCCGTTAATTCATCCCGCCCTCCCAAAAACCGCGAGGATTTGTTGAGTTTTTAAAGAAAATTAGCACTTTAAAACATGAAAAATATATTTTATCATTCATGTGCGTACAGGATTCATATGTTGGATGTGACCCGAGTCCAGGAGTTGACAACCCCAAATGTTGAAAAGAGCCATATTGGACCAAAAAAAAAAAAAAAAACCCCAAAAAATGTGTCCGGAGCCGCCAAAAAATTAAAAGGCTTATAATGAAGTCAACACATGCTGTATGTATCTAGATTAGCCTACTATCAAAATGACTAAATTGGCTACAAATACATAATGGGCATTCAGGATTAAATGTTTATTTTCCCCGCAGTACATTCTGTAGAGAATGACGCACCACGTGACTGCTCTGTTGTATGATGCCGGGTCAAGTTTAATTTCATTACAATATTAATGTATTATGTTTAATTGCTTTGGTGACATTAAAGAAACGTAATAAAGAAATCAGATTTTTGATGTCATTTTTAATTTGAGGATTTGAAGAAAGAGCAACAAAATGGAACGTGCATAACATGCCCCGTATCTGGGCACTAAACAGAGTGCAATAAAACCAAACAGCAGCCGTTCATTCAGCTTGTTTAGGTGGCTTATCAAATCCACCAAAAAGTGCAGTTTTTCAAGCCACTCTGTATCTCAGTTGCGGGTAGTTCAAGTCTTAGCTTTTCAGGAATGTTTTCACGTGTTCTAAATAGGCAACAAACTGACGCAAAACCTCAAATCGGAATATTAGCTTTCAACTTCATCAAGCAATGTACGAAACTGACGATGGTTTGACAGCTTCTCGCTACAAAGCAAACATTCAGACAATCCTTCTTCATGGGCAATGAGTGCAAATAATTTGCTCCAAGAAACATTGAATCCTCTGTTCTGTTAATTTATTTTACTCTTGTTTTTCCCCTTGGAATCCATTGGCCCATCACACAGCTGCCATTTTGTTAACAACAATCACCTGCCTAGCATCCCGTCATGCTAAGAGAAACGTGTGTCGCATGCTAGGATTCAAATCTTCGTTGACAGAAATGTTGAAATTTAATATTTATTCGACACATTCTTACAGCATTGGAAAATGTTAGAATGTTTGTGTCATATTTGTCCTCCCACAGAAACTATACTTTCCTCCCTCATCTTTTTCCATTTTCAAACATTTTTGAAAAAGCTCCGGGGAGCCACGAGGAGGGTGCTAAAGAGCCGCGGGTTGCCGACCCCTGCCCTAGTCAGTGAGATCAAGTGCAAGAGTTGGGTTGACTGCTTACTTCAATGTGAGCCATTGGGCATAAGCTGTGGCCATAAAAAATAAATATCTTACAGATTTATTTCCTAAAAAAAAAAAAAGAAGCACTAAAAGTACATGCGCATGTTGCTTTGTCAAGCAATAACGAGACCTCTGCCATTTAATAAACACTCAGCAGAGGAAAAACAGAAAAGATGGAAGCCTCCAAATACCCAGGCAAACTTAACACTTTCTTTTTCTGAGGTTTAAGACTTTAAACGTTAAAGGAGAAATCCATTGCTTTGCATGAACAGTGTATCCAATAGGTCATGTAATATGTACTCTATTTTGACAATGTGATGTTCAATCCTCTCTCATTCAATAGTATTTTGAGAAGATTTTTGTCGACAATTACGAATTTTCAGGGGCGCTGCCATTTTCGAAAGTCATATGATGTACATGGGCGTATGTGATGCGTTACGTGCCGTTCCAAACGCTAAAACGCTGTCGATAAAAATCTTCTCAAAACACTATTAAATAAGAGAAGATTTAACATCACATTGTCAAAAAAGGGTACATATTACGTGACCGATTGGATACACTGTTATTGCAAGCACTGGATTTCCCCTTTAACTTCCTTAATACCAGTTAGTGTTTTCTCATTAGCGAAGGCTTTTTGTGAAATATTAGGGGGCTTCAGAAACACACAAAAAACACAAATAGGTGAGTTTTTGATTAGATGAATGAAGATAGCATGAATTCATGACTGTGACTCACAAACTATAAAAAGTTGGAGGTTCACTCTTCCTTAATCAAACTTTTGACAATAACGCAGACCACAGAGAATTAAGAGATATAGTGGATAGTGTGGTTCATGGATAATTCAATTCAGCTATAACATTTCTCAGTTCAGGCACTATGCTTTGGTTCACGACGGCAAATTACTCCTGCCTATTTTACTCCCATTACTGTAGAAGATAAAAATACGAAAAAGTTACACACTGCAAGCATATTGTTTGTGACCTCGCTGTGCAGTTTGGTTTGGTGAAATATATCATCTGTACAACTAAAAAAAAGATAAAGATCAGGCACCGTGGCCAATGGAGTGACTATTTTGACAAATACTTCAAGTTCTAGAAGTGAAGAAATTGTTGTCAGGACAAATAGAGTTCACTGGTGAAAACATTAGCAAGACTACAATTTGAGCAAAGCTATGATATTGCAAAGTGATTTACTATTAAGCTGTAATTTCATAACCTTACTATTTTATATTGTATTGTTTGAACTTCATAAACAAGGTGAGCAAAGCTTCACTGAGGGGCTAAAACTGATTCATTCTGTTTTGATTCATTTAAGCGAGAAACAAATCTTTTCTTTATGAATGTTCGTGAACAGAGGTTCCACTGTATTCCGATATATTCAAAGGTTCCCATATATTAATAAAAAATCTAGTATATGCTGTTTTCTGACAGATGGAAACATCTTAGCAGCAGAATTGCAATGAAAAAACCGTGACTGTATCTTTCATTTGATGTGACGATTGTTCTGTCCTCAACGCAGATACACCCTGATGAAGGTTCCAAATTAGTCTACAAGTCTGCCTCCCGCCAGAAAGTTGAACCATGGCGAGTCTCATCTATCAGCTAATGTGGCTCACACTCACCCTTGTGGTGGTCCAGATGGTCACAGCGTACACGTTTATGAACTGCATCGAGGACAGGAACTCGAATCACAGAAGCTTCAAATGCAACCTGCGAAAGAAGACAAACATAACAGACATCATTGTAGACCTGCCGCCGTCTGTCGTGAATCTCACCATTTTGAGCAATCCCATCCGGCACATTCCTAATGACACCTTTGCCCGCATCCGGAACCTTTCCCATCTTCGGTTGGACGGCAACCATTTGAGCACCATTGACAATTCTGCGTTTCGGTACCTGCATCAACTCAATTCTCTCAACTTATCCTTTAACAACATTTCCCAGCTGAGCCACTCACTATTCTCAAGCCTGCACAAACTCACTGTTCTCTCGCTGAGGGGCAACAAACTCAAGCAGCTACCGGTGGGAATTTTCTCAGCCACCCTCGAGCTCAACACTTTACTACTACAACAGAACCACCTCATAAACTTCTCAGGGATTGTTGAGTCTGTGTCACACTTAAGGAATCTATTGAAATTGGACCTTTGCCACAACAACTTCACTTCTCTGAGTCACAACCAAACACAACTTCCCAGATCCCTCATCAAGTTGTACCTACGTGGAAACAATCTGTCCACTTTAGGATGTGACCACTCCTTCCTCACTGAGGTCAAGAGCTTGGATTTGTCCTACAACTCCAGACTCACCGCTTGGGCTTTTGTTGGCGTGAACCTGACGCAAACCAACGACCTCAAATTGCAGTCAACTGCGGTCAACGTGACAACGTTTTTGAACATCAGCAACATCTTTCCAGGTCACTTGAACTTTGCAGGCATGGGTGTGAGCAATGACAGTCTGTTACTTGATCTGTGCAAAGTGTTGAGGCAAAAGATGAGCAAGCTTAGCATGTTGCGTTTGGGCAGCAATGGTATCAGGGACCTACAAAATGACACACTGTCCCATTGCCCAATCATCACAAAATCTCTAGATCTATCGCAAAATCGTCTAGGGAGCTCACAAGAAAAGAACATCAATTGCCTTGATTTTCTCGGTAAGAATAGATTTTTAAAGACGTTAAATATTGAGCACAACCACCTGCCTATCCTTTCCACTTGCAAGAAAAAGCAGATGGTGCGTTTCCATGAGTTGGAGGATCTCAGCTTCCGGTACAACCGTATTCTGTCGGTTGATGCTTACGCTTTCTATCATACGCCTAATATCAAAACCCTGAAATTAAACATCAACACCATTGCCTCCCTCCACCGTAAAGCTCTCAAGGGCTCAACAAACTTGAGACGCTGCGTCTGGATAACAACCTTCTCACTGACCTGTTCAAAGAAACATTTGAGGATTTGTCTGCGCTACAAATTCTTAACCTGCGCAACAATCGCATTTCAGTCATTTTCAATAGGACCTTCCACCGCCTCAACAATCTGACAACGCTGGACCTCGGGGGGAACAAGATTTCCACCGTTCATCCCTCTGGACTTGAAGGACTCAAAAGCCTCTCAAAGTTGTACATGGATGGAAACAACCTCAAACAGATTAACATGTCCCTCCACGGTGTGTTTAAGCGCAATCTGTCAGTATTGGATTTAGAAAATAATCTAATTCGCTTCAACACCATAAATATCAGTTCACCATTTCTAAACATGAGCAGACTCAGGGAATTGAAGTTGGGCAGCCAGCGTCCCTATGGCCTCACAGTATTGCCGCGTAAGTTCTTCCGTGGCCTTGCCAATCTCTTTTCTCTTTATCTCAACAACAATCAAATCTCATACATTTCCACCGACGCCTTTGATGACTTGAAAAAACTAAGTTTCCTCAACCTGGACAAGTGCTGCGAAGTGAACATACAACTGAAACCGGGCGTTTTTAAGAATCTTCATCATTTGACCAGATTGGTTGTAGAAAATGTGGGGATCCAGAACTTTTCTCAGAAAGTGTTTGGTAATCTCACCCAGTTGCAGGCACTGCAGCTCAATCACAACGGGATGCAAACACTTGAGGTGGAGGTGTTGAACAGTCTGCCCAATCTGCGCTACTTGGATATACGCCATCTCCCACTCAGCTGTACATGCGTAAATAGCTTGCTGCAAAAATGGACCAAGGACAACACAAAGGTCCAAGTGGTGTATGTCTACGATCTGCCGTGCCAGCAGGATGAGAAAAAGAACTTCTACAACTTTGATACCAACATTTGCTACATTGACCTCGGGGAGTATCTCTTCTTGACCACCGCTACCGTGGTCACTTTCTTCACGGCCTTACCGCTGCTTCATATCAAACTCTACTGGAAAATGAAGTATGGCTACTATGTGTTTCGCTCCTGGTTCGGTGAGCAGTGGCGCAAACTCAAAGAGGAGGAGGAGAATTGCATTTACGACGCCTTTGTTTCCTACAACTCCAATGATGAAGAGTGGGTCATGGTGCAGCTGCTGCCCAACCTAGAGGGCAATGGCTCATCATTAAAACTTTGCCTGCATCACCGCGACTTCGAACCCGGGCGTGACATTATTGACAACATTGTCACTGCCGTGTACAGCAGTCGCAAAACCATCTGCGTGGTGAGCCGGAATTTCCTCCAAAGCGAGTGGTGCTCTTTGGAAATCCAGCTGGCCAGCTACCGGCTCTTTGATGAACACCGTGACGTACTACTGCTTGTCTTCCTGGAGCCAGTCTCAGAACGTCAAATGTCCTCCTACCACCGCATGAGGAAGGTCATGCTGAAGAAAACTTACCTCCAGTGGCCTGCCTCAGACTGCGTTAACCCTGAGCAGGCCCAGGAGCTCTTCTGGAGTCAGTTGCGTCGTGCGCTAAAGACCGGGGGCAAACTGGAAATAGAGGACAACAATGAAACTCCTGACAGTGACGATTTGGGAGAGTCTGACACTCAGACTCTCATAGCAGATGGAAACTTTTATACATATTAAATTGTTAGCACTTTCTATAATGATTCATTAGTGTCCATTCTCCATCATCCAAAGTCAGTTTTTCACTGAGGATAAGTCCAGTTACATCGATTCAACTTTTGTGGATTATATATATGTAGTTCGTTCTGTAGGAATTAATGCAACTGGTTTCTAGTGCTGCCTTGAAATACGATAGCCTTGACATAAGATTTATTGCTTTATTTTTTTAAATACAAGTGCCATCGTTTGTCCAAGTTTTGGTGTTGAGATAAGGCCATAAGTTTGAGACACGAGTCCACGCCAGACTTCCAAAATTAGATGACACAAATAGTTGGTTGCAGCAACAGACCATTAATCTGGTTTACAAACTATGAATACAGTAGATCCCACATAATAGCAAGGAATGCCATTACATTGGGAAAAGTTATTACAGTATTTGTTTTTGCAGGTTATGTTTTTCTTTTTTTAACATTACAATATTTTTGATGTTTTTGGGAGTGGGTAAGGGGGGGGGCTAACAGATTATCAAAGATGGATTTCCATTTATTTTGACGGGAAAACAATTTAGGAAAACAAGTGTTTAGTTATAAGCATGGTCAAATCAATTAATCAAAGTGATCGCTGTAGCATTTCATGCATAAAAAGCGACACAAATTGCTTCACAAGACAAAACACAAAACACATCCCTCCCGCACTCCCCGAGCACCTGTGACACCCAACAGCCATGTGTAAAAATAGTCATGAACGAATTAAACTAGCATCTCAGTGCACCACTCTATTTGGTGCGTACGATAGCACAAGGGTGACACTTGCATTGACTTTTGTATCCTTTTATAGTGTTTCAATATGAATTTGTACTGACACGGAATGTTTTGTGGTAAGTTTATTATGATTAATTTTAATACAAAGAGAACACCTTTACTGTTCTTTATCTGTGGAGTGACAAGTACAATGACTTACGATGAGTGTTTCCAAATAAACAGAAATCAGCACACAGGACACACAAAAAAAAAAGTGAGTCAAATAGTTCGTCAGTACAATTTCCTGGAGCCAAAGGGCCAATGTTTGGGGCTCGACAAGGAAGTGAACGGGGGTGGAGGGCTCTCGAGAAAAAAAGATGGTGGGAAATGGTGCCCATGGAGAGAGGTTAACATGTGGGAGGGGAAGGTGAAGGATGGTTGGTTTTCAATTAAAGTGTTCTGCGGTTGGGGAAAGTGCTGCAGTGAATATCGACCTCTTAGCTCCTGGTGGGGGCCGTGTCGCCTGCCGCTCACCTGCGACTGACCCTCCCCACGCACAAAACAGTCCTCGAAGGGATCCACTGCAGTGGGCGTTTTTCCAAATCTCTGAGCCAAGGGTTCTGCTTGCCAGACGGGAGATGGGGCAAACAACCGATGAGTCACTGCAAAAGAGGGGTTGGAGGAGGAGCAGTCAAAGTCCATGCTGAACTCTGGTGAGGCGCAAGGCCTGAAGATGTCTTCCAAGAAGCCTGCTGAGATGTCCTTAGGACTTGGCCAGGCGGTAGGCTTCACAGGAGACAAAGTGAGGTTAAGGGGCTCAAGAGAATTTAAAATATAAAATTCTGACATTCATACCTGGTCCAGGTGCTGCTGTGGCGGCGGACTGAAATCCCAGGAAACGTGCTTCCTCACCTTCTTCGTGTTTTCCAAAACTGAAGCCTCCTCATTATTCAAATAGAAAGGATCCGCAGAGTGGATTTGAAACGATGCTGGGAATGCATCTAAAAACATCACAAAACGTTGCTGTCTTTTTAATTAAACAGCACTTTTGTCAGTTTTGTGTTTGAAAAAGACAAAGGTAATACACAATATAGAAACTAGTTTTGGAACCATTCAAAAACTAGTGCCCCGGATGATTACACTGTGTTCCAAACTAACCAGATCATAGCAAATTATATTACAAGTAACATTTTTCTCAGTTTCCTAAATATTTCATACAAATGCCCATCAGCATAATTTCAGTAACTTTCAGAATCAGACTCGGCTTTATCGGCCAAGTGTGTAAAAACACACAAGGAATTTTTCTCTGGCAGTGGTTGCTGCCCCGGTACGACATACAGAACAAAGAAAAAAAAAAGCAACACCAACAAAGAACAAGATAGATTACCGTTTATCGGAACTATTCCTTATAATAGTAACCTAAGATGTAAATCTTCATTTCGAACAGGTAAGAGATAAGTGCATTAACGTCCCACATTGTGTTAAGCTTGTAAATACAACTTGTAAATGTAAACACGGAATATAATTTAAATGTTTTTGAACAAATCTTCCAATGATGACAGGATTTTTGCATTTGTGCTACTCACTTCAAAATGTGTTTGGGTCATAAAAAACTGGACACGTTTTATAGCTGTGAATATGAGTGTGAATGGATGAGTCGGGAGCATGTGGGCCTACCTGGAATCCGGCGTCTATCCTGGCCTTTCTTTGAGTCCTTTGGCTTGCGGACCGCTCTTCTGGCGTGACGGTGGAGGCCTTTGCCTGATTGTATGCTCAGGATGTTCTTCTGTAGGTGCTGACGGTGCGTCTCCCGCAGGACACAGAACAGGACCTCCCTGCTCTCAGCCACCAGGTCGCGCTTTTTCATTAAAGGGAAGTGCAAGGCTTCGCACAAGCGCTCCGCCACTGCACGGATGGACTTCGGGGCGACCCCTCCTCTTTGAGCGTGAGAGTCATGCTCAATTTCTACGGCAACCGTCTGACAGATAACCGGGCTAGGTGGCCGGTGCGGGTCAGGAGGGTTCTTCATCATTGGGGTGAGCTCCGCAAAATATGGCGGCTTCTCGCGTGGCCTGACTTTCCTGCCCTTCTCTGCCGGAGCTTCAGCAGAGGTTGTGAATGAAGAATGGTCTTGTTCTTTTTGGTCCGGTGTTACGCCTGACGCCTGAATTTTCTTGTCACGTCCTTGATGGGTCTCTGTGGCTTGAGCCTCTTCATCGGGACCACTGGTGTCACTCCTAACAAATAGAGATGTCGCCTTTGCTTTCTTGTCCTTCTTCGCCACCACATTCTTCTCCTTGACTTTCTTTTCCTTCTTCCCCAGTAACAGGCGCTCGATGTCCACTGACTTCACCTCACGGTTGAAGAGGCCGCGATGCCCTATGAGACGGGCCGTCGTGATGATGCTGGCTTCCTGTGTGGGCACATGCGAGTCGGAGAGCGGCGGCGGTGTAATGTTCCCCCTCTGGCTGTGATGGCAGCAGCTGTGCAGGTGCCCAATATCCAGGCTGCCCTGATGGCAACGGTGATACTGGTATGTTTTGACCGCCTTGTAGACATCTTTGCTGCAGCCGACACATCTCGTCTGACTGCGCTCCTTACGAGATCTCAGTCGTTTTATTTTGTGCTTAGTGGTGTCCGTGTGGCATTTGCAGCTGCTGATGGATTGGCCTTCCCCCACGTGGCTCATCTTGGCTCTTGCGGAGAGGTAAGAAAACATTTTTTAAATGGGGTAACGTGAATTTTTGAGATACAAGCTAGCGCAATTTTTTTGTACTTTGAGATATGAGCCCTGTGTGGCGCTAGCAAAAGCAACTCATCTCACATCACAACAAGCAGCAGTTTGGAAGATAATCATCATCCAACCATTTTCTGTACTGGTGATGCTTACTGGGTTCTTGCACGTGCTGGCGCTTAGCTTAACTGACTTTGGACGTTCAGATCCACCCTGAATTGGTTGCCTGGCAATTGCAAGTCACACGTAGACGAACAACCAGTTGCAGTTTAGGATTTTTCTTTTTTCTTCTATAAATATTCCTTCTGTCACGAGTCATTAAAACTGTCTTAATCCTGAATGCAACTGGAGGGAGGAACTGCAAAAAAACAGAGATTTGTGATCTAATGTGCCGGGATATGGCAGCCATTTTGCATTTATGCAATAACAGATTACATGTGTTAAATTTTTTCGTGATGTATGAATTTGTGAAATCATATGGACTATTGCATACCTTTTAGCGTTATTACAAATGTAAAAAGAATTTAATGGGGTTTAATGCATAGTTGGGATTAATTATACACTTTTATCAGAAGAATTGGAAGGAGAGCACATAAATTGTGCAACTCACATTTCGTCATGTTATGACGCTGTAAATGCTAGTTATGCACCATTGCCATTGCTGTTCTGCAAGCAAACTGTGTGGAAAAATTCACGTTTTCATTTGTTTTTTTCCACATACAAGAAATGTTCAGATTACATTTGCATTGGACTGCTAGCGTAGGTGGACAGCTTCAAATACTTGGGGTCAACAATATAGAGCAATGGAGAGTGTGTTAAGGAAGTGAAGAAAAGGGTCCAAGCGGGGTGGAAGAGTTGGCGGAAGGTGTCTGGTGTTTGATGTGACAGAAGAGTATCTGCCAGGATGAAGGGCAAAATTTATAAAACATTGGTGAGGCCGGGCATGATGTACAGATTAGAGACGGTGGCAGAAATGAAGATGCTGAGGTTCCCGCTTGGTTTGAACAGGTTGGATAGGATTAGAAATAAGCTAATGAATGGGACATCCAAAGTTGGATGTTTTGGAGACAAGGTTAGAGAGAGCAGACTTCGATGGTTTGGACATGTTCAGAGGCGAGAGAGTCAGTATGTTGGTGGAAGGGTGCTGAGGATGGAGCTGCCAGGCAAAAGAGCGAGAGGAAGACCAAAGAGAAGGTTTATGAATGTTGTGAGGGAGGACATAAAGACTGTGGGTGCTAGTGAGGAAGATGCACGATAAGCTTAGATGGAAAAATATGACACGCTGTGGCGACCCCTAACGGGGCAAGCCCCCCAAAAAAAGAAAAAGAAGTAGACATTTTGATTGTCTTTAAACTATAAAGGCAACCATTTTAAATCGTCAGTAACTTTTGGAAAATAGTTCAAGCAAGGCTTGTTCAGCATGGGAGACAGACAAGGTGCAATTGCAGTCATTTGTCTTTAACCCTATTAATCGAATTATACAAAAACAACCCATGCCTATTTTTAGATGTGCACGATATAACATTTATAGTGATGAAAAATGTTGTTGAAATTTTCTGTGTTGTTTTTGTTGCGACGTGTTTCTGCCTCTGGCTGCAAAAGCTTTCTTGAAATTTATGTTAAATTGTGTATACGCCCAGTATCTCCTCTTAAATACAAGAAGTGGCTGTAGCTGTCTGCCACGCGTGGAGAATTTTTTTTTTTTTTTTTTTTGCATATGAACCTCTTGTTTGGAGGCAAACTCATGGAGACAAGAATGGGGATGACAGACTCAACCAAATCAAAGTTCACACCCCATCTGTTGGACACTTATTTTAAATACGATACTTACTTAATGCTCTGCGTTTTTGGTGTTTTGCATTGGTGTAACATTGCAGTCAGACTTTGAGTTGCGCTTGTTGAACTACAGGACAAGCCAAAACTGGTAGAAACCGCTCTAATCAAGCGTAGTATTGTACTACCCCAATGCAAACAACAATGATATGAGGCCAAAACCGAGCATTGAATTCTCGAGCCAAGTCGTGGCCGTATAGCAAATTTTCGACAAAATAACCTCCTTACTTGCAGACTGAGGAGGTCGCCATCTACCGGAGGTCAACAGAGCCAAAACAGAACACGGACCGTCATCTGAGCTCTCTGCAAATCAAAACCAAAAAGATATCTTAAAAGAATAAACGTACGGATAATCATTAACGGTCCAGTGCACCAGCTCCTCCGTTAGCCGTTATGGAGGTGGTGCCTAACAGGTGCAGCTTTTTACACAAAGACGCACCTGAGTGACGTTACAACAGTGCGTCCAAGTTGACAACTACCACCTTTGAGCCGTGTGTGATGGAAGTAACAGCAAATCCGTCGTATAAACTTTCAAGAAATGAGATTGTTGAAATTAACTGCCGAGAACCTGACCGACATAGCAGCAGACAACGCTGAACGTTCTGTCCCAGTCGAGCGTAACTATGACGTGGTGCAGTGGTGGGACCAGTCCACAGACACACGCCAACAGAGAGGCTCACAACCCACTTTATCTTTCGCTTATGTGACCTAATTAAACGAACAAAAGCCCAGTAGTTACACAATAGTAATAGTTTTTGCAAAAAAATCAATCATGCTCGTAAAATACCCCAAGTATGAAGTGCTGTTACCCCCACGGGGAGCAATGGTGGTACGTGCCGTCGGCGTGAAAGCTCACTTCCTGAAAGGGATTTTTGGAGACGAGGATGGGATTTTGTACTATTTAATTGTCTGTATTCAACGTGTATGTACATTTATTGTGGTTTATTTCAACATACCACAGGCTGCACGATTATTTTTAAAGACTTGTGTTCGAGCGAGTTTGCAAAAAAATAATAATAAATGCGAGCTAGCTGCTAGTGCTACTTTTTTCTATCGAAAGCTAGCGAGCAGCTAGCCTGGTTAGCTCTAGCTTTACGTGTTTGTTTTATGCCATTAAAACAGAAAGAGCCGAAGTCAGACGTGCCTGCTTTCAAAAGCTGATCCACCAAGTCATGAGTGCCGACGAGCGGAACCCGGCCGCCACACCCACAGCCAGTGAGGACACTCAGGGAGATGGACGATGGATGTCGATGGTTTGTATATGTTGTCTGTTGGTGGCATAACGTCATTTTTATATGCGCCATGTACCGCTGACGACATTGCAATCAGACGGGCAGTTATCATAAGTTTATGTAACTAGATACACAATTAGATAATCCCGCAAACCCCATTTATCAGTTTTTGATCACGTAATCGGTGTTGGTTGTTCTCCACATGGCGTGTGTGTGAGATGTGACGCGGAACCTGTAGCGACTGTTTTTTTAAGGGTGTGTTATAGTAGAGTTTTACTTAAAGGAGGAGCAACACCTGTGTCGAGTATCCAAAATCCTCGACTAATTTAAAGTTTCCTTTAAAAAAAAAATCATAATCTGCCACGGATGCCACTAGGTAGGCAAAGCACTACTTTTGTTTCAACAAAAATCCTCAACTGACTTCTATATATTTCCTTGTCACAAAGTGGCACCAACGTACTACTTTTGTTTAAATGATGCTCCTCAAATCATTGTTCCTTGGCATAAAGATGCCACAAGGAGACAGGAAAGCAGTACTTGATTATTTATTCTATATTTGGTGTTAAACAAGATGTCTAAACCTTAAATTATTTAACTGTCCATTTTCCATCTCGGTTATCCTCACTTGGGTCACATGCATGCCAGAGCAGATTACATCTGACACTGGGCAAGAGGCGCCTGAAATGGTCGCCAGCCAGTCACAAGACACATTTAAACAACCACTGGTACTCACATTCATACCTACAAATAATTTAAGTGTCTTTTGATTAACCTAGCATGCATGTTTTTGGGATGTGGGAGGAAACCGGAGAAAACTTATAAAGGCACAGGGAGAACATGAAAACTCCACACGGGCTGGGCTGGGATTTGAAGTTGAGCTTGTCGTCCACTGTTCTGCTATGTTGCACTGTAATTAACTGTTAAATCATTAAATAGAATAGAGTTTGCAAATTATTGTGTAGGGTTTACATCTAACATTACAGGTGTATGAAAATGTGCATTGAAGTAGTGATCGAACAGAACAAAAGTGCTGACTGCATCAAGTTATGTGCACAAAAATGTATTTGATCAAATTGAAAATACTGTGTGAGTGTTGCTGTTACAAGCATGTGGAGAACATGCTAACTCTCATGCTAACAAATGAAGCTAGATTTGAACCCCGGTCCTCAGAACTGTGAGGTAGATGAGGCGAACCATTATTTATTGCTCACCATACAGTAAGTTCCACTTCCTATTCCACAGTTATCTTATAACCCATCCCTGGCAGCATCACCAAATGATCCAAAAGCTTCCATGATGGCGTTTCTTGTATTATAATTCTTCTGCCTTTGTGCAGCACAACCGCTTCCTGTCCGACAGTAAAGACAAAGAACCTGAGGTCCTCTTTGTTGGCGACTTTCTGGTGCAGCTTATGCATCAGTTCGGTGTAAGAAAAGATCCTGCATTTCCACTTTATTTCCCAGATTTCGCAAATATACACTTGTGTTTTAGTTATTATTATTTTTTGTTATTGGTATTTGTCACAGGTGTGGCGGCAGCTCTTCTCTCCACTCCATGCGCTCAATTTCGGGGTGGGAGGTGACGCCACGCAGCACGTGCTCTGGAGACTGACAAATGGCGAACTGGACCACATCAGCCCAAAGGTAGTCTGTACGTTTCAGCCGTTTTTAGCATCAGGACACCGTAACATCCTCTTTCTCTTGTCCCTCCAGATTGTCGTGCTCTGGGTCGGGACCAAAAACTGTGGCCATACCGCTGAGCAGATCTGTGGAGGCATCATGGAAATCGTCCAAGTGGTTAAGAACAAGCTGCCGCACGCTCACACGCTTGTACTTGTAAGTGACATGGTCCAAACAGGTTTAGGGTAGAACCCCAGTGTGTCAAAAAGGGATCTGTTCCTAATATTTAGTGTCATGTTGCAACCATAATAATACTAATATTTGTTTTTTATTTTATTTTATTTTTTAATTAAAGAGATGCACTGAAATCTTTTAGTCAAAAATAGCCTTAGTCAATTTTCAGTTTTGGGCTGAACCCCCCCCAACAGACTACTGAAATAACGTGACACACATGAAATGTAACATGTTGAACACACAGATGGCCGCCACACAAGTGTATACACCTCAACGAAAACGTTTTCTGTTGACAAACATTGACCTCTTATTGTTGAATATCAAAATGTATTGACTGCGAGATCACACACACACGCCACTCACAGTTTGATAGTAATAGTGGCATCCATTTACGATACAAGTGAAATAAGCATAAAAGTTGAACAATGCATACATTCAACAAACTACTGATAAATAAAAGATTTTTTTTTTGTAAATTCAAATTTGCATGTTGCAGTGCATGATGGGAACCGGGTGGCTTTTCCCCTAATTATGCGACCAGGTACGTACTAACACAAACGAAGCGTGCCTTTTGGAACCAAATCTTGCTGCTTTCTGCCGTTTATGGGTGGAATCCTTCCTTGCCATTTCGAGGTAGCCGCCCCAGCTACCTACGAGCTACAGCTAACGTGGCTAACTACATCGCTGAAGTGAACGTGTGACTCGCGTCAGGTGTCAACAAGTATTGCAATAATGAAGGACCGGTGGATAAGACGAGAACACTACGGTAATCGCTAAGATATCACACAGAGTTGAAAAACATAAATAAAATTACACTGAAGAAAATCACAATGTATTTTTTTTTTTAAACGATTTATTAGTGTGATACCGGTGCAAATAAGTATTTGAACGCCTGAGGAAACAAATGTTAATATTTGGTATAGTAGCCTTTGTTTGCAATTACAGAGGTCAAATGTTTCCTGTACTTGTTCACCAGGTTTGCACACACTGCAAGAGGGATTTTGACTTTGGGTCATTGTCATGTTGGAAGACCCAGTCATGACCAATCTTCAATGCTCTGACTGAGGGAAAGAGGTTGTTCTCCAAAATCTCACAATAGATGGCCGCGGTCATCCATTCCTGAATAAAGTGCAGGTCATTCTGTCCCATGTGCAGAAAAACACCCCCAAAGCATGATCCTACCACCCCCATGCTTCACAGTAGGAATGGTGTTCTCGGGATGGAAGTCATTATTCGTCTTCTTCCAAACACGGTTAATGGAATTATGACCAAAAAGTTCCATTTTGGTCTCATCTGACCACAAAACCTTCTCCCACGACTCCTATGCATCATCCAAATAGTCCTTGACATGTGCTGGTTTAAGCAGGGGAACCTTCCATGCCATGCATGATTTCAAAGTATGAAGTCTTAGTGTATTACCAACGGTCACTTTGGAAACAGTGGTCCCAGCTCCTTTCAGGTAGGTCATTGAGTCCTGTCGTGTAGTCCTGGGCTGATTTCTCACCTTTCTAAGGATCATTGAGACCCTACAAGGTGATATCTTGCATGGGGCTCCACTCCGATTGAGATTGACTGTCATGTTGAGCTTCTTCCATTTTGTAATGATTGTTCCAACAGTGGACCTTTTTTTCACCAAGCTGCTTGGCAATTTCTCCGTGGCCCTTTCCAGCCATGTGGAGTTGTACAATGTTGTCTCTGGTGTCTTTGGACAGCTCTTTGGTCTTGGCCATGTTACAAGTTTGAGTCTTACTGATTGTATGGGGTGGTCAGGTGTCTTTATGCAGCTAACGACCTCACACAGGCACATCTGATTCAGGATAATACATGGAGTAGAGGTGGACTTTTAAAGGCGGACTAACAGGTCTTTGAGGGTCAGAATTCTCGCTGATGGTGTTCAAATACTTATTTGCAGCTGTATCAAACAAATAAATCGTTAAAAAAATCATACATTGTGATTTCTGGATTTTTCTTTTTAGATTATCTTTCTCACAGTGGACAAGCACCTACGATGAAAATTTCAGACCCCTCCATGATTTCTAAGTGGGAGAACTTGCAATCTAGCAGGGTGTTGAAATACTTATTTTCTTCACTGTATGTGGTACAGTACACGTGTCACTTTTTTTCTGGATGCCATTATAGCAGAGAGTAGCCAACTTTGAAGAGCAAAGTACCAGGCAATTTGTATTTTTTATCCGCTATCATGGTTTTCCAGTTTTTGTATTAAGATATTCAAATGAAGAATATCCATCCATACATTTTCTGAGCTGTTTATCTTCACAAGGGTCGCAGGAAAATTAAGCATATTTATACAGTATATCTAAGCTAAGCACTGGTTTTGTTGTAATTGCGTTTTTTTTTTTTCCATTGGATTCTCTGTTCGCAGGTTCTGTTGTTGTTTACCAAATCTCGTATCTCTAAGAGACACACTTTTTAAACTATTGATGCTGGTATCTCAATATTGCCCTTTTTCAGATCAGACTACTGGATTTTAGCGCCGATATTGCCCCTGATTAGCTATCGCAACCGATTTCCTACCTGACGTAATTTTTTATGAACAACAAAGCATTCTTTAGTGTAACATAAACCAGTCCAACAATTTGACCGGATGATAGCCCTCCAACACCAGAATGAGTACATTTTTTTTGGATTATCTTCTGTGTATTGTGACGTGTTAACGTGCTACCACTACATGCTACGTAACCTTTTGTTGCCTGGTTGTGAGCCATATTATATTGAAAATATGTTACGATACCTCAAGCAGTCCTTGAATAAATGTTCTGCATCAAGTACTGGTGATGACCACCACACGTTTTCCCTCATTTTGTAGCACCCCCGGCACACAAACGGGCACAGTACATTAGTGTAGAATGGGTGTTGTCGTAGCCATGGTAACAAGTGTTTGCTCTGACAAGATAAAGCCCAGTGATCGTAAAAACCAGGATACGATGTTGTCTAGTGTCGCCGAGCTCTGCCTGAAATATGGCAGGATTTTATGGTAATCGTCTGACATATCTGAAATTGTGAGAGATATTTGTCTTAGGCTGAGCCAGGCAAAATATTTTATTGGTAAGAAACAAACTTTTAAGCGTCAATGTGTGCGTGGTTTGGCTCATGTTTTCATGTGCAGCCAGTCAGTCTGCCACATCTTAAGCCATGTTTCAATCAAAATGCACACAAAGTTTTACTCATGCTAAAATACATTTCTAGGTACAATTGATAAACTGAAGTTCAGGCGTCACCAACGCAGTGCCTGTGGGCGCATGGTACCCCGTGAGGGCCATTTAAGGCAGCCGCGAGTCATGTTCTAAAAACACCACAAGCTATTTGGGCTTTAAATTTTGAATCTAATTTGCTTACGTTAATTCAATGTTTAAAACACTTGTAATGTCATATAATCCAAAACTTTCATGTACGTATAATGAACTCTGAAGTTTGCTGCAAACAGGTCATGTAGCCCTTCATACATTCATCGGTGCTCACGAAGTCACCCTCAGCCTCAAAAAGATTAGGGACCCCTTGTGTAGCTATTGACGATACCAGCTCGTGTGTTACTTGGTATTGTTCATGTTTTCAAGATCAATTTTAAATATAGTCTCTTTTGGTTAGCACCTAAATATGAAGTGACTGTATTGGGATCAGCTACTTTCTATTTACCTGCTATGGTGTCTGCATGAAACTTTTTCAGGTGTTTTTTGGCAATACCATCCTCTGTTTAACTTGATATCATGCACACTTGTTTATGGCTGAATATGACTGTTGGTCGTAGTTTTTAGTAGCATTTCGATATGCTTTTTGAGGAATGCATCGTGGTATCAGAAATAGAGCTCAGTTTTACCTGATATTGTGTTGCTATGAAACATATTGTCAATTGTTTATGAGCAGTACAACCTCTGTTTTACTTGGTATTGTATCAGCAAGAAACAACATTTTCAAGTACTCTATTAATATCAGCGATGCTAGCTCCTATTCAAGTCTGTATCATATTATAAAACTTTTTTTAAGGGTCGGTATTTATGTCACCTATGCTTATCTAACTTTACTTTTAGAATCAATTAGAAATGTGATTTTTAGATTTTTTTTTTTTAAATCAACATTGGTATCGGCGATCCCAGCCTCCATTATACTCTTTTGTATCAGTGATTTTTAAGTATATTATATTGACATCAGTGAAACAGAAATGTGTATTATTTAATATTGGGACAGTTTCTTAGAGATGCTTCAGGGTGTGCCGCTGTTTTAACATAAACATCCATACCTCTCCGTTCGATGCAGGGACTCCTACCGCGAGGGAAATCCCCGAACCCTCTGCGGGAGCGTAATGCCGAGGTCAACCGGTTGGTGCGGGAAGCAGTGGCCAGCCTACCTCATGCCTCCTTTCTGAATGTGGACCCGGGTTTTGTTCACTCCAACGGCAGCATCTCTCACCAGGACATGTATGACTACCTTCACCTCACCCCGCAAGCCTACCAGGCAGTGTGCGAGCCGCTGCACGCCCACCTCAAATCCATGCTAGACAGGTCTGCTGAGAACTGAACACATACACACACAAACATGACTCTCGTGGTCCTTCGCACTCTGCTAGGTTAGCAGGAATGAGGAATAGAATCGATAGGACGCGTCCGTGAGCAACATGGTTGTCACTCACTGTTACAGGTAATGGGACCAAACATAAATGCGGCACATTAGAGAGAGTGAGAGAGAGACACTAATGTCCCCCTTCAGTATCAATAAAGCTTCCTCTCCTGTTTTTGTCTTGTGATTAATCTCCCTATATTATTCCATATATGACATCATTATTGTCCTTGGGCAGTTTTTTCTTCAGCTATTGGATTTAAAAACAGCATAAGAGAGCCTGTTTTGTCAGAAATGTGTTTTAAGTCATATGCCGGGAGGCTCTGCCTGAATTTAGCCCTGAGGACCATTCCACTGCTTCAATATCTGAGCAGTGTAAGCTGCAAAAATGCATTAAAGACAGATAACAGCATGCTTTGGTGTCTTTTGTGTTATTTGCCTTTCTCCTGTATCTTGTACATGCACTTGACGGTGTACTGTGAGACACAGATAACTCGGTCGCAGTATCATTGTGGTTGTTATGTACTTCCTGAGCAAATGGACACCCCCCTTTAGTTCCTCTCAACTCCTCCTGGTTCACAGGCCTGTCTCCTGGTGTCTCCGCCACAGTCTTGACGCCATTTTGGATTCTGCCTGTGTAAGTTCTGAGGACTGTAGGCATAGTCTTATGCTACTGCTAGTACTGTTGACCTTTATGACCTGCCACCCCATCTCACTATAATGGTCTTCCTTCTTGTACGGTGGAAGTGAAAGGTATGTGAACCCTTCGTAATTTTAGGGAAATTTCCTCATGAAATGGTCACAAAATGTAGTCTAGTTCGGTGTTTTTCAACCACTGGGCAGTGTGCCGCAACATTGTCAGGTATGCTGTGGGAAATTATCCAATTTGTGTGCCTGTGCTGTCTAGCGCTTGGCACAGTAATCATGTAGGTAGTACCAGGTAGCTAATTGCCTTGTGCTTAGAGAGACGGGTGTGGATGGATCCGTGAGAATGCTTGCAAACTCCCTTTTGACCAATCAGTGAGCGTCATTTTCTGAACTCCGCCCAAGCTGCCTACAGCAGTGATCCTTTCCCCATAAACAAAGAGAGCGTGTGGTTGTTACTTTAAGCCTCTGAATTGCAAGCGTATAGTCCTGCTTATATCCGATTCGGAAATATGGTGCTTCGATGTGGCTGGGGAACGTGTATTGGAGACGACCGCTATCCACAGAGATTACTGGGAGTATATCTGATGCGCTTTCCCACCCCAAAACCCAATTTAGATAAATGCAAACGGTGGATAAGGGTCGTGGCCGACCTCACGACCAGTTGAACGTATCGAGGATAAATAAGCACAAAGCCATCTGTTCCAAGGTAAGATATTCAATTAGTCGGTTTAACGCCTATAGAGGAAGGAGGAAGCTCTACCTGAGCCGGACGAAACTCAAAGCTTCCAGCCGCACCTCGGTTCTGCTCTCAAGCGTTCTTAGCCATGATTAAACACCATCAGATGAATACAAATATTTGGGCCTACATTTACGTGTACATTATGTACGTTCAGACTGATAGAGGACACGCATACTGCCATAATATATGTAAATTAATTATCCACTATGAACGTAGATATAATTTCGAAGTACATGTTTATTGAGCGTAAAAATGCAAATTTAGCCTGCTTTGCATGAACAATAGGCATCAGAAATCTTATTGCATTCGATGCCGAACATTAATTTATGAGTTGGTTGATTCTTTCGCATGGACGGTCAAAACATTGCAGAAACTTTAACTGCCGTTCCCCTTTGGGAAACCTTGGCATTATGAGTATATCCCTGTTGAAAGTATAAAGTAAAGTAACGAAAGTAAGTAGTTTCTGTACACTCTTTGTCTATATTTCTGATACCATGGGCAGAAAGGAAACAGAAATACTGTCGGGATTTCGCTCTAATGAATCGCTCATAACATGCTTCGGCATTTTGATCGGTAGCTTGGGGTGCATAACAACAGTATCTAAGTGGGCGTGGCTTAGGCGGATCCATCCGTTAGCGATGCATGGATGCAGTGACAAGTGGACGGCGGTGAAAGCGATGCATACGTTTTTAAAGAGGGGAAAATGCTGACTCTGAATTGGACCCTGGACAAAATCCGGACCCAAATGAAGGCCCTTATGAGTGGAGGGCAAAAGAAAGCAAAGACGTCCGGCAAAGATTTTGGCGTGCGGCAATACAATGAAAGCTATTTTGCATTTGGATTTTCTTTTACCGGAGACGCAACAACACCAACTCCGTTGTGGTTGGTAAGTGGTGAAAATCGCTGCAACAGATGCTCGGACCTGACGCGATAATGTCATTCTTTGTTAAAAAAAAAAATGCTTGTATTAACAATATAACACGTATATTGTTAAATCGAGCTTCCCCCTGCTCCCTACATTTACAGCTGGTGGTGTGCCGTGGGATTTTTTCAATTAAAGAAATGTACCTTGACTCGAAAAAGGTTGAAAAACACTGGTCGAGTCTTCATCTAAATCACAATAAACTGTCTGCTTAAACCATCCATCCACTTTCTGAGCTGCTTATCCTCAATTCCAGCTGTCATCGGGCAGAAGGCGGGGTACAC